>NC_135233.1:467825570-468512109 GCF_051348905.1 Ranitomeya variabilis
TGTGACATATACAATAATACATATACAAGTGTCTCATTGTGATGAAACCTGTAATAGAAGAGCGGAGATCATGTGAAGATGACAAATGTACATGTATAATACATATGACTAATACACGGGACACATAAATACAAGGTGACATCATGTACGAAGCAAGCAGGAACTTGTTGGTTGGAGACATAATATCGGGCGGCACCTGACTGTGATACAATTACATCATTCAAAAAGTCTGAAAAGTCACATCATGAACAGGAAACAGCGAGTGAGACAACAATCAAAGTTCTATGTTTGCGTGACTTGTTCTAGACACGCGTCTTGATGGTGACACATAGGCGCACTCATGCGTTTCCGACTCCTCTTCCTGCATGGTAATAGAGGGGAAGAGAATTAATTAATTTCTTAAAGTGAATCAAACTCCAAATACAAATCACCTTATTTGTTTGTCTTTATAAACAACATTGATGAGGTCCATCTAGGTGTACATTGGACTTTTTGTTTTCTGAGAGCACAAACTGCGCAGTCGGTAGCCTTATTCTTATCATCAAAAACACAAAAAACCCTATGGACCCCCTTTTTATAAATCAACGGGGTCCATATTAGGATTAGCTGGTATCCAATTAATAATGGATCATGTATTTTTTGCAATGAGAGTCCTTACCTTAAGGCTATATTCCCACGATTATTTTTTTTGTCACGTTTTCTTGGCGTCTTTTTCCTTATATAGTCATTAAAAGATCGAGCGGTTTATGAACATAAGCTGCCAGAAGAATGAACACTGTGCTTCTTTTAACCACTCCAGGGTTTCTTGAAGATAGAACATGTGCACAGCAATGTCATTTTGACATTGCTACATTTGCTGGTGGATCTGCCTGAAAAAGACGTATGCGTGTGGCCTCTGATGGGCAAACAAACCAAACTAGACACTGTGCTGTCAAAATGTTGCCAAAAAATTATAAAAAAAAAATACTGCAGGAAAAAAACTCCCCTAAAAAGCTTGAAAAACGTCAGGACTGATTCAGGAAATGGAAAAAAAAAATTTCTCCCAAAAGTCCTCAAAGTAGTATTTGATATAGAAAACTACAGACAAAAAAACAAACAAACATGTAATCTACACAATTTCTGTGTTAAAGTTTTGCCAAAGCCAAATATCAGCATGTATAAAAAAGCAGTAAGTTCCAAAAATAGACAAAAAAAAAGCATAAAAAAGCCATGCAAACGCTTGTAAAAAGTGTAAAAAAACAAAATGGCAAAGTAATCTAATTTAGCTATGGGTGCATAAATGCTGCAGAGGATCTGCAACATCAAAAATTCATCAAATACTCATTGTGGGAACGTAGCCTTAGGGTATGTGTCCACGTTCAGGATGGCCGGCGGGTACGCCGCAGCGGCGAAGCCGCTCGGCGCTAAGCCCCGCCCCCTTTCTGGGACGCGATAATGCCGGATGTGTTAACTCTTCACATCCGGGATGATCGCTCGCTCCCATAAGGCCCTGTGATATGCCTTGCGGGGACGCTGCGTCCCCGCAAGGTGTACGGACATGCTGCGATCTGAAAAGACGCGCAGCATGTCCGGAGTCGCAGGGCCGCCGCGTGCGGGTTTCCACGCATAGTGGAGACGGGATTTCCTACAATCCCCTCCAGTATGCTGGAACATCTGGACGCTGCTTTTTTGACGCTGCAGCTCTGCGCAGCGTCAAAAAAGCAGCGTTTCCTGACCGTGGAAACATACCCTTAGGGTATGTTGACACGTGGCATTTTTGCAGCATTTTTCTCCCTTTCTAATGAATGGGTATAAAACACAAGTTAAAATGTACCAAAATCACGTGTATTTTACACAGCAAAAAAGCACTGAAAATCGCTGCTTTTGAATGTACCTTTAGGGTATGATCAGGTTTTTTTTTAACATAAATTGTGGCTGAAAAACAACAGACAGAAATCATTTCAAAAACTAGTTTGTGTGTGTGTGTGTGTGTGTGTGTGTGTGTGTGTTTTCTATTTTTTACAGTAGATTTGGAGTGCTCTTACTTACATATGGAAAAGCACCAAGAGGTGACATACTGCTTTCTCTTCACTTGGAAAACACATGTAGAATAAAACAGCTATGTGTGTTCTACAGGTTTGTTTCCATTGAAAAAGAAAATAAATGGTGAGCTTACACTGAGTTTTTGGAGCAGAAATTCTCTAAATCCTCATCAAAAAAATGAAAACTCCAACTTTTCAGGAGTTTTATGTTGTTGTCCAAAAACTGAATGTGAACACACCTTATTCATATTTAAAGCATGTTTTTGATGTGGATTTTGTCACAGAACCTGCTCCAAAATCCATGTAGAAAAAAGGTATGTGCAAACATCCCTTTCTTTTTCACATAGATTTTGGCACTGAGTTAGTTGTAAATCCTCATGTGTATACATTATGGGCTCTGCAATCATGATGTTCACTTGAATAAGATGTTTGGATCTTTGGTATGGATGTATGAATCTTTGGTGCCATCTCAGTCTAAAATCTGCCAGCTTGGTACTTATTTTTCTCAAATATCACACAGAAAAAGCAAGGATTAGTCCTGATGATTGACAATGAGGGCAGTTTTCGTGTACATCTAAGGCAGTGCAAGCTGTACATGGATGGCAGATAACCAGGGGTCACCTTCAAATTTCTGTTTTAAAATCCCCATGTGAACATGCCCCAACACAAGTTTACCTCTAATATTTCCAGGTACAAATATACATCCAGTCGTTATTTATAATCCTTTTTTTTTTTTTTTAAATGACTCCCGTATTTAATGGATTGTTATTTCTTACTACTGTCATTTTTCTGGCAGTTTTGGCAGACCCCCCTGCTGATGACTGTGTTATACCCAATGAAGTGACTCCTGCTCTTCCATTGTCTCCTGATGTTGAAAAAGCTGAACTGAGCCCAATCTTGCCTTTCCTTTATTTGGGCAATGAAAAGGACGCCCAGGACTTGGGCCGCATGGTAACTCTGAACATAGGACATGTCCTGAACGTCACCACCCACCTGCCTCTCTACCATGCTGAGTCCGGAGCCTTGCGTTACAAGAGATTGCCAGCCACCGATAACAGTAAGCAGGACCTCCGCCAGTACTTCGAGGAGGCCTTTGAATTCATCGGTAAGCGTGATTCTTCTCATCGTATAATAGGACAAGTCACTTAAAACAGGGCTGTGGAGTTGGTAAGCGAAACCTCCGACTCCTCAATTTCCATGACTCTGACTCCACCAAAATGGGCTCCGACTCCACGACTCCAGCTCCACAGCTGTGGAGTCGGTAAGGCTACTTTCACACTAGCGTCGTACTCGGCCCGTCGCAGTGCATCGGGCCGACGTACCGAGGCTAACAGTGAATGCGCCGCACAACGGGAGCAGCGGATGCTGTTTTTCCACGCATCCGCTGCCCCATTGTGAGGTGCGGGGAGGTGGAGGCGGAGTTCCGGCCGGGCATGCGCGGTCGGAAATGGCGGACCGTCGGCACAAAAAAAGTTACATGTAACGTTTTTTGCTGCCGGCGGTCCGCCAAAACACGACGCAACCGTCGCACGACAGTTGTAACGTGTGTGCATACGTCGCAATGCGTCGCCAATGTAAATCTATGGGGAAAAAACGCATCCTGCAGACAACTTTGCAGGATGCGTTTTTTCGCCAAAACGACGCATTGCGACGTATGCTAAAAAAACGCTAGTGTGAAAGTAGCCTAAGCCAAACCTCCGACTCAGACTCCTCAATTTCCATGACACTGACTCCACCAAAATGGGCTCAGACTCCACGACTCCGACTCACAGCCCTGATTTAAAACCTACATCTTTACCTAGTGACACAACGAAACATAATTTTGTTAGATAGTCTGAGGACGTTCCGCATTTAATAATAATAATTAATAATAATAATAATTTTTATTTATATAGCGCCAACATATTCCGCAGCGCTTTACAACTTATAGAGGGGACTTGTACAGACAATAGACATTACAGCATAACAGAAATCATAGTTCAAAACAGATACCAGGAGGAATGAGGGCCCCGCTTGCAAGCTTACAAACTATGAGGAAAAGGGGAGACACGAGAGGTGGATGGTAACAATTGCTTTCGTTATTTGGACCA
Organism: Ranitomeya variabilis; assembly: GCF_051348905.1. Taxonomy (NCBI): domain Eukaryota; kingdom Metazoa; phylum Chordata; class Amphibia; order Anura; family Dendrobatidae; genus Ranitomeya; species Ranitomeya variabilis. The sequence continues at coordinate 467,829,682 of NC_135233.1, forward strand.
GCCATAGTGTAAGGCTCGGGTGTTCATGTAAAGCTGCATGAACCAGTTAACCTAAGTATGTAGCAGTACAGACACAGAATGCTATTAACTGCATAAAGTGTATGAGAACACGATGCAAGGAACCTGATTATGTGTTTTGTTTTTTTCCTATTTTTAATAGGCCACACAGGGATAGTTAGGTTAATGCGTTGAGGCAGTAGGCCAGTCTGAACAAATGCGTTTTTAGGGCACGCTTAAAACTGTGGGGGTTGGGGATTAATCGTATTAACCTAGGTAGTGCATTCCAAAGAATCGGCGCAGCACGTGTAAAGTCTTGGAGACGGGAGTGGGAGGTTCTGATTATTGAGGATGCTAACCTGAGGTCATTAGCGGAGCGGAGGGCACGGGTAGGGTGGTAGACTGAGACCAGAGAGGAGATGTAGGGTGGTGCTGAGCCATGGAGTGCTTTGTGGATGAGGGTAGTAGTTTTGTACTGGATTCTGGAGTGGATGGGTAGCCAGTGTAATGACTGGCACAAGGTAGAGGCATCGGTGTAACGGTTGGTGAGGAATATGATCCTGGCAGCAGCATTCAGGACAGATTGGAGCGGGGAGAGTTTGGTAAGAGGGAGGCCGATTAGTAGAGAGTTACAATAGTCCAGACGGGAATGAATAAGAGAAACAGTAAGAGTTTTCTCAGCCTTCCTAAGCCAAGTATTCCCTATTTAGACAAATTACATCAAAGTCCTCCATGGCTACGATCATACATTGTGCCATGACAATCACAGTGCGAGTACCAGCTACAGTCACAGCTGTATCCCCCCGGGGACAGACCTTTCCTCTGAATACTGTTTTTTAATTTTGCAATAATGTTGAACATAACTATTTATGATCTTCAACAATGTGACAAGATCTGTGATTCCTATTGATGCCATATTTAGCTAATTCTACAGGGCCTTTCTTCTCTGGCCAAAGACTAAGGGTATGTGTCCATGTTCAGGATTGCATCAGGATTTGGTCAGTATTTTCCATCAGTATTTGTAAGCCAAAACCAGGAGTGGAACAATTAGAGAAAAAGTATAATAGAAACATATGCACCACTTCTGCATTTATCACCCACTCCTGGTTTTGGCTTACAGATACTGATGTCAAATCCTGACCAAATCCTGATGCAATCCTGAACGTGGACACATACCCTAATGGTGCCCATACATCCCCTATAACTGTTTGCCAAAAGATTTATTGGCAGGCCAGTCTCCCATAAACCTTTTAAGCAGAGAAAGGGTAGATTCACATTAATACAGTGTTCTCCGCTGAGCATTATATCAGGGTTCCAATTGGAATACCTGAAAAACTATTCTGACCGGAACCCTGACAGAGCCATTCACTTGAATGAAGCATCACTCTGGTCACTGTCTTGCCTCCGACCAGGTAGTATTTGTCTTTTCCAGACATGCCCAAAAATGTGCCACCTATTTGTGCTTTGTATTAAAAAGACTAATTCTGCCAGATCGGAGGTCACTATATATGAAGAACTTGGCGCTTGAGTATAATGCAAAAAAAGACATTTTAATTGCAATCCACAGTAAAATATGTTTCGATCTGTTGTAGACCTTCTTCAGTCTGCACAGATTGTCCATAGTGTATGTGAAAGAAGGAACCAGGAGGAAAAGTTTAGAAAGGGAGAACTGAGAAAACGTAATCCATGAGGTGATGGGTTCCTAGGCAATAAACTGTGGATATATGGAAAAACCTGATTATCTGGAGTAGTGCATTCCAGAGAGCCGGTGCAGCATGAGAAAAGTTTTGGAGACAGGAGTGAAAGGTCTATGAACGATATTGATCCGACATCACTAGTAGAACGGAGAGCACAGGTAGGATGGTAGAAAGAGATGAAGAAGAATGTGTTGGGTGGTGCAGGGCTTTGTAGGTGAAAGTGATACAATATAAACCTATGTTGTAGGAGATGAGAAACCGATGCAATGACTGGCACAGAGTGGAGGCCTCTGTGCAGCTGCTGGACAGAAATATGTGACTGACTGCTGTATTCAGGATGGAATGGAGAAGGGGGGGAAGATTAGTGAGAGGAAGATTGATTAGCAGTGAGACTGAGGGCTTGTTCACACGATCCTTTTTTCGCTGCGGATTTTTCAGGTCCTGATTTGTGAAAACCGCAGTGCAAAACCTGCGGTGATTTTCACTGCGGTTTACAGTTCTTTTTCTACTGCGGATTCCACTGCGGGTTTCCAGCTGCATTTTCCTATTGGTGCAGGTGGAAACCCGCTGCGGAATCCGCAGAAAGAAGTGACATGCTACTTCTTTTTTTCCGCTGAAAATCCGCGCGGATTTTCAAGCCGAAAAAAGGATAGTGGGCACAGCGGATTTCGTTTTCCATAGGGTAACATTGTACTGTACCCTGCATGGAAAACGTCTGCGGATCCGCAGCTGCAAATCCGCTGCGGATCCGCAGCGAAAACCGCATCGTGTGAACATAGCCTTAAGTAGTCGAGAGAGAAATGCATTTTAGCAACAGTAAGAGGTTGTGCAGTTTTAGTAGTAAGAAAAGGACAGATTCTGGAGATGATTTTGAGCTGTAGGTGACAAGCATTACATTGATTGGACTTATGGAGGGAAGGAAAGATCTGAATCAAATATAACTCGAAGAGATTGGGTGTGCTACCAGAGAGTTATCTTAGTACCACACATTGAAATATTCAGTCTTATTCGGATGTCCATTTTTGTATTTTTCATGGATAGAAAACTTACCAGTCAACAGTCTATGACTCTGTTCACATGTATTGCGTCCCAAAAAAATACAGAGACATGTCCATTTTTGCTGGCATCCCCTCACCAGCTCCTCTTTTGATTAGCCGACCTGGTGCGAAGTCAACATTACGGTATACAACGTCGCATCTCGTCATCTAATCAAAAGAGGAGCCAAGGATGCCGGCCGATAGGAAGCAGTCTACAGGGCTCCAGGATAATGATGCGGTCGGATGACCAGGAACCTTAGAATTTATTCACTGGTCTTTAATTTTGACCATTTATATATGCATATCCTACTGCAATATACAAACATAATATAATTTAATGGGAACAGACCTTTATATAGCAGGGACCTGTGCGTTTATTTATGACATTATGTTGCTGGTAACTGACCATGATTGTTGTGTTTTTCTTCATTATTACAGAGGAGGCGCAACAGAAAGGCAAAGGCGTTCTTATTCACTGCCAGGCTGGGGTCTCTCGTTCTGCCACTGTGGTCATTGCATATCTGATGAAGCACACATTGATGACTGTGGGTGATGCCTACAAGTTCGTCAAGGGGAAGCGTCCAATAATATCACCCAATCTGAATTTCATGGGGCAACTCCTGGAGTTTGAATCGGACCTAAATGCAGGCATCACCCCAAGAATCCTTGTACCCAGACTGAAGGGCATTGAGAGTGATGTGTAGGACACAAAAAAAAAAAGAAGGAAAAAGCCAATTTTGATGTTGCACAGTAAGACATGATTAAGCAAACAGCAAAATCTCCCAAATTAGATCATTATTGAAATGCAGTGTCAGGATCCACCAGGCAAATAAGTTTCGGAGCCTACAGAAAATGCAGATTCAGGTCTCAGAAGACTAAAGCTATTCACTTACGGTGAAATCTGCAGCTTCAAAACCCTAAAGACCTTTGACGTTACCTACCTTAGAAACTAGCCTCAATATTAGTGGATGATACCGCAACATAAGAAATGGCAAAATAAAACCTTAATAGTCTCAATTAAGGTTTTTAATTTGTTTGCAGACATAAAGGTGTAAAAAAAGGGAATGGCTCGTCCATAAATTGGGGCTCTACATCGTAAAAATGACCAACCTAGAAATCCTGAAATCCTTCTGTTTGTAGCACTTAGGTTAAGTTTGATATCTACTTATCATCTATTCCAACGTATTCTTCTTAAATAACTGGCAGACTACCTTTTTTTTTTTTTTTTTTACTTTTTGGAATACAAGAAAACCCCCAAAGCTTCCTATAAGTGAAATGCACCTGCCATCCACATACGTGGCAGCCATTTTTGGTGCTGCGCTATTATATAAAAAAAAAAAAGTACGAATATGCAGCTTGTATACCGCTATTCTCATGCAAAGAGGACGTTATCGACAGTTTGGGGGTGAATAGATAGGAATGCCATAACCACATTGTGGGTTAATTTACATATTAATAGTATAATCAACTGTTTTATATGTCCATTCATATATAATTGATGCATCAGAGGCGAAGAAAACAGATTTGTGCATTGGCCAATAGGCATAGGGTGAAAAAAAAAAAGAAGTGGAATGATTACATAACATTTAATCTGCTGGATAACAAATGTAATCCCTTTCAGCCGGTGGACAGGGCTGCATCGTAAAATGAGAAAAAAAAAACGGACAATGAATACCAGGGTTTTCTGCTTGCTGGATAATGTTGGACAATATTTTTTAGAAAATAATTTGCAACAAAGAATTATGTGCAATAACAATGTGACAACTTTTTTAATATATATATATTACAAAATGAGGACTTGAGATATCTGCTTGAAACGTAGCACCCCATCCCCCTTTTCCTTCCAGGGGGTATTTTCACGCCAACTCCTGCCCATCCCCCAATATCTGTGTCTTAAATCTTCCAAGTGGGAGACTGAATTACCTCGGGCATTAAATCCCCTATTTACACTGTGAAACCGGGCATCCTCCAAATGGAGGGGGAAGCAACAAGATGCCCGTCTTCCCTTTTTTTTTTCCTTCTCATTGCTCCCGAAATTTTATCCGGGGAACTGTTTATTTATTAAACTCTATTTATTGAAATAAAATCTTTTTTTTTTTTTTTATTTTGCAGATTTGTGTCATCTTTATGCATCTGTGCTTACATTAGTTGTAACAAGCGCGCGGCTCGTCGTTCATACTCCATTATATTCATTGAGACACTTGCAATGAGTTTTCTGCGCATCAATAGTACAAACAAATTAATACATTCAGCCCATACAGGGTATATAGACCATCTGTGCGGAACATTGCAAAGTCAGCATTTGCTGTTCTGTATAATCTTTACATGTTTTGGGGAAAAAAAAATCAGAAGAAATTAATTGACCGTACAGAAATACAAACGTAGCAAGAAAAAGTAATGATTTTCCCCATCACACAGCAATGCATCCTTATACATGTGTGCTGAAACCCAGGGATTATATCTATAATACACTATATGATATATATCGCAGCACACATTTATATACATCATTTTCTCTTTTACATATTAAGAGTGCATGAAAGTGCCGTCGGCCAGAATTTTGTACGCCTCTGCAAAATAAGACACTGCTGAACAGAGGCCAGAGTCACTCTGCTGCCTCATTATAGTGAATGGATCCATAGGGGTTTTATCTGAACTATGTCACTTGGAGATTTAAAGGGAAACCCCCGATGTAAGTGCTCAGCGTAGAGCGCAGGATAAATGTGATGTAAAATGTTTCCAATAAAAACTTCAACTCAGTGCACAAAAAAAGCAAGTCCACATTTGGGTCCATCATCTATTAACGGAAATATAGGGGGATTCCACGTTATTGGTAGTACAAAGGCTCTGGACAAGCGAAGTGTCTCTCGCCCCCCCTCCCCCTCCCCCCAAAAAAATTCTGGAAATTCTGCGCTCCCAAATCCAAATGCCCCCTCCCTTTTGAGCCCCAGTGTGCCTAAACCACAGTTAGTGTCCACATGTTTGCCATTTCTGTAGCAATGATAGCCTGCCTAATTTACGGGTGCAAGTGCAGCGCCCCAGAGTCCTGGTCGTTGCAGTACTGTGGCTCCGCCACTAAGGGGAGCCATGGTGCGTCCGATGGCACTGAAGGAGTTCATCTGATCAGGTATCACAGACACCAATATATTTCACCGCAGGGCCTCCGGGGGGAGCTAAGGGTTCTATTCATTAGGCCACTCCCCACCATAGTGGGTAAACTGGGGGTCAGGCAGGAAGTTAGAAGAGAAAGCTGACTGGATTGAACGAAGCAACACCTAGTGGCAGAGGGTGTTGTGGAGTAAGAGACAGTAGGGTCTCTGTCAGGGGTGGGATCCTGACAGAGGCTTGGCAACGAGAAAGAATGTAAAGGGACCGCGCCTGCTCCGGGTAGCGGCGGTGCCCAAGAAAGGACTAGAAGCGAGATAGATTGTGCTGAGTGAGAAACGAGATCAAGCGATAGGAGAATACCAGTAGGGGTCGTGCTGTAAGACCGGAGCAACATCCTACTGAGGCGCAATACCGGTGGCCGGAACGCCGAGGGAGTGGAATAGCATACAGCTTCAAGCCATACTCCAAACAGCGGCAGGGCAGTCAGTCTCAGGCGGGCTGCCTAACTCAAATCACCTATGAAGTCTTGGGGGGCAATTGCGGGAGAGGGGCGTCTCTAGGGTCCCGGAAGAACTCCAGGCCTACCTGACAAACGGGTGCCGTTCTAACCAGAAATAAGGAAGGGACGGAAGATTAGAAGAACATCATTTAATACAGTTGTGAGGGAACTTAAGAAACAGACACAACGGTTGTGGGGACTTTCCGTGAGCACAGCAGGGGAGGACCGCAACACATAGCGCTAGAAGGAAGGCACCGATTTCCACCTGTGAAGTGAACTCTGGAGGTGCCATTGGACCGGCCGGACTTGCGCAGCCTGGTGAACCGTATTCTGGACTGAGGACCCAGAGATCTTCAGTAAAGAGGTAAAGAGACTGCAACCTGGTGTCCTCGTTATTTACCGCGACTTGCACCCCACAACTGCACCGTTACAACACCACTATTTGCACCGGACGTCCCCCACTGACAGACAGGGCCACGGACCGGGTTTAGCCACCGTGACAACCCCAGGACTGAGACTTAGAGGCCCGGCTCCGGGTACCCCTCGGCCCTGTGGCGGTGTGGGGGCGCTCCAAATCTTGGCGTCACGAACAGGATCTACTTAAGCCTGAAGAATCAGGTCATGTGTGCCTTGGAACTGTAATTTGTTGTGCTTGGACTGTACTTTATTGCAAGGACTGTGCTGCGCCACTTGCCGCCAAAATCCACCGCCATTACAGCGCTGAGGAGAGCGCCGGAGAAGAAGAGGGGCGTGGAGTGGGCGTAGACAAGCTCAAGAGCGCGAAGGATAATGGCCGCCCAGTCTAAATATTGCTGTATCCTAAGGGCGGGCCCGTCAACAGGAGAGATCCGCCTCTTAATCTTCTATGGCGGGCGAAGACCGAAGAAACGAAACTATGACTCAGATGAGGTGGAACTGGAGACCAGGACAGGCCTACAGAAAAGGATGGCTCCGCATCGACCCCCGTCACCAGCGGATTATTCTGACATGCCTCCGCTGGAGGATTTGGATCCTTGGGAGCTGCCGCTGGAACATCCCGGGCCTGGACGGTCCCCGACTCATACGCCTTCCCCAGGAGGGACTACCACAAGTGGAGGTACCCAGTGCCGCGATCCCCGGGATGGCCACCTCACTCCTGCACACGACCCGGTCACTGCTGCGACCGGTGGCGCCCCGATGTCCCCGCCGTCTAGCACCAATGCACCGGGGGGGCATGACCTCGGGCCCTTTCCCTGGGGGGAATATCGGAACCATCTAATCGCAGAGTTCCAGCGTGAAGTGGAGCGGGAGGCGCGAGGTGAGCTGCTGGAGGGCTCCTTGCCGAAGTGGGGCGTGGTGGTTGTATACCTGCCCCAGACGGGAAAGGGCTTCGTGCAGGAGATCGGGACCGCCCTAAGAGTCCGCATCACCCGGGAGGAAGTGGAGCCCTGCCTGAGTGGAGACGGCGCCAAATCCTTCCTGAAGCCGGGAGATGTAGTCACCTACCGTCGGCACCTAAAGGGGAGCGGATGGTGGGCTCGGGACATGCAGCGCTGCACCGCCGTTCTGGCGGTATCCCGCACTGAGGGGGAGGAGCTTGCCGCTGAAGCCGCCGCTGCTGCCAGCATTATTCATCGGCCCACACAGACCCTCATTGCAGCGCACGACCTGGTCGTGCAGGAGACCCAAACCCACGGGGTGCACCTGGCCACGGGAGTGAACTTGGAGACCGACCTGCCTGGGCCGCAGAGGGCCACCTGCCAGGTAAAGCTTTGGTGGGGGCTACCGAAGAAAGAGTAAGCATGAATGCTTTGCAAATGTAAATAGTTCTCCTTTTAACTGTTTGTTTACTGTTTGCTGCTAAACCCGTTCAGGGTTAACCCTTTATGGATCCCTCTGCTGACCCGGGATCCTTGTTGTTTGTTTATCTTTTCCAAGTTGCACAAAAGTTGAAAGAACTGCAGTAATCATGGACCGTGCATGATACAAACTTTTCCCTTGTAAATAGTTTGCACCTTATTAAAGGCGCTCCCTACTGGTTTTACTCAAAGAGACTCTTTGCGAAGATACCGTACCGGAGCCTTTGCTGAGTATGGACTGGTAGCTAGAAAAGACGCGCTACCTCACAGAGACCTGGCCCCTCTTAAAGGGGATGTTCATTTGTTGATAATGCTTTAAGGCCAATAGCTATAACGCTGATAAAGAAAAGTGATGATAACATTTACATGTAAAAGTTATGTGTATGCAATTAGTTAAATGTAAAGAAATGCTGATAATGTTTTCGGAAAGAAGATAGTTAATAATGTTGGTAAGAAAAAGAAGGGGGGGGATAGAAGGTAGACCCTGCGTTCCCCATCGAAAGTTAATAATGTGTTACTAAGGACAGAAAGTGAACCCGTAGGGGTTAGTGAGTGAGTCCTTCTAGGAGCCAAGTAGAGCCGGCTCAGTGTTCTCAAACTGAAAGAAAAGTTATGTTCTATACTGTGTATAGTAGTTGAAAAGGCAGTAGGCCCTGGCTGAACGGGGCGGTCCTGTAATAGAAAGGAGAGGCAGTAGGTCTGGTGCCGATAGGACAGGCGGTCCTGCAGATCCAAAGTAGGAGAATGAAAAAGTTAAAGTGCCTTATAATGTGATTATAGGAAGGTCTTTAGTGGATTTAGAGTGTGAGTCCTTAAAGGCAATGTTAAATTATCGTTCAACAATTTTGCACTTAGTAGAATACCCGGTTGGGTAACAGGAGTTATTTATAGCCTGTAATTTATAATGTTAACCATGTTTGTAACGTTTAAGTGTCCTCACCTCCCATAAAGGGAAGCCTGTTCAAGAATACTTATTGTTTTGCACTCAACAAAATTGTATGTCTTTTTGCTAACTTGTATTGTTGTTTTCTTCCCAGTCCCGGAGTACTGTGTTTAACCAGGGGGGAGTGCAGCGCCCCAGAGTCCTGGTCGTTGCAGTACTGTGGCTCCGCCACTATGGGGAGCCATGGTGCGTCCGATGGCACTGAAGGAGTTCATCTGATCAGGTATCACAGACACCAATATATTTCACCGCAGGGCCTCCGGGGGGAGCTAAGGGTTCTATTCATTAGGCCACTCCCCACCATAGTGGGTAAACTGGGGGTCAGGCAGGAAGTTAGAAGAGAAAGCTGACTGGATTGAACGAAGCAACACCTAGTGGCAGAGGGTGTTGTGGAGTAAGAGACAGTAGGGTCTCTGTCAGGGGTGGGATCCTGACAGAGGCTTGGCAACGAGAAAGAACGTAAAGGGACCGCGCCTGCTCCGGGTAGCGGCGGTGCCCAAGAAAGGACTAGAAGCGAGATAGATTGTGCTGAGTGAGAAACGAGATCAAGCGATAGGAGAATACCAGTAGGGGTCGTGCTGTAAGACCGGAGCAACATCCTACTGAGGCGCAATACCGGTGGCCGGAACGCCGAGGGAGTGGAATAGCATACAGCTTCAAGCCATACTCCAAACAGCGGCAGGGCAGTCAGTCTCAGGCGGGCTGCCTAACTCAAATCACCTATGAAGTCTTGGGGGGCAATTGCGGGAGAGGGGCGTCTCTAGGGTCCCGGAAGAACTCCAGGCCTACCTGACAAACGGGTGCCGTTCTAACCAGAAATAAGGAAGGGACGGAAGATTAGAAGAACATCATTTAATACAGTTGTGAGGGAACTTAAGAAACAGACACAACGGTTGTGGGGACTTTCCGTGAGCACAGCAGGGGAGGACCGCAACACATAGCGCTAGAAGGAAGGCACCAATTTCCACCTGTGAAGTGAACTCTGGAGGTGCCATTGGACCGGCCGGACTTGCGCAGCCTGGTGAACCGTATTCTGGACTGAGGACCCAGAGATCTTCAGTAAAGAGGTAAAGAGACTGCAACCTGGTGTCCTCGTTATTTACCGCGACTTGCACCCCACAACTGCACCGTTACAACACCACTATTTGCACCGGACGTCCCCCACTGACAGACAGGGCCACGGACTGGGTTTAGCCACCGTGACAACCCCAGGACTGAGACTTAGAGGCCCGGCTCCGGGTACCCCTCGGCCCTGTGGCGGTGTGGGGGCGCTCCACAAGAGCTTGGCACAATGTAAGGGCACTACAACGTATTGGACACTACAACAATAGTTTGCAATTTTCACTCAGCAACATCCACTGCTGCTTGCTTCTGGAAAACACCCATGGAGTCAAAATCATCTGTACGTAAATTCCCAAAGGGGTATAATTTCAAAAATAGGGTCACTTGTGGGGGAATTCTGCTCTTTTAGCACTTAGGGGCTCTGTATATGGAGTTCGAAAACTGTTACAGAAAATACTTCTCTCCAGGATGCCTCCTGTGTAACGGTACTGCTTAGCAATAAAGCGAGACTTGGGAGGGACACAGCGATATTGGCCAATAGAACGTCATCCCTCCTGAGTCTCAGAGTATGGTTAAGCAGTACAGTACAGCCACAGATGGAGTATTTCTACATTCAGCAGAAATTTTTACCCATTTCCCAATGTGAAAATGTAAAATCTGGGCTAAAACAAAATTATGGTGGTAAAAATGTAATTTTTTTTTTCTTCATTGCCCAATGGTATAAAGTTCTTTGACCCACCTGTGGTGTCAATATGATCACTGCACCCCTAGATGAATTAATTGAGAGGTGTAGTTTGTAAAATGGGGTCTCTTATGGGGGTTCTGCTGTTCTGGCACCTCAGGGGCTCTGGCAATGTGACTTTTCACACTCAAACCAGTCCAATATAGCGCTTTTTGACTTCTGAGCTTTGCACTGTGCCTCAAAAGTAGTTTTCGACCACATATGGGAGAAATTGCACAAGAAATATTGGGGTTTCTTTTTCTCCTGCTATTCTTGTGAAAATAAAAAAAATTGGGGCTTAAATAACATTTTTGTGGGAAAATTGTTACTTTTTTTTATTTTCACGGCTCTACATTGTAAACTTACCATACATCTAGACATATTCCTTGAGGGATCTAGCTTCCAAAATGGTTTAACTTGAGTGTTTTTTCACTGTTTAGGCACATCAAGGGCTCTCCAAACAAGACATGACACCAGAAGACCATCCTGGCCCCCACATGTCCTTCAATCTGGGCCCATATGTCTCCATCCTGCCCTCCCCATATGTCCTTCAATCCTGGCCCCATATGTCTCCATCCCTGCCCCATCTATCTCTCCATTCTGCCCCACCCTATCATGCCCCCATATATGTCCTCTGCCCCCCATCCTTCCTCAAAATATGTCCTCTCATCCTGGTCCCATATGTTTCCAGCCCCCCATATGTCCTTCAATCCTGGCCCCATTTGTCTCCATCCCTGCCCCTATATATCTCTCCATTCTCCCCCACCCCATCATGCCCTCACATATGTCCTCTGATCCCCCCATCCTTCCCCAAAATATGTCCTCTCATTCTGCTCCCATATGTCTCCATCATGCCCCTCCATATGAAAGGGCCCAATAAGTCTCCATTGTGCCTCCCATATGTCTCCATCCTGCCTGCATATACAGTATGTCCTCTTATCTTGGCCCCATATGTCTCAATCCTGCCCCCATATGTCTCCATCCTGCCCCCATATGTTTCCATCCTGTACCCCCATATGTCTTCATACTGCCCCCATATATGTCTCCATCCTGTCCCCTCATATGTCTCCATCCTTCCTCCAAATATGTGCTCTCATCCTGGCCCCATATGTCTCCATTATGCCCCCCCATATGCCTCCATCCTGCCTCCATATATGTCCTCTCATCCTGGCCCTGTATGTCTCCATCCTGACCCCATATATGTCCTCCCATCCTGGCCTCATATGTCTACATCCTGCCCCTCATATGTCTCCATCCTGCCCCTCATATATCTCCATCCTGCTACCCCATATGTCCTCCCATCCTGGAACTATATGTCTCCATCCTGCCCCCCATCCTGGCCCCATATGTCTCCATTCCTGCGTCTATATATGTCTCCATTCTGGCCCCATATGTCTCCATCCTCCTCCCATATATGTCCTCTCGTCCTGGTCCCATATGTCTCCATCATGCCCCCCATACATGTTCTCTCTTCCTGGCCCCACATGTCTCTATCCTGCTGCCCCCATATGACTCGATCCTGCTCCCCATATGTCTGAGGACACATGTTCAGTTATTAGTGAGCTGCTGAATGCTGCCCCTGGGGCCCGGTGAGGAGGGGGACCCCATAAGCCAGTAAGGGCAGTAACGTCCTGATGGCGGCCCTGATAGAAACACATGCACCATTTCTGTATTTATCACCCACTCCTGGATTTGGCGTACAAATACTGATGTAAAATACTAACCAAATATTTAACGTGGCCTAAGCATACTGTATGCTTGCACAGATTAAACTTTCCCTAATGTTCTGCTAGTGGAGAAGAATGATTGCCCAAGGTGCATGCCAATACAGGAAACCGTTTGCATTTTTTTACCAACACCCTAATGGGCAAAATGAGGACATTTAAAGGAGTTTTCCTTTTTTGCATAGTCCCCCTATATGTAAAAATAACAATATCAACATTACTTACTCCTGTTGCTCTAGCACTGCCTCCTTTGTTCTATGTAGACATATCAGTAGTAATGATAACACTTTTTATTCGGACTCCCATGACAGCACCACGAGAGAGGGGATCCTACATGATAGGTTGGTACCTTGGGATCGCAACCTAGTCCTTTCAGCCTTGACTAAAGGTACCTTCACACTAAGCGACGCTGCAGCGATATCGACAACGATGCTGATCGCTGCAGCGTCGCTGTGTGGTCGCTGGAGAGCTGTCACACAGACAGCTCTCCAGCGACCAACGATGCCGAAGTCCCCGGGTAACCAGGGTAAACATTGGGTTGCTAAGCGCAGGGCCGCGCTTAGTAACCCGATGTTTACCCTGGTTACCAGTGTAAATGTAAAAAAACAAACACTACATACTTACATTCGCGTCCCCCGGCGTCCGCTTCCCTGCACTGTGTAAGCGCCGGCAGTAGCAGGACACAGCGGTGACGTCACCGCTGTGCTTTGCTTTCCGGCCGGCACTGACACATTCAGTGCAGGAAGCTCTGAGCAGCAGCGCGGACGTCGGGGGACGTGACAGACATCAGAGGGTGAGTATGTAGTGTTTTTTTTTTACTTTTACAATGGTAACCAGGGTAAATATCGGGTTACTAAGCGCGGCCCTGCGCTTAGTAACCCGATATTTACCCTGGTTACCATTGTAAAACATCGCTGGCATCGTTGCTTTTGCTGTCAAACACAACGATACTCGCCGATCTGACGACCAAATAAAGTTCTGAACTTTCAGCAACGACCAGCGATATCACAGCAGGATCCAGATCGCTGCTGCGTGTCAAACACAACGATATCGCTATCCAGGACGCTGCAACGTCACGGATCGCTGTCGTTATCGCTGCAAAGTCGTTTAGTGTGAAGGTACCTTAAGGAACCGTTTGAACCCTTACATTCAGCCTCAATTAAGATGTTATCCCTTAACCCCTTAGTGACGGAGCCAAATTTTTTAAATCTGACCAGTGTCACTTTATGTGGTAATAACTCTGGAACGCTTCAACAAATCCCAGTGATTTTGAGACTGTTTTTTCGTGACACATTATACTTTATGATAATGATAAATTTAGGTCAATATGTTTTGTGTTTATTTATAATAAATATCAGAAATTTGAGAAAAATGTTAAAAAAATAGCAATTTTCAAACTTTGAATGATTATCCCTTTAATCCAGAGAGTCATACCACAGCAAGACATTAATAAATAACATTTCCCTCATGTCTGCTTTACATCAGCACCAGTTGTAAAATTTTATTTTATTTTGTTAGCATTTTAGGAGGTTTAAAAATGTAGCAGGAATTTTTTATTTTTTAAAGGAAATTTACAAAATGTATTTTTTTAGGGACCTATCCATGATTGAAGTGCCTTTAGGGGTCCCATATTTAGGGAAACCCCCAAAAGTTATACCATTTTAAAAACAGCACCCCCTGGCATATTGAATACTGCTGTCAGGTAGTTTATTAACCCTTCAGGTGCTTTTCAGGAATTAATACAAAGTAGCATGACAGAAATAAAAATTTGTATTTTTACCACATAAATGCCGCTAACTTCTGAACAGATTACTACCGCCGTCAGACTCTATGGCCGCTTTTTGGTCTTGAATTGCAATGGCAAATATCAAGACCACACAATTATGATCTGAGGGCACCAATTTGGATAAAGAGGAAGCCCCCAAACTCTGTTAACCGTTTATAATGATGTAGTCACTATTTACAGCAGCATCTTAAGGTACCTTCACACGAAACGACATCGCTAGCGATCCGTGACGTTGCAGCGTCCTCGCTAGCGATATCGTTTAGTTTGACACGCAGCAGCGATCAGGATCCTGCTGTGATGTCGCTGGTCGCTGAATAAAGTCCAGAACTTTATTTGGTCGTCTGATCGCTGTGTATCGTTGTGTTTGAAAGCAAAAGCAACGATACCAGCGATGTTTTACACTGGTAACCAGGGTAAACATCGGGTTGCCAAGCGCAGGGCCGCGCTTAGTAATCCGATGTTTACCCTGGTTACCAGCGTAAAAGTAAAAAAAACAAACAGTACATGCTCACCTGCGCGTCCCCCAGCGTCTGCTTCCTGACATTACTGAGCGCCGGCCCTAAAGTGAAAGTGAAAGCACAGCGGTGACGTCACCGCTGTGCTGTTAGGGCCGGAGCTCAGTCAGTGTCAGGAAGCAGACGCTGCGGGACGCGCAGGTGAGTATGTACTGTTTGTTTTTTTTACTTTTACGCTGGTAACCAGGGTAAACATCGGGTTACTAAGCGCGGCCCTGCGCTTAGCAACCCGATGTTTACCCTGGTTACCCGGGGACCTCGGCATCGTTGGTCGCTGGAGAGCGGTCTGTGTGACAGCTCTCCAGCGATCAAACAGCGACGCTGCAGCGATCGGCATCGTTGTCGCTATCGCTGCAGCGTCGCTTCGTGTGAAGGTACCTTAAGGGGTTAAACAGATTTGGACGGTGCAAGCACTGATTGTGGCTGATACAGCAAGTTGTCAGCTATAGTGTACAGCTGACAGCTACTGGATTGTCACCTGTATGGGGATGCTATTCTCTTATATCGCAGGTCAGTTAAAAGGCGTATTGGCGGTCATTAAGGGGTTAAAACAGCTTTTTTGGTAGCAATAACATCTGCTTGTAGAGTAGGAGACATCCAGGCGCTTTCCAGACTTTCCCCTTATACAGAGTTTTTACAAGATAGAGTAATCCTCAAACCGGACCCGGCTTATTTGCCAAAAGTAGCATCACATTTTCACAGATCACAGGAGATAGTTCTGCCATCATTTCTCCCTAATCCTTCTAACTCTAAGAAAGACTCCATACATTAGATGTCAGAAGATGCCTGTTAGAATATATCTCAGTCACTGATGCTTGGAAGAGAGATAATGCATCATTTTTGTCCTTCCAAGGTCCTAGGAAACGGCTTAGAGTATCGAAATACACGCTAGCAAAATGGATTAGGGAGGGGATCTCTCTGGCTTATACTGCAGGTGGGGGTCCGGCTCCGCAGAATCTGAGGGCGCATTCCACCCGGGCCATGGCATCATCCTGGGCGGAAAGATCTGGAGTATCAAACGAACAGATATGTAAGGCAGCCACGTGGTCGTCCCCTTCCACCTTTTTTAAGCACTATCGGTTGGACTTGGGGTTCTCCTCTGATCTCACCTTCGGGTTAAGGGTGCTACAAGCTATAGTCCCTCCCTAAGGTAGCTTACATCTCTGTAAATCTCTCGTAGTGCTGTCATGGGAGTCCGAATAAAGCATTAAGCTACTTACCGGTAGCGGCATTTTTCGGAGGCCCATGACACCCTTAGTTCCCTCCCTTTTCACATGGGGGTTGCACTTGCAGCGCCCCAGAGTCCTGGTCGTTGCAGTACTGTGGCTCCGCCACTAAGGGGAGCTATGGTACGTCTGATGGCACTGAAGGAGTTCATCTGACCAGGTATCACAGACACCAATACATTTCACAGCCGGGCCTCCAGGGGGAGCTAAGGGTTCTATTCATTAGGCCACTCCTCACATACTGGTAAAACTGGGGGTCAGGCAGGAAGTTAGGGAGAAAGCTGACTGGGTTGGAACCAGGCAACACCTTGTGGCAGGGGGTGTTGTGGGAGAAGATTCAGTAGGGTCCCTGTCAAGGGTGGGATCCTGACAGAGGCCTGGCTACAAGAAGGAATGTAACGGGACCGTGCCTGCCCAGCATAGCGGCGGTGCCCAAGGAAGGATTAGAAGCGAGATAGATTGTGCTGAGTGAGAAACGAGATCAAAGCAACAAGGAGAATACCAGTAGGAGTCGTGCTGTAAGACCGAGGCAACATCCTACTGAGGCGCACAACGCCGAGGGAGTATTACAATATTCAGCTTCAGGCAATACTCTAAACCAACGGCAGGACAGTCAGCCAAAGGCGGGCTGTCTCATCTAAATCACCTATGCAGTCTTGGGGGGCAACTTGTGGAGAGGGGCGACTCTAGGGTCCCGGAAGAGCTCCGAGCCTACCCGTCATACGGGTGCCATCCTAACCGTAACATCAGGGAGGGACGGAGGATTAGCAGAACATCATCTAATCGAGTTGTGAGGGAACTTAAGAAACAGACACAACAGTTGTGGGGACTTTCCGTAAGCACAGCAGGGAAGGACCGCAACAGATAGCGCTAGCAGGAAGGCACAGATTTCCACCTGTTAAGAGAACTCTGGAGGTGCCATTGGACCGGCCGGACTTGCGCAGCCTGGTTATCCGGATTCCGGACTGAGGGCCCAGAGATCTTCAGTAAAGAGGTAAAGAGACTGCAACCTGGTGTCCTCGTTATTTACTGCACCGCACCACTACAGCCTCACCACCACCATCATCCATCATACCTATCACTGTACGCCCCTCAGCAGGGTCACGGACCGGGCCTAGCCACCGTGACAACCGTAGAGCAGAGACTCAGAGGCCCGGTACCGGGTACCCCTCGGCCCTGCGGAAGTGGGGG
Organism: Ranitomeya variabilis; assembly: GCF_051348905.1. Taxonomy (NCBI): domain Eukaryota; kingdom Metazoa; phylum Chordata; class Amphibia; order Anura; family Dendrobatidae; genus Ranitomeya; species Ranitomeya variabilis. The sequence goes on from NC_135233.1 coordinate 467,847,026, forward strand.
CGCTACACACTTCCTAAAAAATGTATATATGTATATATATATATATATATATATATATATATATATATATATATAATGAGATATATAGATCTCACGTGTGGTATCTAGTTACAATGCAACAGGATATTTTTGTATATAACTGTATATAATGTATATTTGTGTGCCACTAACCGCGGTAGTCCTCTCAGGCTCTGAAATACAACTGATGCATAGGGAGAGGTGCCACCATTTTTGTATCTGTAGGTTTCCTGTTCCTGAAGGGCGGATCCCCTCTCTCGTGGTGCTGTCATGGGCCTCTGAAAAATGCCACTACCGGTAAGTAGCTTAATTCTTTCAGCAGGTGACCACTGCAACTAGTCACTGGCCTCAGTGGTCTCATGCCATGTACTTCAGTACGACCCAGTGATTGGCAGCAGCGTTTAAGTGTAATGATGTCACCACTTCATTACTGGGGGAAGTAGCTTAGAGGTAACGATGAAGCTACAAAGTGTAAGTAATGGTGATTTTGTTATTTTTATTACACAGTAGGCGAAATGATAATTAATTTAAACCTTGAAAATCCCACCTGTTGGAATGCCCCCATAACGTCAGCACTCTTAAGTCCGATCCTTTTTTACCCTAGATTCCCAAAGCAATCCTTGTGAAATCAGGACTGTTTGGGCCTGTGCCCTAAGCGAAGCATGTGATGTCTTTTTGGATAATTTCTGAATGAAAACTATGACCCCCAATGTGCATAGTTCCTAATACATTCGGGGGGCAGCTTACTCCAGCGTAAAGCTTTTTAAGCTTTTGTTATTTTAGGAAATGATTCCCTTTATTTCGGAGGAAATCTCAAGGCTGGTGGGCAATCAGAAAGAAGTGAATTATATACATAGACATCCAAGGGAGGATTTTAAAGGGCTCATTATAGCCCTGGCAGAGGAGTAGTTAATCTGCGCATAGCCCCCCACAGCAGCAGAACTGCCAGGCAATGCCCCTGTAGTGACTGCGGAGAGCGCTCTGATGTAACCGCGCCAGCTAGAGGCACATGTCCGCTCTCCAAGCTGCACTTTGATAGTTCTTTGTACTGACAGCACAAGGGACTGTTCCACTATCTGAGGTCACACATAAAGGGATCACAGCTGCCCACGTACTATCACTGAACACATTTATTCAATTAAAAGCACCAAAAAAACATGTACGAAAAAAACAGATACATCAAATGCTAATCTGTAACAAGCATAGGCGGATAATAAAATATTGCATCAAATAGCTACATGTTGTAATGCTGGAGCCAAATTTATCATTCACCTGCACTATTTTTGGGCACATCATGTTGCACAGCAATTTCAATATGTTTAGTGTCATGCCTATCTGTAATTTTACCTAAACTACAGTAAAATCTTGATCTTAACACAGCTTTTGGTGCCCATATAACTTTAATATGTCCAGGAGCTATCCCATGCTCTATAACTTGCCATACATCAGTGGATGTTCCTCTTTATTGGCATTCTGCCAGCACTATAGGTTCAGGACCTTCCTTTCCCTAATTTCCATGCATGCATTCCCCATGCTATATTACATTGGCTTGCTTGATCTCATTCTCTGTTTTAGCTGTGTAAACAGGTGCTTGGAATGCAACAGCACAGAAGTGAGCAGGGCTGCCACTAGAAATTTCGGGGCCCCATACTGGCAAAATTTTCGGGGCCCCCTTGAGACTCCGCCCAGGCTCCACCCCAGCCCCGCCTCCACGCTCCACCCCTCAAACTGTCCACAGTCCCACCGCTCTCTCTTGGAAAAACTCCACTTCTCACCAATCACACATTGAGGGTATGTATCCACCTTCAGGATGGCCGGCGGTTGCGTCGGAGCGGCAAACCCGCTCGGCGCTAAGCCCCGCCCCCTACTATGATGCAATGATGCCGGATGTGTTCATTGCACACATCCGGGATCATCGCACCCCACACATAGGGCCCTGTGTTATAGCTTGCGGCGGCGCAGCTGCCGCAAGGAACACGGACATGCTGCGATCTTAAAAGAAGCGACGCATGTCCGGAGTCGCAGGGCCGCCGGGTGCGTGTTACCACGCATAGTGGAGACGGGATTTCATAAAATCCCCTTCACTATGCTGGAACATCTGGACGCTGCGTGTTTGACGCTGTGGCCCCACGCAGCGTCAAACACGCAGCGTTTACTTAACGTGGACACATACCCTAACAGTTCCCATCACCAGATCACACATATAGCCGGCAGCTTTTGTTTTGGCCAAAAGATTTTGTAAGCCGCCACCATAACACGGTAGACTCTTTTGGTGAGGCCCTACTCTGCTGTAACCTATTAAATATTTGTTAAAATATGCAATACAATTTAGGTATATTTTTATTTATTTTTCAATTTTTAAAATGACCAATAATATCACATAAAAAGAACAAATACCGCTACACCATGACCAGATGACATATTACCACCACAGTGATCGAATAATATCACATACAAGGGACAAATACCGCTACACCATGACCAGACCGCATATTACCACCACAGTGATCGAATAATATCACATACAAGGAACAAATACCGCAACACCATGTCCAGACCACATATTACCACCACATAGTGACTGAATACTACAATTCTGATCAGTAATAAAAAAAAAGCACCACACTATCACCATAAGTGCCATTATACACAGGAGATCTGTACTTAGTATGCAGTGTCTGTGTACAGATAATACAGTGATCACTAGTGAAATTATACAAAGGACCTGTATATAGTATACAGTGTATAGTGTCAGTGTATAGGTAACACTGACTTACCAGTGACGTCTCTAGGTGAAGTCCTTCATCTTTCATCCAGCACAGACCGCCATCATGTCTTCCAGCCAGGACTCGTTTCTGCAGGAAATAACACAGTTATCTCGAGCTCCGCTTGTAGAACACATTACTTAATTTTTCCCAACTTCTACATTACACTGCATAAAGAAAAAGAGGCGACATAGTGTCACTCTACACAGTAACAGGACCGCCCCCTCATTTAAAACAGTGTCCTCAAAAAATAAATACATCACTGCAGTAATAATATCCCTTAATTAGTCCCTATGGTAATAATATTCCCCATCCTGGCCCCCGTGTGTCTCATTCCTGGCGTCAGCCATATGTTCTCCCATCCTGCCCTCATGAGTATCCATCCTGCCCCATATGATCTCCCCATCCTGCCCCATCTGTCTCCATCGTATCCATCCTGCCCCATGATCCTGCACAATCTGTCTCCAATTCTGCCCCCAGTGTCTCCAATCATGCCTCCTGTGTCTCCAATCCTTCCCCATCTGTCTCCAGTCATGCCCCCATGTCTTTCATCATACCCCATATCTCCATTCTGCCCCTGTGTCCAGCATCATTCATAGCCCGTGTCCAGCATCATTCATAGCCCCTGTGTCCAGCATCATTCATAGCCCCTGTGTCCAGCATCTCTGCCAATGTGTCCAGCATCTCTGCCCCTGTGTCCAGCATCTCTGCCCCTGTGTCCAGCATCTCTGCCCCTGTGTCCAGCATCTCTGCCCCTGTGTCCAGCATCTCTGCCCCTGTGTCCAGCATCTCTGCCCCTGTGTCCAGCATCTCTGCCCCTGTGTCCAGCATACTGCCCGTGTCCAGCATACTGCCCCTGTGTCCAGCATTCTGCCCCGTGTCCAGCATTCTGCCCCCTGTGTCCAGCATTCTGCCCCCTGTGTCCAGCATCCTGCCCCTTTGTCCAGCATTCTGCCCCTATGTCCAGCATCTCTGCCCCTGTGTCCAGCATCTCTGCCCCTGTGTCCAGCATACTGCCCCTGTGTCCAGCATTCTGCCCCTTTGTCCAGCATTCTGCCCCTGTGTCCAGCATCTCTGCCCCCTGTGTCCAGCATCTCTGCCCCCTGTGTCCAGCATCTCTGCCCCCTGTGTCCAGCATCTCTGCCCCCTGTGTCCAGCATCTCTGCCCCCTGTGTCCAGCATCTCTGCCCCCTGTGTCCAGCATCTCTGCCCCCTGTGTCCAGCATCTCTGCCCCGTGTCCAGCATACTGCCCCGTGTCCAGCATCTCTGCCCCTGTGTCCAGCATCTCTGCCCCGTGTCCAGCATACTGCCCCCTGTGTCCAGCATCTCTGCCCCCTGTGTCCAGCATCTCTGCCCCGTGTCCAGCATTCTGCCCCGTGTCCAGCATTCTGCCCCCTGTGTCCAGCATTCTGCCCCTGTGTCCAGCATTCTGCCCCTGTGTCCAGCATTCTGCCCCCTGTGTCCAGCATCTCTGCCCCCTGTGTCCAGCATCTCTGCCCCCTGTGTCCAGCATCTCTGCCCCCTGTGTCCAGCATCTCTGCCCCCTGTGTCCAGCATCTCTGCCCCCTGTGTCCAGCATCTCTGCCCCCTGTGTCCAGCATTCTGCCCCCTGTGTCCAGCATCTCTGCCCCCTGTGTCCAGCATCTCTGCCCCCTGTGTCCAGCATCTCTGCCCCCTGTGTCCAGCATTCTGCCCCCTGTGTCCAGCATCTCTGCCCCCTGTGTCCAGCATCTCTGCCCCGTGTCCAGCATCTCTGCCCCGTGTCCAGCATTCTGCCCCTTTGTCCAGCATTCTGCCCCCTTGTCCAGCATACTGCCCCGTGTCCAGCATCTCTGCCCCCGTGTCCAGCATCTCTGCCCCCTGTGTCCAGCATCTCTTACCCGTGTCCAGCATCTCTGCCCCGTGTCCAGCATCTCTGCCCCCTGTGTCCAGCATCTCTGCCCCCTGTGTCCAGCATCTCTGCCCCCTGTGTCCAGCATCTCTGCCCCCGTGTCCAGCATCTCTGCCCCCTGTGTCCAGCATCTCTGCCCCCTGTGTCCAGCATACTGCCCGTGTCCAGCTTTCTGCCCCAGCGTGTCCAGCGTTCTGCCCCGGGCCCCAGCGTGTGTGTCCAGCGTTCTGCCCCGGGCCCCAGCGTGTCCAGCGTTCTGCCCCGGGCCCCACCCCCCTGGGATCGCCGCTCTCAAAAAAAAAAAAAAAAAGAGTTCTTACCTTGCCATGCTCCTGCGGCGGGGAACCACCTCACTTCCTCCGACTGGCTGGCGGCGGCTGTTAACCATTGACGTGCGGGCACGGGGTGGCCAATAGTGGCCCGCAGCGCCGGCAGGGGGGGGCCCGCAGCGCCGGCAGGTGGGGGGCCCGCAGCGCCGGCAGGGGGGGGGCCGCAGCACCGGCAGGGTGGGGCCCGGTGAGAAGATTAGACGGGGCCCGATGCGGGCCCCCTCTGCTCACCGGGCCCCATACGCCAGTCATGGCTGTCATGCCCTGATGGCGGCCCTGGAAGTGAGGACACAGCGGTAACTTAACCTTGATGTCTCTACTGCTACTGTAACAGCTCGTACCCACCTGTGAGCAAAACGGACATGTGCCATCAGATAAAAAATTGGATTGTGCTCTGACCAATGTTAATCTATGAGTCCCTTCTCATCTGCGATTTTTTTTTCTCAGCCGAAATCAGAGTGAGAAAAAAAATTGCAGCATGCTGCGATTGTCCTCGTATCTCGAATAAGACTCGCCAATACAAGTCAATAGGTTTAGAGAAAAAAAATTGCACGGCACCCGGACCATGCAAGTGCTGTCTGATTTTTACAGCTCCATGTCCTTTGAAATGCTGGTAATTCATCTGCCACGCACAGAAAATCACAGAGTGACCCAACCAGAATAGAATAGATATATGCAGTGAAGGAAATAATTATTTGATCACTTGCTGATTTTGTAAGTTTGCTCACTGACAAAGAGATGAACAGTCTATAATTTTAACAGTAGGTTAATTTTAACAATGAGAGATAGAATATCAAAAATAAAATCCAGAAAATTACATTGTATAAATTATATAATTTTATCTGCATTTTGCAGTGAGAAATAAGTATTTGATCCCTCTGGCAAAACAAGACTTAATAATTGGTGGCAAAACCCTTGTTGGCAAGCACAGCAGTCAGATGTTTTTTTGTAGTTGATGATGAGGTTTGCACACATGTCAGGAGTAATTTTGGTCCACTCCTCTTTGCAGATCATCTAAATCATTAAGATTTTGAGGCTGATTTTGAGGCTGTCACTTGGTATCTTGGAGCTTTAACTCCCTCCATAAGTTTTCTATGGGATTAAGGTCTGGAGACTGGCTAGGCCACTCCATGACCTTAATGTGCTTCTCTTTGAGCCACCCCTTTGTTGCCTTGGCTGTATGTTTTGGGTCATTGTCTTGCTGGAAGACCCAGCCACGACCCATTTTTAATGTCCTGGCAGAGGGAAGGAGGTTGTCACTCAGGATTTTACGGTACATGGCTCCATTCATTCTCCCATTTATGCGGTGAAGTAGTCCTGTGCCCTTAGCAGAGAAACGCCCCCAAAACATATTGTTTCCACCTCCATGCTTGACAGTGGGGACGGTGTTCTTTGGGATATAGGCAGCATTTCTCTTCCTCCAAACACGGCGAGTTGAGTTAATGCCTGTGACGGTTCAAAGGGAGAAAACGGAGAGTGGACCCTCTAGCCCGCGACGATGAACCCCCCCACGGACGAGCTGACCAGATAGACCGCCCCCTATACAGGGAGAGTTAGGGGCAGGCCCGTGAGGGATTATCGCCACGGAAGCTGGAGGACCGGGGCGGGAGAAGACCAAGAAGAGGCGGACACGGTAGGACCACAGGATAGGAGAGTACTGCAGAGACACAGAACTGGTGGGTATGACAGGGACAAAAGGATTGCAGTAACACTGCAGCAACACAAACACTGCCGAAGCACTGCGGAGGCAAAGGTACCGACGGAGATACTGCAGTGGTACGGGGACTGACGGAAGTATAGCAGTGACACAGGGACTGATGGAGGAATTGCAGTGACACAGGGACTGACGGAGGTACTGCAGCGGTACAGGGACTGAAGGAGGTACCGCAGCGGTACAAGGACTGACGGAGGTACTGAAGAAACGCAGAGACTGGCAGAGTGCCGGGAGGACAGGAATAACCCAAAGTCAGAGGGAAACGGACTCACAGAGACCAAGGGCGGCCAGGAGCACTTGAAGGAACAAATGATCACCAGGCACAGAGGGACGGCAGGAAGTAGTTTAAATACCTTAAGGAAGCGGGGCACTTCCGGGTACCAGTCCTCCAGAACCATCAAGAGGACGATAAGGAGCGCTGACTTCTGGGTACTAGTCCTCCAGGAGCATAGAGAGGACAAAAAGGAGCGCCGGCAGAAGATTAGAAGTGCGCGCGCGCAGCTCTGAACCTGGTATGCGCGCGCACACGAGTAGAACCGTCCTTCTTATCGAAGAAAAAACCCGCTCCTGCAGGTGAGGAGGACTTCCGAATAAAGCCTCTGGCCAGATTCTCTTGAACGTATTCAGACATGGCTTGAGTCTCGGAGGGTGACAGAGGATAAATACGACCTCTAGGAAGAGTAGAGCCGGATACAAGATCTATCGGACAGTCATATGGGTGATGCGGAGGTAAGATCTCTGCTTCCTTTTTGTTGAAAACGTCTGAAAAAGAGTGATAAGCCGTGGGTAGATTCGCTAGTTCCGGAGCCGAGGGAGAAAAACTAGCAGGCTTGACGGGAAGTAGGCATCTGTTTTGACAAAACTGTCCCCAGGATAGGACGTCTCCAGTACGCCAGTTCAGAGTAGGTTCATGATTTCTTAGCCAGGGGAGTCCTAAAAGAAACGCATGGGATAAAGACGGTAAAACATAAAAGGCCAACTTTTCACGATGTAGAGCTCCAATTTGAATCTCAATCTCCTCGGTGACGGAAGTAACGACCTCCCGCAAAGGCTGACCGTCGACAGAAGCTATTTGCCTAGGAACCTCCAAGGATCTGACAGGAATCCCAAGCTTCTCGACCAGCTCAAGTTGAACAAAATTCCCAGCCGCACCAGAATCTACATAAGCCTCAAGAGAGAAGCGACTGGAACCCATGTGTAAAATGACAGACAAAATCAAAGGTGGTGAGGAATCATGGCTACCTAGGGAGGCCTCTCTTACCTGACCTAGGCGGAGGCTGTTGTGAATTTGGTTTTTGGGCTCCCCCGGTGGTCACTGGTGGTACTGGACTTGTGTGCTTCACTTTCTCTGTTCACCTGTTTCCATCAGGATATGGGTGTATCCTATTTAGCCTGGCTGCTCAGTTATTCTAGTGCCGGCCATCAATGTAACCAGAGCCTTTCTGTTGCATGTTCCTGCTTCTAGACTACTATCAGCTAAGTTGGACTCTTAGTCCTAAGTTTGTTTTGCATTTTTGTTCCAGTTCACAGTTATGTTATTTTTCTGTAGCTGGAAGCTCTTGTGGGCCGAAATTGCCACTCCGGTGTCATGAGTTGACACATGAGTCTTAAAGTAATTTCGGGATGGTATTTTAATAGGGTTTTCAGCTGACCGTGAAGTTCCCTATTGTATCTTCTTGCTATCTAGTAAGCGGACCTCGCTTTGCTGAACCTACCTTCATACTGCGTATGTCTTTTCCTCTGAACTCACCGTCAATATATGTGGGGGGCTTCTGTCTCCTTTTTGGGGGAATTTCCCTAGAGGTAAGCCAGGTCTGTCTTTTCCTCTGTTAGGGTTAGTTAGTCCTCCGGCTGGCGCTAGACGTCTAGGGATAAAACGTAGGTACGCCACCCGGCCACTGTTAGTTGTGTGGTAGGTTTAGCTCACGGTCAGCTCGAGATTCCATCACCCAAGAGCTGTTCTGTTATTTATGTTCTCTGACGTTCCCTTGCCATTGGGAACCATGACAGTATGGCCGGCCAAGGGTTAAAACCGTTGGCAGAAGAAAGGAGAGAAAAAGAAGTCTGCAGATTTTTTTTTTTTTTTCTTCTGAGCTTGCTTTTTAGTTGACTCAGTTGCATTTCTGCTCTAATTGCAGCCTTTATCTCTCTCTCTCCTTCTAATCCTTGAATGGCTCTGATCTCACCTGATTAAAATGGATCCTCAGAGTTTGGCTACAGGTTTGAATAATCTTGCTACGAAGGTTCAAAATTTACAGGATTTTGTTATTCATACTCCTATATCTGAACCTAGAATTCCTATACCAGAATTTTTCTCCGGGGATAGATCTCGTTTCCTGAATTTCAAAAATAATTGTAAATTATTTCTTTCCCTGAGATCTCGCTCCGCTGGAGATCCCGCACAGCAGGTTAAGATAGTAATTTCCTTGCTGCGGGGTGACCTTCAAAACTGGGCATTTGCATTGGCACCCGGGGATCCTGCGTTGCTCAATGTGGATGCGTTTTTTCTGGCTTTGGGGTTGCTTTATGAGGAACCTAATTTAGAGATTCAGGCTGAAAAAGCCTTGATGGCCCTATCTCAAGGGCAAGATGAAGCTGAAATATACTGCCAAAAATTTCGTAAATGGTCTGTGCTTACTCAGTGGAATGAGTGCGCCCTGGCGGCGAATTTCAGAGAGGGTCTCTCTGATGCCATTAAAGATGTTATGGTGGGGTTCCCTGCACCTACAGGTCTGAATGAGTCCATGACAATGGCTATTCAGATTGATCGGCGTTTGCGGGAGCGCAAACCTGTGCACCATTTGGCGGTGTCTTCTGAGAAGGCTCCAGAAAATATGCAATGTGATAGAATTCTGTCCAGAAGCGAACGGCAGAATTTTAGGCGAAAAAATGGGTTGTGCTTCTATTGTGGTGATTCAACTCATGTTATATCAGCATGCTCTAAACGTACAAAAAAGGTTGATAAGTCTATTTCAATTGGCACTTTACAGTCTAAGTTTATTCTGTCTGTGACCTTGATTTGTTCATTATCGTCAATTACCGCGGATGCCTATGTCGACTCTGGCGCCGCTTTGAGTCTAATGGATTGGTCCTTTGCCAGGCGCTGTGGGTTTGATCTAGAGCCTCTGGAAGTTCCTATACCTCTGAAGGGTATTGACTCTACACCATTGGCTAGTAATAAACCACAATACTGGACACAAGTGACTATGCGTATGAATCCAGACCATCAGGAGATGATTCGCTTCCTTGTGTTGTACAATCTACATGACGTTTTGGTGCTCGGATTACCATGGTTACAATCTCATAACCCAGTCCTTGACTGGAAAGCAATGTCTGTGTTAAGCTGGGGATGTCAGGGGGCTCATGGGGACGTACCTTTGGTTTCCATTTCGTCATCTATTCCCTCTGAGATTCCGGAATTTTTGTCTGATTATCGTGATGTTTTTGAGGAGCCTAAGCTTGGTTCACTACCTCCTCACAGAGATTGCGATTGTACCATAGATCTGATTCCGGGCAGTAAATTTCCAAAGGGTCGTTTATTTAATCTATCTGTAGCTGAACATGCTGCTATGCGAGAATATATTAAGGAGTCCCTGGAAAAGGGACATATTCGTCCTTCTTCATCTCCCTTAGGAGCCGGTTTTTTCTTTGTATCTAAAAAAGATGGCTCTTTGAGGCCGTGTATTGATTATCGACTCTTGAATAAAATTACAGTCAAATATCAGTATCCTCTGCCACTGCTGACTGATTTGTTTGCTCGAATAAAAGGGGCTAAGTGGTTCTCTAAGATTGATCTCCGTGGGGCGTATAATTTGGTGCGAATTAAGCAGGGGGATGAGTGGAAAACCGCATTTAATACGCCCGAGGGCCATTTTGAGTATTTAGTAATGCCTTTTGGTCTTTCAAATGCCCCTTCAGTCTTTCAGTCCTTTATGCATGACATTTTCCGTGAATATTTGGATAAATTTATGATCGTGTATCTGGATGATATTCTGATTTTTTTCGGATGACTGGGATTCTCATGTCCAACAGGTCAGGAGGGTTTTTCAGGTTTTGCGGGCTAATTCCTTGTGTGTGAAGGGTTCTAAGTGTATTTTTGGGGTTCAAAAGATTTCTTTTTTGGGGTACATTTTTTCCCCCTCTTCCATTGAGATGGATCCTGTCAAGGTTCGGGCTATTTGTGATTGGACGCAACCTTCTTCTCTTAAGAGCCTTCAGAAATTTTTGGGATTTGCTAATTTTTATCGTCGATTTATAACTGGTTTTTCTGATGTTGCTAAACCTTTGACTGATTTGACCAAAAAGGGTGCTGATGTTGCTGATTGGTCCCCTGCTGCTGTGGAGGCCTTTCGGGAGCTTAAGCTCCGCTTTTCCTCCGCCCCTGTGTTGCGTCAGCCTGATGTTACTCTTCCTTTTCAGGTTGAGGTCGATGCTTCCGAGATCGGAGCTGGGGTGGTCTTGTCGCAGAAAAGTTCCGACTGCTCCGTGATGAGACCTTGTGCGTTCTTTTCTCGAAAATTTTCGCCCGCCGAGCGAAATTATGATATTGGTAATCGGGAGCTTTTGGCTATGAAGTGGGCTTTTGAGGAGTGGCGTCATTGGCTTGAGGGGGCTAGACATCAGGTGGTGGTATTGACCGATCACAAGAATTTGATTTATCTTGAGTCTGCCAGGCGCCTGAATCCTAGACAGGCGCGCTGGTCGTTGTTTTTCTCTCGGTTTAATTTTGTGGTCTCATACTTACCAGGTTCTAAAAATGTGAAGGCGGATGCCCTTTCTAGGAGTTTTGAGCCTGATTCCCCTGGTGATTCTGAACCTACAGGTATCCTTAAGGATGGGGTGATATTATCTGCTGTTTCCCCAGACCTGCGACGGGCTTTGCAGGAGTTTCAGGCGGATAGACCTGATCGTTGCCCGCCTGGTAGACTGTTTGTTCCTGATGATTGGACCAGTAGAGTCATCTCGGAGGTTCATTCTTCTGTGTTGGCAGGTCATCCCGGGATCTTTGGTACCAGGGATTTGGTGGCTAGGTCCTTCTGGTGGCCTTCCCTGTCTCGAGATGTACGAGTTTTTGTGCAGTCTTGTGATGTTTGTGCTCGGGCCAAACCTTGTTGTTCTCGGGCCAGCGGATTGTTGTTATCTTTGCCTATTCCGAAGAGGCCTTGGACTCACATCTCTATGGATTTTATTTCTGATCTTCCTGTTTCTCAGAAAATGTCTGTCATCTGGGTGGTGTGTGACCGTTTTTCAAAGATGGTTCATTTGGTGCCCTTGCCTAAGTTGCCTTCCTCATCCGAGTTGGTTCCTCTGTTTTTTCAAAATGTGGTTCGCTTGCATGGTATTCCAGAGAATATTGTTTCTGACAGGGGGACCCAGTTCGTGTCTAGATTTTGGCGGGCGTTCTGTGCTAGGATGGGCATTGATTTGTCTTTTTCGTCTGCGTTCCATCCTCAGACTAATGGCCAGACTGAGCGAGCTAATCAGACCTTGGAGACTTATTTGAGGTGTTTTGTGTCTGCGAATCAGGATGACTGGGTTGCCTTTTTGCCGTTGGCGGAGTTTGCCCTCAATAATCGGGCTAGTTCTGCCACTTTGGTTTCTCCTTTCTTTTGCAATTCGGGGTTTCATCCTCGTTTTTCTTCCGGTCAGGTGGAGTCTTCGGATTGTCCTGGAGTGGATACTGTGGTGGATAGGTTGCATCGGATTTGGGGACAGGTGGTGGACAATTTGGAGTTGTCCCAGGAGAAGACTCGGCATTTTGCTAACCGCCGTCGTCGTGTTGGTCCTCGTCTTCGTGTTGGGGACTTGGTGTGGTTGTCTTCTCGTTTTGTCCCTATGAGGGTTTCTTCTCCTAAGTTTAAGCCTCGGTTCATCGGCCCGTATAAGATTTTGGAGATTCTTAACCCCGTGTCCTTTCGATTGGACCTCCCAGCATCTTTTTCTATCCATAATGTCTTCCATCGGTCATTATTGCGCAGGTATGAGGTACCGGTTGTGCCTTCCGTTGAGCCTCCCGCTCCGGTGTTGGTTGAGGGTGAATTGGAGTACGTTGTGGAGAAGATCTTGGACTCCCGTGTTTCCAGACGGAAACTTCAGTATCTGGTCAAGTGGAAGGGCTACGGTCAAGAGGATAATTCTTGGGTGACAGCCTCTGATGTTCATGCCTCTGATTTGGTCCGTGCCTTTCATAGGGCTCATCCTGATCGCCCTGGTGGTTCTTGTGAGGGTTCGGTGCCCCCTCCTTGAGGGGGGGTACTGTTGTGAATTTGGTTTTTGGGCTCCCCCGGTGGTCACTGGTGGTACTGGACTTGTGTGCTTCACTTTCTCTGTTCACCTGTTTCCATCAGGATATGGGTGTATCCTATTTAGCCTGGCTGCTCAGTTATTCTAGTGCCGGCCATCAATGTAACCAGAGCCTTTCTGTTGCATGTTCCTGCTTCTAGACTACTATCAGCTAAGTTGGACTCTTAGTCCTAAGTTTGTTTTGCATTTTTGTTCCAGTTCACAGTTATGTTATTTTTCTGTAGCTGGAAGCTCTTGTGGGCCGAAATTGCCACTCCGGTGTCATGAGTTGACACATGAGTCTTAAAGTAATTTCGGGATGGTATTTTAATAGGGTTTTCAGCTGACCGTGAAGTTCCCTATTGTATCTTCTTGCTATCTAGTAAGCGGACCTCGCTTTGCTGAACCTACCTTCATACTGCGTATGTCTTTTCCTCTGAACTCACCGTCAATATATGTGGGGGGCTTCTGTCTCCTTTTTGGGGGAATTTCCCTAGAGGTAAGCCAGGTCTGTCTTTTCCTCTGTTAGGGTTAGTTAGTCCTCCGGCTGGCGCTAGGCGTCTAGGGATAAAACGTAGGTACGCCACCCGGCCACTGTTAGTTGTGTGGTAGGTTTAGCTCACGGTCAGCTCGAGATTCCATCACCCAAGAGCTGTTCTGTTATTTATGTTCTCTGACGTTCCCTTGCCATTGGGAACCATGACAGGAGGCGTTTACTAGCTTCTGAGGACAGGAACGCAGAAGATGAGAAGCGCTGCCACAATAGAAGCATAAGCCCTGTGCGAGTCTCTCCTTTTGTCGTTCTTCAGCAGGCTTGAGGCGATCTACCTGCATAGGCTCAGGGGAAGAGGAAGAAGCTGAAGTGGTTTGGGAAAAAGAAGTACCTCGTGTAACAGAGGATAAACGAGGAGGTCTCCTCTCTCTGACTACCTCACGAGAATGCTCCAGGAAGCGCAAATCAATGCGAGTCGCCAAAGAGATAAGGTCATCCAAAGCAGAAGGAGTATCCCGGCCTGCCAGCTCATCCTTAATACGAGAAGACAGACCTCGCCAAAATGCTCCTACCAAAGCCTCATTATTCCAACCTAGATCAGAGGACAGCATCCGGAAATGGATGGCATATTGAGCTACAGAAAGGGTCCCCTGATTAAGGTTGAAAAGGGACTCAGTAGTCGACACCAGACGACCAGGTTCATCAAACTCCTTGCGAAAAGTGTCTAAAAAGAGAGCAAGTTGAGAAACCACAGGATCATCTTGCTCTCAAAGAGAGTTCACCCAAGCCAAAGCTTCGCCCTCCAAATGGGAGACCACAAAAGCTACCTTTGCTCGGTCAGTAGGGTACAGTAGCGGGGATAATTCAAAGTGTAGTTGACACGGATTGAGAAATCCGCAACATAATTTAGGATCCCCACCATACCGAGGTGGCCTGGCTAGACGGGGCGAGGGCTGCGGAGCGGACGCCTGTACAGGAGCAGAAGCGGCAGTCTGAAGGGAGAGAAGCCGATTAAAATTCAAAATATGGGACTGAGTGTCCCGTTGTTGACTTAGCTCTTGCTGAAGAGCCGCCAACTGAGAGGCGTTACCAGGGTCGGTTGACTGTAACGCCGCGAGACAAGACTCCATGTTCTTGAGAAAAGACATGATTCTAGTATGGTTCTCCAGCAAAAAAGTAACTCCTTTTGAGTGGCGGAGACACCAGCGGGGTCCATGGCCTGGTGATACTGTGACGTTTCAATGAGGGAAAACGGAGAGTGGACCATCTAGACTGCGACGACGAACCCCCCACGGACTAGCTGACCAGATAGACCGCCCCCTATACAGGGAGAGTTAGGGACAGGCCCGTGAGGGATTATCGCCACGGAAGCTAGAGGACCGGGACGGGAGACAACCAAGAAGAGGCGGAGACGGTAGGACCACAGGATAGGAGAGTACTGCAGAGACACAGAACTGGTGGGTATGACAGGGACAAAAGGATAGCGGGAACACTGCAGCAACTGCCGAAGCACTGCGGAGGCAAAGGTACCGACGGAGGTACTGCAGCGGTACGGGGACTGACGGAGGTATAGCAGTGACACAGGGACTGACGGAGGAATTGCAGTGACACAGGGACTGACGGAGGTACTGCAGCGGTACAGGGACTGACGGAGGTATTGCAGTGGTACAGAGACTGAGGGAGGTACCGCAACAGTACAAGGACTGACGGAGGTACTGAAGAAACGCAGAGACTGTCAGAGTACCGGGAGGACAGGAATAACCTAAAGTCAGAGGGAAACGGACTCACAGAGACCAAGGGCGGCCAGGAGCACTTGAAGGAACAAATGATCACCAGGCACAGAGGGACGGAAGGAAGTAGTTTAAATACCTTAAGGCAGCGCGGCACTTCCGGGTACCAGTCCTCCAGAACCATCGAGAGGACGATAAGGAGCACTGACTTCCGGGTACTAGTCCTCCAGGAGCATAGAGAGGACGAAAAGAAGCGCCGGCAGAAGATTCGAAGTGTGAGCGCACAGCTCTGAACCTGGTATGCGCGTGCGCACGAGTAGCAGAGACGGGGAGCGAGCGCAGCACAGAGGGGAAGACGCTGCAGAAGGAGAGGCGCGTCAGGACGCTGAAGACAGGTAAGTATGACAGGGCGGAGGAGGCGGCAGCAGCGGTGTGATAATGCCAAAGACCTCAATTTTGTCTAATCTGACCACAGCACCTTCTCCCAATCACTCACAGAATCATCCAGGTGTTCATTGGCAAGCTTCAGACAGGCCTGCACATGTGCCTTCTTGAGCAGGGGGACCTTGCGGGCACTGCAGGATTTTAAACCTTTATGGCGTAATGTGTTATCAATGGTTTTCTTTGTGACTGTGGTCCCAGCTGCCTTGAGATCATTAACAAGTTCCCCCTGTTGTGAATTCTGCTCTTGGGTTCCCTCCGGTGGTTGTTGGTGGTAGTGCAGTTGCCTCTGGGTTGCAATCCTGGGCAGGTGTTTCTGCTGATTGCAGCTCTGACTGGGCTATTTAGGTGTGCAGGATCCATTAGCCCTTGCCAGTTGTCCATTGTTCTTGGAGGTGTTACATCTCTGTCTGGTTCCTCCTGCTCTGCTGCCAATTCAGCTAAGATAAGTGTCTGGTTTTTGTCTCTGCAGCACACATGCTGTGTGCTTTACAATTCAGTGCAATTCATTGTGTTTTTTGTCCAGCTTAGACTGTGTTTGGATTTTTTCAGTCATGTTGGATTCTCAGGAGATGCAGATATACATTCCATGTCTTTAGTTAGATGTGGTATTTTTGTATTATCTGCTGTGGATATTTTTAGGGTTTTAATACTGACCGCTTAGTACTCTGTCCTATCCTTTTCTATTTAGCTAGAGGTGCCTCTTTTGCTAAATCCTGTTTTCTGCCTGTGTGTGTCTTTTCTCTTATATTCACAGTCAATATTTGTGGGGGGCTGCCTATCCTTTGGGGTTCTGCTCTGAGGCAAGATAGAATTCCCATTTCCATCTATAGGGGTATTTAGTCCTCCGGCTGTGTCGAGGTGTCTAGGATGTGTTAGGTACACCCCACGGCTACTTCTAGTTGCGGTGTCAGTTTAGGGTTTGCGGTCAGTACAGGTTCCACCTTCTCCAGAGAAAGTCCCATGCGGCTCCAAGGTCACCAGATCGTAACAGTACAACTGGCCAACAATGAGTTAAATGCATCTCAGAAGAAGGGAAGAAAGGTGTTGAGCCATTTTTTTTTCTGTAGCCTACTTTGTCTTTCCTTCCCTCTTTTTCTCTGGGTGGCTGAGGAGTCTTGTGATAGCATGGATGTTCAGGGATTAGCTTCTCGTGTAGACCAACTTGCTGCTAGGGTACAGGGTATTTCTGATTATATTGTTCAGACTCCGGTTTTAGAGCCTAGGATTCCTACTCCTGATTTGTTTTTTTGGGGACAGGTCCAAATTTTTGAGTTTTAAAAACAACTGTAAACTGTTTTTTGCTCTGAGATCTCGATCCTCTGGTGATCCCATTCAGCAGGTTAAAATTGTCATCTCACTGCTGCGTTGCGATCCTCAGGATTGGGCATTTTCCCTGGAATCTGGGAATCCGGCCTTGCTTAATGTAGACGCCTTTTTTCAGGCTTTAGGATTATTATATGATGAACCAAATTCTGTGGATCAAGCGGAGAAGACCTTGTTGGCCCTGTCTCAGGGTCAAGAAGCGGCAGAATTGTATTGTCAGAAATTTAGAAAATGGTCTGTGTTGACTAAATGGAATGATGATGCTTTGGCGGCAATTTTCAGAAAGGGTCTTTCTGAATCCGTTAAAGATGTTATGGTGGGGTTTCCCACGCCTTTCGGTCTGAGTGATTCTATGTCTCTGGCCATTCAGATTGATCGGCGCTTGCGGGAGCGCAGAACTGTGCGCGCTGTGGCGTTGTCCTCAGAGCAGATGCCTGAGCCAATGCAGTGTGATAGGATTCTGTCTAGAACGGAACAACAAGGATTCAGACGTCAGAATAGGTTGTGTTTTTATTGTGGCAATGCTTCTCTTGTCATTTCAGTCTGCCCTAAGCGTACTAAGAGGATCGCTAGTTCAGTTACCATCAGTACTGTACAACCTAAATTTCTGTTATCTGTGTCCTTGATCTGCTCATTGTCATCATTTTCTGTCATGGCGTTTGTGGATTCAGGCGCCGCCTTGAACTTAATGGACTTTGAGTTTGCCAGGCGTTGTGGTTTCCCCTTGCAGTCTTTGCAGAACCCTATTCCTTTAAGGGGCATTGATGCTACACCTTTGGCTAAAAATAAACCCCAGTTTTGGACACAGGTGACCATGTGCATGGCGCCAGCCCATCAGGAAGATTGTCGTTTTCTGGTGTTGCATAATTTGCATGATGCTATTGTGCTGGGTTTTCCATGGTTGCAGGTACATAATCCTGTGTTGGATTGGAAGTCTATGTCTGTGACTAGTTGGGGTTGTCAGGGGGTTCATAATGACGTTCCTTTGATGTCAATCTCCTCTTCTTCCTCTTCTGAAATTCCAGAGTTTTTGTCTTATTTTCAGGATGTATTCGATGAGCCCAAGTCCAGTTCCCTTCCACCGCACAGGGACTGTGATTGTGCTATTGACTTGATTCCAGGCTGTAAGTTTCCTAAGGGCCGACTTTTCAACCTGTCTGTGCCTGAACATACCGCCATGCGGAGTTATGTTAAGGAGTCTTTGGAGAAAGGGCATATTCGGCCATCTTCTTCACCGTTGGGAGCGGGATTTTTTTTTGTTGCTAAGAAGGATGGCTCCTTGAGACCCTGTGTTGATTATCGCCTCTTGAATAAGATCACGGTCAAGTTTCAATACCCTTTACCTTTGTTTTCCAATTTGTTTGCTAGGATTAAGGGGGCTAGTTGGTTTACGAAGATTGACCTTCGGGGGGAATATAATCTTGTTCGTATTAAGCAGGGTGATGAATGGAAAATTGCGTTTAATACGCCCGAAGGCCATTTTGAATACCTTGTGATGCCATTCAGACTCTCTAATGCTCCATCTGTTTTTCAGTCCTTCATGCACGATATCTTCCGGAATTATCTTGATAAATTCATGATTGTATATTTGGATGACATTTTAATTTTTTTCCGATGATTGGGAGTCTCATGTGGAACAGGTCAGGATGCTATTTCAGATCCTTCGTGATAATGCTTTGTTTGTGAAGGGGTCTAAGTGTCTCTTTGGAGTGCAGAAGGTTTCTTTTTTGGGCTTCATTTTTTCTCCCTCATCTATAGAGATGGATCCGGTTAAGGTTCAGGCCATTCATGATTGGATTCAGCCCACATCCGTGAAGAGCCTTTAGAAATTTTTGGGCTTTGCTAATTTTTATCGCCGTTTCATTGCTAACTTCTCCAGTGTGGTTAAACCCTTGACCGATTTGACGAAGAAAGGCGCTGATGTGACGAATTGGTCCTCTGCAGCTGTCTCTGCCTTTCAGGAGCTTAAACGCCGATTTACTTCTGCCCCGGTGTTGTGTCAACCGGATGTTTCTCTTCCGTTTCAGGTTGAGGTTGACGCTTCTGAGATTGGGGCAGGGGCCGTTTTGTCTCAGAGGAATTCTGTTGGTTCCTTGATGAAACCTTGTGCCTTCTTTTCCCGTAAGTTTTCGCCTGCTGAACGCAATTATGATGTCGGCAATCGGGAGTTGTTGGCTATGAAGTGGGCATTTGAGGAATGGCGACATTGGCTTGAGGGAGCTAACTAAGCACCGTATTGTGGTCTTGACCGATCATAAAAATCTGATTTACCTCGAGTCTGCCAAACGGCTGAATCCTAGACAGGCTCAATGGTCCCTGTTTTTTTCCCATTTTGATTTCTTGGTCTCGTATCTTCCGGGTTCTAAAAATATTAAGGCTG
Source organism: Ranitomeya variabilis (assembly GCF_051348905.1). Classification (NCBI taxonomy): domain Eukaryota; kingdom Metazoa; phylum Chordata; class Amphibia; order Anura; family Dendrobatidae; genus Ranitomeya; species Ranitomeya variabilis. Next base: position 467,866,396 of record NC_135233.1, read on the forward strand.
ATGCCCTCTCTAGGAGTTTTTTGCCTGATTCTCCTGAGGTCCTTGAACCGGTCGGCATTCTGAAAGAAGGGGTGGTCCTTTCTGCCATTTCCCCTGATTTACGACGGGTTCTTCAGGAATTTCAGGCTGACAAACCTGACCACTGTCCAGTGGGGAAACTGTTTGTTCCTGATAGATGGACTAGTAGAGTGATTTCTGAGGTTCATTGTTCTGTGTTGGCTGGCCATCCTGGTATTTTTGGTACCAGAGATTTGGTTGGTAGGTCCTTTTGGATGTCTTCGTTGTCACGTGATGTGCATTCTTTTGTGCAGTCCTGTGGGACTTGTGCGCGGGCCAAGCCTTGTTGTTCCCGTGCTAGTGGGTTGCTTTTGCCTTTGCCGGTCCCTGAGAGGCCCTGGACGCATATTTCTATGGATTTTATTTCAGATCTTCCGGTTTCCCTGAGGATGTCTGTTATCTGGGTTGTTTGTGACCGGTGTTATAATCCTAGTGGCAAGGATCGCAGGTCGGACTAGCTAAGTAACTGAACAGACGACTAGCTCTGGGGAAGTGATAACTAGATTGACCGCAACCTGATCCTATCCGCAAACAACTATAGGTAGCCGTGGAACGTTACCTGAAAATCCTAGACGTCTCTTCACGGCCTGAGAAACTGACTATTCCTGGAGGGAAAGAAAGTCCTCTCTTGCCTCAGTGGAATGACCCCAAAGATATAGAATAGCCCCCCACAAATATTAACGGTGAGTTAAGGGGAAAGCACAAACACAGAGATGAAATTAGATTTAGCAAATGAGGCCCGCTAATCTAGATAGCAGAAAATAGGAAGGGAACTGTGCGGTCAATAAAAAAACCCTATTCAAAATATCCACGCAGAGATTGCTCGAGCCCCCGCACCAACTAACGGTGCGGGGGAAGCAACTCCGTACCCCAGAGCTTACCAGCAACAAGAAATCACATATTAGCAAGCTGGACTAGACTCATCATACACAGAAATCATATTGCAGGCAGATGAGCAAAAAATATTCAAACAGAACTTAGCTTATCCTGAAGAGGCAGAAAACGGGATAATCAGGAGTAATCAGAATAGCACTGAATACATTGACAGCCGGCAACAAGTTGAAGTGAAGCAGAGCTAAATAGGAGCCTCCCTGGTGAATAACGAGGCAGCTGATCCAGCCAGACCCGCAGGATAATAAACCAAACCACCAGGGGGAGCCAAAAAACCAAAGTCACACAATACCATCTGTGACCACAAGAGGGAGACTGAAAACTGAGTTCACAACAGTACCTCCCCCCTTGAGGAGGGGTCACCGAACCCTCATCAAAACCCCCAGGGCGATCAGGGTGAGCCACATGGAACGCACGAACCAAATCGGCCGCATGAACATCAGAGGCAACAACCCAGGAATTATCCTCCTGACCATAGCCTTTCCACTTAACCAAATACTGAAGCCTCCGTCTAGAAATACGAGAATCCAAGATCTTCTCCACCACGTATTCCAATTCTCCCTCAACCAGCACAGGGGCAGGAGGCTCAACCGAAGGAACCACAGGCACCACATACCTCCGCAACAGCGACCGATGGAACACATTATGAATAGCAAACGATACCGGGAGGTCCAAACGAAATGACACAGGGTTAAGGACTTCCAAAATCTTATAAGGACCGATAAACCGAGGCTTAAACTTAGGAGAGGAGACCTTCATAGGAACAAAGCGAGAAGACAACCACACCAAGTCCCCAACGCGAAGTCGGGGACCCACACAGCGACGGCGGTTGGCAAAGCGCTGAGCCTTCTCTTGTGACAGCTTCAAATTGTCCACCACATGATTCCAAATCTGATGCAACCTATCCACCACAACATCCACTCCAGGACAGTCAGAAGGCTCCACCTGACCCGAGGAAAAATGAGGATGAAACCCTGAATTACAAAAAAAAGGCGAAACCAAAGTAGCAGAACTAGCCCGATTATTAAGGGCAAACTCGGCCAATGGCAAAAAAAGTCACCCAGTCGTCCTGATCAGCAGAAACAAAACATCTTAAATAGGTTTCCAAAGTCTGATTAGTGCGCTCGGTTTGGCCATTCGTCTGAGGATGGAAGGCCGACGAAAAAGACAAATTAATGCCCATCTTAGCACAAAAGGTCCGCCAAAATCTAGACACCACCTGGGATCCTCTGTCGGAAACAATATTTTCAGGGATCCTGTGCAAACGAACCACATTTTGAAAAAACAGAGGAACCAACTTGGAGGAGGAAGGCAACTTAGGCAAGGGCACCAAATGGACCATCTTAGAAAAACGATCACACACCACCCAAATGACAGACATTCTCTGAGAGACAGGGAGATCTGAAATAAAATCCATGGAAATGTGCGTCCAAGGCCTCTTCGGGACAGGCAAAGGTAACAACAAGCCACTGGCACGAGAACAGCAAGGCTTAGCCCGAGCACAAATTCCACAAGACTGCACAAAGGAACGCACATCCCGCGACAAGGAAGGCCACCAGAAGGACCTAGCCACCAAATCTCTGGTACCAAAAATCCCAGGATGGCCTGCCAACACCGAAGAATGAACCTCGGAAATAACTCTGCTGGTCCATCTATCCGGGACAAACAGTCTCTCCGGTGGACAACGGTCAGGTCTATCCGCCTGAAACTCCTGCAGCACTCGTCGCAAATCTGGGGAGATGGCAGACAAAATCACCCCTTCTCTGAGGATACCAGCTGGCTCTGAATCACCAGGAGAGTCAGGCACAAAACTCCTAGAAAGAGCATCAGCCTTCACATTCTTCGAACCAGGCAGGTATGAGACCACAAAATCAAAACGAGAGAAAAACAACGACCAACGAGCCTGTCTAGGATTCAGCCGCTTGGCCGACTCGAGATAAATCAAATTCTTGTGATCAGTCAAGACCACCACACGATGCTTAGCTCCCTTGAGCCAATGTCGCCACTCCTCAAATGCCCACTTCATAGCCAACAACTCCCGATTACCAACATCATAATTCCGCTCGGCAGGCGAAAACTTTCTTGAAAAGAAAGCACATGGCTTCATCACAGAGCCATCAGAGCTTCTCTGCGACAAAACAGCCCCCGCTCCAATCTCAGAAGCATCAACCTCGACCTGGAAAGGAAGGGAGACGTCTGGCTGACATAAGACCGGAGCCGAAGAAAACCGGCGCTTCAGCTCCCGAAAGGCCTCCACAGCCGCAGGAGACCAATTAGTAACATCAGAACCCTTCTTGGTCAAATCCGTCAATGGCTTAACAACACCAGAAAAATTAGCGATGAAGCGACGGTAAAAATTAGCAAAACCCAAGAACTTCTGAAGACTCTTAACAGATGTAGGCTGAGTCCAGTCATGAATAGCCTGAACCTTGACTGGGTCCATCTCAATAGCAGAAGGAGAAAAAATGAAACCCAAAAAAGAAACCTTCTGGACTCCAAAAAGACATTTTGAGCCCTTCACAAATAAAGCATTGACACGCAGGACCTGAAACACCATCCTGACCTACTTAACATGGGACTCCCAATCATCCGAAAAAAAACAGAATATCATCCAGATACACAATCATAAATTTATCCAGATATTCGCGGAAGATGTCGTGCATAAAGGACTGAAAGACAGAAGGAGCGTTAGAAAGTCCAAAAGGCATCACCAAGTACTCAAAATGGCCTTCGGGCGTATTAAATGCAGTTTTCCATTCATCACCCTGCTTAATACGCACAAGGTTATACGCACCACGAAGATCTATCTTGGTGAACCAACTAGACCCCCTAATGCGAGCAAACAGATCAGATAACAATGGCAAAGGATACTGAAATTTGACCGTGATTTTGTTTAGAAGGCGATAATCAATACAAGGTCTCAGGGAACCATCCTTCTTAGCCACAAAAAAGAACCCCGCACCAAGAGGGGAGGAGGAGGGGCGAATAAGTCCTTTCTCCAAAGACTCCTTTATATAACTCCGCATAGCAGCATGCTCTGTTGTGAATTTGGATTCTGGGCTCCCCCGGTGGCTACTGGTGGAATTGAACTTGTGACATCATCTTCCCTGTTCACCTGTTCTGATTAGATCTGGGTGTCGCTATATAACCTGGCTTCTCTGTTAGATGCTTGCCGGTCAACAATGTTATCAGAAGCCTCTCTGTGCTTGTTCCTGCTCCCAGACATCTACTAGATAAGTTGGACATTCGTCCATGTTTTGTTTTTGTATTTTGGTTCCAGTTCACAGCTGCAGTTTCGTTACTGTGTCTGGAAAGCTCTTGTTGATCAGGAATTGCCACTCTGGTATTATGAGTTAATGCCAGAGTCCTAAAGTAATTTCTGGATGTGTTTTGTTAGGGTTTTCTACTGACCATGAAAGTATGCTTTCTGTCTTCTGCTATCTAGAAAGCGGACCTCAAATTTGCTAAAACTATTTTCCTGCTGCGTTTGTTGTTTCATCTCATATCACCGCCAATATATGTGGGGGGCCTCTGTCTCCTTTTTGGGCATTTCTCTAGAGGTGAGTCAGGTCTTATATTTCCCTCTGCTAGCATTATTTAGTTCTCCGGCCGGCGCTGGGCATATAGGGATAAAAAGTAGGACATGCTACCTGGCTACTTCTAGATGATGCGGTAGGTTTAGTTCATGGTCAGTATAGTTACATCTTCCAAGAGCTTGTTCCTATAGAGGCTTATGCTAGTTCTCTGGCCATGGAGATCATGACAGTTTGACCGGCCCACTAAAGGGTTAAAATCCTTGGCTGAGAAAGGAGAGAAATAAGAAGTCTGCTGAGAGTTTTTTTTTTTTTTTTTTTTTTTTTCTCTGTGCTCTTAATTGGATCACTTGCCAGTCTGTCTATGCTGCAGTCTTTCTTTTTTTTCTCTCTCCTTATAATCTTTGAATGGCTTTGTGTTCACCTGTTAATAATGGATCTTCAGAGTGTAACTGCAGGTTTGAATAATCTCACCACGAAAGTACAAAATTTGCAAGATTTTATTATTCATGCTCCGGTATCTGAGCCGAGAATTCCTTTGCCGGAATTCTTCTCAGGGAATAGATCTAGCTTTCAGAATTTTAGAAATAATTGTAAGCTATTTTTGTCCCTGAAATCTCGTTCTGCTGGAGACCCTGCACAGCAGGTTGGGATTGTGATTTCCTTGCTCCGCGGCGACCCTCAAGACTGGGCTTTTGCATTGGCACCAGGGGATCCTGCGTTGCGCAATGTGGATGCGTTTTTTTTGGCCTTGGGCTTGCTGTATGAGGAACCTCATTTGGAACTTCAGGCAGAAAAAACTTTGATGTCCCTATCGCAGGGGCAAGATGAAGCTGAAATTTACTGCCAAAGATTCCGTAAATGGTCTGTGCTTACTCAGTGGAATGAGTGTGCCTTGGCGGCTACTTTCAGAGAGGGTCTCTCTGATGCCATTAAGGATGTTATGGTGGGGTTCCCTGTGCCTGCGGGTCTGAATGAGTCCATGACAATGGCCATTCAGATCGATAGGCGTCTGCGGGAGCGCAAACCAGTGCACCATCTGGCGGTGTCCACTGAGAAGACGCCAGAAAGCATGCAGTGTGATAGAATTCTGTCCAGAAGCGAGCGGCAGAATTTTAGACGGAAAAATGGGTTGTGTTTCTATTGTGGGGATTCTACTCATGTTATATCAGCATGCTCTAAGCGTACTAAAAAGCTTGATAAATCCGTTTCCATTGGCACTTTACAGTCTAAATTTATTTTGTCTGTGACCCTGATTTGCTCTTTGTCATCTATTACTACTGACGCCTATATCGACTCTGGCGCCGCTTTGAGTCTTATGGATTGGTCCTTTGCCAATCGTTGTGGGTATGATTTTGAGCCTTTGGAGACTCTTATTCCTCTGAAGGGGATTGACTCCACCCCATTGGCTAATAATAAACCACAATACTGGACACAAGTGACTATGTGTATTAATCCGGATCACCAGGAGATTATTCGCTTTCTAGTGCTGTATAATCTACATGAGGATTTGGTGCTGGGATTGCCATGGCTGCAGTCTCACAACCCAGTCCTTGACTGGAGAGCTATGTCTGTGTTGAGCTGGGGATGTAAGGGGACTCATGGGGACGTACCTTTGGTGTCCATTTCATCATCTATCCCCTCTGAAATCCCTGAGTTCCTGTCTGACTATCGTGACGTCTTTGAAGAACCCAAGCTTGGTTCACTACCTCCGCACCGTGAGTGCGATTGTGCTATAGATTTAATTCCGGGTAGTAAATACCCAAAGGGTCGTTTATTTAATCTGTCTGTGCCTGAACATACTGCTATGCGAGAATATATAAAGGAGTCCTTGGAAAAGGGACATATTCGTCCATCGTCATCTCCCTTAGGAGCCGGTTTTTTCTTTGTGTCAAAAAAAGACGGCTCTTTGAGACCATGTATTGATTATCGGCTTTTGAATAAAATCACGGTTAAATATCAATACCCATTGCCGTTGCTGACTGATTTGTTTGCTCGCATAAAGGGGGCCAAGTGGTTCTCTAAGATTGATCTCCGTGGGGCGTATAATTTGGTGCGGATCAGGCAGGGGGATGAGTGGAAAACCGCATTTAATACGCCCGAGGGCCACTTTGAGTATTTGGTGATGCCTTTTGGTCTTTCTAATGCCCCTTCAGTCTTCCAGTCCTTTATGCATGATATTTTCCGCGATTTTTTGGATAAATTTATGATAGTGTATCTGGATGATATTCTGATTTTTTCGGATGACTGGGACTCTCATGTCCGGCAAGTTAAGAGGGTTTTTCAGGTTTTGCGGTCTAATTCTCTGTGTGTCAAGGGTTCTAAGTGCGTTTTTGGGGTTCAGAGAATTTCCTTTTTGGGATATATTTTTTCTCCCTCTTCCATTGAGATGGATCCTGTCAAGGTTCAAGCTATTTGTGATTGGACGCAGCCCTCTTCTCTTAAAAGTCTTCAGAAATTTTTGGGCTTTGCCAACTTTTATCGTCGATTTATTTCTGGTTTTTCGGATGTCGTTAAGCCATTGACCGATTTGACTAGACAGGGTGCTGATGTTGCTAATTGGTCCCCTGATGCTGTGGAGGCCTTTCAGGAGCTTAAGCGCTGTTTTTCTTCTGCCCCTGTGTTGCGTCAGCCTGATGTGACTCTTCCTTTTCAGGTTGAGGTCGACGCTTCTGAGATCGGAGCTGGGGCAGTGTTGTCGCAGAAAAGTTCTGACTGCGCCGTGATGAGGCCTTGTGCCTTCTTTTCCCGTAAATTTTCGCCCGCTGAGCGGAATTATGATGTTGGGAATCGGGAGCTTTTGGCCATGAAGTGGGCGTTTGAGGAGTGGCGCCATTGGCTCGAGGGGGCCAGACATCAGGTGGTGGTATTGACTGACCACAAAAATTTGATTTATCTTGAGACCGCCAGGCGCCTGAATCCTAGACAGGCGCGCTGGTCATTATTTTTTTCTCGGTTTAATTTTGTGGTATCGTACCTACCAGGTTCTAAGAATGTTAAGGCGGATGCCCTTTCTAGGAGTTTTGAGCCTGATTCACCTGGCAACTCTGACCCCACAGGTATTCTTAAGGAGGGAGTTATCTTGTCAGCCGTTTCTCCAGACCTGCGGCGGGCCTTGCAGGAGTTTCAGGCGGATAGACCGGATCGTTGTCCGCCTGATAGGCTGTTTGTTCCTGATGATTGGACCAGTAAAGTCATCTCTGAGGTGCATTCTTCTGCGTTGGCAGGTCATCCTGGAATTTTTGGTACCAGGGATTTGGTGGCAAGATCCTTCTGGTGGCCTTCCCTGTCACGAGATGTGCGAGGCTTTGTGCAGTCTTGTGACGTTTGTGCTCGGGCCAAGCCTTGTTGTTCTCGGGCTAGTGGATTATTGTTGCCCTTGCCTATTCCTAAGAGGCCTTGGACACACATCTCGATGGATTTTATTTCAGATCTGCCTGTTTCTCAGAAGATGTCTGTCATCTGGGTGGTGTGTGACCGTTTTTCTAAGATGGTTCATTTGGTTCCCCTGCCCAAATTGCCTTCTTCTTCCGAGTTGGTGCCCCTGTTTTTTCAAAATGTTGTTCGTTTGCATGGTATTCCTGAGAATATCGTTTCTGACAGAGGAACCCAATTTGTGTCTAGATTTTGGCGGGCATTTTGTGCTAGGATGGGCATAGATTTGTCTTTTTCGTCTGCTTTTCACCCTCAGACTAATGGCCAGACCGAGCGGACTAATCAGACCCTGGAGACATATCTGAGGTGTTTTGTGTCTGCTGACCAGGATGATTGGGTTGCTTTTTTGCCATTGGCGGAGTTCGCCCTCAATAATCGGGCCAGCTCTGCCACCTTGGTTTCCCCGTTTTTCTGTAATTCGGGGTTCCATCCTCGATTTTCCTCCGGTCAGATGGAATCCTCGGATTGTCCTGGAGTGGATGCGGTGGTGGAGAGATTGCATCATATCTGGGGGCAGGTGATGGACAATTTAAAGTTGTCCCAGGAGAAGACTCAGCTTTTTGCCAACCGTCACCGTCGTGTTGGTCCTCGGCTTTGTGTTGGAGATTTGGTGTGGTTGTCTTCTCGTTTTGTCCCTATGAGGGTCTCATCTCCTAAGTTTAAGCCTCGGTTCATCGGTCCGTATAAAATATTGGAGATTCTTAACCCTGTTTCCTTCCGTTTGGACCTCCCTGCATCCTTTTCTATTCATAACGTTTTTCATCGGTCGTTATTGCGCAGGTATGAGGCACCGGTTGTGCCTTCCGTTGAGCCTCCTGCTCCGGTGTTGGTTGAGGGTGAGTTGGAGTACGTTGTGGAAAAAATCCTAGACTCCCGTGTTTCCAGACGGAGACTCCAGTATCTGGTCAAGTGGAAGGGATATGGCCAGGAGGATAATTCTTGGGTCACTGCATCTGATGTTCATGCCTCTGATCTGGTTCGTGCCTTTCATAGGGCCCATCCTGATCGCCCTGGTGGTTCTGGTGAGGGTTCGGTGCCCCCTCCTTGAGGGGGGGGTACTGTTGTGAATTTGGATTCTGGGCTCCCCCGGTGGCTACTGGTGGAATTGAACTTGTGACATCATCTTCCCTGTTCACCTGTTCTGATTAGATCTGGGTGTCGCTATATAACCTGGCTTCTCTGTTAGATGCTTGCCGGTCAACAATGTTATCAGAAGCCTCTCTGTGCTTGTTCCTGCTCCCAGACATCTACTAGATAAGTTGGACATTCGTCCATGTTTTGTTTTTGTATTTTGGTTCCAGTTCACAGCTGCAGTTTCGTTACTGTGTCTGGAAAGCTCTTGTTGATCAGGAATTGCCACTCTGGTATTATGAGTTAATGCCAGAGTCCTAAAGTAATTTCTGGATGTGTTTTGTTAGGGTTTTCTACTGACCATGAAAGTATGCTTTCTGTCTTCTGCTATCTAGAAAGCGGACCTCAAATTTGCTAAAACTATTTTCCTGCTGCGTTTGTTGTTTCATCTCATATCACCGCCAATATATGTGGGGGGCCTCTGTCTCCTTTTTGGGCATTTCTCTAGAGGTGAGTCAGGTCTTATATTTCCCTCTGCTAGCATTATTTAGTTCTCCGGCCGGCGCTGGGCATATAGGGATAAAAAGTAGGACATGCTACCTGGCTACTTCTAGATGATGCGGTAGGTTTAGTTCATGGTCAGTATAGTTACATCTTCCAAGAGCTTGTTCCTATAGAGGCTTATGCTAGTTCTCTGGCCATGGAGATCATGACAATGCTCCGGCACTGACAAATTGAAAAGTCGTCCCTTAGGAAACTTACTACCAGGAATCAAATTTATAGCACAATCACAATCCCTATGAGGAGGTAGAGAACTGAGTTTGGGCTCATCAAATACATCCTGGTAATCCGACAAAAACGCAGGGACCTCAGAAGGAGTGGATGAAGCAATTGACACCACAGGAGCGTCGCCATGAATTCCCTGACAACCCCAACTTGACACAGACATTGCTTTCCAATCCAGGACTGGATTATGAGTCTGCAACCATGGCAGGCCCAACACGACAACATCATGCAAATTATGCAATACAAGAAAGCGAATCACCTCCTGATGAACAGGAGTCATGCACATGGTCACTTGTGTCCAGTACTGAGGTTTATTCGTAGCCAATGGTGTAGCATCAATTCCCCTTAGTGGAATAGGGAATTTTAAAGGCTCCAAAACAAAACCACAGCGCCTGGCAAATGACAAATCCATCAGACTCAGGGCAGCACCTGAATCCACAAAAGCCATAACCGGGTAAGATGACAGGGAACAAATCAGGGTAACAGACAAAATAAACTTAGGCTGTAAAGTACCGATGGTGACAGATTTATCAATCTTTTTTGTGCGCTTAGAGCATGCTGAGATAACATGAGCTGAGTCACCACAGTAAATAACAACCCATTTTGCCGTCTATAATTTTGCCGTTCACTTCTGGTCAGAATTCTATCACATTGCATAGACTCAGGTGTCCGTTCAGAAGACACCGCCAAATGGTGCGCAGGTTTGCGCTCCCGCAAACGCCGATCAATCTGAATGGCCAGAGTCATTGACTCATTCAGACCTGCAGGCGTAGGGAACCCCACCATGACATTCTTAATGGCTTCAGAAAGACCTTTTCTGAAATTTGCAGCCAGGGCACACTCATTCCATTGAGTAAGCACCGACCATTTCCGAAATTTCTGGCAGTACACCTCTGCATCATCTTGCCCCTGAGAAAGGGCCAACAATGCTTTTTCAGCCTGGTTCTCAAGATTAGGTTCCTCATAGAGCAATCCAAGGGCCAGAAAAAACGCATCCACACTGAGCAACGCAGGATCCCCTGGAGCCAATGCGAAAGCCCAATCTTGAGGATCGCCACGCAAGAAAGAAATAATAATCTTAACTTGCTGAACAGAATTCCCAGAGGAACGAGGTTTCAAAAAAAGAAACAATTTGCAATTGTTCTTAAAATTCAGGAACCTAGATCTATCTCCAGAAAACAACTCCGGAATAGGTATTCTAGGCTCTGACATAGGACTGTGCACAACAAAATCCTGAATACTTTGTACCCTTGCAGCAAGATGATCTACACTGGAGGCTAAACTCTGGATATCCATATCAGCAGCTGAACTCAGAGCCACACCAAGATTAAGAGGAGGAGAGAAGCCAGACACACAGCAGCTAGACACACGGCAGCAAAAAAAAAAAAAAAAAATTCTCCAAGCTTCTTTTCTCCTGCTTCTGCCATGCAATTAACACTTTACTGGCCGGCTGTACTGTTATGATCCTAGTGGCAAGGATCGCAGGTCGGACTAGCTAAGTAACTGAACAGACGACTAGCTCTGGGGAAGTGGTAACTAGATTGACCGCAACCTGATCCTATCCGCACACAACTATAGGTAGCCGTGGAACGTTACCTGAAAATCCTAGACGTCTCTTCACGGCCTGAGAAACTGACTATTCCTGGAGGGAAAGAAAGTCCTCTCTTGCCTCAGTGGAATGACCCCAAAGATATAGAATAGCCCCCCACAAATATTAATGGTGAGTTAAGGGGAAAGCACAAACACAGAGATGAAATTAGATTTAGCAAATGAGGCCCGCTAATACTAGATAGCAGAAAATAGGAAGGGAACTGTGCGGTCAATAAAAAAACCCTATTCAAAATATCCACGCAGAGATTGCTCGAGCCCCCGCACCAACTAACGGTGCGGGGGAAGCAACTCCGTACCCCAGAGCTTACCAGCAACAAGAAATCACATATTAGCAAGCTGGACTAGACTCATCATACACAGAAATCATATTGCAGGCAGATGAGCAAAAAATATTCAAACAGAACTTAGCTTATCCTGAAGAGGCAGAAAACGGGATAATCAGGAGTAATTAGAATAGCACTGAATACATTGACAGCCGGCAACAAGTGGAAGTGAAGCAGAGCTAAATAGGAGCCTCCCTGGTGAATAACGAGGCAGCTGATCCAGCCAGACCCGCAGGATAATAAACCAAACCACCAGGGGGAGCCAAAAAAACAAAGTCACACAATACCATCTGTGACCACAAGAGGGAGCCTGAAAACGGAGTTCACAACAGACCGGTTCTCTAAGATGGTTCATTTGGTGCCTTTGCCTAAATTGCCTTCCTCTTCTGATTTGGTTCCGTTGTTTTTTCAGCATGTGGTTCGTTTGCATGGTATTCCAGAGAATATTGTGTCCGACAGAGGTTCCCAGTTTGTTTCTAGGTTTTGGCGGGAATTTTGTGCTAGGCTGGGCATTGATTTGTCTTTTTCTTCCGCATTTCATCCTCAGACAAATGGCCAGACCGAGCGAACTAATCAGACTTTGGAAACTTATTTGAGATGCTTTGTGTTTGTTGATCAGGATGATTGGGTGGCTTTCTTGCCATTGGCCGAGTTTGCCCTTAATAATCGGGCTAGTTCGGCTACCTTGGTTTCGTCCTTCTTTTGTAATTTTGGTTTTCATCCTCGTTTTTCTTCGGGGCAGGTTGAGCCTTCTGACTGTCCTGGTGTGGATTCTGTGGTTGACAGGTTGCAGCAGATTTGGGCTCATGTGGTGGACAATTTGGTGTTGTCTCAGGAGGAGGCTCAGCGTTTTGCTAACCGTCGTCGGTGTGTTGGTTCCCGGCTTCGGGTTGGGGATCTGGTCTGGTTGTCTTCCCATCATGTTCCTATGAAGGTTTCTTCCCCTAAGTTTAAGCCTCGGTTTATTGGTCCTTATAGGATTTCTGAGATTATTAATCCGGTGTCTTTTCGATTGGCCCTTCCGGCCTCTTTTGCTATCCATAATGTCTTCCATAGATCTTTACTACGGAAATATGTGGTGCGCGTTGTTCCCTCTGTGGATCCTCCGGCCCCTGTGTTGGTTGATGGGGAGTTGGAGTATGTGGTTGAGAAGATTTTGGATTCTCGCTTTTCGAGGCGGAGGCTTCAGTACCTTGTCAAATTAAAGGGTTATGGCCAGGAGGATAATTCTTGGGTTTTTGCCTCTAATGTCCATGCTGCTGATTTGGTCCGTGCCTTTCATCTGGCTCGTCCTGATCGGCCTGGGGGCTCTGGTGAGGGTTCGGTGACCCCTCTTCAAGGGGGGGGTACTGTTGTGAATTCTGCTCTTGGGTTCCTTCCGGTGGTTGTTGGTGGTAGTGCAGTTGCCTCTGGGTTGCAATCCTGGGCAGGTGTTTCTGCTGATTGCAGCTCTGACTGGGCTATTTAGGTGTGCAGGATCCATTAGCCCTTGCCAGTTGTCCATTGTTCTTGGAGGTGTTACATCTCTGTCTGGTTCCTCCTGCTCTGCTGCCAATTCAGCTAAGATAAGTGTCTGGTTTTTGTCTCTGCAGCACACATGCTGTGTGCTTTACAATTCAGTGCAATTCATTGTGTTTTTTGTCCAGCTTAGACTGTGTTTGGATTTTTTCAGTCATGTTGGATTCTCAGGAGATGCAGATATACATTCCATGTCTTTAGTTAGATGTGGTATTTTTGTATTATCTGCTGTGGATATTTTTAGGGTTTTAATACTGACCGCTTAGTACTCTGTCCTATCCTTTTCTATTTAGCTAGAGGTGCCTCTTTTGCTAAATCCTGTTTTCTGCCTGTGTGTGTCTTTTCTCTTATATTCACAGTCAATATTTGTGGGGGGCTGCCTATCCTTTGGGGTTCTGCTCTGAGGCAAGATAGAATTCCCATTTCCATCTATAGGGGTATTTAGTCCTCCGGCTGTGTCGAGGTGTCTAGGATGTGCTAGGTACACCCCACGGCTACTTCTAGTTGCGGTGTCAGTTTAGGGTTTGCGGTCAGTACAGGTTCCACCTTCTCCAGAGAAAGTCTCATGCGGCTCCAAGGTCACCAGACCATAACATCCCCCATGTAGTTTTAGGCTGATATCTTGCCTTCCTCATGATCAAGGATACTCCACGAGGTGAGATTTTGCATGGTGCCCCAAATTGATGTTGATTGACAGTCATTTTGTATTTCTTCCCTTTTCTTACTATTGCACCAACAGTTGTCTTCTTCCCACCCAGTGTCTTACTTATGGCTTTGTAGCCCATTCCAGCTTTGTGCAGGTCTATGATCTTGTCCCTGACATCTTTATAAAGCTCTTTGGTCTTGCCCATGTTGTAGAGGTTAGAGTCTGACTGATTGAGTCTGTGGACAGGAGTCTTTTATAAAGGTGACTATGTAACACAGCTGTCTTTAATGCAAGTAATAAGTTGATTCGGAGCGTCTAACTGGTCTGTAGGAGCCAGAACTCTTGATGGTTGGTAGAGGATCAAATACTTATTTCTCACTGCAAAATGCAAATAGAGTACAGACCAAAAGTTTGGACACAAAAGGGCCAACAAGTGCTAAGCATCTCTGGGAACTCTTTCAAGATTGTTGGAAGACCATTCCCGGTGACTACCTCTTGAAGCTCATCAAGAGAATGCCAAGAATGTACAAAGCAGTCATCAAAGCAAAAGGTGGCTACTTTGAAGAACCTAGAATATAAGACATAATTTCAGTTGTTTCACACTTTTTTTGTTAAGTATATAATTCCACATGTGTTAATTCATAGTTTTGATGTCTTCAGTGTGAATGTACAATTTTCATAGTCATGAAAATACAGAAAAATCTTTAAATGAGATGGTGTGTCCAAACTTTTGGTCTGTACTGTACATTTATATAATTTATACAATGTGATGTTCTGGATTTTATTTCTGATATTGTATCTCTCAATGTTAAAATTAACCTACCCTTAAAATTATAGACTGTCCATGTCTTTGTCAGTGGGCAAACTTACCAAATCAGCAAGTGATCAAATAATTATTTCCTTCACCATACACATAGAATTAGATAGATATAAAGATGTCAGTCACATATATAATTAGTACAGTGCTTGTGTAGGTTACTGTCATGTATTTTTTTTATTTAATAAATTATTTTCTTAACAAAATTGCGACATTTTATTAACCAATAGAGGGAAACCAGACAGTTATGGGCAGATGTTTAAAAACTATGAAGGAGATAATATCCATGTAGCTTCCCAGGTTATTAATATCAGCTCGACCATGTGTTGGCCGTTAAGTGGACAATTCCAGCAAGTGCACTGGTAAGGGCACGGGTGATGTTCCTGGACACGTGCTGGTTCAAGATGAGGATGCCGTAATGGGAGAAAAAGTGGCGGCTAAGGACTAAGTACCAAGGAATATGGCTGCCGCCATGAGTCAGCGGAGATCTTGTTTGTAGAACAGATTTAAGAGGGCAGTATAGTAGGACTAAAGAGAAACGGATTCCATTTGTATCCACTTTTAATACGGCAAGTCGCCAGATGAATAACATCTTGGTTAAACATTGGTGTTTGTTGAGACAAGGTCTTTTTTCATTTAGGAGAGGTTATAATTTAAAAGACAGGTTGGTTAAATCTGATATAGGCCCTGAACGGTCCACTGTGCAAAAGACCTTGGCCCCACCCAAAATGGGGAATTTTCCCTGTTTGGGTTGTGCCTGTTGTGGCAATCTAATTAAAGGAGACTTTTTCTATCACCCGCACACCGGGAAAAATGTTTTTATCAAGGGGAGATATACTTTTAACTCTAGTTTTGTTATATATCTAATAGTGTGCCCGTGTGGATTGACATACGTGGGTGAGACGAACATGGAGGTCAAAGCGCGCATTGGAAAACAAGAAAGCACCATTAGGACTAAGATGGTGGAGTTGCCGGTCCCTAAACATTTTGTGGAGAGTGGGCATTCGGTTAGTCAGTTGAGGTTCAGGGTCATTGATAGTGTACCAATGTTGAGAAGAGGTGTGGATAGAGTTAGACTATTGAAACAGAAAGAACTGAAGTGGATATCTAGGCTTGGTTCTCTTTACCCGGGAGGTTTGAATATTGAATACAATCTGCAGTTATGTGCATCTTGAATATTCGTGCTTTATCTAGTTAGTGTGGTTTTGTTTTTAATAAATGGTTGGTTTTAATTGATATGTGCACTTTATAGAGAGATTTTTAATGATACCTATTATGGGGATCTTCTTTTTGGTGAGCCAGTGAGGGGAATTGTCCTAGGGGCTTTTTGATTATGTATATATAAAAATAATAATCCCTTTCTCTCTTCTCTCTTTTGGACATCTGGGGATTAGGCACCTTGAGTAACATATGTCATGGGGGTCTTAGGCTCCCTTGTTTTATTTATGAGAAACCATGGATTTGGTGTACATCTAATGCGGACTGAGGGTCTTATGAATTTTGAGTAAGATCAGGATGACTAATTTATGGCCCGCTATGGTTAGGTTCATACAGGCATTATGCCATAGTAGTGGAACACTTTCCCCGCCCTCAGTGCGATAACCAGCACCGCTGCGATGTGTGGGCGTGTCTGGTTGCTCTCCCGGGCGTAGTCGTGTGGCGCCGCTTGTGTGGAGCTGAAGGACATGCGCACTCGCATATCGGAGCTGGTGACGCACGTTGGAGTGAGGTGGGTTTTTGCTAGACATGACGTACCGCCGGGGTTCCGATCAGGTGACATGGAGTCTGCCTGGAGTTGTCTCTATTACGCCTGTGTGTCTGCCTTTTGCTCTGTCACATGAGTGTTATGATTTTTCCCAATGGCAGGGAAATCAAAAATAACGAACGGACTAGCTCTCGGGTGATGGGAACTAAAGTGACCGTGACCTGAACCTGACACAACACTGGAAGTAGCCGGGGAGTGTTTCCTACGATGCCCTAGACACCACGCGCCAGCCGGAGATCTAACTACCCCTATCAGAGGAATATACAGGCCTGCCTTACCTCCAGAGATGAACCCCAAAAGGAGATAGCAGCCCCCCACAAATATTGACGGTGAGTCAAGAGGAAAAGACATACGTAGGATGAACAGCAGATTTAGCACAGTGAGGTCCGCTTTCTAGATAGCAGAAGTACAGGAAAGAGTTACTTCACGGTCAACTTCAAAACACTACTCAAAAACACCATCCTGAAATTACTTTAAAACTCCAGTGACAACTCATGCCACTGGAGTGGCAATTTCAGTCCACGAGAGCTTCCAGCTACAGAGAGTCACATTGCAGATAGCTGGACAAAAATAGCATAAACAAGAAACAAAATTCAACTTAGCTGAACAGGAGCTTGAGGCAGGAGAATGCAACAGAATGCTACTGATACATTGTTGGCCGGCATAGAACCATCAGCCAAGCAGCCTTAAATAGGAAACTCCCCTAATGGGTGGCAACAGGTGATCAAGGATAGAAGAAGGCAAATAAGTGGCACTACCATAAAACACCACCGGGGGAGCCCACAAACAGAATTCGCAACAGTACCCCCCCCTTAAGGAGGGGGCACCGAACCCTCACCAGAACCACCAGGGCGATCTGGATGAGCACTATGAAATGCACGAACCAAATCAGGAGCATGAACATCAGATGCTGTCACCCAAGAATTATCCTCCTGACCATAGCCTTTCCACTTAACCAGATACTGAAGTTTCCGTCTGGAAACACGGGAGTCCAAGATCTTTTCCACCACATACTCCAATTCACCCTCAACCAGCACAGGAGCAGGAGGATCAGCAGAAGGAACAACCGGCACCTCATACCTCCGCAATAATGACCGATGAAAAACATTATGAATAGTAAAAGATGCTGGGAGGTCCAAACGAAAGGACACAGGATTGAGAACCTCCAGAATCCTATAAGGGCCGATAAACCGAGGCTTAAACTTAGGAGACGAGACCTTCATAGGAACAAATCGAGAAGACAACCAAACCAGGTCCCCAACACAAAGACGAGGACCGACACGCCGATGACGATTAGTGAACTGTTGAGTCTTCTCCTGGGACAACTTCAGATTGTCCACAACCTGTCCCCAAATCTGATGTATTCTATCAACCACAGCATCTACTCCAGGACAATCCGAAGACTCCAATTGACCGGACGAAAAGCGAGGGTGAAACCCTGAATTACAAAAAAATGGAGAAACCAAAGTGGCAGAACTAGCCCGATTGTTAAGGGCAAACTCTGCCAATGGCAAAAAATCAAGCCAATCGTCCTGATCAGCGGACACAAAACACCTCAAGTAAGTCTCCAAGGTCTGATTAGTACGCTCAGTCTGGCCATTAGTCTGAGAATGGAATGCAGACGAAAAAGACAAGTCGATGCCCATCCTGGCACAGAACGCCCGCCAAAATCTAGACACAAACTGAGTGCCCCTGTCAGACACTATATTCTCAGGAATACCATGCAAACGCACCACATTCTGAAAAAATAGAGGGACCAGCTCAGAGGAGGAGGGCAATTTGGGCAAAGGTACCAAGTGAACCATCTTGGAAAAACGGTCACACACCACCCAGATGACGGACATCCTACGAGAAACAGGAAGGTCAGAAATAAAGTCCATAGAGATGTGCGTCCAAGGCCTCTTAGGAATAGGCAAGGGCAACAACAACCCGCTGGCCCGGGAACAGCAGGGCTTAGCCCGAGCACAAACATCACAAGACTGCACAAAAATACGCACATCTCGAGACAAGGAAGGCCACCAGAAGGACCTAGACACCAGATCCCTGGTGCCAAAAATTCCAGGATGACCTGCCAACGCGGAAGAGTGAACCTCCGAAATAACTCTACTGGTCCAGTCATCAGGGACAAACAGTCTACCAGGCGGACAGCGATCAGGCCTATCCACCTGAAACTCCTGCAAAGAGCGCCGCAGGTGTGGGGAGACAGCTGACAATATCACCCCATCCTTCAGGATGCCAGTAGGTTCGGAATCACCAGGCGAGTCAGGCTCAAAACTCCTAGAGAGGGCATCCGCCCTCACATTCTTAGACCCAGGCAGATATGAAACCACAAAGTTAAATCGAGAGAAAAACAACGACCAGCGCGCCTGTCTAGGATTCAGATGCCTGGCTGACTCAAGATAAATTAGATTCTTGTGGTCAGTCAAGACCACCACCTGGTGTTTAGCACCCTCAAGCCAATGACGCCACTCCTCAAATGCCCACTACATGGCCAAGAGCTCCCGATTTCCAACATCATAATTTCGCTCAGCGGGCGAAAACTTTCAAGAGAAAAACGCACATGGTCTCATCACTGAGCAGTCAGGACCTTTCTGCGACAAAACTGCACCTGCTCCGATCTCGGAAGCATCTACTTCAACCTGGAACGGGAGCGACACATCAGGCTGGCGCAACACAGGAGCAGAAGAAAAGCGGCGCTTAAGCTCCCGAAAGGCCTCCACAGCCGCAGAGGACCAATTAGCAACATCAGCACCCTTCTTGGTCAAATCAGTCAAAGGTTTAGCAATGGCAGAAAAACCCGCTATGAATCGGCGATAGAAATTAGCAAATCCCAAGAATTTCTGAAGACTTTTTAGAGAAGTAGGTTGTATTCAATCACAAATAGCCTGAACCTTAACAGGGTCCATCTCCATAGATGAAGGGGAAAAAATATATCCCAGAAAGGAAATTCTCTGAACCCCAAAAATACACTTTGAGCCCTTCACAAAAAGAGAATTAGCTCGTAAAACCTGAAAAACTCTCCTGACCTGTTGAACATGAGATTCCCAGTCCTCCGAAAAAATCAAAATATCGTCCAAATACACAATCATAAATTTATCCAGATATTCACGGAAAATATCGTGCATAAAGGACTGAAAAACGGAAGGGGCATTCGCGAGACCGAAAGGCATTACCAAATACTCAAAATGGCCTTCAGGCGTATTAAATGCGGTCTTCCACTCATCCCCCTGCTTAATCCGCACCAAATTATACGCACCACGTAGATCGATCTTAGTGAACCATTTCGCCCCCTTTATGCGAGCAAACAGATCAGTCAGTAAAGGTAACGGATACTGGTACTTAACTGTAATCTTATTCAGAAGTCGATAGTCGATACAAGGTCTCAATGAACCATCCTTTTTGCCCACAAAGAAAAACCCTGCCCCCAGTGGAGACAAAGAGGGGCGAATATGACCCTTTTCCAAAGATTCTCTGATATACTCCCGCATAGCAGTATGTTCAGGTACAGACAAATTAAACAAGCGACCCTTAGGAAATTTACTACCGGGAATCAACTCAATAGCGCAGTCACACTCTCTGTGAGGAGGGAGAGAATCAATTTTAGGCTCCTGAAAGACATCATAAAAATCTGACAGAAATGCTGGGATCTCAGAGGGAGTAGATGAAGAAATGGGAACCAAAGGTGCATCCCCATGAATCCCCCGACATCCCCAGCTCAGCACAGACATTGATCTCCAGTCCAAGACTGGATTATGAATCTGTAACCATGGTAATCCAAGTACTAATACGTCATGTAGATTATATAACACAAGGAAACGAATAATCTCCTGATGGTCTGGGGTAAGATGCATAGTCACTTGTGTCCAATATTGTGGTTTATTGCTAGCCAAAGGTGTAGAATCAATACCCTTTAAAGGAATAGAAACCTCCAGAGGCTCTAAATCAAACCCACAACGCTTGGCAAAGGACCAATCCATGAGACTCAGAGCGGCGCCAGAATCCACATAAGCATCCACAGTAACAGATGATAAAGTACAAATCAATGTCACGGACAAAAGAAATTTAGACTGCAAGGTACCCATAGAAAAAGATTTATCAACCTTTTTATCAACCTTCTTTATGCGTTTAGAGCATGCTGATATAACATGAGCTGGATCTCCACAATAGAAGCACAACCCATTTTTGCGCCTGTAATTCTGTCGTTCGCCTCCAGACAAAACACTATCGCATTGCATATGCTCTGGTGCCTTTTCAGAGGTCACCGCCAAATGGTGCACAGGTTTTTGCTCAGAAGATACCGCCATATGGTGCACAGGTTTTTGCTCAGAAGACACCGCCATATGGTGCACAGGCTTTTGCTCAGAAGATACCGCCATATGGTGCACAGATTTTTGCTCAGAAGATACCGCCATATGGTGCACAGCTTTGCGCTCCCGTAAACGCCGATCAATCTGGATAGCCAATTTCATGGCATCATTCAGACCTGTAGGCACAGGGAACCCCACCATGACATCCTTCACGGCATCAGAGAGACCTTCTCTGAAATTAGCTGCTAGTGCGCACTCATTCCATTTAGTAAGCACCGACCATTTACGAAATTTTTGGCAGTATATCTCAGCTTCATCTTGCCCTTGGGAAAGAGCTATCAAGGCTTTCTCAGCCAAAATCTCTAAATTAGGTTCTTCATAAAGCAACCCCAGAGCCAGAAAAAACGCATCTACATTTAATAACGCAGGATCCCCTGGCGACAATGTAAATGCCCAACTTTGTGGGTCACCCCGTAATAGAGAAATAACAATTTTAACCTGTTGTGCAGGATCACCAGCAGAGTGAGATCTCAGAGACAAAAACAATTTACAATTCTCTCTGAAATTCAAAAAACGGGATCTGTCTCCGGTAAAAAATTCAGGCATAGGGATCTTAGGTTCAGACATTGGAGCACGTATAACAAAATCTTGTAAGTTCTGGACCTTTGTAGCCAGGTTATTCAAACCTGCAACCAAACTCTGTGGATCCATGATTCAAACAGGTGTAACCAAAGCCATTCAGAGATTAAGAGGAGAGGAAAAAAAAAAAGGCTGAAGACTGCAGTTTAAGCAAGGAGTACAACTGAGCACATTCCCAACACAGAAGGAAAAAAAAAAACCTTTTCACATCCTTTCCTGCTTTAGTGCATAGTTTTAACACATTGGGCCGGCCAAACTGTTATGATTTTCCCAATGGCAGGGAAATCAAAAATAACGAACGGACTAGCTCTCGGGTGATGGGAACTAAAGTGACCGTGACCTGAACCTGACACAACACTGGAAGTAGCCGGGGAGTGTTTCCTACGATGCCCTAGACACCACGCGCCAGCCGGAGATCTAACTACCCCTATCAGAGGAATATACAGGCCTGCCTTACCTCCAGAGATGAACCCCAAAAGGAGATAGCAGCCCCCCACAAATATTGACGGTGAGTCAAGAGGAAAAGACATACGTAGGATGAACAGCAGATTTAGCACAGTGAGGTCCGCTTTCTAGATAGCAGAAGTACAGGAAAGAGTTACTTCACGGTCAACTTCAAAACACTACTCAAAAACACCATCCTGAAATTACTTTAAAACTCCAGTGACAACTCATGCCACTGGAGTGGCAATTTCAGTCCACGAGAGCTTCCAGCTACAGAGAGTCACATTGCAGATAGCTGGACAAAAATAGCATAAACAAGAAACAAAATTCAACTTAGCTGAACAGGAGCTTGAGGCAGGAGAATGCAACAGAATGCTACTGATACATTGTTGGCCGGCATAGGACCAGCAGCCAAGCAGCCTTAAATAGGAAACTCCCCTAATGGGTGGCAACAGGTGATCAAGGATAGAAGAAGGCAAATAAGTGGCACTACCATAAAACACCACCGGGGGAGCCCACAAACAGAATTCACAACATGAGCCAATGGAAATCCATTGCACAAGCAATGATATTGTAACCTGTACAGGGATTTGTTGAGATGCATTGATGTTTCATTGGTGCAGACTGAACATGGGACCATTTTATGTTACAGGATATCATATTGGCGGGGAGGTAGTGCTTGAACGGAGAGGAATGAGGTGATTGGTGTAGTCATGACAGCGTGCCTTGATTTATTTACTTCTGACATCCACCATGTGTTGATATGAACATTTACGGCTATCATTATAGAAATTTCTCTTTATAAATAGGGAGATATACACTTGTTTGGGGGTATGTGATATATCTGGTGTTATATCTATATATTGTTCATTTTATTATGTTTGTATGTAAATTATCTGGGCGGCCTATTGTGTAGTGATTGGTGTGAACCATAGCCAAGTCCTATAAGGCTGCCAATTTAACTGTTTTGTATGCTTGAGAAAAACCTTTGATGGTTGAAACGTCGCATTTGGCACAATAAAAGGAGCGTTTTTTCACCTGGATTGGATGCTGTCCTTCATTTCTGAAAGTCGTAAGAAGTGTCTGTATTTTATACTGTTTTTGACAATATGTATGTCTTTTTATTATTCCATCTTTTGTAACTTTTGTAAGCACTGTACTTCTTTTTGTATGTTAAATCGAAAATGTAATAAGTTTGTTCCTTGCTGCTCTAAATGAAACCCTAAGGAAGTCGAGAATATCTTGGTTATGATACCCTGTGTCCAAGTGGAGTACCTATCAGATGCTCAAGAAAGCTGGGTGGCATGTGTGCTAGTGTGACCTAGTGCAGACGTCTCGCTGTCCTATCAAAACGGCGAGTGGTGGCAGTGAAGAGTGGTGTGGATGATGGATCCGTGGGGTGCGCATAGCTCATTTCATAGTGGGGCTATATAGTAACTTCTGAGGCATGTGTGTTACTCGTGGCCAGGGCCGGCGTCAGCACCCGGGCAAGTGCCGGGGCCCCGAGTAGGTGGGGGGCCCACTCGCCCTCGGGGACACCGATGCGCCATGGGAGCTGGGTGCCAGTGGGACCCCCCCGCTTGCTCAGGGCCCCGGCACTTGTGATACCTCTCTCCATTCCTTCGCTGCTGCGTCTTCTGTGACGTTTCAAGTCAGAGGGCGCGATGATGTCACGTCTGTGAACTCTCTGCCTGAACAGTCACAGTGCAGAGAGCTGGAAGACGGTGACACTGAGGGGTCCGGAGCAGAGCAGCAGTCAGCAAGGAGAGGTATTTCATTTTTTTTTATGTTTGAAGCAATATATGGGGCCCATTATATATGGAGCACCATATGGGGCCCTTAATATATGGAGCATCTTATGGGGCCCTCACATACTGGAGCATCATATGGGGCCCATTATATATGGAGCATATTTGGGGCCCATCATATATGGAGCATCACATGGGGCTCATCATATATGGAGTATTATATGGGGCCCTCACATACCGGAGCATCATATGGGGCTTATCGTATACTGGAGCATCGTATGGGGCCAATCATATACAGAGCATCATATGGGGCCCATTATATATGGAGCATCATAAGGGGCCCTCACATACTGGAGCATTATATGGAGCCCATCATATAGTGTATGGAGCAATATATGGGGCTCATTATATATGGAGCATTATATGGGGTCCATTATACTGTATGGAGCATTATATGATGCCCATTATATTGTATGGAGCACTGTATGTGGCTCATTATACTGTATGGAGGACTATACTATCTGGTTTCTGAGCTATAGATATCACTCATATAATGTAAGAAGTGAAATCTTTGGCATTGTACTAGGGTATACGTATATTTCTCTGCTGTATCTGTGCATCATGAATTGTGATACGTGTTAAAGGGGCCCACTGAGACTCATTTGCTCGAGGGCCCATGAAAGCCTGGAGCCGGCCCTGTTCGTGGCAAGTTGGTGGCGGCGAGAATAGTGTTCCCCACAATGCAGATGACAATAAAAAATTCCCATGGCCACGTGTGACATTTATTTTGTTTTAGACACATCTTCTTTGAAAAATGTCTAAAAAATAGGGTGCAAAGGGTTGTCATAAAAATATCACAAAATGAAAAAGTACCTATGCACATACGGAATCACCTGGAGAATATGTGAAGGTTGCTGGTTAGGCCTCTTTAACACTAGCGTCCTGCACTGCACGTCGCTATGCGTCATTTTGCAGAAAAAACGCATCCTGCAAAAGTGCTTACAGGATGCGTTTTTTCTCCATAGACTTTTATTAGCGACGCAGTGCCACACGTCGCAACCGTCGTGCGACGGTTGCGTCGCCACCAAAAAACGTTGCTTGTAACGTTTTTTGGTGCGTCGTCTGCAGCATTTCCGACCGCGCATGCGCGGCCGGAACTCCGCTCCTGCCTCCCCGCACCTTACAATGGGGCAGCGGAGGGAAAACTGCATCCGCTGCCCCCATTGTGCGGCGCATTCACAGCTAGCGTCGGTGCGCCGCAACATCACATAGCGACGTGCAGTGCACGACGCTAGTGTGAAAGTAGCCTTTGGTCATCATACCCATAGGTATAAATATGTGAGATATAAAACATTGATTTAATTAATAAATAAATTAAAGAAAAAAATGATGTTTGGTCTCTCAACATTTTAATAATCAGCTGAGTGAAAGTGGACAGCTGGGGGCAGATGTTTATAGCGTGGGAAGGGGGTAACAAACATGGAGCTTCCCAGGCTATTAATATCAACTGGACCCCTTGAAGCGAGTGTTTGCGAAACTGCCGTCGTCTCTTCCCCTGCACGCCTCTGTAATCCTGCATGTCCATCTTTTCGTCTGAAGCACTGATGGTGTATTAACCCCTTAATCCCATATGACGTACTATCCCGTCAAGGTGACCTGGGATTTAATTCCCAGTGAAGGGATAGTACGTCATATGCGATCGGCCGCGCTCACGGGGGGAGCGTGGCCGATCGTCAGCTGACTATCGCAGCTGACATCCGGCACTATGTGCCAGGAGCGGTCACGGACCGCCCCCGGCACAGTAACCCCCGGCACACTGCGATCAAACATGATCGCAGTGTACCGGCGGTACAGGGAAGCATCGCGCAGGGAGGGGGCTCCCTGCGTGCTTCTCTGAGACGATCGGTACAAGGCGATGTACTCACCTTGTACCGAGCGTCTCCTCCCTGCAGTCCCCGGATTCAAAATGGCCGCGGGGCTGCATCCGGTACTGCAGGGAGTACTTCCGGGTCTACAGCAGGCGCTGGTAAGCCTGCAGCGCTGTCAGTCAGATCGCTGATCTGACAGAGTGCTGTGCAAACTGTCAGATCAGCGATCTGTGATGTCCCCCCCGGGACAAAGTAAAAAAAAAAAATTCCACATGTGTAAAAAAAAATATATATATTATTCCCATAAATACATTTCTTTATCCAAATAAAAAAAAAACAATAAAAGTACACATATTTAGTATCGCCACATCCGTAACGACCCAACCTATAAAACTGTCCCACTAGTTAACCCCTTCAGTGAACACCGTTAAAAAAAAAAAACCGAGACAAAAAACGCTTTATTATCATACCGCTGAACAAAAAGTGGAATAACACACGATCAAAAAGATGGCTATAAATAAACATGGTACCGCTGAAAACGTCATCTTGTCCTGCAAAAAACAAGCCACCATACAGCCTCATATGCAAAAAAATAAAAAAGTTATAGTCCTCAGAATAAAGCGATGCCAAAATAATTATTTTTTCTATAAAATAGCTTTTATAGTATAAAAGCGCCAAAACATAAAAAAATGATATAAATGAGATATCGCTGTAATCGTACTGACCCGACGAATAAAACTGCTTTATCAATTTTACCAAACATGGAACGGTATAAACGCCTCCCCCAAAAGAAATTCATGAATAGCTGGTTTTTGGTCATTCTGCCTCACAAAAATCGGAATAAAAAGCGATCAAAAAATGTCATGTGCCCGAAAATGTTACCAATAAAAACGTCAACTCGTCCCGCATTAAACAAGACCTCACATGACTCTGTGGACCAAAATATGGAAAAATTATAGGTCTCAAAATGTGGAGACGCAAAAACTTTTTTGCTATAAAAAGTGTCTTTTAGTGTGTGACAGCTGCCAATCATAAAAATCCGATATAAAAAACGCTATAAAAGTAAATCAAACACCCCTTCATCACCCCCTTAGTTAGGGAAAAATAATAAAATTAAAAAAATGTATTTATTTCCATTTTCCCATTAGGGTTAGGGCTAGGGTTGGAGATAAAGTTAGGGTTAGGGTTGGGGCTAAAGTTAGGGTTAGGGTTGGGGCTAAAGTTAGGGTTAAGGTTTGGGCTAAAGTTAGGGTTAGGGTTTGGAGTACATTTACGGTTGGGATTAGGGTTAGGGGTGTGTCAGGGTTAGGGGTGTGGTTAGGGTTACCGTTGGGATTAGGGTTAGGGGTGTGTTTGGATTAGGGTTTCAGGTAGTATTGGGGAGTTTCCACTGTTCAGGCACATCAGGGGCTCTCCAAACTCGACATGGCGTCCGATCTCAATTCCAGCCAATTCTGCGTTGAAACAGTAAAACAGTGCTCCTTCCCTTCCGAGCTCTCCCGTGCGCACAAACAGGGGTTTACCCCAACATATGGGGTATCAGCGTACTCGGGACAAATTGGACAACAACTTTTGGGGTCCATGTTCTCTTGTTATCCTTGGGAAAATAAAAATTTGGGGGGCTAAAAATCATTTTTGTGGGAAAAAAAAGGATTTTTAATTTTCACGGCTCTGCGTTGTAAACTGTAGTGAAACAATTGGGGGTTCAAAGTTCTCACAACATATCTAGATAAGTTCCTTTGGAGGTCTAGTTTCCAATATGGGGTCACTTGTGGGGGGTTTCTACTGTTTGGGTACATCAGGGGCTCTACAAATGCAACGTGACGCCTGCAGATCAATCCATCTAAGTCTGCATTCCAAATGGCGCTCATTCCCTTCCGAGCTCTGCCATGCGCCCAAACAGTGGTTCCCCCCCCCACATATGGGGTATCAGTGTACAAAACTGGGGGCTAATAAATCATTTTTGTGAAAAAAAAAAATAATTTTTATTTTCACGGCTCTGCGTTATAAACTGTAGTGAAACACTTGGGGGTTCAAAGCTCTCAAAACACATCTAGATAAGTTCCTTAGAGGGTCTACTTTCCAAAATGGTGTCACTTGTGGGGGGTTTTAATGTTTAGGCACATCAAGGGCTCTCCAAAAGCGACATGGTGTCCCATTTCAATTCCAGTCAATTTTGCATTGAAAAGTCAAACGGCGCTCCTTCCCTTCCAAGCTCTGCCATGCGCCCAAACAGTTGTTTACCCCCACATATGGGGTATCAGCGTACTCAGGACAAATTGTACAACAAGTTTTGGCGTCCATTTTCTCCGGTTACCCTTGGTAAAATAAGACAAATTGGAGCTGAAATAAATTTTGTGTGAAAAAAAGTTAAATGTTCATTTTTATTTAAACATTCCAAAAATTCCTGTGAAACATCTGAAGGGTTAATAAACCTCTTGAATGTGGTTTTGAGCACCTTGAAGGGTGCAGTTTTTAGGATGGTGTCATACTTGGGTATTTTCTATCATATAGACCCCTCAAAATGACTTCAAATGAAATGTGGTCCCTAAAAAAAAATGGTGTTGTAAAAATGAGAAATTGCTGGTCAACTTTTAACCCTTATAACTCCCTAACAAAAAAAAATGTTGGTTCCAAATTTGTGCTGATGTAAAGTAGACATGTGGGAAATGTTACTTATTAAGTATTTTGCATGACATATCTCTGTGATTTAAGGGCATAAAAATTCAAATTTGGAAAATTGCAAAATTTTCAAAATTTTCGCCAAATTTCCATTTTTTTCACAAATAAATGCAAGTTATATCGAAGAAATTTTACCACTATCATGAAGTACAATATGTCTCGAGAAAACAATGTCACAATCGCCAAGACCCGTTGAAGCGTTCCAGAGTTATAACCTCATAAAGGGACAGTGGTCAGAATTGTAAAAATTGGCCCGGTCATTAACGTGCAAACCACCCTCGGGGCTTAAGGGGTTAACCCCTTCCCGACATGTGACGGAATAGTACGTCACATGTCGGGACCCCCGCTTTGATGTGCGCTCCGGCGGTGAGCGCACATCAAAGTCGCGACATGTCAGCTGTTTTTTACAGCTGACATGTGCGCGCAATAGCGGCGGGTGAAATCGCGATCACCCGCCGCTATTAACTAGTTAAATGCCGCTGTCAAACGCAGACAGCGGCATTTAACTACCGCATCCGGCCGTGCGGCCGGATATGAGCGCATCGCCGACCCCCGTCACATGATCGGGGGTCGGCGATGCTCCTCCATTGTAACCATAGAGGTCCTTGAGACCTCTATGGTTACTGATTGCCGGTGGCTGTGAGTGCCCCCCTGTGGTCGGCGCTCACAGCACACCTGCATTTTAGCTACATAACAGCGATCTGATGATCGCTGTTATGTAGCTGAGCCGATCGGGCTGTGCCTGCTTCTAGCCTCCCATGGAGGCTATAGAAGCATGGCAAAAGTAAAAAAAAAAAGTTTTTAAAAATGTGAAAAAAATAAAAAAAATATAAAAGTTTAAATCACCCCCCTTTCGCCCCAATCAAAATAAATCAATAAAAACCCCCCCCAACCTACACATATTTGGTATCGCCGCGTTCAGAATCGCCCGATCTATCAATAAAAAAAAAGCATTAACCTGATCGCTAAATGGCGTAATGAGAAAAAAATTTGAAACGCCAGATTTACGTTTTTTTGGTCGCCACGACATTGCATTAAAATGCAATAACGGGCGATCAAAAGAACGTATCTACACCAAAATGCTATCATTAAAAACGCCAGCTCGGCACGCAAAAAATAAGCCCTCACCTGACCCCAGATCACGAAAAATGGAGACGCTACGAGTATCGGAAAATGGCGCAATTTTGTTTTGTTTTGTTTTTTGCAAAGTTTGGAATTTTTTTTCACCACTTAGGTGAAAAATAACCTAGTCATGTTAGGTGTCTATGAACTCGTAGTGACCTGGAGAATCATAATGGCAGGTCAGTTTTAGCATTTAGTGAACCTAGCAAAATAGGCAAGCAAAAAACAAGTGTGGGATTGCACTTTTTTTGCAATTTCACTGCACTTGGAATTTTTTTCCCGTTTTCTAGTACACGACATGCTAAAACCAATGATGTCGTTCAAAAGTACAACTCGTCCCGCAAAAAATAAGCCCTCACATGGCCAAATTGACGGAAAAATAAAAAAGTTATGGCTCTGGGAAGGAGGGGAGCGAAAAACGAAAACGGAAAAACGGAAAAAGCTCCGGGGGTGAAGGGGTTAAAGACTATTGGATATATTCCAGCTGGTGAGTGCCACATTTTTTCTTTCTCCATGTCCTATTATCCCGTTCATGACCTTGGGATTTTCCGTTTTTCCGTGTTCGTTTTTCGCTCCCCTCCTTCCCAGAGCCATAACTTTTTTATTTTTCCGTCAATTTGGCCATGTGAGGGCTTATTTTTTGCGGGACGAGTTGTACTTTTGAACGACACCATTGGTTTTACCATACCGTGTACTAGAAAACGGGAAAAAAATTCCAAGTGTGGTGAAATTGCAAAAAAAGTGCAGTCCCACACTTGTTTTTTGTTTGGCTTTTTTGCTAGGTTCACTAAAGGCTAAAACTGACCTGCCATTATGATTCTCCAGGTCAGTACGAGTTCATAGACACCTAACATGACTAGGTTATTGTTTATCTAAGTGGTGAAAAAAAATTCCAAACTTTGCTAAAAAAAAAAGAAAAAAAAATTGCGCCATCCTCCGATACCCGTAGCGTCTCTAATTTTCATGATCTGGGGTCGGTTGAGGGCTTATTTTTTGCGTGCTGAGATCGCGTTTTTAATGATACCATTTCGGTGCAGATACGTTATTTTGATCGTCCGTTATTGCATTTTAATGCAATGTCGCGGCGACCAAAAAAAGGTAATTCTGGCGTTTCGAATTTTTTTCTCGTTACGCCGTTTAGCGATCAGGTTGATTCTTTTTTTTCATTGATAGATCGGCCGATTCTGAACCCGGCGATACCAAATATGTGTAGGTTTGATTATTTTTTTATTGATTTATTTTGAATGGGGTGAAAGGGGGGTGATTTAAACTTTTATATTTTTTTCACATTTTTTTTTACTTTTGCCATGCTTCAATAGCCTCCATGGGAGGCTAGAAGCAGGCACAACACGATCGCCACTGCTACATAGCAGCGATCTGATGTTCGCTGCTATGTAGCAGAAATGCAGGTGTGCTGTGAGCGCCGACCACAGGGTGGCGCTCACAGCTGCCAGGGATCAGTAACCATAGAGGTCTCAAGGACCTCTATGGTTACTATTCTGAAGCATCGCTGACCTCCGATCATGTGACAGGGGTCGGTGATGCGCTCATTTCCGGCCGCCCGGCCGGTTAAATGCCGCTGTCTGCGTTTGACAGCGGCATTTAACTAGTTAATAGCGGTGGGTGAATCGCGATTTCACCCGCTGCTATTGTGGGCACATGTCAGCTGTTCAAAACAGCTGACATGTCCCGGCTTTGATGCGGGCTCACCGCGGAGCCCTGCATCAAAGCAGGGGATCTGACCTCGGACGTACTATCCCGTCCGAGGTCAGAAAGGGGTTAATATCAACTCACCGCTGCATACTTAGTGGTTATTACAATGGGGACCCCCCCAAAAAATGATGTAGGGTCCCGCTATAATTACTAACCAGCAAAGGTCAGGCAGACAGCTGCAGGCTGATATCAATCTTATGGATGCGTCATTTCTGGGGCGGCTGAGAGCTGATCTTTTTACTCTGGGAAGGGACCAATATCCAGGGCTCCTTCCTAGCCTATTAATATCAGCCTCCAGTTGTCTGCCTAGCCATTGCTGGTTATTAATTATAGGGGGCTCCATGGTAATTTTTTTGGGGTGGAGACCCTATTTTATTAACCAGTAAAAGCTAAGTACACAGCTGTAATCTAATATTAATAGACCAGGAAACTCCATGTTTATTACCCTCTTCCTAAGCTATTAACATCTATCCCCAGCTGTACGCTTTCCCTCAGCTGGTTATTAAAATGTTGGGTGACCCCACACCATTTTTTTTCTTAAGTTATTGAATTATTAGCTAAATACATGTCCCGTAAACTACACACACACTGCACTAATTATATATATGACTGACATCTTTCTGTCTATTCAATGTATATATCCATCCTATCTTTCCAGAAGGACTGTACAATCACAACGCGTTTCAGCGCCAGACTGGCTCTTCATCAGGTAACACATAAGACCTGTTTGTAAATTTTATGAGGACATAAAGGCGCCAAATGGTAGAAATAGGGGTAGCGATGTTGGGCTAGGTTAGCTCTCAACAAAAGCCCATTTCAAAGCCGGTGTTTGATTATCACCTGATGGAGCCGAACCGGCTTTGAAACGCGTTGTGATTGTACATATCAATAATCAACCTTATAGCCATCAATTGAGCACATTCATCCGTACAACACCTGTTTTCGCCAGATATCCACCGTCCTCATGGAAACACAGCTCAGTCCACTAGTGTCTAAGTCTACGTTCACATTTGCATTGTGCGCCGCAGCGTCGGCGACGCAACGCACAACGCAAACAAAAACGCAACAAAACGCACCCTAAAACGCTGCGTTTTGCGACGCATGCGTCCTTTTTTGCTGAAAGTTGGACGCAAAAAAAAAATGCAACTTGCTGCGTTCTCTGCGCCCAACGCTTGCGGCCAAAAAAACGCATGCGTCGCAAAACGCAGCACAACGCATGTCCATGCGCCCCCATGTTAACCCCTTAAGCCCGTATGACGTACTATACCGTCGAGGTGGGGTGGGCCTTAATTCCCGGTGACGGGATAGTACGTCATACGCGATCGGCCGCGCTCACGGGGGGAGCGCGGCCGATCGCGGCCGGGTGTCGGCTGCATATCGCAGCTGACATCCGGCACTATGTGCCAGGAGCGGTCACGGACCGCCCCCGGCACATTAACCCCCGGCACACCGCGATCAAACATGATCGCGGTGTACCGGCGGTACAGGGAAGCATCGCGCAGGGAGGGGGCTCCCTGCGTGCTTCCCTGAGACGATCGGTACAAGGTGATGTACTCACCTCGTACCGAACGTCTTCTCCCTGCAGGCCCCGGATCCAAAATGGCCGAGGGGCTGTATCCGGGTCCTGCAGGGAGCACTTCCGGGTCGGAGCAGGCTGCAGATGAAAGCTGCAGCCTGCTCCGATGAAAGTATGATCGCAGATCTGATAGAGTGCTGTGCACACTATCAGATCTGCGATCTGTGATGTCCCCCCCTGGGACAAAGTAAAAAAGTAAAAAAAAAAATTTCCACATGTGTAAAAAAAAATAAAAAAAAAATTCCTAAATAAATAATAATAAAAAAAAAAATATTATTCCCATAAATACATTTCTTTATCTAAAAAAAACAAACAAAAACAATAAAAGTACACATATTTAGTATCGCCGCGTCCGTAACGACCCAACCTATAAAACTGGCCCACTAGTTAACCCCTTCAGTAAACACCGTAAGAAAAAAAAAAAAAAAACGAGGCAAAAAACAACGCTTTATTACCATACCGCCGAACAAAAAGTGGAATAACACGCGATCAAAAAGACGGATATAAATAACCATGTTACCGCTGAAAACGTCATCTTGTCCCGCAAAAAACGAGCCGCCATACAGCATCATCAGCAAAAAAATAAAAAAGTTATAGTCCTCAGAATAAAGCGATGCCAAAATAATTATTTTTTCTATAAAATAGTTTTTATCGTATAAAAGCGTCAAAACATAAAAAAATGATATAAATGAGGTATCGCTGTAATCGTACTGACCCGACGAATAAAACTGCTTTATCAATTTTACCAAGCGCAGAACGGTATAAACGCCTCTCCCAAAAGAAATTCATGAATAGCTGGTTTTTGGTTATTCTGCCTCACAAAAATCGGAATAAAAAGTGATAAAAAATGGTCACGTGTCCGAAAATGTTACCAATAAAAACGTCAACTCGTCCCGCAAAAAACAAGACCTCACATGACTCTGTGGACCAAAATGTGGAAAAATTATAGGTCTCAAAATGTGGACACGCAAAAACTTTTTTGCCATAAAAAGCGTCTTTTAGTCTGGTTTCACACTTGCGTTTTTATCTGCATGCGTTTTTTAAAAAAACCGCATGTGTGAAAAAATGCATGTAAACGCGGTAAAACGCATGCGTTTTTATAGAAAAACACAAGAAAACAAGAAAAAAACAAAAACCCTAACCCTAACCTGAAATACGTGGCACTGAAATACGTGGCACTGAAATACGTGGCACTGAAATATCGTGGCACTGAAATACGTGGCACTTAAATACGTGGCTCTTAAATACGTGGCACTTATATACGTGGCACTTATATACGTGGCACTTATATACGTGACACTTATATACGTGGCACTTATATACGTGGCACTTATATACGTGGCACTTATGACTGTCAGAAAATGTTCAGTAAACGGTTAGGGGTGAGGTTAGGGGTAGGGTTTCAGGTAGAATTGGGGAGTTTCCACTGTTCAGGCACATCAGGGGCTCTCCAAACGCGACATGGCGTCCAATCTCAATTCCAGCCAATTCTGCGTTGAAAAAGTAAAACAGTGCTCCTTCCCTTCCGAGCTCTCCCGTGCGTCCAAAAAGGGGTTTACCCCAACATATGGGGTATCAGCGTACTAGGGACAAATTGAACAACAACTTCTGGGGTCCAAGTTCTCTTGTTATCCTTGGGAAAATAAAAATTTGGGGGGCTAAAAATCATTTTTGTGGGAAAAAAAATGTTTTATTTTCACGGCTCTGCGTTGTAAACTGTAGTGAAACACTTGGGGGTTCAAAGTTCTCACAACACATCTAGATAAGTTCCTTGGGAGGTCTAGTTTCCGATATGGGGTCACTTGTGGGGGGTTTGTACTGTTTGGGTACATCAGGGGCTCTGCAAATGCAACGTGACGCCTGCAGACCAATCCATTTAAGTCTGCATTCCAAATGGCGCTCCTTCCCTTCCGAGCTCTGTCATGCGCCCAAACAGTGGTTCCCCCCCCACATAGGGGGTATCAGCGTACTCAGGACAAATTGGACAACAACTTTTAGGGTCCAATTTATCCTGATACCCTTGTGAAAATACAAAACTGGGGGCTAAATTTCATTTTTGTGAAAAAAAAAAATAAATTATTTTCATGGCTCTGCGTTATAAACTGTAGTGAAACACTTGGGGGTTCAAGTTCTCACAACACATCTAGATAAGTTCCTTGGGGGGTCTAGATTCCAATATGGGGTCACTTGTGGGGGGTTTGTACTGTTTGGGTACATCAGGGGCTCTGCAAATGCAACGTGACGCCTGCAGACCAATCCATTTAAGTCTGCATTCCAAATGGCGCTCCTTCCCTTCCGAGCTCTGTCATGCGCCCAAACAGTGGTCCCTCCCCACAAATGGGGTATCAGCGTACTCCAGACAAATTGGACAACAACTTTTGGGGTCCAATTTATCCTGATACCCTTGTGAAAATACAAAACTGGGGGCTAAAAAATCATTTTTGTGAAAAAAAAAAATAATTTTTATTTTCAC
Source organism: Ranitomeya variabilis (assembly GCF_051348905.1). NCBI lineage: Eukaryota > Metazoa > Chordata > Amphibia > Anura > Dendrobatidae > Ranitomeya > Ranitomeya variabilis. The sequence goes on from NC_135233.1 coordinate 467,901,421, forward strand.
GGCTCTGCGTTATAAACTGTAGTGAAACACTTGGGGGTTCAAAGCTCTCAAAACACATCTAGATAAGTTCCTTAGGGGGTCTACTTTCCAAAATTGTGTCACTTGTGGGGGGGTTTAATGTTTAGGCACATCAGGGGCTCTCCAAACGCAACATGGCATCCCATCTTAATTCCAGTCAATTTTGCATTGAAAAGTAAAATAGCGCTTCTTCCCTTCTGAGCTCTGCTATGCGCCCAAACAATGGTTTACACCCACATATGGGGTATCGTCGTACTCAGGACAAATTGCACAACAACTTTTGTGGTCTAATTTCTTCTCTTACCCTTGGGGAAATAAAAAAATGGGGGTGAAAAGATCATTTTTGTGAAAAAATATGATTTTTTATTTTTACGGCTCTGCATTATAAACTTCTGTGAAGCACTTGTTGGGTCAAAGTGCTCAACACACATCTAGATAAGTTCCTTAAGGGGTCTACTTTCCAAAATGGTGTCACTCGTGGGGGGTTTCAATGTTTAGGCACATTAGGGGCTCTCCAAACGCAACATGGCGTCCCATCTCGATTCCAGTCAATTTTGCATTGAAAAGTCAAATGGCGCTCCTTCCCTTCTGAGCTCTGCCCTGCGCCCAAACAATGGTTTACACCCACATATGGGGTATCAGTGTACTCAGGACAAATTGCACAACAATTTTTGGGGTCCAATTTCTTCTCTTACCCTTGGGAAAATAAAAAATTGGGGGTGAAAAGATCATTTTTGTGAAAAAATATGATTTTTTATTTTTACGGCTCTGCATTATAAACTTCTGTAAAGCACTTGTTGGGTCAAAGTGCTCACCACACATCTAGATAAGTTCCTTAGGGGGTCTACTTTCCAAAATGGTGTCACTTGTTAGGGGTTTCAATGTTTAGGCACATCAGGGGCTCTCTAAATGCAACATGGCGTCTCATCTCAATTCCAGTCAATTTTGCATTGAAAAGTCAAATGGCGCTCCTTTGCTTCCAAGCTCTGCCATGCGCCCAAACAATGGTTTACACCCACATATGGGGTATCAGCGTACTCAGGACAAATTGCACAACAAATTTTGGGGTCCATTTTCTCCTGTTACGCTTGGTAAAATAAAACAAATTGGAGCTGAAATAAATTTTGTGTGAAAAAAAGTTAAATGTTCATTTTTATTTAAACATTCCAAAAATTCCTGTGAAACACCTGAAGGGTTAATAAACTTCTTGAAAGTGGTTTTGAGTACCTTGAGGGGTGCAGTTTTTAGAATGGTGTCACACTTGGGTATTTTCTATCATATAGACCCCTCAAAATGACTTCAAATGAGATGTGGTCCCTAAAAAAAAATGGTGTTGTAAAAATGAGAAATTGCTGGTCAACTTTTAACCCTTATAACTCCGTCACAAAAAAAAATTTTGGTTCCAAAATTGTGCTGATGTAAAGTAGACATGTGGGAAATGTTATTTATTAAGTATTTTGTGTGACATATGTCTGTGATTTAAGGGCATAAAAATTCAAAGTTGGAAAATTGCGAAATTTTCAAAATTTTCGCCAAATATTCATTTTTTTCACAAATAAACGTAAGTTATATCGAAGAAATTTTACCACTAACATGAAGTACAATATGTCACGAGAAAACAATGTCAGAATCGCCAAGATCCGTTGAAGCGTTCCAGAGTTATAACCTCATAAAGGGACAGTGGTCAGAATTGTAAAAATTGGCCCGGTCATTAACGTGCAAACCACCCTCGGGGCTTAAGGGGTTAAATATAGGGGCGCATGACGCATGCGGCGCCGAACGCTAATGTGAACGTAGCCTAACAGCAGCGCCAAGGAGGCGAATCATATAGAAAACTATTGGGTATAGGATTGCTACAAGGGTTGTCCTTTTAGTTCTTATGGAGCCGAGTGCAGAGCCCAGTGGAGCGTGACTGGAACGGTGACTGGGCATGCAGGAATAACGTGCCCTGTACTTTCTAACGTGTTGTGGTGAATTTACCATGCAGCGTGCGCCATTGTGATCATTTTGGCGCCGCTCCTGCAGCTCGTCCAGTAACTTAGTCGGCTCTGCAGATGTGCAGAACACAGCAAGTGTCAGATTAGACTCGGGCGGATTCTGATGCAGAATGTGAAGACCACAGGAGACACCTGAGGTACCAGAACCTTTTGCACCACAGGCCCTCATAGCAGAACGTCAGTTTTGCACTCCTTTTTTAGTATACACTTTTGCAGAGCATTTTACAGTTGATGTGCAGAGCATTTGGTAGCACATTTTTTATTTTCCAAGCATCCCCCGATATACCGCGCTGCAGCTGGGCTTTTCTTCGGCTAGATAATAATGGCCTCCCAGCCCGTGTCCGCCCCCAGGGTGTCACGTCCCCCCACGCACCACCGCCCTGACTCGGCCCCCGTCCTGTGCGGCGCTCGCAGGTCCTCAGCATCACGTGACGCCTAGTCCCCGCCTCCCCTAGTCCTGTGCGGCGCAGCACAATGCACCGCTTTCTCCAATGACGCCATCTCCCCGCCCCTCTGTCCTGTGCGGCGCTCCTTGGCCCCGCCCCTTCCGTGGCGTCAGGCCGAAAGCTCCGCCCTCCTGTGCGGTGCTGGCTGCGTGCGGCGTGGACCCCGGGCCCCTTGGTGTCTTGCACCGCGCGCGCTCAGGGCTGACAAGGAAAAAAAAAATCCCGGAAGAAAGCGGACAGCAAAAAAAAACAAAAACGAACGGTGCCCGAGAAAAATGCAAAGCCCCAAGCTGCAGGAAGGAGAGCCGGATGTAACGGTAGGGCCCGAAACGGGCCCGGCCGGGGAATTACCAGCCGGGAGCGGCGAGCTGGAGCCAGACAACACGATAACGGATATGAAGAAGGAGACCGGGTGCCCGGGGAAAATGCAAAGCCCCAAGCTGCAGGAAGGAGAGCTGGATGTGACGGTAGGGCCCAAAACGGGCCCGGCCGGGGAATTACCAGCCGAGAGCGGCGAGCTGCAGCCAGACAACCCGATAACGGCTATGAAGGAGGAGGCCGCAGGGGGTGAGTGGCGGAGCCGGATAGCGAGCGGTGACTCATGGCGGTGCAAGAGGCGGGGACGCTGGCGACACCTACTGGCTGCAGCGGGTTATTACACGGGAGATCACACGTGACCTGCAGCCTGGCGGCGGGGTCTGCTGCCTGCAGGGGAGGCTCCAACCAGGGCATGCTGGGGCATGCAGTGCAGTGCCACAGGGTCATACATTACTATTCTGTATTGCACACAAGCTGCTCTCCACCTCTGAGACTACAACTCCCAGCATGTCTCTGGTAGTCCAAGTGCTTGTTCACACATTGCATTTCACACGTTGTATTATTATGGCTGGAGAAAAAGCAGGGGGAATTAATTGGTGTAAAAAAAAAAAGCATACCAAAAAAATATAAGTGGGAACATGACCTAAAGGCCTGATGACACGGCATGTGCTTTTAAAAAAAATAATTTTCCAGGAGAAGAAAAAAAAAAAAAGCTTCGTTTTACAGCGACGTAAAAAAGTGTAACTTTTTAACATCTTATTAACAAGGCACATTTTTGCAGCAGCAGTGTGTAATTTTTTTTTTTACTGCAGATTTTCCCCATTGGGAGCCATAGCAAGAAAAAACACACAAAAAATGCAGTTTTAGGTGGCATCTTTCATTCAGAAAAAGTGCACTAAAATAACACATGTGAACACGCTCTCTGGGGGTCTTCACAAAAGGCTTTATTTCATTTATTTATTTTTATGCAAAATGTACTGTATTTTTTCTTTCGCAGTATTCTTAAAGGGAACCTGTCACCCCGGTTTTTCACTCTGAGATAAAAATACCGCTACATAGGGCCTGAGCTGTGCTTTACAAAAGTGTTTTTTTTCTACCCTGATTCCCCACCTAAGCTGCCGAAATTACTTACCAAAGTCGCCGTTTTCGCTTGTCAATCATGCTGGTCTGGTCATATGGGCGTGGTGACAAAGTTGTTTCTTCCCCCAGATCTCGCTTAGGTTTCCGTTGGTGGCGTAGTGGTTTGCGACTGCGCAGGTGACGAAAAACAGCGCGATCTGCGCTATATCCCTGGTGATCGGTGGGGGCGGCCATCTTCCTGTGGCCGCGCGTGTGCAGTTGGAGCGCTCTGCTGCCCGGGGCTTCAGGAAAATGGCCGCGGGCTGCTGCGCGTGCGCAGATGGAGATCGCGGCGGCCATTTTCCTGAAGCCCCGGGCAGCAGAGCGCTCCAACTGCACACGCGCGGCCACAGGAAGATGGCCGCCCCCACCGATCACCAGGGATATAGCGCAGATCGCGCTGTTTTTCGTCACCTGCGCAGTCGCAAACCACTACGCCACCAACGGAAACCTAAGCGAGATCTGGGGGAAGAAACAACTTTGTCACCACGCCCATATGACCAGACCAGCATGATTGACAAGCGAAAACGGCGACTTTGGTAAGTAATTTCGGCAGCTTAGGTGGGGAATCAGGGTAGAAAAAAAACACTTTTGTAAAGCACAGCTCATGCCCTATGTAGCGGTATTTTTATCTCTGAATGAAAAACCGGGGTGACAGGTTCCCTTTAAGGACTTTTTTTTTTCTTTGAAAAAAATAAAATAAAAATACACGACAGATGCTAGCTGGCATTTAATAGGGAGTTATAAAATGTGCTATAAACTTTTTTTTTTGTGTGATTTTTAGTTTTTCTAAAAAAAAAGTGCCATAAGAGAGAGAGTTTTTTGGGTACTTAATTTATCTACTAAGATATGTGCACACGGATATTTTTTTTTTCTGCAGAAATTTCTGCATTTCTTGCCAGGAAAATAGTACTATACAATATGTCCTGTTTTTACAAGTTTTTTTGGTGTAGATTTTTCTCCCCACTCATTTGTATGGGTGAAATCTGCTGTAAAAAGCTGCAAGAACTGACATGCTGCTTACTTAAATCTGCAAGGAAAAAAATAAGCAATGTGTGCATGCGTCCTGTCATGTTTTCCAATGAATAGGACCGAGCTCCAGCCGCAGGTCCAGGCGGTGCTAAAAGTGAAGAGCTGTGCCTGGTAGACCATGATTTGCACGCAGCCCTCTGTGCCGTCAGCCTCGGGCCCTTTTTGTGGTTTCCATAGTTTTGTAATTAATGCTAATAATCATAAAGTGCCGCCAAAAATGAATTCTCGCGGTGAATTAACACATAGGAAGCAGAGTTGTGGGTGCAGTCACTGGATTGCGCCTCTTAATTCTGTAAAGGGCCAATTTAGACGATAATTGTCGATTAATGTTTGTACAAATAGTTGTCTACAATTATCGGCAAATGTAAGCGCGCCAACAATCGCCTGACAAACGAGAAAAACACTTGCTCATTGGGTGAACTATAATTTATGCTGCATAAAAGACATAAAATTCCTTGGTCTCGGCAGCACATCGCCCAGTGTAAACAGGAGATGTGCTGCCGATTACATGATACTGTCTGGGGCAGAGCAATCATATTAGCGATCATTGCGTTCCTGTCAGTACTAGTTGTCCCTGTAAACAGGACAGTAAGTAAACGCTGAGCAGCTTATATGTGGGCAATATATAACATTAGTACGGTAAGTGCTCGATAATGGGCCAAAATTAGCCCCTTTAACCCCTCTCTGACCTTAGACGTACTATCCCGTCGAGGTGACCTGAGCCTATCTGACCCTCGACGGGATAGTACGTCATAGAGATCGGCCACGCTCACGGGGGGAGCGCGGCCGATCGCGGCCGGGTGTCAGCTGACTATAGCAGCTGACATCCGGCACTATGTGCCAGGAGCGGTCACGGACCGCCCCCGACACATTAACCCCCGGCACACTGCGATCAAACTTGATCGCAGTGTACCGGCAGTACAGGGAGCATCGCACAGGGAGGGGGCTCCCTGCGGGCTTCCCTGAGACGATCGGTACAAGGCGATGTACTCACCTTGTACCGAGCGTCTTGTCCCTGCAGGCCCAGGATCCAAAATAACCGCGGGGCTCCTTCCGGGTCCTGCAGGGACTACTTCCGGGTCCAGAGCAGGCTCGTAACCAAGGAGCAGGGCAAGCCAGATCGCTGATCTGACACACTGCTCTGCAAAGCAGATCAGCGATCTGTCACTATACAGTCTTGTCCCCCTGTAAAAGTAAAAAAAAAAAATTCCTAAATAAATTAAAAAAAATATATTGTTCCCATAAATACATTTTTTTATTTAAATAAAAAAAAAACAATAAAAGTGCACACATTTAGTATCGCCGCATCCGTAACAACCCGTCCTATAAAATTGTCCCACTAGTTAACCCCTTCAGTGAACACCGTAAAAAAAAAAGAGGCAAAAAACAACGCTTTATTATCATACCGCCGAACAAAAAGTGGAATAACACGCGACCAAAAAGACGAATATAAATAACCATGGTACCGCTGAAAACGTCATCTTGTGCCACAAAAAACGAGCCACCATACAGCATCATAAGCAAAAAAATAAAAAAATTATAGTCCTCAGAATAAAGCGATGCCAAAATAATTATTTTTTCTTTAAAATAGCTTTTATCGTATAAAAGCGCCAAAACATAAAAAAATGATATAAATGAGGTATCGCTGTAATGGTACTGACCCGAAAAATAAAACTGCTTTATCAATTTTACCAAACGTGGAACGGTATGAACGCCTCCCCCAAAAGAAATTCATGAATAGCTGGTTTTTGGTCATTCTGCCTCACAAAAATCGGAATAAAAAGCGATCAAAAACTGTCACGTGTCCGAAAATGTTACCAATAAAAACGTCAACTCGTCCCGCAAAAAACAAGACCTCACATGACTCTGTGGACCAAAATATGGAAAAATTATAGGTCTTAAAATGTGGAGACGCAAAAACGTTTTTGCTATAAAAAGCGTCTTTTAGTGTGTGACAGCTGCCAATCGTAAAAATCCGCTATAAAAACGCTATAAAAGTAAATCAAAACCCCTTTCATCCCCCCCATTAGTTAGCGAAAAATAATAAAATTAAAAAAATGTATTTATTTCTATTTTCCCGTTAGGGTTAGGGTTGGGGCTAAATTTAGGGTTAGGGTTTGGGCTAAAGTTAGGGTTAGGGTTTGGATTACATTTAGGGTTGGGATTAGGGTTAGGGGTGTGTCAGGGTTAGGGGTGTGGTTACGGTTACCTTTGGGATTAGGGTTAGGGGTGTGTTTGGATTAAAGTTTCAGATAGAATTGGGGAGTTTCCACTGTTTAGGCACATCAGGGGCTCTCCAAACGCGACATGGCGTCCGATCTCAATTTCAGCCAATTATGTGTTGAAAAAGTAAAACAGTGCTCTTTCCCTTCTGAGCTCTCCTGTGCGCCCAAACAGGGGTTTACCCCAACATATGGGGTATCAGCGTACTCAGGACAAATTGGACAACAACTTTTGGGGTCCAAGTTCTCTTGTTATCCTTGTGAAAATAAAAATTTGGGGGGCTAAAAATCATTTTTCTGGGAAAAAAAAGGATTTTTTATTTTCACGGCTCTGCGTTGTAAACTGTAGTGAAACACTTGGGGGTTCAAAGTTCTCACAACACATCTAGATAAGTTCCTTGGGAGGTCTAGTTTCCAATATGGGGTCACTTGTGGGGGGTTTCTACTGTTTGGGTACATCAGGGGCTCTTCAAATGCAACGTGACGCCTGCAGACCAATCCATCTAAGTCTGCATTCCAAATGGCGCTCCTTCCCTTCCGAGCTCTGCCATGCGCCCAAACAGTGATTCCCCCCCCACATACGGGGTATCTGCGTACTCAGGACAAATTGGACAACAACTTTTGGCGTCCAATTTCTCCTGTTACTTTTGTGAAAATACAAAACTGGGGGCTAAAAATCATTTTTGTGAAAAAACAAACAAAAAAAAATTATTTTCACTGCTCTGCGTTATAAACTGTAGTGAAACACTTGGGGGTTCAAAGTTCTCAAAACACATCTAGATAAGTTCGTTAGGGGGTCTACTTTCCAAAAATGGTGTCACTTGTGGGGGGTTTCAATGTTTAGGCACATCAGGGGCTCTCCAAACGCAACATGGCGTCCCATCTCAATTCCAGTCAATTTTGCATTGAAAAGTAAAATGGCGCTCCTTTCCTTCCGAGCTCTGCCATGCGCCCAAACAGTGGTTTACCCCCACATATGGGGTATCAGCGTACTCAGGAGAAATTGTACAACAACTTTTGGGGTCCATTTTCTCCTGTTACCCTTGGTAAAATAAAACCAATTGGAGCTGAAATAAATTTTGTGTGAAAAAAAGTTAAATGTTCATTTTTATTTAAACATTCCAAAAATTCCTCTGAAACACCTGAAGGGTTAATAAACTTCTTGAATGTGGTTTTGAGCACCTCGAGGGGTGCAGTTTTTAGAATGGTGTCACACTTGGGTATTTTCTATCATAAAGACCCCTCAAATTGACTTCAAATGAGATGTGGTCCCTAAAAAAAAAAAAAAAATGGTGTTGTAAAAATGAGAAATTTCTGGTCAACTTTTAACCCTTATAACTCCCTAACAAAAAAAAATTTTGGTTCCAAAATTGTCCTGATGTAAAGTAGACACGTGGGAAATGTTACTTATTAAGTATTTTGTGTGACATATGTCTGTGATTTAAGGGCATAAAAATTCAAAGTTGGAAAATTGCGAAATTTTCCAAATTTTCGCCAAATTTCCGTTTTTTTCACAAATAAACGCAAGTTATATCGAAGAAATTTTACCACTATCATGAAGTTCAATGTCATGAGAAAACAGTGTCAGAATCACCGGGATCCGTTGAAGCGTTCCAGAGTTATAACCTCATAAAGGGACAGTGGTCAGAATTGTAAAAATTGGCCCGGTCATTAACGTGCAAACCGCCCTTGGGGGTAAAGGGGTTAAATGGGCATTAAAAGGGTTGCCCAGCTTTGGGCTACAAGTGTGCAGTCACTCTATGCGACTGCAGACTTGTGAATCCTCTCATCGCGTGCGCTGTGAGGATTCTTCGGTGTTTGGCGTGTGACCGTAACTTTCCGCAAGTACCGTATATACTCGAGTATAAGCCGACCCGAGTATAAGCTGACCCCCCCCCCCTAATTTTGCCACAAAAAAAAACTGGGAAAACTTATTGACTCAAGTATAAGCCTAGGGTGGAAAATGCAGCAGCTACCAGTAAATGTCAAAAATAAAAATAGATACCAATAAAAGTAAAATTAATTGAGACATCAGTAGGTTAAGTGTTTTTGAATATCCATATTGCATCAGGAGCCCCATATAATGCTCCATACAGTTCATGATGGGACCCATAAGATGTTCCATACAACATACGCCCCATATAATGCTCCATATTAACCCCTTTACCCCAAGTGTGGTTTGCACGTTATGGACCGGGCCAATTTTTACAATTCTGACCACTGTCCCTTTATGAGGTTATAACTCTGGAACGCTTCAACGGATCCCAGTGATTCTGACATTGTTTTCTCGTGACATATTGTACTTCATGATAGTGGTAAAATTTCTTTGATATTACCTGCGTTTATTTGTGAAAAAAATGGAAATTTGGCGAAAATTTTGAAAATTTCGCAATTTTCCAACTTTGAATTTTTATGCAATTAAATCACAGAGATATGTCACACAAAATACTTAATAAGTAACATTTCCCACATGTCTACTTTACATCAGCACAATTTTGGAACCAAATTTTTTTTTTTGTTAGGGAGTTATAAGGGTTAAAAGTTGACCAGCAATTTCTCATTTTTACAACACCATTTTTTTTTAGGGACTACATCTCATTTGAAGTCATTTTGAGGGGTCTATATGATAGAAAATACCCAAGTGTGACACCATTCTAAAAACTGCACCCCTCAAGGTGCTCAAAACCACATTCAAGAAGTTTATTAACCCTTCAGGTGTTTCACAGAAATTTTTGGAATGTTTAAATAAAAATGAACATTTAACTTTTTTTCACACAAAATTTACTTCAGCTCCAATTTGTTTTATTTTACCAAGGGTAACAGGAGAAAATGGACCCCAAACGTTGTTGTACAATTTGTCCTGAGTACGCTGATACCCCAAATGTGGAGGTAAACCACTGTTTGGGCGCATGGGAGAGCTCGGAAGGGAAGGAGCGTCGTTTGACTTTTCAATGCAAAATTGACAGGAATTGAGATGGGACGCCATGTTGCGTTTGGAGAGCCACTGATGTGCCTAAACACTGAAACCCCCCACAAGTGACACCATTTTGGAAAGTAGACCCCTATAGAACTTATCTAGATGTGTGGTGAGCACTTTGACCCACCAAGGGCTTCACAGAAGTTTATAATGCAGAGCCGTAAAAATAAAACAAAAATTTTTTCCCACAAATATTATTTTTTAGCCCCCAGTTTTGTATTTTTCTGAGGGTAACAGGAGAAATTGGACCCCCAAAGTTGTTGTCCAATTTGTCCTGGGTGCGCTGATACCCCATATGTGGGGGGGAACCACCGTTTGGGCGCATGGGAGGGCTCGGAAGGGAAGGAGCGCCATTTGGAATGCAGACTTAGATGGAATGGTCTGCAGGCGTCACATTGCGTTTGCAGAGCCCCTAATGTACCTAAACAGTAGAAACCCCCCACAAGTGACCCCATATTGGAAACTAGACCCCCCAAGGAACTTATCTAGATGTGTTGTGAGAACTTTGAGCCCCCAAGTGTTTCACTACAGTTTATAACGCAGAGCCGTGAAAATAAAAAATCTTTTTTTTTCCCACAAAAATTATTTTTTAGCCCCCAGTTTTGTATTTTCCCAAGGGTAACAGGAGAACTTGGACCACAAAAGTTATTGTCCAATTTGTCCTGAGTACGCTGATACCCCATATGTTGTGGTAAACCCCTGTGTGGGCACACGGGAGAGCTCGGAAGGGAAGGAGCACTGTTTTACTTTTTCAACGCAGAATTGTCTGGAATTGAGATCGGACGCCATGTCGCGTTTGGAGAGCCCCTGATGTGCCTAAACAGTGGAAACCCCCCAATTATAACTGAAACCCTAATGCAAACACACCCCTAACCCTAATCCCAACGGTAACCCTAACCACACCTCTAACCCAGAGACACCTGTTGTGAATTTGGTTTCTGGGCTCCCCCGGTGGTTTCTGGTGGTACTGCACTTGTGTGCTTCATCTCCTCTGTTCACCTGTTTTCATCAGGATGTGGGAGTTTTCTATTTAGCCTTGCTCCTCAGTCATTTCTATGCCGGCCAACAATGTTACCAGAAGCCTTTCTGTTGCATGTTCCTGCTCCTAGACTACTATCAGCTAAGTTGGACTTGTAGTCCTAAGTTTGTTTTGCATTTTTGTTCCAGTTCTCTGTGATTGAATATTTCTGAGGCTGGAAGCTCTTGTGAGCTGAAATTGCCACTCTGGTGTCATGAGTTGATATTAGAGTCTTAAAGTAATTTCAGGATGGTATTTTGAAAGGGTTTTCAGCTGACCGTGAAGTTCCCTTTTCTGTCTTCCTACTATCTAGTAAGCGGACCTCAATTTGCTAAACCTATCTTCATACTTCGTATGTCAATTTCCTCTAAAATCACCGCCAATATATGTGGGGGCTACTGTCTGCCTTTTGGGGAAAATTTCTCTAGAGGTAAGCCAGGTCTGTATTTTCCTCTGCTAGGGTCAGTCAGTTCTCCGGCTGGCGCTGGGCGTCTAGGGATAAAACGTAGGCACGCTACCCGGCCACTGTTAGTTGTGCGGTAGGTTTAGCTCACGGTCAGCTCGAGTTCCCATCTTCCAAGAGCTAGTCCTTTTGTATGCTTTACTACGTTCTCTTGCCATTGAGAACCATGACAGTTTGGCCGGCCAAGGGTTAAAATAATTGGCAGAAGAAAGGAGAGAAAAGAAGTCTGCAGAGAATTTTATTTTTTTTTCCCTGAGTTTGCTCATTAGTTGATTCACTAGCATCTCTGCTTACTGCAGCCTTCGTCTCTCTCTCCTTCTAATCCTTGAATGGTTCTGATTTCACCTGATTAATATGGATCCTCAGAGTTTAGCTACAGGTTTGGATAATCTCGCTGTGAAGGTTCAAAGTTTACAGGATTTTGTTATTCATGCTCCTATATCTGAACCTAGAATTCCTTTACCTGAATTTTTCTCCGGGGATAGATCTCGCTTCCAGAATTTCAAACATAATTGTAAATTATTTTTGTCTCTGAGATCTCGCTCCGCTGGAGATCCTGCACAGCAGGTCAGGATTGTAATTTCCTTGCTCCGGGGCGACCCTCAGGATTGGGCATTTGCTTTGGCACCAGGGGATCCTGCGTTGCTCAATGTGGATGCGTTTTTCCTGGCTTTGGGGTTGCTTTATGAGGAACCTCATTTAGAGATTCAGGCTGAAAAAGCCTTAATGTCCCTGTCTCAAGGGCAAGATGAGGCTGAAATATACTGTCAAAAATTTCGTAAGTGGTCTGTGCTTACTCAGTGGAATGAGTGCGCCCTGGCGGCGAATTTCAGAGAGGGTCTCTCTGATGCCATTAAGGATGTTATGGTGGGGTTCCCTGTGCCTACAGGTCTGAATGAGTCCATGACAATGGCTATTCAGATTGATCGGCGTTTGCGGGAGCGCAAACCTGTGCACCATTTGGCGGTGTCTACTGAGAAGGCGCCAGAGATTATGCAATGTGATAGAATTCTGTCCAGAAGCGAACGACAGAATTTTAGGCGAAAAAATGGGTTATGCTTCTATTGTGGTGATTCAACTCATGTTATATCAGCATGCTCTAAACGTACTAAGAAGGTTGATAAGTCTGTTTCAATTGGCACTTTGCAGTCTAAGTTTATTCTATCTGTGACCCGGATTTGCTCTTTATCGTCTATTACCGCGGACGCCTATGTCGACTCTGGCGCCGCTTTGAGTCTTATGGATTGGTCCTTTGCCAAACGCTGTGGGTTTGATTTAGAGCCTCTGGAAGTTCCTATACCTCTGAAGGGTATTGACTCCACGCCATTGGCTAGTAATAAACCACAATACTGGACACAAGTAACTATGCGTATTAATCCGGATCACCAGGAGATTATTCGCTTCCTTGTGTTGTATAATCTACATGATGTGTTGGTGCTTGGATTGCCATGGCTGCAATCTCATAACCCAGTCCTCGACTGGAAAGCAATGTCTGTGTTAAGCTGGGGATGTCAGGGGACTCATGGGGACGTACCTTTGGTTTCCATTTCGTCATCTATTCCCTCTGAGATTCCGGAATTTTTATCTGATTATCGTGACGTTTTTGAGGAGCCTAAAATTGGTTCACTACCTCCGCACAGAGAGTGCGATTGTACTATAGATCTGATTCCGGGCAGTAAGTTTCCAAAGGGTCGTTTATTTAATCTATCTGTGCCTGAACATGCTGCTATGCGGGAATATATTAAGGAGTCCTTGGAAAAGGGACATATTCGTCCTTCGTCCTCTCCCTTAGGAGCCGGTTTTTTCTTTGTATCTAAAAAAGATGGCTCTTTGAGGCCGTGTATTGATTATCGGCTTTTGAATAAAATCACGGTTAAATATCAGTATCCTTTGCCACTGCTTACTGATTTGTTTGCTCGAGTAAAGGGGGCCAAGTGGTTCTCTAAGATTGATCTTCGTGGGGCGTATAATTTGGTGCGAATTAAGCAGGGGGATGAGTGGAAAACCGCATTTAATACGCCTGAGGGCCATTTTGAGTATTTAGTAATGCCTTTTGGTCTTTCAAATGCCCCTTCAGTCTTTCAGTCCTTTATGCATGACATTTTCCGTGAATATTTGGATAAATTTTTGATTGTGTATCTGGATGATATTTTGATTTTTTCGGATGACTGGGACTCTCATGTCCAACAGGTCAGGAGGGTTTTTCAGGTTTTGCGCTCTAATTCCTTGTGTGTAAAGGGTTCTAAGTGCGTTTTTGGGGTTCAAAAGATTTCGTTTTTGGGGTACATTTTTTCCCCCTCTTCCATTGAGATGGACCCTGTCAAGGTTCAGGCTATTTGTGATTGGACGCAACCCTCTTCTCTTAAGAGCCTTCAGAAGTTTTTGGGCTTTGCTAATTTTTATCGTCGATTTATAACTGGTTTTTCTGATGTCGCTAAACCGTTGACTGATTTGACTAAGAAGGGTGCTGATGTTGCTGAGTGGTCCCCTGCTGCTGTGGAGGCCTTTCGGGAGCTTAAGCGCCGCTTTTCTTCCGCCCCTGTATTGCGTCAGCCTGATGTTACTCTTCCTTTTCAGGTTGAGGTCGACGCTTCAGAAATCGGAGCTGGGGCGGTTTTGTCGCAGAAAAGTTCCGACTGCTCCGTGATGAGACCTTGTGCGTTCTTTTCTCGTACGTTTTCGCCCGCTGAGCGAAATTATGATATTGGTAATCGGGAGCTCTTGGCTATGAAGTGGGCTTTTGAGGAGTGGCGTCATTGGCTTGAGGGGGCTAGACATCAGGTGGTGGTATTGACCGACCACAAGAATTTGATTTATCTTGAGTCCGCCAGGCGCCTGAATCCTAGACAGGCGCGCTGGTCGTTATTTTTCTCTCGGTTTAATTTTGTGGTTTCTTACCTACCGGGTTCTAAAAATGTGAAGGCGGATGCCCTTTCTAGGAGTTTTGAGCCTGATTCCCCTGGTAATTCTGAACCTACAGGTATCCTTAAGGATGGAGTGATATTATCTGCTGTTTCCCCAGACTTGCGACGGTTCTTGCAGGAGTTTCAGGCGGATAGACCTGATCGTTGCCCGCCTGGTAGATTGTTTGTTCCTGATGATTGGACCAGTAGAGTCATCTCGGAGGTCCATTCTTCTGCGTTAGCAGGTCATCCTGGAATCTTTGGTACCAGGGATTTGGTGGCTAGGTCCTTCTGGTGGCCTTCCCTGTCGCGAGATGTGCGAGGTTTTGTGCAGTCTTGTGATGTTTGTGCTCGGGCCAAGCCTTGTTGTTCTCGGGCTAGATTGTTGTTATCCTTGCCTATTCCGAAGAGGCCTTGGACTCACATCTCCATGGATTTTATTTCTGATCTCCCTGTTTCTCAGAAGATGTCTGTCATCTGGGTGGTGTGTGACCGTTTCTCTAAGATGGTCCATTTGGTTCCCTTGCCTAAATTGCCTTCCTCATCCGAGCTGGTTCCTCTGTTTTTTCAAAATGTGGTGCGCTTGCATGGTATTCCGGAGAATATCGTTTCTGACAGGGGTACCCAATTCGTGTCTAGATTTTGGCGAGCGTTCTGTGCTAGGATGGGCATTGATTTGTCTTTTTCGTCTGCTTTCCACCCTCAGACTAATGGCCAGACCGAGCGAACTAATCAGACCTTGGAGACTTATTTGAGGTGTTTTGTGTCTGCGGATCAGGATGATTGGGTTGCCTTTTTGCCCTTGGCGGAGTTTGCCCTCAATAATCGGGCTAGTTCTGCCACCTTGGTTTCTCCTTTCTTCTGTAATTCGGGGTTTCATCCTCGTTTCTCTTCCGGTCAGGTGGAGTCTTCGGATTGTCCTGGAGTGGATGCTGTGGTGGAGAGGTTGCATCAGATTTGGGGGCATGTGGTGGACAATTTGAAGTTGTCCCAGGAGAAGACTCAGCATTTTGCCAACCGCCGTCGTCGTGTTGGTCCTCGTCTTTGTGTTGGGGACTTGGTGTGGTTATCTTCTCGTTTTGTCCCTATGAAGGTTTCTTCTCCTAAGTTTAAGCCTCGGTTCATCGGCCCGTACAAGATATTGGAGATTCTTAACCCTGTGTCCTTTCGTTTGGACCTCCCTGCATCTTTTTCTATTCATAATGTCTTCCATCGGTCATTGTTGCGCAGGTATGAGGTACCGGTTGTGCCTTCCGTTGAGCCTCCTGCTCCGGTGTTGGTTGAGGGTGAGTTGGAGTACGTTGTCGAGAAGATCTTGGACTCCCGTGTTTCCAGACGGAGACTTCAGTATCTGGTCAAGTGGAAGGGCTACGGTCAGGAGGATAACTCTTGGGTGACAGCCTCTGATGTTCATGCCTCCGATTTGGTCCGTGCCTTTCATAGGGCTCATCCTGATCGCCCTGGTGGTTCTGGTGAGGGTTCGGTGCCCCCTCCTTGAGGGGGGGGTACTGTTGTGAATTTGGTTTCTGGGCTCCCCCGGTGGTTTCTGGTGGTACTGCACTTGTGTGCTTCATCTCCTCTGTTCACCTGTTTTCATCAGGATGTGGGAGTTTTCTATTTAGCCTTGCTCCTCAGTCATTTCTATGCCGGCCAACAATGTTACCAGAAGCCTTTCTGTTGCATGTTCCTGCTCCTAGACTACTATCAGCTAAGTTGGACTTGTAGTCCTAAGTTTGTTTTGCATTTTTGTTCCAGTTCTCTGTGATTGAATATTTCTGAGGCTGGAAGCTCTTGTGAGCTGAAATTGCCACTCTGGTGTCATGAGTTGATATTAGAGTCTTAAAGTAATTTCAGGATGGTATTTTGAAAGGGTTTTCAGCTGACCGTGAAGTTCCCTTTTCTGTCTTCCTACTATCTAGTAAGCGGACCTCAATTTGCTAAACCTATCTTCATACTTCGTATGTCAATTTCCTCTAAAATCACCGCCAATATACACTCACCGGCCACTTTATTAGGTACACCATGCTAGTAACGGGTTGGACCCCCTTTTGCCTTCAGAACTGCCTCAATTCTTCGTGGCATAGATTCAACAAGGTGCTGGAAGCATTCCTCAGAGATTTTGGTCCATATTGACATGATGGCATCACACAGTTGCCGCAGATTTGTCGGCTGCACATCCCAAAGATGCTCCATACAAGGCAGGATGGATCCATGCTTTCATGTTGTTTACGCCAAATTCTGACCCTACCATCCAAATGTCGCAGCAGAAATCGAGACTCATCAGACCAAGCAACGTTTTTCCAATCTTCTACTGTCCAATTTCGATGAGCTTGTACAAATTGTAGCCTCAGTTTCCTGTTCTTAGCTGAAAGGAGTGGTACCCGGTGTGGTCTTCTGCTGCTGTAGCCCATCTGCCTCAAAGTTCGACGCACTGTGCGTTCAGAGATGCTCTTAGGCCTACCTTGGTTGTAACGGGTGGCGATTTGAGTCACTGTTGCCTTTCTATCAGCTCGAACCAGTCTGCCCATTTTCCTCTGACCTCTGGCATCAACAAGGCATTTCCGCCCACAGAACTGCCGCTCACTGGATTTTTTTTCTTTTTCGGACCATTCTCTGTAAACCCTAGAGATGGTTGTGCGTGAAAATCCCAGTAGATCAGCAGTTTCTGAAATACTCAGACCAGCCCTTCTGGCACCAACAACCATGCCACGTTCAAAGGCACTCAAATCACCTTTCTTCCCCATACTGATGCTCGGTTTGAACTGCAGGAGATTGTCTTGACCATGTCTACATGCCTAAATGCACTGAGTTGCCGCCATGTGATTGGCTGATTAGAAATTAAGTGTTAACAAGAAGTTGGACAGGTGTACCTAATAAAGTGGCCGGTGAGTGTATGTGGGGGCTACTGTCTGCCTTTTGGGGAAAATTTCTCTAGAGGTAAGCCAGGTCTGTATTTTCCTCTGCTAGGGTCAGTCAGTTCTCCGGCTGGCGCTGGGCGTCTAGGGATAAAACGTAGGCACGCTACCCGGCCACTGTTAGTTGTGCGGTAGGTTTAGCTCACGGTCAGCTCGAGTTCCCATCTTCCAAGAGCTAGTCCTTTTGTATGCTTTACTACGTTCTCTTGCCATTGAGAACCATGACACACACCCCTAACCCTATTCCCAACCGTAAATGTAATCCAAACCCTAACTTTAGCCCCAACCCTAACTGTAGCCTTAACCCTAGCCCCAACCCTAACCCTAGCCCTAACCCTAGCCCTAACTCTAGCCCTAACCCTAATCCTAACCCTAGCCCCAACCCTAGCCCTAGCCATAACCCTAGCCCTAACCCTAGTCCTAATGGGAAAATGGAAATAAATACGTTTTTTAAAATTTTATTATTTTTCCCTAACTAAGGGGGTGATGAAGGGGGGTTTAATTTACTTTTATAGCGGGTTTTTTAGCGGATTTTTATGATTGGCAGCCATCACACACTGAAAGACGCTTTTTATTGCAAACAATATTTTTTGCGTTACCACATTTTGAGAGCTATAATTTTTCCATATTTGAGACCATAAAGTCATGTGAGGTCTTGTTTTTTGCGGGACAAGTTGACGTTTTTATTGGTAACATTTTCGGGCACGTGACATTTTTTGATCGCTTTTTATTCCGATTTTTGTGATGCAGAATGACCAAAAACCAGCTATTCATGAATTTCTTTTGGGGGAGGCGTTTATACCGTTCCGCGTTTGGTAAAATTGATAAAGCAGTTTTATTCTTCGAGTCAGTACGATTACAGCGATACCTCATTTATATCATTTTTTTTATGTTTTGGCGCTTTTATACGATAAAAACTATTTTATAGAAAAAATAATTATTTTGGCATCGCTTTATTCTGAGGACTATAACTTTTTTATTTTTTTGCTGATGATGCTGTATGGCAGCTCGTTTTTTGCGGGACAAGATGACGTTTTCAGCGGTACCATGGTTATTTATATCCGTCTTTTTGATCGCGTTTTATTCCACTTTTTATTCGGCGGTATGATAATAAAGCGTTGTTTTCTCGGTCTCCCATGACAGCACTACGGAGAGAGGGGATCCGCCCTTCGGGGACAGGAAACCTACAGATACATAAGGGCGGTACCTCTCCCTCGCATCAGTTGGTTTCCTGTCCCTGAACGGGGAACCTTCTTTCGGCGGTACCTGCAAGGAAGACGTCGTATCACGGACCGGGACCGGACAGTCGAGTTCTGGCAGCGAGGAGGCTCCTGCCACGGCTGATCCGACACCCGAAGCCGCCACCGCTGAGGCCGAGAGGGTTTTCAGGGTGAGCGGGGGAGAGGCCGCCGCCAGACTCCGACGGACGAAGGGGCGCTGGTCACCCGGAGCTCCTGTGCCGACTGCTGCACGGGCCGGGTGTAGTAAGATGGCCGCCGCTCCGGGCAGCAGCATCATAGGAAAAATGACCCAAAGAGCTCCAGAAGTGGATCAAGCGGTCGATCCACTCAGCGCAGCAGATCTGCTGCAAGGACTAACTCTCCTCCTCAAGAGGCTTCACTCCCAGATCCCGGCCCTCCTCCAGAACCGGTACCTGCCTCCACATCTGAATGGTGAGTGATCTCCGTGAAAGTACACATTTTCTATAATAGGGCTCCCTCTTCTCCCTTACTAGGGTAAGAAGAGCCTGGAGAAAAAGAAAAATAGAGTTTGCCCCACATGTAACAAAGCTTTGCCGGCAACCTGGGGAAAAAAGCTTTGTAAATCTTGTATCCAGTGTTTGTTATGCGAAGAAACCCCTGACTTCGCTTCCGAACTTAAAACCATAATTAGATCGGAGGTTCAGAATGCCCTGTTATCATCCAAAAAAGTGAAGGAAAAGGTGAAGGAGACGGTATATGCTCACTCTGTCCGATCCTCATCTGAGGATGCGGACTCTGATAATTCCAAATCCTCCCTATCTTCCTCTGACGAAGATTCGGGCCGTCACTGCTTCCCATTAGAGGAAGTGGACACTTTGGTTAAAGCCGTCAGGGCCACTATGGGGGTTGAGGATCCCAGACCCGATAAAACGGCTCAAGACATCATGTTCGGAGGTCTGACACAAAAAAAGCGGAGAGCTTTTCCATTAAACTCCAATGTCCAGACACTAATCAAAAAAGAATGGGAGAAACCGGACAGGAGAAATTCTTCAGTACCCTCGCTGAAAAGAAAGTATCCCTTCGATGATGAAGCGTCCACTTCTTGGGACAAGGCACCCAAATTGGACGTAGCAGTAGCTAAAGCTTCAAAAAAATTCGCGCTCCCATTTGAGGATATGGGTACCCTCAAAGACCCCTTAGACAAAAAAGCAGATACCTTTCTCAAAGGGGCGTGGGAATCGGCTGGAGGTAGTCTAAGACCTGCAGTCGCAGCGACCTGCACCTCCAGGTCATTGATGGTGTGGGTTGACCAGCTGGAAAGCCAGATTAAGGACGGATCACCCAGAAGTAAATTGTTAGACTCAATTCCTGCAATTAGAGCAGCAGCAGCTTTTCTAGCAGACTCCTCAGCGGACTCAGTACGTCTAACATCCAAGGCCGCTGCTCTCTCCAACGCGGCCAGAAGGACCCTATGGCTTAAAAGCTGGCCAGGGGATCTCCAAACCAAATTAAAGCTATGTTCTATTCCATGTGAGGGAAACTTCTTATTCGGGGAAACCTTGGATGACATCCTCCAGAAAGCGGGAGACAAAAAGAAGGGGTTTCCAAATCTGGGACCAGCCCCATTCAAACAGTCCTTTCGGAATAGAAAATTTTTTCGTCGAAGACCTCCTAGAGACCAAAATAAATGGGAAGAAGGTAGAAGGCGCGATAGAGGCTACCTCTTTGGCAACACCTCCCGCGATAAAAAACCCACCAAATGACATTGTCCCTACGGTGGGGGGAAGACTCACCGCATTTCTTCCTGCTTGGAAGGAAATATCCAACAACACCTGGATTCTAAGACTTATACAATCTGGCCTAAAAATAGATTTCCTTTCCCTCCCCCCTCGAAATTATGTAATAACAAAAATGAGGTCTTCGTCGGTAGAGCAAGCGGCACTAGAGAAAGAGATTATCTCCTTACTGAAGAAAGCTGTAATTCAGGAGATTCCTCCTCAAGAAATGGGGGAGGGGTTTTTCTCCCCTCTGTTTCTAGTACCAAAACCCGACGGGTCCTTTCGGACAATTATAAACTTAAGAAACCTAAACAATTATGTAAGGAATCACAAATTCAAAATGGAGACAATAAAATCTACAATAAAAATTATCTTTCCGAATTGCTACATGGTTGTGATAGATCTAACCGACGCATATTACCATGTGCCCATCCACGAGAATTCTCAAAAGTTTCTCAGGATGGCTGTATCTATAAAAGGGGAAATAAGAAACTTCCAGTACAGGGCCCTCCCATTCGGGATTTCTGTAGCTCCGCGGATATTTACAAAAATAGTAGCGGAAATGATGGCCCACATAAGGGAACAGAACATTATCATAGTCCCTTACTTGGACGACTTTCTTATTGCCAGCGACTCGGCTCAAAATTGCAGACATCAGAGAGACCGGGTAATGACTACTCTGACGGAATTAGGTTGGCTCATAAATATAAAAAAATCAAAGTTGGAACCCTCTCAGGTACAGGAGTTCCTAGGGTTGACGTTAGACTCCCGGGTTCAAGAATGCCGGCTCCCGGCCCCCAAAAAAGACAAAATTTTGGCCATGATAGCACAAACACTGCAAAACCCCTCCATGACTCTAAGGAGGGCAATGTCTCTACTGGGGTCTCTATCCTCATGCCTGCCGGCGATACCCTTTGCACAATTCCATACAAGGGAGCTTCAGTGGCACATACTAGAATGGCAGGAAATTTTAAAAAACAATTTGGAAAGCAGGGTCACTCTAAATTCCTCCGTTATTCATTCCCTCCTCTGGTGGGGAAAGAGCCAGAATATTTCAAAAGGGATTCCCTGGGTACCCAAAATATCTCGGGTAATAACAACCGATGCGAGTCCCAGGGGGTGGGGGGCCCACATGGGAAACAGAGTGACTCAGGGCAACTGGTCAATTCAGGAACTATCAGCATCCTCAAATCAAAAAGAACTCTGGGCGGTGTATCAGGCTCTCCTGTCGTTTCTTCCCTACATTCGAGGACATCATGTCCGAATTTTCTCGGACAATATAGTGACAGTAGCTTACATAAATCACCAGGGGGGAACAAGATCTTGGTCACTGATGAATTCCTCCGCCAAAATCCTCCGCCTTGCAGAATCAAATTTACTTTCCCTTTCCGCACTACACATTCTAGGTTCAAAAAACGAGAAAGCGGATTACCTGAGTCGAACTCAGTTGAGACAAGGCGAATGGTCCCTGAATCAGTCTGTCTACAACCAGATCACGAAAATGTGGGGAACCCCAACAATAAACCTGTTCGCCAATCACAAAAACAAAAAAGTAAACAAGTTTTGTTCTCTAAGCCCAGAAGGGAATCCCCAGGCTCTGGATGCTTTTCTCATTCCATGGACACACAAACTAACTTACGCTTTTCCACCAACCATTCTAATTCCGGCGGTCATCCGCAAGGTCAGAGAGGACAAAACAAAGATGATCCTTATTGCCCCATTCTGGCCAAAAAGGACATGGTTTTCCTGGCTAAGGATGCTATCGGTCTCAGACCCATGGGTTCTACCGAATCTGCCAGACCTATTACAGCAAGGACCGATCCTCCACCCACAGGAGACGAACTTGCATTTGACAGCCTGGCTTTTGAACGGGAACTGTTAATAAAAAGAGGCTTTTCAGACAACTTGGTTACAACATTATTAAAATGTAGAAAACCTATTACTACCAAAATATATGGCAAAACATGGAAAAAATTCTTGTCTGTATCCAAAGTCAAAATCCAGGACGGACCTTCAATTAATAAGATACTTGAGTTCCTACAAAAAGGGCTGGAACAAGGGTTAGCGGTTAGTACTCTTAAGGTGCAGATAGCAGCCCTGGGTGCTCTCTATAACCAGAATATAGCAGCCAACCCATGGATAATAAGATTCGTTAAAGCGGTAACAAGATCAAAACCTGTAGTTACCCAAAAGATGCCCTCATGGGACCTAAATTTAGTCCTTTCTGCATTATCTGGTCCACCATTCGAACCTATAGACACGATTTCCATAAAAACACTGTCACTAAAAACCATTTTTCTAGTAGCCTTAACATCAGCGCGCAGAATAAGCGATATTCAAGCCCTATCCTCTAACCCTCCTTTTACAAAAATATTAGATGATAGAGTTACTCTTAGACCTGACCCGGCCTATCTGCCAAAAGTGGCGTCTAAATTCCATAGGTCACAGGAGATATCGCTTCCGTCCTTCTGCCCGAACCCTAGAAATGAGAAAGAACAGAAGTTCCATAATCTAGATGTCAGAAGATGCCTAGTCCAATACCTAGATTCCACCAGGGAGTATAGGAAGGAAGGCTCTCTGTTTGTTTGTTTCCAGGGTCCCAGAAAAGGATTCCAGGCATCTAAAGGCACGTTGGCAAGGTGGATAAAAGAGGCAATAGCATTGGCATATTCATCTACGGGAAATGAGATCCCGGACGGTATAAGAGCACACTCCACAAGAGCAGTTGCTACCTCATGGGCTGAGAGGTCAGAGGTATCAATAGAACAGATCTGTAAGGCGGCCACCTGGTCATCACCGTCAACCTTTTTTAGACACTATAGACTAAATCTAGCCTCTACATCTGACCTAACCTTCGGTCGAAGGGTTCTTGAGGCGGTGGTCCCTCCCTAAGCTTAGTCTCTGCAATTCTCTCCGTAGTGCTGTCATGGGAGACCGAGAAAGTCATAGTTACTCACCGATAACGGTGTTTCTCGGAGCCCATGACAGCACTCGCTTATTTCCCTCCCATCACGAGTGCGGTGAGCACCTTTTTTATTACATATGATTTATATAATATATATATTACAATTTAGGCACGGGGTTCCTTTTTTTTGTTAAGAAATATTATAATATGGTATTTTCTCTGTTGTAAACTAACCTGGAGGTCCTCCGATGCTCTGTAAACCAACTGATGCGAGGGAGAGGTACCGCCCTTATGTATCTGTAGGTTTCCTGTCCCCGAAGGGCGGATCCCCTCTCTCCGTAGTGCTGTCATGGGCTCCGAGAAACACCGTTATCGGTGAGTAACTATGACTTTTTGCCTCGTTTTTTTTTTTTTTTTTTACGGTGTTTACTGAAGGGGGTTAACTAGTGGGACAGTTTTATAGGTTGGGTCGTTACGGACGCGGCGATACTAAATATGTGTACTTTTATTGTTTGTGTTTTTTTATTTAGATAAATGTATTGATGGGAATAATATATATATATTTTTTTCTTTATTTAGGAATTTTTTTTTAATTTTTTTTTTTTACACATGTGGAAATTTTTTTTAAAACTTTTTTACTTTGTCCCGGGGGGGACATCACAGATCGGTGATCTGACAGTTTGCACAGCACTCTGTCAGATCACCGATCTGACTTAGAGCACTGCAGGCTTACCAGCGCTTACCAGGCTTACCACCACTTGGTAAGCCACCTCCCTCCCTGCAGGACCCGGATGCCGCGGCCATCTTGGATCCGGGACCTGCAGCGAGGAAGGGAGTAGGAGACCCTCGCAGCAACGCGATCACATCGCGTTGCTGCGGGGGTCTCAGGGAAGCCCGCAGGGAGCCCCCTCCCTGCGTGATGCTTCCCTATACTGCCGGCACACCGCGATCATGTTTGACCGCGATCATGTCCGTGACCGCTCCTGGCACATAGCGCCGGATGTCAGCTGCGATAGGCAGCTGACACCCGGCCGCGATCGGCCGCGCTCCCCCCCGTGAGCGCGGCCGATCGCGCTGGACGTACTATTCCGTCCTTGGGAATTAGGGCCCACCCCACATGGACGGAATAGTACGTCCAATGACAGAAAGGGGTTAAAATATGCACCATATAATGCTGCACAAAGGTTAATGATGGCCCCATAAGATGCTCCATAGAAACATTTGCCCCATACAATGCTGTATTGTCATGTCGGACGCTATTCACACTAGGGCGTCCGACAGACAGCGGTAATTCCACATTCGTCCACTATACGCTCAGTGGCACCGGCTAGACTTTATCCAGGTTGTCCGGGGTTAATCTAGCTGGTAATCGGGTTGGAGGCTGGGTCATGCCCATGGCCTTTAAATAGCCATTCTGGACTTTGGGCGTCGCCGATTATAGCTTGTGTCTTGTGCCTGGTGATCTCGGTCTGGAGTGGTGGTCTAGGAGAAGACATATCATATCTGGTGGTGTATTATCCTTTGTCATATTTCTCCTTCCTATATTTGTATTTGTTTTGCCCTGTGCACATTATAGTGTTTTCCTGTGAGTCTGCGGCGTGGTGCGTTTTTAGTTTTCCCTGTCTGTGCTTTCTGTAGGGGTTGGTGTGTGGTCTTATCACTGGGTGGCGGGTGGTGGTTTCAGCATAGTACTGAAACAGGAGTCAGGGTCAGGCCTGGCGGCCCAGACAAGCACACCATCAGTGTAAATTCTGGGAGAGGGACAGACAGGGTTTTCCCTAGTCTGAGGGATATCACAGGGGCCCGGGTAATCAGCTGTAGTCTACCCAGTACCCGCGTGACATGCATAAAGGTTGATGGCCCAATAAGATGCTCCACACATTATGGCCCCATAAGATGCTCCACACATTATAGCCCCATAGGATGCTCCATACATTGTGGCCCCATACAATGTGGCCCCATACAATGTGGCTCCATACAATGTGGCTCCATACATTGTGGCCCCATACATTGTGGCTCCATACATTGTGGCTCCATACATTGTGGCTCCATACATTGTGGCTCCATACATTGTGGCCCCATACATTGTGGCTCCATACATTGTGGCCCCATACATTGTGGCTCCATAAGATGCTCCACACATTTGCCCCATTTGCTGTTGCTGCGATTAAAAAAAAAAAAAAATCACATACCTCTCTTCGCTCAGGCCCCCGACACTTGCGATAGTCACCTTCCTCGTTCCATCGCTGCGCGCTGCTCTGTCTTCCATCCTCGGCACTGACTGTTCAGGCAGAGGGTGGCGCGCACACTAATCGCGTCATCGCACCCTCTGACCTGAACAGTCACAGCCAGAGGACGGAAGACAGAGTGGCCCGCAACGGTGGAACAAGGAAGGTGACTATCGCGCAACTTATTCATTCTCGTCTGAACTATTGTAACTCTCTACTAATCGGCCTCCCTCTTACCAAACTCTCCCCGCTCCAATCTGTCCTGAATGCTGCAGCCAGGATCATATTCCTCACCAACCGTTAAACCGATGCCTCTACGTTGTGCCAGTCATTACACTGGCTACCCATCCACTCCAGAATCCAGTACAAAACTACTACCCTCATCCACAAAGCACTCCATGGCTCAGCACCACCCTACATCTCCTCTCTGGTCTCAGTCTACCACCCTACCCGTGCCCTCCGCTCCACTAATGACCTCAGGTTAGCATCCTCAATAATCAGAACCTCCCACTCCCGTCTCCAAGACTTTACACGTGCTGCGCCGATTTTTTGGAATGCACTACCTAGGTTAATACGATTAATCCCCAATCCCCACAGTTTTAAGTGTGCCCTAAAAACTAATTTGTTCAGACTGGCCTACCGCCTCAACGCATTAACCTAACTATCCCTGTGTGGCCTATTAAAAAAAAAACAAAAACCATAATCAGGTTCCTCGCATCATGTTCTCATACACTTCATGTAGTTAATAGCCTCTGCGTCTGTATTAGGCAGTTAACTGGTTCATGCAGCTTTACATGAACACCCAAGCCTTACACTATGGCTGGTCCAAATAACTAAAGCAATTGTTACCATCCACCTCTCGTGTCTCCCCTTTTCCTCATAGTTTGTAAGCTTGCGAGCAGGGCCCTCATTCCTCCTGGTATCTACTTTGAACTGTGATTTCTGTTATGCTGTAATGTCTATTGTCTGTACAAGTCCCCTCTATAATTTGTAAAGCGCTGCGGAATATGTTGGCGCTATATAAATAAAAATTATTATTATTATTATTAATGCTCACCTCCCCGATATACTCACCTGCTCCCGGCGTGGTCCCTGGCAGCGTCTCACTGTCAGATGGTCTCCGGGAGCCGGCGGCATCTTCCTGTGTTTAGCGGTCACGTACCGCTCATTACAGTAATGAATATGCGTGCATATTCATTACTTTGATGAGCAGTACCGCGTGACCGCTGAACACAGGAAGAGCTGCCCGGAGACCATGGGACATGCAGGGACAACGCCAGGAGCAGGTGAGTATGTGACAGCCGCCGCTCCCCCTCACACGCCGACACTGACTCGAGTATAAGCCGAGAGGGTCACTTTCAGCCCAAAAAAGTGGTCTGAAAATCTCGGCTTATACTCGAGTATATACAGTATATGATTTGCATACATGTGGTCACCTGCCGACTAGACGTGCACAGCTGTGCTCAATGCAAGTGCAATGAGTGAGGCCGGACACATCTAGTTGGAATGTGGCCGGAAGTAAGCTTATGGTTACACGACTGCCCATTCCCTGAACCTGACAGTAGAGTGACTGCAGACTTGTAGCCTAAGGCCCAACAATCCCTTCAACAAAGTACGGGAGCCTTAACAGTTTAGGGTTTATGTATGTGTAGTGGTTGGGCCATGGTTCGTGCTGCACAGGTGAATCTTATTAAAGGGCTGTGCTCATCTTTCTTCAGGAGTGCACTGCCCCTCTGCCCCCTTCTTGTTGGGGGACCATGCATTACAGAAGATTGACAGTCAAGCTTGCAAGCACGCACTCTTAGCCTAGGAAAGCATCCACCTCTGATAGGCTGTGCATGGTGGCAGGTAACTTACACAACAAGCTGTAAGCAATAACATGAAAAATCCCTCAATTCTGGAGAACGGTGAGAATTTTTAATAATTGATCCATTGCAAAGTTTGTGTTTACTAGTATAGAAGAATAGGAGACAAAAAAGCGCAAATAGGGTCTTATCCTCAGGACTGCTCTTAAAGAATTATGAGAGAACTGCTCACCTGATGGTGCAAAGTAAAGGCGTGTAATTTGTCAGCTGCTGCAGATCCACAGGTCGGCGCTGCGACCTCTTAGAGACGTTATAATAGATGAATGTGGATAAAATCTGCGCTGCTATGACAAATAATGAATCCAGATATAGTTGTAAGGTGTTCGGGTGGTTTATTCAACGCGTTTCGAAGCTCATGGCTTCTTCTTCAGGAAGTTTCCACACAAAGATATCTTTGTGTGGAAACTTCCTGAAGAAGAAGCCATGAGCTTCGAAACGCGTTGAATAAACCACCCGAACACCTTACAACTATATCTGGATTCATTATTTGTCATAGCAGCGCAAATTTTATCCACATTCATCTATTATAAAGTTTGTGTTTACAAACTCATTGCAATTTTGCCCTTGAGATAACCCCTTAATGACCGCTAATACACCTTTTTACTGACCTGAGATATAAGAGACTAGCCTCCCCATACAGGTGACAAACCAGCAGCTGTCGGCTGTACACTGTAGCTGACAACTTGCTGCATCAGCCACGATCAGTGTTGGCACCGTCCATATCTGTTTAACCCCTTAGATGCTGCTGTCAATACTGACTACATCATTATAAATGGTTAACAGACTATGGGGGGCTTCCTCTTTAACCCCATCGGCACCCAGGGATCATGATCGTGTGGTCCTGATGTTTGCGATGGCAAATCATGGCCAAATAACGGTCTTAGAGCTTGCCGGCTACAGGGACCTGTTGAGAAGTTAGCGACACTTAGGTGGTAAAATACAATTTTTCAATTCTGTCATGTCACTTTGTATTCCTGAAAATAACCTGAAGGGATAAGAAACTACCTGACAGCAGTTTTCAATATGTTGGGTGGTGCTGTGTTCAAAATGGTATCACTTTTGGAGGTTTTCCAATATTTAGGACTCTCAAAGTCACTTCAAACCTGGATAGGTCCTTTAAAAAAAATATTTTTGTGAATTTCCTTTAACCCCTTCCCGACATCTGACGTTATAGTACGTCAGATGTCGGGTCCCCTGCTTTGATGTGCGCTCCGGCTCACCGCCGGAGCGCACATCAAAGTCGCGACATGTCAGCTGTTTTTTACAGCTGACATGTGCGCGCAATAGCGGCGGGTGAAATCGCGATCACCCGCCGCTATTAACTAGTTAAATGCCACTGTCAAACGCAGACAGCGGCATTTAACCCCTTCCCGACCTGTGACACAGCGTATGCGTCATGAAAGTCGGTGCCTTCCCGACCTGTGACGCATATGCTGTGTCACAGAATGATCGCGTCCCTGCAGATCGGGTGAAGGGGTTAACTCCGATTTCACCCGATCTGCAGAGACAGGGGGAGTGGTGCTTCAGCCCAGGGGGGGTGGCTTCACCCCCCCGTGGCTACGATCGCTCTGATTGGCTGTTGAAAGTGAAACTGCCAATCAGAGCGATTTGTAATATTTCACCCAAAAAAACGTTGAAATATTACAATCCAGCCATAGCCGATGCTGCAATATCATCGGCCATGGCTGGAAAACCTAATCTGCCCCCACCCCACCCCACCGATCGCCCCCCCAGTGCTCCGGTGCGCGGTCCGCCCCCCTAATAAGTTCTGTCCGCTCCTCCGTCCTCCTGTACGCTCCCCCCGTGCTCCGGTGCCCCCTCCCTGTGCTCCGGTCCCCCCCCCCTGTGCTCCGGTCCCCCCCCCGTGATCCGATCACCCCCCCTTCATACTTACCGGGCCTCCCGATGTCCGTCCGGCTTCTCCATGGGCGCCGCCATCTTCCAATATGGCGGGCGCCTGCGCACTGCGCCCGCAGAGTCTGCCGGCTGGCAGATTCATTTCAGAAGTATTTTGATCACTGCGATATAGCCTATCGCAGTGATCAAAATGAAAAAAAAGTAAATGACCCCCCTTTATCACCCCCATAGGGACAATAATAAAAATAAATAAAATATATTTTTTTTTTTCTGCTAGGGTTAGGGTTAGAACTAGGGTTAGAATTAGGGTTAGAATGAGGGGTAGGGTTAGGGTTAGGGGTAGGATTAGGGCATGTGCACACAGTGCGGATTTGGCTGCGAATCCGCAGTGGATTGCCGCGGATCCGCAGCGGATCGGCCGCAGATCCGCAGCGGATCGGCCGCGGATCCGCAGCGGATTGGCCGCGGATCCGCAGCGGATTGGCCGCTGAGAATTCGTAGCAGTTTTCCATCAGGTTTACAGTACCATGTACACCTATGGAAAACCAAATCTGCTGTGCCCATGGTACGGAAAATACCGTGCGGAAACGCTGTGTATTTTCCGCAGCATGTCAATTTTGTGTGGATTCCGCAGCGTTTTACACCTGTTCCTCAATAGGAATCCGCAGGTGAAATCCGCACAAAAAAACACTGGAAATCCACTGTAAGTCCGTAGGTAAAACGCAGTGCCTTTTACCTGCGGATTTTTCAAAAATGGTGCGGAAAAATCTCACACGAATCCGCAAAGTGGGCACATAGCCTTAGGGTTAGGGTTGGAATTAGAGTTAGGGTACCGTCTCACAGTGGCACTTTGATCGCTACGACGGTACGATCTGTGACGTTCCAGGGATATCCATACGATATCGCTGTGTCTGACACGCAGCAGCGATCAGGGACCCTGCTGAGAATCGTACGTCGTAGCAGATCGTTTGGAACTTTCTTTCGTCGCTGGATCTCCCGCTGTCATCGCTGGATCGTTGTGTGTGACAGCTATCCAGCGATGCGTTCACTTGTAACCAGGGTAAACATCGGGTTACTAAGCGCAGGGCCGCGCTTAGTAACTCGATGTTTACCGTGGTTACCAGCGTAAAAGTAAAAAAAAAACAAAAACGTACATACTCACATTTCGGTGTCCTTCAGGTCCCTTGCCGTCTGCTTCCCGCTCTGACTGTCTGCCGGCCGGAAAGTGAGAGCACAGCACAGCAGTGACGTCACCGCTGCGCTCTGCTCTCACTGTACGGCGGCACTCAGTCAGAGTGGGAAGCAGACGGCAAGGGACCTGAAGGACACCAAAATGTGAGTATGTACGTTTTTTTTTTTACTTTTACGCTGGTAACCACGGTAAACATCGGGTTACTAAGCGCGGCCCTGCGCTTAGTAACCCGATGTTTACCCTGGTTACCCGGGACCTTGGCATCGTTGGTCGCTGGAGAGCGGTCTGTGTGACAGCTCCCCAGCGACCACACAATGACTTTCCAACGATCACGGCCAGGTCGTATCGCTGGTCGTGATCGTTGGTAAATCGTTATGTGAGACGGTACCCTTAGGGTTGGAATTAGGGCTAGGGTTGGAAATAGGGTTAAGATTAGGCTTGTGGTTAGGGTTAAGGATAGGGTTAGGGTTGTGTTGGGGTTACAGTTGTGGGTAGGGTTGGGATTAGGGTTAGGATTAGGGTTGGATTTAGGGTTACGGGTGTGTTGGGGTTAGGGTTGTGGTTAGGGGTGTGTTGGGGTTAGGGTTGTGATTAGGGTTATGGCTACAGTTGGGATTAGGGTTAGGGGTGTGTTGGGGTTAGTGTTGAAGTTAGAATTGAGGGGTTTCCACTGTTTAGGCACATCAGGGGTCTCCAAACGCAACATGGCGCCACCAATGATTCCAGCCAATCTTGCGTTCAAAAAGTCAAATGGTGCGCCCTCCCTTCCAAGCCCCGACGTGCGCCCAAACAGTGGTTTACCCCCACATATGGGATACCAGCGTACTCAGGACAAACTGGGCAACAACTATTGGGGTCCAATTTCTCCTGTTACCCTTGCAAAAATAAAAAAATACTTGCTAAAACATAATTTTGAGGAAAGAACAATTATTTTTTATTTTCACGGCTCTACGTTATAAACTTATGTGAAACACTTGGGGGTTGAAAGTGCTCACCACACATCTAGATAAGATCCTTTTGGGGTCTAGTTTCCAAAATGGGGTCACTTGTGGGGTGTTTCTACTGTTTAGGCACATCAGGGGCTCTGCAAATGCAACGTGACGCCCGCAGACCATTCCATCAAAGTCTGCATTTCAAATGTCACTACTTCCCTTCCGAGCCCTGACGTGCGCCCAAACAGTGGTTTACCCCCACATATGGGGTACCAACGTACTCACAACAAACTGGGCAACAAATATTGGGGTCCAATTTCTCCTGTTACCCTTGTGAAAATAAACAATTGCTTGCTAAAACATCTTTTTTGAGGAAAGAAAAATGATTTTTTATTTTCACGGCTCTGCGTTGTAAACTTCTGTGAAGCACTTGGGGGTTGAACGTGCTCACCACACATCTAGATAAGTTCCTTGGGGGGTCTAGTTTCCAAAATGGGGTCACTTGTGGGGGGTTTCTACTGTTTAGGCACATCAGGGGCTCTGCAAACATAACATGATTCCCGCAGACCATTCCATCAAAGTCTGCATTCCAAACCGTCACTACTTCCCTTCCGAGCCCCGCCATGTGCCCAAACAGTGGTTTACCCCCACATATGGGGTATCAGCGTACTCAGGAGAAACTGGACAACAACTTTTGGGGTCAAATTTTTCCTGTTACCCTTGGGAAAATTAAAAAATTCTGGGCTAAAAAAATATTTTTGAGGAAAGAAAACACATTTTTTATTTTCACGTCTCTGCGTTATAAACTTCTGTGAAGCACTTGGGGGTTCAAAGTGCTCACCACACATCTAGATAAGTTCCCTTGGGGGTCTAGTTTCCAAAGTGGGGTCAATTGTGGGGAGTTCCTACTGTTTAGGCACATCAGGGGCTCTGCAAACGCAACGTGACGCCCGCAGAGCATTCCATTAAAGTCTGCATTTCAAAACGTCACTACTTCCCTTCCGCTCCCCGATGTGTGCCAAAACAGTGGTTTACCCCCACATATGGGGTATCAGCGTACTCAGGAGAAACTGCACAACAACTTTTGGGGTCCAATTTCTCCTGTTACCCTTGGGAAAATAAAAAATTGTGGGTTAAAAAATCACTTTTGAGGAAAGAAAAATAATTTTATATTTTCATGGCTCTGCGTTATAAACTTCTGTGAAGCACTTGAGGGTTCAAAGTGCTCACCACACATCTAGATTAGTTCCTTGGGAGGTCTAGTTTCCAAAATGGGGTCACTTGTGTGGGAGCTCCAATGTTTAGGCACACAGGGGCTCTCCAAACGCGACATGGTGTCCGCTAATGATTGGAGCTAATTTTCCATTCAAAAAGCCAAATGGCGTGCCTTCCCTTCTGAGCCCTGCCGTGCGCCCAAACAGTGGTTTACCCCCACATATGGGGTATCATCGTACTCAGGACAAACTGGACAACAACATTTGGGGTCCAATTTCTCCTATTATCCTTGGGAAAATAAAAAACTCCGGGCTAAAAATCATTTTTGAGGAAAGAAAAATATTTTTTTATTTTCATGGCTCTGCGTTATAAACTTCTGTGAAGCACCTGGGGGTTTTAAGTGCTCACTATACATCTAGATTAGTTCCTTGGGGGGTCTAGTTTCCAAAATGGGGTCACTTGTAGGCAGGGCCGGACTGGGACTAAAATTCAGCCCTGGCATTTGAAGTTACACAGGCCCACTTGTCACATGGTGACTGTATAATACCTTTGTACACTTGTAGGCAGGGCCGGTTTTAGGCAAAGTGGGGCCCTAGGCAAAGTTTAAAATGGGTCCCCAAATGCTAACATATTGCACATCACACAGAAGCCTTTCTGTTGTATTTACGTGCGCTGAGTTCAGGCCGCTAAACAAGTTTGATCGACAATACTGAAGTTGTTCAACGCTTGTTTCCCGGCCTCTTTCCACCAGCTGAGGAATAATGATGAGACAGAACGATCACTAATAGATCACTAACAGATCACCATACAGTATCATGTTTTCAGCAGCACATCTACAGTTTACACTGGCAATGTGCTGCTGACAACAAGGCTTTTAGTTCCAGCAAAAACAATCCGAATATGCAGCATTTTACTTGTTTAGTAAAATACACCCCATAGTCCTCCATATATTATAATGTGCTCCATAGTCCTCCATATAGTATAATACACTCCCTATAGTCCTCCATATATTAAAATACACTGCTCAGTCCTCCACATAGTATAATACACTCCTCATAGTCCTCCATATAGCATAATACAATCCTCATAGTCCTCCATATAGCATAATACAATCCTCATAGTGCTCCATATAGTATAATGCACCGCCACAGTCATCCATGTAGTACAATTCACTTCCCATAGTATAATGCACCCCATAGTTCTTCATATAGTATAACGTATTCCCCATAGTCCTCGATACAGTATAATGCAGCCCACATATAGTATAATGCAGCCACCCCAGAGTATAATGCAGCCACCCCAGAGTATAATGCAGCCACCCCAGAGTATAATGCAGCCACCCCACAGAGTATAATGCAGCCACCCCAGAGTATGTAACCCCCATAGAATATAATACAGCCCACCTCCCCATAATATATAATGTAGCCCCCCATAGAATATAATGCAGCCCCCCATAGTATATAAAGCAGCCTCCCCCATAGAATATAATATACCCCCACAATAGTATATAACACAGCCACATAGTACATAACATGGCCTCCCCCATAGAATATAATATACTCCCCATAGTATATAGCAAAGCCCGCATATTATATAGCACAAACCGCATAGTATACAGCACAGCCTGCATACTATAGCACAGCTCGCGTAGTAGATAACACAGCAGTATTCAGCACAGACCACACAGTAGTATACAGCACAGACCACACAGTAGTATACAGCACAGCCCACGTAGAAGTATACAGCACAGTCCACACAGTAGTATACAGCACAGCCCACAGAGTAATATATACAGCACAGCCCACAAAGTAATATATACAGCACAGCCCACAAAGTAATATATACAGCACAGCCCACAGAGAACTATATACAGCACAGCCCACAGAGAACTATATACAGCACAGCCCACAGAGAACTATATAAAGCACAGCCCAGAGTACTATATACAGCACAGCCCAGAGTACTATATAAAGCACAGCCCAGAGAGTACTATATACAGTACAGCCCAGAGAGTACTATATACAGCCCACAGTAGTATACAGCACAGAGCACAGCCCAGAGAACTATATATAGCACACAGTAGTATACAGCACAGAGCACAGCCCACAGAGTACTATATATAGCACAGAGCACACAGCAGTATACAGCACAGAGCACAGCCCACAGAGAGCTATATACAGCCCACAGTAGTATACAGCACAGAGCACAGCCCACAGAGAGCTATATACAGCCCACAGTAGTATACAGCACAGAGCACAGCCCAGAGAACTATATATAGCACACAGTAGTATACAGCACAGAGCACAGCCCACAGAGTACTATATACAGCCCACAGCAGTATACAGCACAGAGCACAGCCCACAGAGTACTATATACAGCCCACAGCAGTATACAGCACAGAGCACAGCCCACAGAGTACTATATACAGCCCACAGTAGTATACAGCACAGAGCACAGCCCAGAGAACTATATATAGCACACAGTAGTATACAGCACAGAGCACAGCCCACAGAGTACTATATATAGCACAGAGCACACAGTAGTATACAGCACAGAGCACAGCCCAGAGAACTATATACAGCCCACAGTAGTATACAGCACAGAGCACAGCCCACAGAGAGCTATATACAGCCCACAGCAGTATACAGCACAGAGCACAGCCCACAGAGAGCTATATATAGCACAGAGCACACAGTAGTATACAGCACAGAGCACAGCCCACAGAGTACTATATACAGCCCACAGTGGTATACAGCACAGAGCACAGCCCACAGAGAACTATATACAGCCCACAGTAGTATACAGCACAGAGCACAGCCCACAGAGAACTATATACAGCCCACAGCAGTATACAGCACAGAGCACAGCCCTCAGAGTACTATATATAGCACAGAGCACAGCCCAGAGAACTGTAAATAGCACACAGTAGTATACAGCACAGAGCACAGCCCACAGAGTACTATATATAGCACAGAGCACACAGTAGTATACAGCACAGAGCACAGCCCACAGAGAACTATATACAGCCCACAGTAGTATACAGCACAGAGCACAGCCCACAGAGAGCTATATACAGCCCACAGCAGTATACAGCACAGAGCACAGCCCACAGAGAGCTATATATAGCACACAGTAGTATACAGCACAGAGCACAGCCCACAGAGTACTATATACAGCCCACAGTGGTATACAGCACAGAGCACAGCCCACAGATAACTATATACAGCACAGAGCACAGCCCACAGAGAACTATATACAGCCCACAGCAGTATACAGCACAGAGCACAGCCCACAGATAACTATATACAGCCCACAGCAGTATACAGCACAGAGCACAGCCCAGAGAACTATATACAGCCCACAGCAGTATACAGCACAGAGCACAGCCCAGAGTACTATATACAGCCCACAGTAGTATACAGCACAGAGCACAGCCCACAGAGTACTATATACAGCCCACAGCAGTATACAGCACAGAGAACAGCCCACAGAGAACTATATACAGCCCACAGCAGTATACAGCACAGAGCACAGCCCACAGAGAACTATATACAGCCCACAGCAGTATACAGCACAGAGCACAGCCCACAGAGAACTATATACAGCCCACATCTCTTCTCTTCCTCCCCTCACCTCCTCCGAGAATGGCCCCACAGTCCAGAAAAAAAAAAACCTCACCTCTCCTCGTGCCCAGCGTTGCTTCCTGGTTCCTGCTCCTGTCTCAGCAGCTGCAGTCTGCCCGGGACACAGCAGGTGCGCGATGATATGACATCATCGCGCACCCGCAGTGTCAGAGGCAGAGCGGGGAATGATGGGAGAGGAGCGTCTGTAGACGCTCTCTCCTCCATCATTGCATTCAACTGTACCGGCGTCTATACGCCGGTATAGTTGAATGCGACGGCGGGGGCGGCGGATTGAGCGGCCCACCACTGGCACCGGCCCTTCTGGCATTTGCCAGAAGTGCCCTATGGCCAGTCCGGCCCTGCTTGTAGGGGAGCTCTAATGTTTAGGCACACAGGGGCTCTCCGAACGCAACATGGTGTCCACTAACGATTGGAGCTCATTTTCCATTGAAAAAGTCAAATGGCGCGCCTTCCCTTCCAAGCCTTGCCGTGCACCCAAACAGTGGTTTACCCCCACATATGAGGTATCGGCGTACTCAAGAGAAATTGCCCAACAAATTTTAGGATCCATTTTATCCTGTTGCCCATGTGAAAATGAAAAAATTGAGGCTAAAAAAATTTTTTTGTGAAAAAAAAGTACTTTTTCATTTTTTACGGATCAATTTGTGAAGCACCTGAGAGTTTAAAGTGCTCACTATGCATCTAGATAAGTTCCTTGGGGGGTCTAGTTTCCAAAATGGGGTCACATGTGGGGGAGCTTCAATGTTTAGGCACACAGGGTCTCTCCAAACGCGACATGGTGTCCGCTAACGATGGAGATAATTTTTCATTCAAAAAGTCAAATGGCGCGCCTTCCCTTCCGAGCCTTGCCGTGCACCCAAACAGTGGTTTACCCCCACATGTGAGGTATCAGTGTACTCAGGAGAAATTGCCCAATACATTTTAGGATCCATTTTATCCTGCTGCCCATGTGGAAATGAACAAATTGAGGCTAAAAGAAATTTTTTGTGAAAAAAAAAGTACTTTTTCATTTTTACGGATCAATTTGTGAAGCACCTGGGGGATTAAAGTGCTCACTATGCATCTAGATAAGTTCCTTGGGGCGTCTAGTTTCCAAAATGAAGTCACTTGTGGGGGAGCTCCAATGTTTAGGCACACGGGGGCTCTCCAAACGCGACATGGTGTCCGCTAAAGATTGGAGCCAATTTTTCATTGAAAAAGTCAAATGGCGCTCCTTCGCTTCCGAGCCCTGCCGTGCCCACAAACAGTGGTTTACCCCCACATATGAGGTATCAACGTACTCAGGACAAATTGGACAACAACTTTTGTGGTCCAGTTTCTCCTTTTACCCTTGGGAAAATAAAAAAATTGTTGCTAAAAGATCATTTTTGTGACTAAAAAGTTAAATGTTCACTTTTTCCTTCCATGTTGCTTCTGCTGTTGTGAAACACCTGAAGGGTTAATAAACTTCTTGAATGTGGTTTTGAGCACCTTGAGGGGTGCAGTTTTTAGAATGGTGTCACTTTTGGGTATTTTCAGCCATATAGAACCCTCAAACTGACTTCAAATGTGAGGTGGTCCCTAAAAAAAATGGTTTTGTAAATTTTGTTGTAAAAATGAGAAATCACTGGTCAAATTTTAACCCTTATAACTTCCTAGCAAAAAAAAAATTTCTTTCCAAAATTGTGCTGATGTAAAGTAGACATGTGGGAAATGTTATTTATTAACTATTTTGTGTCACATAACTGGTTTAACGGAATAAAAATTCAAAATTTGAAAATTGTGAAATTTTCAAATTTTTTTCCAAATTTCCATTTTTTTCACAAATAAACGCAAAAATTATCGACCTAAATTTAACACTAACATGAAGCCCAATATGTCACGAAAAAACAATCTCAGAATCGCTAGGATCCGTTGAAGCGTTCCTGAGTTATTACCTCATAAAGGGACACTGGTCAGAATTGAAAAAAAATGGCCAGGTCATTAAGATCAAAGTAGGCTGGGTCATGAAGGGGTTAACAAAATATTGAAGTCGAGTGATACAAATTTGATCAAGGCCACGTTCACACGGGCATATAAAAAAATAGCGTTTCATTCTTTTTTTTTCCTTTTTTTTTTGTTGCTCACGCATAGATTGATGGTATCTGATTTACGAGAGAAAGTAGTGCATGCTGCATTTTTTTTTTCAACCAGATTTGGTCCGTGAAAAAAATCGCTCATCTGGCACCACCCCATTGAATATCATTGGTCTGAGTATGGTCCTTTTATTTATGGAGTGCACCTGGACCGGAAAAATACTGCTGTGTGAACCATCCCTATTACTTGGAAAAGTTATATACAAAGATGTCAGGTAGTGTTCTCCATTCACATGTCTGGCTGTGTCTAGCACACAACCATAATTTCAGGCCGAGTGCTGTCCGTAGAACAAAATTTTTGCCAAATTTCCGTTTTTTTCACAAATAAACTCAGAAATTATCGACCTAAATTTACCACTAACATGAAGCCCAATATGTCACGAAAAAACAATCTCAGAACCGCAAGGATCCGTTGAAGCGTTCCTGAGTTATTACCTCATAAAGGGACACTGGTCAGAATTGCAAAAAATGGCAAGGTCATTAAGGCCAAAATAGGCTGGGTCATGAAGGGGTTAACTACCGCATCCGGCCGTGCGGCCGGATATGAGCGCATCGCCGACCCCCGTCACATGATCGGGGGTCGGCGATGCTTGTACACTGTAACCATAGAGGTCCTGGAGACCTCTATGGTTACTGATCGCCGGTGGCTGTGAGCGCCACCCTGTGGTCGGCGCTCACAGCACACCTGCATTTTAGCTACATAACAGCGATCTGATGATCGCTGTTATGTAGCAGAGCCGATCGGGCTGTGCCTGCTTCTAGCCTCCCATGGAGGCTATAGAAGCATGGCAAAAGTAAAAAAAAAAAAAGTAAAAAAAAATGTGAAAAAAATAAAAAAAATATAAAAGTTT
Organism: Ranitomeya variabilis; assembly: GCF_051348905.1. Lineage (NCBI taxonomy): Eukaryota > Metazoa > Chordata > Amphibia > Anura > Dendrobatidae > Ranitomeya > Ranitomeya variabilis. The sequence goes on from NC_135233.1 coordinate 467,940,632, forward strand.
AAATCACCCCCCTTTCGCCCCAATCAAAATAAATCAATAAAAAAAAACCCCAACCTACACATATTTGGTATCGCCGCGTTCAGAATCGCCCGATCTATCAATAAAAAAAAGCATTAACCTGATCGCTAAACGGCGTAATGAGAAAAAAAATCAAAACGCCAGATTTACGTTTTTTTGGTCGCCACTACATTGCATTAAAATGCAATAACGGGCAATCAAAAGAACGTATCTGCACCAAAATGCTATCATTAAAAATGCCAGCTCGGCACGCAAAAAATTAGCCCTCACCTGACCCCAGATCACGAAAAATGGAGACGCTACGAGTATCGGAAAATGGCGCAATTTTGTTTTGTTTTGTTTTTTGCAAAGTTTGGAATTTTTTTTCACCACTTAGGTGAAAAATAACCTAGTCATGTTAGGTGTCTATGAACTCGTACTGACCTGGAGAATCATAATGGCAGGTCAGTTTTAGCATTTAGTGAACCTAGCAAAATAGGCAAGCAAAAAACAAGTGTGGGATTGCACTTTTTTTGCAATTTCACTGCACTTGGAATTTTTTTCCCGTTTTCTAGTACACGACATGGTAAAACCAATGATGTCGTTCAAAAGTACAACTCGTCTCGCAAAAAATAAGCCCTCACATGGCCAAATTGACGGAAAAATAAAAAAGTTATGGCTCTGGGAAGGAGGGGAGCGAAAAACGAAAACGGAAAAACGGAAAAAGCTCCGGGGGTGAAGGGGTTAAAAAAAATGAAAAATTGCTGCTACATTTTTAAACTTTCTAAAATGCTATCAAAATAAAATAACATTTTACAAATGGTGCTGATGTAAAGCAGACATGAGGATAATGTTATTTATTAATGTTTTTCTGTGGTATGACTATCTTGATTAAAGGGATAATCTGTTATGACCCCAATGGCAGAGGGTCTCAGAAATAATTACTAAGTCTGCAAACACAAAAAACCAGCTCATAGGGCAGTGGTAACTGAGCTGGCCATATATCTAATCCTAGCACCACAAATAGCAGCAGCCGGGGAACGTGCCTACGTTGGTTCTAGACGTCTCGCGCCAGCCGGAGAACGAACTAACCCTAGAAGGGAAAAGAAAGACCTTTCTTGCCTCCAGAGAAAAGACCCCAAAAGTTGGATACAAGCCCCCAACAAATAATAACGGTGAGGTAAGAGGAAAAGACAAACGTAAGAATGAGCTAGGTATTTAGCAAAGAGAGGCCAACTAGCTAATAGCAGAATATAGTAAGATGACTTATATGGTCAGCAAAAACCCTATCAAAATATCCACGCTGGATATTCAAGAACCCCCGAACCGTCTAACGGCCCGGGGGGAGAACACCAGCCCCCTAGAGCTTCCAGCAAAGTCAGGAATAACATTTAATACAAGCTGGACAAAAATAGGAGCAAAGCAAATAACCAAAAAAACAAAGAAGCAAGACTTAGCTTAATTTTGCACGAACCAGGACCAGCAGACAGGAGCAAACAGAAACGATCTGATTACAACGATGCCAGGCACTGGACTAAGGATCCAGGAAGTTTATATAGCAACACCCCTGGACTAACGACCCAGGTGGGTGCCAAACTGAGGAAAGACAATCCCAGAGTCATATCACTAGTAACCACAAGAGGGAGCCAAAAAGTCTAATTCACAACAGTACCCCCCCCTTAAGGAGGGGTCACCGAACCCTCACCAAGACCACCAGGGCGATCAGGATGAGCAGCGTGAAAGGCACGAACTAAATCGGCCGCATGCACATCAGAAGCAACCACCCAGGAATTATCCTCCTGACCATAGCCCTTCCACTTGACCAGATACTGAAGCCTCCGTCTGGAGAGACGAGAATCCAAGATCTTCTCCACCACGTACTCCAACTCGCCCTCAACCAACACCGGAGCAGGAGGCTCAACAGAAGGAACCACAGGTACAACGTACCGCCGCAACAAAGACCTATGGAACACGTTGTGAATGGCAAACGACACCGGAAGATCCAAGCGAAAGGACACAGGATTAAGGATTTCCAATATCTTGTAAGGACCGATGAAGCGAGGCTTAAATTTAGGAGAGGAGACCTTCATAGGAACAAATCGAGAAGACAGCCATACCAAATCCCCAACACGAAGTCGGGGACCCACACCGCGGCGGCGGTTGGCAAAACGCTGAGCCTTCTCCTGTGACAACTTTAAGTTGTCCACCACATGATTCCAGATCTGCTGCAACCTATCCACCACAGAATCTACCCCAGGACAGTCAGAAGACTCCACATGTCCCGAGGAAAAACGAGGATGGAAACCAGAGTTGCAGAAAAATGGCGAAACCAAAGTAGCGGAACTAGCCCGATTATTAAGGGCAAACTCAGCCAACGGCAAGAAGGTCACCCAATCATCCTGATCTGCCGAAACAAAACACCTCAAATAAGCCTCCAGAGTCTGATTAGTTCGCTCCGTTTGTCCATTAGTCTGAGGATGAAAGGCAGACGAAAACGACAAATCAATGCCCATCCTAGCACAAAAGGATCGCCAGAACCTGGAAACAAACTGGGATCCTCTGTCAGACACAATATTCTCAGGAATGCCGTGTAAACGAACCACATTCTGAAAGAACACAGGAACCAGATCGGAAGAGGAAGGCAGCTTAGGCAAAGGCACCAAATGGACCATTTTAGAAAAGCGATCACATACCACCCAGATGACAGACATGCCCTGAGACACCGGGAGATCTGAAATGAAATCCATGGAAATGTGTGTCCAAGGCCTCTTCGGGACAGGCAAGGGCAAGAGTAACCCGCTGGCACGAGAACAGCAAGGCTTAGCTCGAGCACAAGTCCCACAGGACTGCACAAATGACCGCACATCCCGTGACAAGGAAGGCCACCAAAAGGACCTAGCCACCAGATCTCTGGTGCCAAAAATTCCCGGATGCCCTGCCAACACCGAGGAATGAACCTCGGAAATGACTCTGCTGGTCCACTTATCAGGAACAAACAGTCTGTCAGGTGGACAAGAGTCAGGTCTACCAGCCTGAAATCTCTGCAACACACGTCGCAAATCAGGAGAAATGGCCGACAAGATAACTCCCTCTTTAAGAATACCAACTGGTTCTGCGACTCCAGGAGAGTCAGGCACAAAGCTCCTTGAAAGAGCATCAGCCTTCACATTCTTTGAACCTGGTAAATACGAGACCACAAAGTCAAAACGGGAGAAAAACAATGACCAAGCGGGCCTGTCTAGGATTCAGGCGTTTAGCAGACTCGAGATACATCAAATTTTTGTGATCAGTCAAGACCACCACACGATGCTTAGCACCCTCGAGCCAATGACGCCACTCCTCAAATGCCCACTTCATGGCCAGCAACTCCCGATTGCCAACATCATAATTCCGCTCAGCAGGCGAAAACTTCCTAGAGAAGAAAGCACATGGTCTCACTACCGAGCAACCAGGGCCTCTCTGCGACAAAACGGCCCCTGCCCCAATCTCAGAAGCATCCACTTCGACCTGAAAGGGAAGTGAGACATCAGGCTGGCACAAAACAGGCGCCGAAGTAAACCGGCGCTTCAACTCTTGGAACGCCTCCACGGCTGCAGGAGCCCAGTTAGCAACATCAGAACCTTTTTTGGTCATATCCGTCAAAGGTTTAACAACGCTAGAAAAATTAGCGATAAAACGACGGTAGAAGTTAGCAAAACCCAAGAACTTCTGAAGACTCTTAACTGACGTGGGTTGAGTCCAATCATGAATAGCTCGGACCTTGACTGGGTCCATCTCCACAGCAGAAGGGGAAAAAATAAACCCCAAAAAGGGAACCTTCTGTACTCCAAAGAGACACTTTGAGCCCTTAACAAACAAAGCATTCTCACGCAAAACCTGAAACACCATCCTGACCTGCTCCACATGTGAGTCCCAATCTTCAGAGAAAACCAGAATATCATCCAGATAAACAATGATAAATTTATCCAGATACTTCCGGAAAATATCATGCATAAAGGACTGAAACACTGAGGGAGCATTAGAGAGCCCAAAAGGCATCACCAAGTACTCAAAATGACCTTCGGGCGTATTAAATGCTGTCTTCCATTCATCTCCATGCTTAATGCGCACAAGGTTGTACGCACCACGAAGATCTATCTTGGTGAACCACTTGGCACCTTTAATCCGGGCAAACAAGTCCGACAACAGAGGCAAAGGATACTGAAATTTAACAGTGATTTTATTCAGAAGCCGATAGTCAATACAAGGTCTCAAAGATCCGTCCTTCTTGGCCACAAAAAAGAATCCCGCACCAAGAGGGGAAGAGGATGGACGGATATGCCCCTTCTCCAGAGACTCCTTTATATAAGAACGCATTGCGGCATGCTCAGGTACAGACAGATTAAATAATCTTCCCTTAGGAAATTTACTACCTGGAATCAAATCTATGGCGCAGTCACAGTCCCTATGAGGAGGCAGAGCACTGGACCTGGACTCGCTGAATACATCCTGATAATCAGACAAATACTCAGGAACTTCCGAAGGAGTAGAGGAAGCAATAGACACCGGCGGGGAATCAGCATGAATTCCCTGACAGCCCCAACTTGACACAGACATTGCCTTCCAATCCAAGACTGGATTGTGGGTCTGTAACCATGGCAGACCCAAAACGACCAAATCATGCATTTTATGCAGAACAAGAAAACGAATCACCTCCCGATGTTCAGGAGTCATACACATGGTTACCTGCGTCCAAAACTGCGGTTTATTTTCCGCCAATGGCGTAGCATCAATACCTCTAAGAGGAATAGGATTTACCAACGGTTCAAGAACAAAACCACAGCGCTTGGCAAATGACAGATCCATAAGACTCAGGGCAGTACCTGAATCCACAAACGCCATAACAGGGTAAGAAGACAATGAGCAAATTAAAGTCACAGACAAAATAAATTTAGGTTGCAAATTACCAATGGCGACAGGACTAACAACCCTTGTTAGGCGTTTAGAGCATGCTGATATAACATGTGTAGAATCACCACAGTAAAAACACAACCCATTCTGACGTCTATGATTTTTCCGCTCATTTCTAGTCTGAATTCTATCACATTGCATTAAATCAGGTGTTTGTTCAGACAACACCACCAGAGGATTAGCGGTTTTGCGCTCCCGCAAACGCCGGTCAATTTGAATAGCCAGCGCCATGGAATCATTCAGACTTGTAGGAATGGGGAAACCCCCCATCAAGGACCAGCAGACAGGAGCAAACAGAAACGATCTGATTACAACGATGCCAGGCACTGGACTAAAGGCCCCGTCTCACTTATCGATTTACCAACGATCACGACCAGCGATATGACCTGGCCGTGATCGTTGGTAAGTCGCTGTGTGGTCGCTGGGGAGCTGTCACACAGACCGCTCTCTCCAGCGACCAACGATCAGGGGAACGACTTCGGCATCGTTGAAACTGTCTTCAACGATGCCGAAGTCCCCCTGCAGCACCCGGGTAACCAGGGTAAACATCGGGTTACTAAGCGCAGGGCCGCGCTTAGTAACCCGATGTTTACCCTGGTTACCAGCTAAATGTAAAAAAAAACAAACAGTACATACTCGCCTTTCGGTGTCCAGGTCCCTTGCCGTCTGCTTCCTGCTCTGACTGACTGAGCCGCCGTACACTGAGAGCAGAGCGCAGCGGTGACGTCACTGCTGTGCTCTCACTTCTCACTGTACGGCCGGCAGTCAGTGAGAGCAGGAAGCAGACGGCAAGGGACCTGACGGACATCAGAAGGCGAGTATGTACTGTTTTTTTTTTTTTACATTTAGCTGGTAACCAGGGTAAACATCGGGTTACTAAGCGCGGCCCTGCGCTTAGTAACCCGATGTTTACCCTGGTTACCAGTGAAGACATCGCTGGATCGGTGTCACACACACCGATTCAGCAATGTCAGCGGGGCCTCAACGACCAAAAAAAGGTCCAGGCCATTCCGACACGACCAGCGATCTCGCAGCAGGGGCCTGATCGCTGGTACGTGTCACACATAGCGAGATCGCTATGGAGGTCGCTGTTGCGTCACAAAACTTGTGACTCAGCAGCGATCTCGCTAGCGATCTCGCTATGTGAGACGGGGCCTTAAGGATCCAGGAAGTTTATATAGCAACACCCCTGGACTAACGACCCAGGTGGGTGCCATACTGAGGAAAGACAATCCCAGTCATATCACTAGTAACCACAAGAGGGAGCCAAAAAGTCTAATTCACAACAATAATCATTCCAAGTTTGAAAATTGCAAATGTTTTTACATTTGGTACATTTCTGATATTTTTTATAAATAAACACAAAACATATCGACCTAAACTTGCTATCATCATAAACTATTATGTGCCACGAAAAAAAAATCTCAAAATCACTGGGATATGTTGAAGCTTTCCAGAGTTAACACACATAGTGACACTGGTCAGATTTCCAGAATTTGGCCCGGTCACTAAGTATTTAAATGACATTAAAACCACATGCATGATTTGCATTGTCCTCATTTTCAAGTCTTAACCCATTACTTGCCAAATTAGCAATTTTCATTTTTTTTTTTTTAAATGACAGATTTTTAATGATTTGGATGAATCAGAAACATAATTTGCAAAAATTTTTCAAGTACGGATTTTTCAGAAAAGGGCATCCCAATATTCAATTAAAAATGCCAATGACATGATTTCCTATTTTGAAAACATTCATTTTACAAACACAACACAAAAAATTGGACCTAATTATAAAAATTATAAAATATTAGTTGCTAGAAGCTAAAGATTAGGCGTCCCAAAAAAAGGACATTGGTAGATAATGGGTTAATAAATACTGAAATTGCATGGGTTATAGCAATCACAATGATTTGCATGTGGGAAAAAAAAGTTTAGTTATTGCTAGTTCTTTTTTAACAGACACTAAAATACTTTACATTGATCTAAAATTAAAGGAATTACAAAATGGAAATTAATAATATATTGGTTAATGGCTAATTTTGAATATGCATGAAAAAATTAGCCAGTGACTGTAGCGCTTCGGAGGCAGGTTGACATTTTTTTTAGTTTTGTACATTTCAAAAGAAAAGATGCCAAAAAGAGCCAGTAACAGATTCCCAGGAACATGAGCTGCCTGGACCCTTGAATGTTTTCTGCCCCAAGTAAGGCTAGTTTCACATTAGCGTTTAAATCCGCAGCGTTTAAAACGCATCCGCAAGTGGTGGAAAAAACGCATACAAGCGCGTCGGTTTTTAGACGCATGCGGTTAAAAAAACCGCCGCGTTTGTACACGTTTATATGCGTTTTTTCCTGCGTTTGCATTTTTGGTGCGCATGATGAGAAATTTCACAAGAGAAAAATCAAGATAACCAGACACTGCCAATGGGACTACAGAGGGCGTGTATTATGGGATCTCTAGGGCTACATAAATCTTAAGTTAGCTACTGTATCCTGTGTCATGATGGATCTTCGCATGGAGAGCTTTTATTTCAACCTGGATTTAAGCATCAAGCTGTTTCTTGCCTGTGATTTTGCTTGGGAGCAAGACAAAAATCGCGAAAGATGGAGAAGGAGACAACGTAGGCGTTTTTGGAGACACCCCATTATCGAACTACGTGAGAGCCGTGGAGCCTATCACACGCTCTATGCCAAGCTTAATGCCAACCCGTAGAAATTCCAGGAATACACAAGGATGTCGCAAGACTCGTTCCGGGATTTGCTTTCTCGTGTCCAAGGAGCCATACGGAGACAGGACACCCAGCTCCGTAGAGCGATTCCACCGGAGGAACGTCTGCTGGTTACATTAAGGTACGTTCCAAATGTAAACCAATGACAGTCCAAATTTTGTGTTTTCTGACATGTATTTTTGGGGTATTTTCCTTTTTTTCTTTAGCGTAACCACATCATAAAAAGAATAGATTGTAATGTTTTTTGTGTTTGTTTTTCTTACAGATTTCTGGCAACCGGAGAGAGTTTATCATCCCTCCACTTCCAATACCGGCTTGGAATATCCACCCTGTCCGGAATAGTTGCGGACACCTGCCGGGCTTTGTGGAATGTACTCCGGGATGAGTTTATACCCCTACCCACCGTCGACATGTGGCTTGAAATTGCGGAAAAATTCTGGAGTGTGTGTGATTTCCCTAACTGTTCAGGAGCGTTGGATGGAAAGCACATTCGCATTATCAAACCAGCCAGAACAGGATCGGAGTACTTCAATTACAAAAAATATTTTTCTGTTGTGCTCATGGCAATAGCTGATGCGAACTGTCGCTTCATCGCCGTGGACATTGGAGCTTTTGGCTGTGGCAACGATTCCCAGAATTTCAAGAACTCGGATATGGGCCACCGTGTGTATGGCAACAATTTCAATTTTCCCCCACCACAACCTCTCCCCAACACTCAAGGTCCACCGATGCCATTTGGTATGGTTGGGGTTGAGGCCTTTCAGATTTGTGAAAACCTACTGAAGCCCTATTCCAGTCGGGACTTGAACCACACTAGAAGGATCTTTAACTACAGACTGACCAGGGCCCGAAGAACAGCAGAGTGTACCTTTGGCATACTGGTCGCTAAATAGCGCATTCTTGCATCAGCCATAAATCTAAAAGTAGAACCAGTCGACGAGGTGGTCAAAGCCTGTGTGGTTCTGCATAATTATATAATAAATAATGAAGAGAATCCAGAGTTTTTACGTATAAAAAATATATTTTTATTATTTCATATAATTTAATAAGTTTTTCATTATAACAAGTATAAAGACAATTTTGTCAATATGGACAATAAGATGATCCCATTCAGGTGAGAAATAAACGCTGTAAAAAACGCTGCTGCACAGGACTGACTATGTGCTGGAGTTCTAATTTTCTTTACTGACTGCCCAAGATAAATAAGTAAAAAATAAATAATAAATAAACATAAAGTGCAATTGGATACAATTTTAATATAAATGACAATACCCTATTAATGTCAATATTTGTTGCGCAATTACGTTTCTACAAATCAAAGACAGCGGGTGTCACATTAAGCATATACAAAACGATCCAAAGCTGGGCACTGGTGGTATAAAGATGCAGACTCCTAGTATAAATAAGTATAGGACGCGCTATTGCGCAGGTTCCACAAGTCCATAGGTGTCATACCTTGTTAGAAGAAAGACAGCACATAAATAATATAACGAATTATAAAGGTTATTTACCCATAGTAAGTAGATGTCAGTCCTACGAGCGTTTGTTGTCCCGACGCGCGTTTCGCGAGAAAAGACTCTCGCTTCCTCAAGGGGGCGTGGTCTTATGGGGGTGAGCGTCTGCCTTAAATATGATCTAATTCCGGTCACATGTTATCGGACCGGCGAATGGTATAGCGCTACTGAGCGTCAAAGGTAAATGCCGTTTCCTAGGTTACTCTCTGCCTATCAGCGGTCTCCATGTACCTGCCAGAAGCAGCGGCTAGCGCCAAGCCGCATGACATCCGACACGCAACAGGAGATCGCATACCCACAGCGCAGAGAAGGACGGCATTATTACCATTATAAGGCAAAAGCGATCAAAAATAGTGACTGTTTCCATATATACCAAATACAAACTATTAAATACAAAATTAACAACGACATTTGAAAGATGTTAGTGGCTGTAACTATTCAATAGGTGCAAAAAGCAATAAAGATTAAGGAATAAAATGTAATAAAATAACAAATAATACTACAAAGACATTTTAAACCATTAATGTGATGTTATAATAATGTGAAGTTATTTGTACCATAATAGATACATTCTCATATATTCAGTGGTCATATAATACATTTATATTAATATGTGAACATACTAAAAAATCATCAATATATATTTTATAATTACATGTGCGATATAAAAGTGAAATAAATATTAATATATAAAAACGATGGATTATACATTTAGATAAATATCTTCTTGTGTAGACGTGATCTCCTGGGTGAATGACAGATGGTGATCATGAAGAGTTACCAGCCAGAAATACATAACAATTGTCGCAAATCTAAGAGATAAAATGAGATAAAATGAATAAAATACAGAGAAACATATACATAAAAACCCTACCATAAAACAGAAATATGGAAGGTGGTATATCTGGAGGGGGTATCATTAAGGGGCTGATTAGACTGTATGATTATAGATATGATGAATATCCATTGGTTTCGTTTAATCCGTCTGGTACCATTGTGCCTAGAGTAAAAATCCATTTACATTCCTTTTGTGCTAATAAGCTTTTTATATTTCCACCTCTAATTCCACATTGTACATGTTCTATGCCTCGGACTGTAAGATGATTGGGATTACAGTTATGGAATGTGTGGAAATGTCGAGGTAACGTTTTTAAAAGGGAAATATCCTTTGCTGATTTTGCAGCTGCAATATCTCGAACGTGTTCCCGAACTCGGGTTCCAAAACGCCTAGAGGTTAATCCTACGTATATTTTGGGACATGTGCAAGTTGCGTAGTAAATAACTTGTGTAGTATTACAAGTTATTCGTTGTTTTATGTTGTACTCTTTTCCATCTACCGAATGAAATTTGGCAGATCTGACAATATTTTTACATGATACACAATTGCCACATGTAAAACATCCTTTAATTGGTCCCTTTGAATCCAAAAATGTACCTCCTTGTTTGATAATTGGGACATAGTGGCTGTTTGTTAATAAGTCACCCAAGTTCCTACTGCGTCTAGAGGTCATCATAGGTGAGCTAGTAAGACTCTTTGCTAAAATTGGGTCAGCTTTCAACACATGCCAATATTTTTGGATGCAAGTTCGCATTTCTTGCCAGTGTCCATTATAAGTTGAGATATAACGAATTTTATTCTCTTTTTCCTTTTCTTTAATTTTAGGGCACAAAAGATCCTCTCTTAAGCAGGATTTTGCCCTATTATAGCCCGCTTTAATACTTTTCCTAGAATATCCTCTGTCCAAGAATCTCTCACGAAGGTCTCTAGCTTGAAATTGAAAATTAGTTTCAGAAGAGCAGATCCGCCTCATTCTGAGAAATTGACCAACTGGGATGGCCTTTATGGTACTGTAAGGATGACTTGAGCTTGCATGCAGCAATGAATTTGTAGAAGTAGATTTTCTATGTACATCAGTTTGTAAGAATTGATTATGATCCACTTGGATACTGATATCTAGAAAATCAATAGATTCTCTACTCCAAGAGTGTGTCAATTTGATATTCATTTCATTACAATTTAACTGCTGCATGAACTCCTGTAATTTAATTTCAGAACCTTGCCAAATAATAAATAAATCATCGATATAACGTATCCAGCACTGCACATGGTCCGCGCCCTGGACACCATCCCCGCCGAAAACCCCCCTCTCCCAGTACCCCAGGAAAAGGCCGGCGAAAGATGGTGCACAGGCCGCGCCCATGGCAGTGCCGCGTTTCTGTAAATAAAAAACATCTTTAAATACAAAAAAATTTTTTGTCAAAATGAAATCCAATAATTCTAAAATCAATTCACATGTATGGCCATCCCAGTTGCCAGTTCCCAGAAAGAAGCGGACCGCCTCCATGCCATCATCATGGCGAATACAAGTATAGAGTGTTTCTATATCGGCCGTAACCAATATCATATCTTCCTCAAGTTGTATACCATTGATTCTGGTAAGGACATCCGAAGTGTCTCTGGCATAGGAGGGGAGTGACTCAACTAAAGGTTTTAAATAATAATCAATAAATTTGCAAATGGGGTCACAAAGTCCTCCTATGCCAGAGACAATAGGGCGACCCGGAGGATTCATTAGGTCCTTGTGCACCTTAGGGATAAAATACAAGGTGGGAATCTTTGGAAATTTGGTAAATAAACCATCAAATAATTTTTTGGGGATAATTCCCTGTTCTACTGCCCTCAAAAGAATTTCTTCTAATTGATCCTGAAATTTATAGACTGGATTATTATCCAATCTAATGTAGGTATTGGTGTCTTTAAGATGTTTATTGGCTTCACGTTCATACATAAGACTTGGCCAGAGTACTACATTTCCCCCCTTGTCGGCTCTTTTAATGACTATATCGTCAAATGATTGTAACTCATTAACTGCTTGTCGCTGTTGGGCAGTCAAATTATCAAATTTACGTTTGGTAGAAATGTGTTTAAATTCTTCAGCTACCAGGCGTGTAAAAATATCCACTGCCGGAACTGTCGACAAGGGGGGAAAATTCTTGGATTTAGGATATAGATATTTTGGGAACCTACCTACTTGATCAGGTTCCTGTTCCTGTAAGAGATCTTCAAGGTCCCTTAATGCTTCCTGTTCAACCCGATCGATACCAGACGTTATTGCTTTATCTTGCGACATAAGTTTTCTCATTACCAGTTTCCTAGAGAAGAGAAAAAGATCTTTTGTTGCCACAAATAAATCAAAATTATTGGTAGGAGAAAAGTTTAAACCTTTCTGAAGGACTTCAATATGTGATTTGGTAAGGATATGATTAGATAAGTTTATTACCTCTGAGCCCTGTTTAGTTCTCTTCTCTTGGAAACTGGGACGGGATTTATTATTTCTGGTTGTCATCCTCTGATAATTGGGTTGTGTGTTTCTTGGGTCAGGTTTATTTGTTGTCAATCTAATTGAATCCTCACTGGACGCTAAAGATACAGAGGAAGCAGAACGAGAACGTGAAGGTCTCCTGAAGTGGTGAAAATTTTTAAAGTTTTTATTCCATTTATAAATGGAATTAGTATGATGATCAGACACATCACGCTGGAATTTTTTTGCTTTGATTTCACAAATAGCCTTTTCCCACTTGGCAAATTCCACATCCAGATCTTTATTTAATGCAATAAGGGCTTCATTTGATAGTTCTTGTTTTAATTTTGTTTGAATGGATTCAATTTCTTTATCCAAATCTTCCAGAGATGTCTGATTCATCTGGGCCAATAGCCCCATAAATCCCCGCGAACATATATTAGCACAATCCTCCCATCTTTCTCGAAAAACTGTATCCTCAATAGTAAAAGACGGAAATACTTGAATTCTAAGGCCCCTAGGTATGAGACCCCTCTCCAGATATTTGTTTAAAAAAGCTCTATTCCACCAGGTACGTGTACGTTTATTTAATAAATCTTTGAGCTTTTTGATTAAATCTTGTAAATCTTTACCACCTCCTGTGGATACCACCGTGGGATCATCATTAAATACATCTTTAAGTTGTGAAAGCCATGTTTGTTCTCGGGCTTTAAAATCCATACTGGAACTGGATTTAATAGCTGTGAAAAACACACAGAAAATTTGAATATACAAAAACACCAGCAGTACACCTATAGGTAAATATACTAAACTCGACTTAATTATAAATAATGAAGAGAATCCAGAGTTTTTACGTATAAAAAATATATTTTTATTATTTCATATAATTTAATAAGTTTTTCATTATAACAAGTATAAAGACAATTTTGTCAATATGGACAATAAGATGATCCCATTCAGGTGAGAAATAAACGCTGTAAAAAACGCTGCTGCACAGGACTGACTATGTGCTGGAGTTCTAATTTTCTTTACTGACTGCCCAAGATAAATAAGTAAAAAATAAATAATAAATAAACATAAAGTGCAATTGGATACAATTTTAATATAAATGACAATACCCTATTAATGTCAATATTTGTTGCGCAATTACTAGTGTTGAGCGATACCGTCCGATACTTGAAAGTATCGGTATCGGAAAGTATCGGCCGATACCGTCACAGTATCGGAATCCAATCCGATACCGATACCCGATACCAATACAAGTCAATGGGACTCATGTATCGGACGGTATCCCTGATGGTTCCCAGGGTCTGAAGGAGAGGAAACTCTCCTTCAGGCCCTGGGAACCATATAAATGTGTAAAAGAAAGAATTAAAATAAAAAATATCGCTATACTCACCTGTCCGACGCAGCCGGGACTTCAGCGAGGGAACCGGCAGCGTTGTTTGTTTAAAAATCGCGCTATTGCTTGGTTACGTGAATTCCCGGCTTGTGATTGGTCAGGTCGGCCATGTTGCCGGGACGCGGACCAATCACAGCAAGCCGTGACGAAATTACGTCACGGCTTGCTGTGATTGGTCCGCGTCCCGGCAATATGGCCGCCCTGACCAATCACAAGCCGGGACGTCACGGGAGGCTGGACACGCGCTCATTTTAAAATGGGCGCGTGTCCAGCCTCCCGTGACGTCACGGCTTGTGATTGGTTGCGCCGCGATCAACCAATCACAAGCCGGGAGGCTGGACGCGCTCATTTTGAAATGGGCGCGTGTCCAGCCTCCCGTGACGTCACGGCTTGTGATTGGTTGCGCCGCGATCAACCAATCACAAGCCGGGAGGCTGGACGCGCTCATTTTGAAATGGGCGCGTGTCCAGCCTCCCGGCTTGTGATTGGTTGACCGCGACGCAACCAATCACAAGCCGTGACGTCACGGGAGGCTGGACACGCGCCCTTTTTAAAATGAGCGCGTTTCCAGCCTCCCGTGACGTCACGGCTTGTGATTGGTTAATGGCGGCCATGTTGCCGGGACGCGGACCAATCACAGCAAGCCGTGACGTATTTTCGTCACGGCTTGCTGTGATTGGTCCGCGGCCCGGCAACATGGCCGCCCTGACCAATCACAAGCCGGGACTTCGCGTAACCATGTAAAAGCGGGAATTTTAAACAAACAACGCTGCCGGTTCCTGCGCTGAGGTCCCGGCTGCGTCGGACAGGTGAGTATAGCGATATTTTTTATTTTAATTCTCTATTTTACACATTTTAACATTAATGTTGTTCCGATACCCGATACCACAAGAGTATCGGAATCCCGGTATCGGAATTCCGATACAGCAAGTATCGGCCGATACCCGATACTTGCAGCATCGGAATGCTCAACACTAGCAATTACGTTTCTACAAATCAAAGACAGCGGGTGTCACATTAAGCATATACAAAACGATCCAAAGCTGGGCACTGGTGGTATAAAGATGCAGACTCCTAGTATAAATAAGTATAGGACGCGCTATTGCGCAGGTTCCACAAGTCCATAGGTGTCATACCTTGTTAGAAGAAAGACAGCACATAAATAATATAACGAATTATAAAGGTTATTTACCCATAGTAAGTAGATGTCAGTCCTACGAGCGTTTGTTGTCCCGACGCGCGTTTCGCGAGAAAAGACTCTCGCTTCCTCAAGGGGGCGTGGTCTTATGGGGGTGAGCGTCTGCCTTAAATATGATCTAATTCCGGTCACATGTTATCGGACCGGCGAATGGTATAGCGCTACTGAGCGTCAAAGGTAAATGCCGTTTCCTAGGTTACTCTCTGCCTATCAGCGGTCTCCATGTACCTGCCAGAAGCAGCGGCTAGCGCCAAGCCGCATGACATCCGACACGCAACAGGAGATCGCATACCCACAGCGCAGAGAAGGACGGCATTATTACCATTATAAGGCAAAAGCGATCAAAAATAGTGACTGTTTCCATATATACCAAATACAAACTATTAAATACAAAATTAACAACGACATTTGAAAGATGTTAGTGGCTGTAACTATTCAATAGGTGCAAAAAGCAATAAAGATTAAGGAATAAAATGTAATAAAATAACAAATAATACTACAAAGACATTTTAAACCATTAATGTGATGTTATAATAATGTGAAGTTATTTGTACCATAATAGATACATTCTCATATATTCAGTGGTCATATAATACATTTATATTAATATGTGAACATACTAAAAAATCATCAATATATATTTTATAATTACATGTGCGATATAAAAGTGAAATAAATATTAATATATAAAAACGATGGATTATACATTTAGATAAATATCTTCTTGTGTAGACGTGATCTCCTGGGTGAATGACAGATGGTGATCATGAAGAGTTACCAGCCAGAAATACATAACAATTGTCGCAAATCTAAGAGATAAAATGAATAAAATACAGAGAAACATATACATAAAAACCCTACCATAAAACAGAAATATGGAAGGTGGTATATCTGGAGGGGGTATCATTAAGGGGCTGATTAGACTGTATGATTATAGATATGATGAATATCCATTGGTTTCGTTTAATCCGTCTGGTACCATTGTGCCTAGAGTAAAAATCCATTTACATTCCTTTTGTGCTAATAAGCTTTTTATATTTCCACCTCTAATTCCACATTGTACATGTTCTATGCCTCGGACTGTAAGATGATTGGGATTACAGTTATGGAATGTGTGGAAATGTCGAGGTAACGTTTTTAAAAGGGAAATATCCTTTGCTGATTTTGCAGCTGCAATATCTCGAACGTGTTCCCGAACTCGGGTTCCAAAACGCCTAGAGGTTAATCCTACGTATATTTTGGGACATGTGCAAGTTGCGTAGTAAATAACTTGTGTAGTATTACAAGTTATTCGTTGTTTTATGTTGTACTCTTTTCCATCTACCGAATGAAATTTGGCAGATCTGACAATATTTTTACATGATACACAATTGCCACATGTAAAACATCCTTTAATTGGTCCCTTTGAATCCAAAAATGTACCTCCTTGTTTGATAATTGGGACATAGTGGCTGTTTGTTAATAAGTCACCCAAGTTCCTACTGCGTCTAGAGGTCATCATAGGTGAGCTAGTAAGACTCTTTGCTAAAATTGGGTCAGCTTTCAACACATGCCAATATTTTTGGATGCAAGTTCGCATTTCTTGCCAGTGTCCATTATAAGTTGAGATATAACGAATTTTATTCTCTTTTTCCTTTTCTTTAATTTTAGGGCACAAAAGATCCTCTCTGCCATGGGCGCGGCCTGTGCACCATCTTTCGCCGGCCTTTTCCTGGGAGAGGGGGGTTTTCGGCGGGGATGGTGTCCAGGGCGCGGACCATGTGCAGTGCTGGATACGTTATATCGATGATTTATTTATTATTTGGCAAGGTTCTGAAATTAAATTACAGGAGTTCATGCAGCAGTTAAATTGTAATGAAATGAATATCAAATTGACACACTCTTGGAGTAGAGAATCTATTGATTTTCTAGATATCAGTATCCAAGTGGATCATAATCAATTCTTACAAACTGATGTACATAGAAAATCTACTTCTACAAATTCATTGCTGCATGCAAGCTCAAGTCATCCTTACAGTACCATAAAGGCCATCCCAGTTGGACAATTTCTCAGAATGAGGCGGATCTGCTCTTCTGAAACTAATTTTCAATTTCAAGCTAGAGACCTTCGTGAGAGATTCTTGGACAGAGGATATTCTAGGAAAAGTATTAAAGCGGGCTATAATAGGGCAAAATCCTGCTTAAGAGAGGATCTTTTGTGCCCTAAAATTAAAGAAAAGGAAAAAGAGAATAAAATTCGTTATATCTCAACTTATAATGGACACTGGCAAGAAATGCGAACTTGCATCCAAAAATATTGGCATGTGTTGAAAGCTGACCCAATTTTAGCAAAGAGTCTTACTAGCTCACCTATGATGACCTCTAGACGCAGTAGGAACTTGGGTGACTTATTAACAAACAGCCACTATGTCCCAATTATCAAACAAGGAGGTACATTTTTGGATTCAAAGGGACCAATTAAAGGATGTTTTACATGTGGCAATTGTGTATCATGTAAAAATATTGTCAGATCTGCCAAATTTCATTCGGTAGATGGAAAAGAGTACAACATAAAACAACGAATAACTTGTAATACTACACAAGTTATTTACTACGCAACTTGCACATGTCCCAAAATATACGTAGGATTAACCTCTAGGCGTTTTGGAACCCGAGTTCGGGAACACGTTCGAGATATTGCAGCTGCAAAATCAGCAAAGGATATTTCCCTTTTAAAAACGTTACCTCGACATTTCCACACATTCCATAACTGTAATCCCAATCATCTTACAGTCCGAGGCATAGAACATGTACAATGTGGAATTAGAGGTGGAAATATAAAAAGCTTATTAGCACAAAAGGAATGTAAATGGATTTTTACTCTAGGCACAATGGTACCAGACGGATTAAACGAAACCAATGGATATTCATCATATCTATAATCATACAGTCTAATCAGCCCCTTAATGATACCCCCTCCAGATATACCACCTTCCATATTTCTGTTTTATGGTAGGGTTTTTATGTATATGTTTCTCTGTATTTTATTCATTTTATCTCATTTTATCTCTTAGATTTGCGACAATTGTTATGTATTTCTGGCTGGTAACTCTTCATGATCACCATCTGTCATTCACCCAGGAGATCACGTCTACACAAGAAGATATTTATCTAAATGTATAATCCATCGTTTTTATATATTAATATTTATTTCACTTTTATATCGCACATGTAATTATAAAATATATATTGATGATTTTTTAGTATGTTCACATATTAATATAAATGTATTATATGACCACTGAATATATGAGAATGTATCTATTATGGTACAAATAACTTCACATTATTATAACATCACATTAATGGTTTAAAATGTCTTTGTAGTATTATTTGTTATTTTATTACATTTTATTCCTTAATCTTTATTGCTTTTTGCACCTATTGAATAGTTACAGCCACTAACATCTTTCAAATGTCGTTGTTAATTTTGTATTTAATAGTTTGTATTTGGTATATATGGAAACAGTCACTATTTTTGATCGCTTTTGCCTTATAATGGTAATAATGCCGTCCTTCTCTGCGCTGTGGGTATGCGATCTCCTGTTGCGTGTCGGATGTCATGCGGCTTGGCGCTAGCCGCTGCTTCTGGCAGGTACATGGAGACCGCTGATAGGCAGAGAGTAACCTAGGAAACGGCATTTACCTTTGACGCTCAGTAGCGCTATACCATTCGCCGGTCCGATAACATGTGACCGGAATTAGATCATATTTAAGGCAGACGCTCACCCCCATAAGACCACGCCCCCTTGAGGAAGCGAGAGTCTTTTCTCGCGAAACGCGCGTCGGGACAACAAACGCTCGTAGGACTGACATCTACTTACTATGGGTAAATAACCTTTATAATTCGTTATATTATTTATGTGCTGTCTTTCTTCTAACAAGGTATGACACCTATGGACTTGTGGAACCTGCGCAATAGCGCGTCCTATACTTATTTATACTAGGAGTCTGCATCTTTATACCACCAGTGCCCAGCTTTGGATCGTTTTGTATATGCTTAATGTGACACCCGCTGTCTTTGATTTGTAGAAACGTAATTGCGCAACAAATATTGACATTAATAGGGTATTGTCATTTATATTAAAATTGTATCCAATTGCACTTTATGTTTATTTATTATTTATTTTTTACTTATTTATCTTGGGCAGTCAGTAAAGAAAATTAGAACTCCAGCACATAGTCAGTCCTGTGCAGCAGCGTTTTTTACAGCGTTTATTTCTCACCTGAATGGGATCATCTTATTGTCCATATTGACAAAATTGTCTTTATACTTGTTATAATGAAAAACTTATTAAATTATATGAAATAATAAAAATATATTTTTTATACGTAAAAACTCTGGATTCTCTTCATTATTTATAATTAAGTCGAGTTTAGTATATTTACCTATAGGTGTACTGCTGGTGTTTTTGTATATTCAAATTTTCTGTGTGTTTTTCACAGCTATTAAATCCAGTTCCAGTATGGATTTTAAAGCCCGAGAACAAACATGGCTTTCACAACTTAAAGATGTATTTAATGATGATCCCACGGTGGTATCCACAGGAGGTGGTAAAGATTTACAAGATTTAATCAAAAAGCTCAAAGATTTATTAAATAAACGTACACGTACCTGGTGGAATAGAGCTTTTTTAAACAAATATCTGGAGAGGGGTCTCATACCTAGGGGCCTTAGAATTCAAGTATTTCCGTCTTTTACTATTGAGGATACAGTTTTTCGAGAAAGATGGGAGGATTGTGCTAATATATGTTCGCGGGGATTTATGGGGCTATTGGCCCAGATGAATCAGACATCTCTGGAAGATTTGGATAAAGAAATTGAATCCATTCAAACAAAATTAAAACAAGAACTATCAAATGAAGCCCTTATTGCATTAAATAAAGATCTGGATGTGGAATTTGCCAAGTGGGAAAAGGCTATTTGTGAAATCAAAGCAAAAAAATTCCAGCGTGATGTGTCTGATCATCATACTAATTCCATTTATAAATGGAATAAAAACTTTAAAAATTTTCACCACTTCAGGAGACCTTCACGTTCTCGTTCTGCTTCCTCTGTATCTTTAGCGTCCAGTGAGGATTCAATTAGATTGACAACAAATAAACCTGACCCAAGAAACACACAACCCAATTATCAGAGGATGACAACCAGAAATAATAAATCCCGTCCCAGTTTCCAAGAGAAGAGAACTAAACAGGGCTCAGAGGTAATAAACTTATCTAATCATATCCTTACCAAATCACATATTGAAGTCCTTCAGAAAGGTTTAAACTTTTCTCCTACCAATAATTTTGATTTATTTGTGGCAACAAAAGATCTTTTTCTCTTCTCTAGGAAACTGGTAATGAGAAAACTTATGTCGCAAGATAAAGCAATAACGTCTGGTATCGATCGGGTTGAACAGGAAGCATTAAGGGACCTTGAAGATCTCTTACAGGAACAGGAACCTGATCAAGTAGGTAGGTTCCCAAAATATCTATATCCTAAATCCAAGAATTTTCCCCCCTTGTCGACAGTTCCGGCAGTGGATATTTTTACACGCCTGGTAGCTGAAGAATTTAAACACATTTCTACCAAACGTAAATTTGATAATTTGACTGCCCAACAGCGACAAGCAGTTAATGAGTTACAATCATTTGACGATATAGTCATTAAAAGAGCCGACAAGGGGGGAAATGTAGTACTCTGGCCAAGTCTTATGTATGAACGTGAAGCCAATAAACATCTTAAAGACACCAATACCTACATTAGATTGGATAATAATCCAGTCTATAAATTTCAGGATCAATTAGAAGAAATTCTTTTGAGGGCAGTAGAACAGGGAATTATCCCCAAAAAATTATTTGATGGTTTATTTACCAAATTTCCAAAGATTCCCACCTTGTATTTTATCCCTAAGGTGCACAAGGACCTAATGAATCCTCCGGGTCGCCCTATTGTCTCTGGCATAGGAGGACTTTGTGACCCCATTTGCAAATTTATTGATTATTATTTAAAACCTTTAGTTGAGTCACTCCCCTCCTATGCCAGAGACACTTCGGATGTCCTTACCAGAATCAATGGTATACAACTTGAGGAAGATATGATATTGGTTACGGCCGATATAGAAACACTCTATACTTGTATTCGCCATGATGATGGCATGGAGGCGGTCCGCTTCTTTCTGGGAACTGGCAACTGGGATGGCCATACATGTGAATTGATTTTAGAATTATTGGATTTCATTTTGACAAAAAATTTTTTTGTATTTAAAGATGTTTTTTATTTACAGAAACGCGGCACTGCCATGGGCGCGGCCTGTGCACCATCTTTCGCCGGCCTTTTCCTGGGGTACTGGGAGAGGGGGGTTTTCGGCGGGGATGGTGTCCAGGGCGCGGACCATGTGCAGTGCTGGATACGTTATATCGATGATTTATTTATTATTTGGCAAGGTTCTGAAATTAAATTACAGGAGTTCATGCAGCAGTTAAATTGTAATGAAATGAATATCAAATTGACACACTCTTGGAGTAGAGAATCTATTGATTTTCTAGATATCAGTATCCAAGTGGATCATAATCAATTCTTACAAACTGATGTACATAGAAAATCTACTTCTACAAATTCATTGCTGCATGCAAGCTCAAGTCATCCTTACAGTACCATAAAGGCCATCCCAGTTGGTCAATTTCTCAGAATGAGGCGGATCTGCTCTTCTGAAACTAATTTTCAATTTCAAGCTAGAGACCTTCGTGAGAGATTCTTGGACAGAGGATATTCTAGGAAAAGTATTAAAGCGGGCTATAATAGGGCAAAATCCTGCTTAAGAGAGGATCTTTTGTGCCCTAAAATTAAAGAAAAGGAAAAAGAGAATAAAATTCGTTATATCTCAACTTATAATGGACACTGGCAAGAAATGCGAACTTGCATCCAAAAATATTGGCATGTGTTGAAAGCTGACCCAATTTTAGCAAAGAGTCTTACTAGCTCACCTATGATGACCTCTAGACGCAGTAGGAACTTGGGTGACTTATTAACAAACAGCCACTATGTCCCAATTATCAAACAAGGAGGTACATTTTTGGATTCAAAGGGACCAATTAAAGGATGTTTTACATGTGGCAATTGTGTATCATGTAAAAATATTGTCAGATCTGCCAAATTTCATTCGGTAGATGGAAAAGAGTACAACATAAAACAACGAATAACTTGTAATACTACACAAGTTATTTACTACGCAACTTGCACATGTCCCAAAATATACGTAGGATTAACCTCTAGGCGTTTTGGAACCCGAGTTCGGGAACACGTTCGAGATATTGCAGCTGCAAAATCAGCAAAGGATATTTCCCTTTTAAAAACGTTACCTCGACATTTCCACACATTCCATAACTGTAATCCCAATCATCTTACAGTCCGAGGCATAGAACATGTACAATGTGGAATTAGAGGTGGAAATATAAAAAGCTTATTAGCACAAAAGGAATGTAAATGGATTTTTACTCTAGGCACAATGGTACCAGACGGATTAAACGAAACCAATGGATATTCATCATATCTATAATCATACAGTCTAATCAGCCCCTTAATGATACCCCCTCCAGATATACCACCTTCCATATTTCTGTTTTATGGTAGGGTTTTTATGTATATGTTTCTCTGTATTTTATTCATTTTATCTCATTTTATCTCTTAGATTTGCGACAATTGTTATGTATTTCTGGCTGGTAACTCTTCATGATCACCATCTGTCATTCACCCAGGAGATCACGTCTACACAAGAAGATATTTATCTAAATGTATAATCCATCGTTTTTATATATTAATATTTATTTCACTTTTATATCGCACATGTAATTATAAAATATATATTGATGATTTTTTAGTATGTTCACATATTAATATAAATGTATTATATGACCACTGAATATATGAGAATGTATCTATTATGGTACAAATAACTTCACATTATTATAACATCACATTAATGGTTTAAAATGTCTTTGTAGTATTATTTGTTATTTTATTACATTTTATTCCTTAATCTTTATTGCTTTTTGCACCTATTGAATAGTTACAGCCACTAACATCTTTCAAATGTCGTTGTTAATTTTGTATTTAATAGTTTGTATTTGGTATATATGGAAACAGTCACTATTTTTGATCGCTTTTGCCTTATAATGGTAATAATGCCGTCCTTCTCTGCGCTGTGGGTATGCGATCTCCTGTTGCGTGTCGGATGTCATGCGGCTTGGCGCTAGCCGCTGCTTCTGGCAGGTACATGGAGACCGCTGATAGGCAGAGAGTAACCTAGGAAACGGCATTTACCTTTGACGCTCAGTAGCGCTATACCATTCGCCGGTCCGATAACATGTGACCGGAATTAGATCATATTTAAGGCAGACGCTCACCCCCATAAGACCACGCCCCCTTGAGGAAGCGAGAGTCTTTTCTCGCGAAACGCGCGTCGGGACAACAAACGCTCGTAGGACTGACATCTACTTACTATGGGTAAATAACCTTTATAATTCGTTATATTATTTATGTGCTGTCTTTCTTCTAACAAGGTATGACACCTATGGACTTGTGGAACCTGCGCAATAGCGCGTCCTATACTTATTTATACTAGGAGTCTGCATCTTTATACCACCAGTGCCCAGCTTTGGATCGTTTTGTATATGCTTAATGTGACACCCGCTGTCTTTGATTTGTAGAAACGTAATTGCGCAACAAATATTGACATTAATAGGGTATTGTCATTTATATTAAAATTGTATCCAATTGCACTTTATGTTTATTTATTATTTATTTTTTACTTATTTATCTTGGGCAGTCAGTAAAGAAAATTAGAACTCCAGCACATAGTCAGTCCTGTGCAGCAGCGTTTTTTACAGCGTTTATTTCTCACCTGAATGGGATCATCTTATTGTCCATATTGACAAAATTGTCTTTATACTTGTTATAATGAAAAACTTATTAAATTATATGAAATAATAAAAATATATTTTTTATACGTAAAAACTCTGGATTCTCTTCATTATTTATAATTAAGTCGAGTTTAGTATATTTACCTATAGGTGTACTGCTGGTGTTTTTGTATATAATTATATAATGGTTAAGGAGCAACCCAACATTGAACTGGATGAACCAATTGCACACCCACTGCCCGATTTCCAGCATCACTCGCTGCGGTCAACTGCAGCAGTTGGTCTCATGCGGGACCAATTTGCTGCCTTTTTTGATTCAGATATTGGGCGTGTGTCATGGCAGGACAATGTTGTGTAAATGTCCTGTTGTAATTCGATCTGTACCAGTAATTTTCTACAATGATAATAATATTTCTCATTAATAAACTTTACTTTTGGTTGTGTTGACCGTGTCTCCTAACTTTTTCCTCTCCAAACCAAGGCTGTCCTAAAACTGGCAGTATTTGATCTGTATTTAACCCCTTAACGACCGCCGATACGCCTTTTAACGGCGGCCGCTAAGGGTACTTAAACCACAGCGCTGTGGAAAAAGTGAATAGCGCCCCCCAGAGTCGGATTTTCTCTGGGGTATCGGTTGCCGGGGGTAGCCGAGACCCCAGAGAACATGATTCGGGGTTTTTTTACCGACCCCCGAGTTGCGATCGCTGGTAATGAACAGTTTACCGGCGATCGCAAAAAAACCCGCAATCTCCCTTTTAATTTCTCTGTCCTCTGATGTGATCGCACATCAGAGGACAGAGAAATGGGGTCCTCGATAGCCCCCCGATACTCACCTGTCTCCCCCGGTGCTCCTCGTGGCTCCCGATGGGCACCGCCATCTTCTTCCGGCAAAAAAATGGCGGGCGCATGCGCAGTGCGCCCGCCGGCCGCTACCCGGAGGATCTTTGGGGTCTCGGCTGCCGGGGGTAGCCGAGACCCCAAAGAACATGATCGGGGTCGGTTCTTACCGGCGGTCGCCAAAAAAAAAGAAAAAGCGATCGGTAATTCTCTGTCCTCTGATGTGATCGCACATCAGAGGACAGAGAAATAGGGTGATTCGGGGACCCTGCTATACTTACCGGTGTCCCTGGGTCCTCCTGCGTCCCCTCCTGCCCGCCGGCTTCTTCCTATGGAAAGAAAATGGCGGGCGCATGCGCAGTGCGCCCACTCTCTGCTGCCATCTGCCGGCCGGCAGGAGAGAGGAGTTGGGGCTAAAATTAGGGTTAGGGTTGGGGCTAATTTAGAGTTGGGGCTAAATTTAGGGTTAAGGCTAGGATTAGGGTTGGGGCTAAAGTTAGGGTTAGGGCTAGGGTTGGGGCTAAAGTTAGGGTTAGGGCCAGGGTTGGGGCTAAAGTTAGGGCCAGGGTTGGGGCTAAAGTTAGGGCTAGGGTTAAGGCTAAAGTTAGGGTTAGAGTTGGAATTAGGGTTTGGATTAGGGTTGGTATTAGGGTTAGGGTTGGCATTAGGGTTACATTTGGGATTAGGGTTAGGTTTGGGATTAGGGTTAAGGTTAGGTTTGGGATTAGGGTTAGGGGTGTGTTGGAATTAGGGTTATGTTTGAGGTTAGGGTTGAGATTAGGATTAGGGGTGTGTTGGATTTAGGGTTTTGATTAGGGTTATGGTTAGGGTTGAGATTAGGGTTGTTTTGGGGTTAGGGTTGTGATTATCGTTAGGGTTGTGATTCGGATTATGGATCGGGTTGGGATTAGGGTTAGGGGTGTGTTGGGGTTAGGGTTGGAGTTAGAATTGGGGGGTTTCCACTGTTTAGGTACATCAGGGGGTCTCCAAAAACGACAGCCAATTTTGCGCTCAAAAAGTCAAATGGTGCTCCCTCCCTTCT
This sequence comes from Ranitomeya variabilis, assembly GCF_051348905.1. Lineage (NCBI taxonomy): Eukaryota > Metazoa > Chordata > Amphibia > Anura > Dendrobatidae > Ranitomeya > Ranitomeya variabilis. The sequence goes on from NC_135233.1 coordinate 467,966,546, forward strand.
GAGCTCTGCCGTGCGCCCAAACAGTGGTTTACCCCCACATATGGGGCATCAGCGTACTCGGGATAAATTAGACAACAACTTTTGGGGTCCAATTTCTCCTGTTACCCTTGTGAAAATAGAAACTTAAGGGCTAAAAAATATTTTTTGTGGAAAAAAAACCAAATTTTTTATTTTCACGACTCTGCATTATAAACTTCTGTGAAGCTCTTGGGCATTCAAAGTTCTCACCACATATCTAGATAAGTTCCTTGGGGGGTCTAGTTTGCAAAATGTGGTCACTTGTGGGGGGTTTCTACTGTTTCGGTACATCCGGGGCTCTGCAAACGCAACATAAGGCCCGCAGACCATTCTATCAAAGTCTGCATTCCAAAATGGCGCTCCTTCCCTTCCGAGCTCTGCCGTGCGCCCAAACAGTGGTTTACCCCCACATATGGGGTACCAGCATACTCAGGACAAATTGGACAACAACTTTTGGGGTCCGATTTCTCTTGTTACCGTTGTGAAAATAAAACATTGGGGGCTAAAAAATCTTTTCTGTGGAAAAAAAAATATTTTTTATTTTCACGACTCTGCATTATAAACTTCTGTGAAGCACTTGGGCATTCAAAGTTCTCACCACATATCTAGATAAGTTCCTTGTGGGTTCTAGTTTCCAAAACGGTGTCACTTGTGGGGGGTTTCCACTGTTTAGGCACATCAGGGGCTCTCCAAACGCGACATGGCGTCCGATCTCAATTCCAGCCAATTCTACATTGAAAAAGTAAAACGGCACTCCTTATCTTCCAAGCTCTGCGGTGTGCCCAAACAGTGGTTTACCCCCACATATGGGGTATCGACGTACTCAGGACAAATTGGACAACAACTTTTGTGGTCTAATTTCTCCTGTTACCCTTGTGAAAATAAGAATTTGTGGGCGAAAAGATCATTTTTGTGTAAACAAATGCGATTTTTTTATTTTCACGGCTCTACGTTATAAACTTCTGTGAAGCACTTGGGAGTTCAAAGTGCTCACCACACATCTAGATAAGTTCCTTAAGGGGTCTAGTTTCCAAAATAGTGTCACTTGTGGGGGGTTTCCACTGTTTAGGCACATCAGGGGCTCTCCAAACACGACATGGCATCCAATCTCAATTCCAGCCAATTCGGCATTGAAAAAGTCAAACGGCGCTCCTTCACTTCCAAGCTCTGGTGTGCGCCCAAACAGTGGTTTACCCCCACATATGGGGTCTCGGCGTACTCAGGAGAAATTGCACAACAAAATTTATGGTTACATTTCTGTTTTTACACTTGGGAAAATAAAAAAAAATGGTTTTGAAGTAAAATGTTTGCAAAGAAAAGTTAAATGTTCATTTTTTCCTTCCACATTGTTTCAGTTCCTGTGAAGCACGTAAAGGGTTAATTAACTTCTTGTATGTGGTTTTGAGCACCTTGAGGGGTGCAGTTTTTAGAATGGTGTCACACTTGGTTATTTTCTATCATATAGACCCCTCAAAATGACTTCAAATGTGATGTGGTCCCTAAACAAAAATGGTGTTGTAAAAATAAGAAATTGCTGGTCAACTTTTAACCCTTATAACTCCCTAACAAAAAAAAAATTTTGTTTCCAAAATTGTGCTGATGTAAAGTGGACATGTGGGAAATGTTATTTATTAACTATTTTTCGTGAAATATCTCTGTGATTTCAGGGCATAAAAATACAAATTTTGAAAATTGCAAAATTTTAAAAATTTTCGCCATATTTCCATTTTTTTCATAAATAATCGCAAGTAATATCAAAGAAATGTTACCACTAACATGAAGTACAATATGTCACGAAAAAACAATCTCAGAATCAGCAGGATCCGTTAAAGCGTTCCAGAGTTATAACCTCATAAAGTGACAGTGGTCAGAATTGTAAAAATTGGCTCGGTCATTAAGTACCAAATTGGCTCTGTCACTAAGGGGTTAATATCAGTTTTTGTAATCCAAAACCAGGAGTGGGTGATAAAGGCAGAGGTGGTAGTTATTATGTTAATATCATAATTTAACTCTAATTGTTCCACTCCTTGTTTTGGCTTACAAATACTGATATAAAACACTGGCCACATACTGCTAGTGTTATGGCAGCCATGTTGCTTTATTGGTAAGTTTGTTGACGTCATTGCGTCCTGATTCTGTTCTCCTGTATCCATTGGACACAAACTGAAGAGACAATCACTGTCACACTATCTATACTCATCAAGTCAGGTGTCAGAAATAATGAATTCATGATAAACATATACAGGCTCATGAATTCACTATTTCTGACACCTGTGCAGGTGAGCATAGATATGCAGTGTGTGACCACCATTGTCCCCTCAATTTGTGTGTAATAGATTATGTATAAAGAAGAGAAAATGGTGGTTATACAAGGCAGTTCTCTACTCAACAGGTCAGGTGTCATAACTAATGAGTTTTTTGACACCTGACCTGTTCAGTAGAGGTCTGCATTGTATTTCCACCATTTCCTCTTCAGACTGCCACACTAGGCACAGACAAAAAGATTATGGAGATACATGTAATATTTTTTGGCCCACCTCATATCTGTATATTAAAGACACACAAAGCTGCATTTTTTTTTTTAACTACTGGAGATATGACGTGGCCCAAAAAGTAAGTGTGTGGCGAAGTTTCTTGGTGCACGGTGTGTGTTGCCGGCGGCGGAAGACACAATAAACAAAACATAATTGTGGCAAATCAAATTTATTTTGTAACAACCAAAAAATGTATTTACTGCGACGGCTTGGGGTAGAGTGATGTAAACGGGGGGTGTGAAGCACTGAGGCCTGGCTAACCGTGGATGATGCAGAGGTGGCAGGAGAAGGGGCAATGAAACTAGAAGGGTCTGGAAGTTCGGGGATGGAGCTTGACACATGAGAGGCTTAAGACGTACTGGAAGGGTGAGACAAACCTGACATTACAGACACATTGGGAGGTAAAGGTGGAGGAATGCTAAGAGTCCTCTGTATTTTTCTATGTGTTTTTTTTTTGTTTGCCTGGTTGTGGGAGGTCTTGGTGGGCTCATATGGCGTGGCGTGGTGGCGGGTGACCTGTCAGGGTCCGGCTGCACTGTGTCAGAGTCCATAGTGCTCGTAGAGCGTGCAGCCATGCCAGAGTCCATAGTGCTCATAGAGCATGCAGCCATGCCAGAGTCCATAGTGCTCGTAGAGCGTGCAGCCATGCCAGAGTCCATAGTGCTCATAGAGCAGAAGGCCATGCCAGGGTCCTGCTGCTTCGTGGTGGTGGCGGTACGTAAGGCCATGCCAGGGTCCTGCTGCATCGTGGTGGTGGTGGTACGGAAGGCCATGCCAGGGTCCTGCTGCATCATGGTGGCGGTACGGAAGGCCATGCCAGGGTCCTGCTGCATCGTGGTGGTGGCGGTATGGAAGGCCATGCCAGGGTCCTGCTGCATCGTGGTGTTGGTGGTACGGAAGGCCATGCCAGGGTCCTGCTACATCGTGGTGTCAGTGGAGGAGGTCCAAGCAGGAGCAGCGGATGTCATGGTGGTGGCAGTGGGATGTCCAACTGCACTTGGCATGGTGGTGGTGCTGTAGTGGTGTCCGGCTGTGGAAGGAATTGAGGTGGCCGTGCAGTGGGATGCAGCAGAGGTCGGCATTGAGGTCAATCGTGACAGTGACGGCACAGGTGGATATGCCGCCACTGTCTGCTGGAAATACCGACTCTGCTGCATAGCCTGCATGTAAGCAGCATTGCAGGCCTGCATGACACTCAGCTGGAGATCAGGAGTAAGGTGTTCCGACATGCCCTGCTCAATTTGGTTAAAAAAATGATGTGCTGGCCTCTGGAGGTCGGCTTTCACTTGATCAAGGCTTTTGCTGACCACCTGGATACGTGCATTCCAGAGGTTATGTGAAACATCCATTCGGTCACCCAAAGCCTTGATTGCTTCGTGTAAAACCGAGCTCAAGTGCAAAAACTCGGGCATGAGTGACCTGTCCGAAGCCCTCTGCCGCTGCCGGGAGGAGCCCAAAAAAAAGGGGCAGTGGAAGAGGACTGCGAAAGGGGAACACCTGATGGACCAGCTCCCTGGTCTCCAGTTAGTGTGGCAGGCCCACTTGCTGCAGCGCTGCTGGATGGCTGGGATGGGTCCGTGCCTGTCGGATGAAGGACCCCTCCAAAACCTGGGCCAACAGTAGTGCTGTATGTGCTGTGAAAAAAGGGAAAAGAAAATTAATATAAAAAATTTACCAGACGCAAAATCCTGTGGAATGTAAAAATACATATGGCAATACAATACAACCTAATGCACGTGATAAATACTTACGTTCTCTGGGCAAGGACCGGTCTTAAAAATGCCAGAACTCGATGGTATTTGTATCGTCTGATCCTTGCTCCTGAACCACTGGGAACACGGCTCTCTTGACGCAGGTCCTTGTTGAAGCGGTCCTTCTTCGAACGCCAACGTGTTTTGACTTTGGACACTGTTAAAACAAAATTGTGGTCAGAAAAAGGACTTTTGGCCGTGCTCACACAACTGTGTGTGATGACAGAAACTCCTGAGAGTTTCTTTCATCACACACAGTCGAGTGAGCACGGCCAAGGTCTCTGCTGCTTCACACTGCAGTGCAATACTTACCAAATGCATTTCGGACCCGTGTCAGGGCGTTGTCCCAGACATCCCACATCGCTTGGGCCACCTCATTCCATAAGCGCTGGATCGTGACATTGTTTGAGTGCAGTGGATCCCGGGTGTCCCACAACGGGACTCGCTCCTGCACCAGGGAGATGAAGAGGTCATTCTCGATAAGATCATCCTCCCGTTGTGAAACCTAAAAATTAAAGAAAGTCATTACAGTTTGCTCAATTAACATAAGGAAAAGAAAGAAAAAAGATGCTGAGAAATGACATGACTAGGAAAGTCAACATACAAAAGGATTCCAGAAGAAAAAAGTAAAGTCGAAAGAAAAGATTCAAGAATATTACACTGAGGACAGTCAGCCTTGTATACGTACCCGCTGCCGTCTTTCCACCGGACCTTGACTCCGCTGCTCCTGCCCTGTCTCTGCCGCAGTAGAAGAGCTCTAAAAAAAAGAAAAAATCAAATTGTCACGTGTCGATGTGACAGTGAATACTTATCAATCTGACGAGGCAAGTACTCACCTCACTGACATGCTCCACTTCCAACTGTCGTGGACGAAACTCCTCACCAGAAGAAGAATCCGAAGAAGACATTCTGATGCATGTAGAAAGAAAGAAATTAGGACATGTAGAGACAGAAAATAGAAAATAAAGGCATTGGGTAGGATATACTCACATTGTTCTGAGGCTTGTTTGCTCCAAGGTGCTGTGGTCCATCTGCTCTGCTTGGCTGTCCGCTGTGGGTCGTCTGCTCTGCTTGGCTGTCCACTGTGGTCCGTCTGCTCTGCTTGGCTGTCTGTTGAAAAGTGACCTGCAACTGTCCACACCTTCCCTTTATCACCTTGATGGTGGGGGGTGGCTTATCAGTGTCTAGACATGTTTTTCTCAATTGAAACGCATGCGTTCAAGAATGCAACCAAACGCATGTGCTTGTAAACGCATGCGTTCATATAGACAGCAATGTGTTTTTTTGTCCCAATACTTGCGCAATCGACCGCATGCGTTTCCAGGTGGCAAATAGACGCCTCTAAAAATTACTACATGTTGCATTTCCGCGCCAAGCCGCAAACGACGAGACGACGCATGCGTCGTCAAACGCGGCAAAACGCAAACAAAAATGCATGCGTCGATAATGTTAAATATAGGAATACACAACGCATGCGGTTATATGCGGTACAAACGCTGTGGCCACAACCGCAAATGTGAAACCATCCTTAGATGGCTAAAATCAATGCAGTGAAAAGTTTTACCATGCTTTTTTTTAATGCTTCTTTTAGGTTGCATACTTTTTGCAGGATAACCACTGTTTTGTGGTTAAACACATGATGTTCCAGCTTGCACTTGTACTGAAACGCACTAGCTACATGTGGCTATGGCTCCATGGTAATATTTGGTCTCTCATGAGTAGGGAAGCCATCATATGTTGCCCCCAACTTTTTTTTCAGTATGGTGAAACCTTGAGCTCACACGTTGAGTCATTAAATAATTCACCACATCCAAAACTTGTCTTGGAACTCTAGCTGCAAGTTGTACGGCCAAAATAATTTGAGCGACTTGCTGTCTTTTGACCATTTTAAAAGATGCGATTTCACTGTAAAGAAACAACCAAATCCAAGACAAGTTGCATGCAAACGGCAAATTGAAATTTTGGAGGATGAGGTCTTATAAGTCCAAAAGAAAAAAAATCCAATCATGTTAGATTTTTTTGCGCTAGATCAAAATTTGACTCCATAAACATTTAGATGGGACGACACATCTCCATGATCTTCATATTGTACGACCATTGTCACTGTGAAGCCCTTGCCTTGGGCGGCAAACAATAGCACCTATGTGATTTTTGTGGCTTCCATGCTGGTTTACAAAAGTAAGGCAGCACGCATTTAGATGGATGCAATTTGCCTCAATGTAGTTCACATGGTGCAATGTTTCAGGCAAACCAGCCAATGTGTAGAAGAAAGAGCGACCTGCAACAAGCAAGTAGCCACTTCCTTGGCAACTTTGAGACCCTCCTTCAACTACACTCTCTTTTTGCCTGAAACGTTGCACCAGATCCGTTCCAGGAGATCAGCTCGACATCACTGGACCTTTTTCTAATCAAACAGTGATTCCCAGCTATCTATTTTCAAACAAGTCCTGAAAGTAGATTTAAATAAAAAACAGATCAAATAAAAGAGTAAAAAATAATAGAGAAAAAAAATCCAATATCGCATATTTGAGTGGCAAAATTATGTGAACCTTTGCTTTCAGTATCTGGTGTGACCACTTGTGCATAAATAATTACATCTAAATATTTCTGGAAATTGTTGACTTGTCCTTCACGTGGACTTAGCTCCTTCCTCCATACAAACAGCTTCAACTTTATTTTATTGGGTGGTTTTCTCCCATGAATTGCTCACTTCAGCTCCTTTCACGGGATTAAACTTTGTTTTGGCCATTCCATTACTTGAACTTTATTCCTTAACCATTCTTTTGCACAAAGACTTGTGTGCTTTGGGTCGTCTTTCTGCATGAACCTTGTTCTCTTGATATTCAGCTCATAGACAGATATTCTGTCATTTTCTTTTTAGAATTTGCTGATCAAATTCAGAATTGATTGTTCCATTCATGAAGGCAGAAGTCTTGGCCCAGATGCAGCAAAACAAGCCCAAGCCATGATACTACCACCCCCGTGTTTCACAGATGGTATGAGTTTTTATGCTGTAATGCAGTGGTTTTCTTTCTCTAAACATAACACTTCCCATGTAATCCAAAATACTCTATTTTGTTTTCATCCATCTAAAAAAACATTGTTCCAATGACCTTCAGCAAACTGCAGAAGGGCAGCATAGTTCTTTTTGAAGAGTAGGGATGGTCTCCTTGCAATTCTGCAATGCACATCATTGTTTTCTTGGTGATAAATTCATGAACATTAACATTAGCTAATGTAAGAGAGGCCTTTAGTTGCTTATAGTTATTCTTGGTTTTCTTTGTGACCTTGTGGACTATTATTTGTCTTGCTCTTGGAGTGATCAATGTTGGTTCACCACTTCTTAGAAAGGTATTAATGGTCTTGAAATTCCTCCATTTATTCATAGTCTGACTGTGAATTGATGGAGTCCAAACTCTTTAGAGATGGTTTTGTAACCTTTTCCAGCCTCATTAGCATCATCAACTCCTCTTCTGAAGACCTCGGAAATCTCCTTTTTTCATGCAATACTTTGGTCACACACTTGTTGTGAAGATCAGATTTTGATAAATCCTTATTCTTTAAATAAAACAGGTCACCCACTCACACCTGATTGTCATCCCATTGATAGAAAACACCAAACTCTAATTTCAACTTCAAATCATGTACTAGTCCTGAAGGTTCACATACTTTTATCACTAACTGATGTGATATCAGATCTTTTTCTACTCAATAAAAAAATGATAAAGTAATTTTTTTACTCATTTGTTCGATTTAGTTCTCTTCATCTACTTTTATGACTTGTGTGAAATGTTGATATAGTTTTAGGTCAAATTCATGCAGAAATAATGAAAATTCTGAAGGATTCACAAACTTTCAAGCACCACTGTATGAAGCTGTAGGTTCTGGTTGAGAGACCCACCGTCAGCCAATGCATTGCAGTCTATACACGGACCTGACTAATGAATAAATGTGACCTCCACCCCATATTAACTCAGCATTCCCCCTTTTTAATATAATTTTAAAAAAATTTCAAAATCATATAAGACTTTTCAGATATCTAGAAAAGCAATTTTCGATTGGGGAAGTTGAGCTAATATATATTTTCTAATTGTATCATGTAAGGCACAATATGTGAGCACCAGACCGAACGAAGCAATCCTGTAGTGGTCGCTTTCAAAAGGGTTTTCTTTTTTCACTCTGGCAAATTTTAATGTACTGGTTTGCAAAATGTGTGTTTCTTGGGTTACTTAAAATACAAAATAATTTTTCATTTTCTCTTTGTAGAGATACCTTGTCTTTTTTTTTTTTTTTGGTCTCTCATGAATTTTCATGAATTTTTATTTTTTATTTTTATATTACTGTTTTTTAGATACAAGCTATGCAAGCTCAATAGATGCCAAGTATCCAGATCCGTCTGATTCATTTCCTGGCGGGCTTTTCCCAGGTTCTTTTGATTGGAGTACACCAGCTAGTAGTAGTGAGGGGCAAAACAACATCGGAGGAGTAGCCGGGCAAGAGGCCTGTGAAGAAAGGGCTTCCAGGCCAGGAAATAGCCGAGTCCCTGGAAAAGACCACAGGCGTTACTACCATAACTACTGGAGACTAGAATATTTGATGGACTATAATCCCCTGTGCCATAGTATGATCTGTATGGTTTGTGGCAGTTCTTTGGCCACTTTAAAACTCTGCACCATCAAGCGACACATACGCCAGAAGCACCCCTATTCCCTCAACTGGACTCCTTGTGAGAAGGAGCTCATCATTGGTAGCTGGGACGCGCACCTATGCGTCGATGCTCAGACACTTGCTGGAAGTGAGGAGCACATGGCAGGTAATTCTGTGCCAGTTGTGAATGTTTGCCTGGTTTCTTTCAGTAACTTCCAAAGTTCTGTTCTTTTAATAATTACTTATTTAACAGCAGAAAATAAAAATCTTTATCCAGATCCAGATTTCTTCATGTGGCAAATTATCGTCCATGTTCTTTGAGAGCATTGCCCCTCTGGCAGACCCCATTTTTCAATGCAGTTTTGGGTAGTCATCTCACAGAGGTTTTCTTGTAATTGCAAAAATCAAATATTCAGGGCTCCAGATGGTGAATAAAAATACAGTTTGACTCCAAATTTCAGAGTTGGCCAAAGGCACCTTTTTCTTTGCATTGTGCCGTTGCTTTGTTATTCCTCCTCGAAATTTATGAATGACGGTTGAGGGGTGTGTCCCTACGCGGTCTTATACCATCCAATCAGTGGTCAGCAATGTAGGGACACACCCCTCTAATAAAGAGAAATGTAACAACCAGTTAACAATTTATGAACAGTTGTGGCCCAGAGTTTTCAGACTGACGCAAATTTTGCTTTTCACAACATTTGCTGCTTCTGTGTTTTTAGATTTTATAGTCTGATATTTCTCTAGTTACTGAAGTGCAATTTTCGTCATTTCATACATTTTTAAACTTTTATTGACAAATATATAAAATTTATGCAAAGACTCAATATTTCTAGCATAGACCCTTCTTTTTCGAGACTTCTGCCCTTCTTTCCTGGCAGCTGGACATCAGCTTCTGGACAAAATCCTGACTGATGACAACCCATTCTTGCCTAATCAGTGCTTTGGGGTTTATCACAATTTCTGTCTTTTTTTTTTTTTTTTTTTTGTCCACCCGATTTTTGAGGATTGACCACAGGTTCCCAATGGGACTGAGATCTGGGGTGTCTCCTGGCCATGAACCCAAAATGTCAATGTTTTGCTCACTGAGCTGCTTAGTTGTCATTTTTTCCTTGTGACATGGTATCCATGCTGGAAAAAAAGATTGTTTATCACTAAATTACTTCTGGATCATTGGGAAAAGTTGCTGTTGAAGGAGATTTAGATTCTGTTCTTTACTCATGGCCGGGTTCTTGGGCAAAATTGGAAGTGAGCCCCCTCCATGGATAAGACGCCCCCCACACATAAATGGTCTCAGAATACTTTACTGTTGGCAGACACAGGACTCATGGTGGCACTTAACTTTTCTTCTCCTGACAAGCATCAAGAGCCCTAGGTTTATTCTGACTGGCGGAAGCGTGCGCTGGAGTAAATTGTGCCAATTTCATCAAGAGACACGCACATCTTTAATGAATTTGGCGCATCTTTCATCTTCAGAGCGCCACCGCAGTGAATGTACTCTAGTTTTGCGCTAGTGAAAACTGATTAATCGGGGTGTACAGGAGGGTAAAGTATAATGGATCTTATTAATGGGAGAATGGGTGGCTTGTAAAGGAGAAGGAAATTGTAAAGAGCTACAGAGTTCACATAGAACATTGTGATTTGTAATCCTATATAATGTGAATACATTGCTTTGCTGTTGTTCACAGAGCTGCATTCACAATTCTGCCAGTTGTCCTTAGAAAATGTTGACTGGGTAACTTAATACTGGCTATTACAATGAGGGAGATACTTTTCCCCCACATTAGATTATTGTAGAGTGTCCGATTTCCAATCAACCTCCCCAGAATATCATGCAAGGACTTTACCCTGATGGATCAGGCATATTCAACATAATTAGATCAAATTGTCCCCAAGAGCGGAATCGTTTATCAAAAATAATTACTTCTCAAGGTACATAACAACCACATATAACCTATTCCGTTAGTTTAAACTAACGGAATGGGTTATACAGTGCCTACAAGTAGTATTCAACCCCCTGCAGATTTAGCAGGTTTAATAAGATCCAAATAAGTTAGAGCCTTCAAACTTCAAACAAGAGCAGGATTTATTAACAGATGCATAAATCTTACAAACCAAAAAGTTTTGTTGCTCAGTTAAATTTTTATAAATTTTAAACATAAAAGTGTGGGTCAATTATTATTCAACCCCTAGGTTTAATATTTTGTGGAATAACCTTTGTTTGCAATTACAGCTAATAATCGTCTTTTATAAGACCTGATCAGGCCGGCACAGGTCTCTGGAGTTATCTAGGCCCACTCCTCCATGCAGATCTTCTCCAAGTTATCTAGGTTCTTTGGGTGTCTCATGTGGACTTTAATCTTGAGCTCCTTCCACAAGTTTTCAATTGTGTTAAGGTCAGGAGACTGACTAGGCCACTGCAACACCTTGATTTTTTGCCTCTTGAACCAGGCCTTGGTTTTCTTGGCTGTGTGCTTTGGGTCGTTGTCTTGTTGGAAGATGAAATGACGACCCATCTTAAGATCCTTGATGGAGGAGCGGAGGTTCTTGGCCAAAATCTCCAGGTAGGCCGTGCTATCCATCTTCCCATGGATGCGGACCAGATGGCCAGGCCCCTTGGCTGAGAAACAGCCCCACAGCATGATGCTGCCACCACCATGCTTGACTGTAGGGATGGTATTCTTGGGGTCGTATGCAGTGCCATCCAGTCTCCAAACGTCACGTGTGTGGTTGGCATAAAGATCTCGATCTTGGTCTCATCAGACCAGAGAACCTTGAACCAGTCAGTCTCAGAGTCCTCCAAGTGATCATGAGCAAACTGTAGACGAGCCTTGACATGACGCTTTGAAAGTAAAGGTACCTTACGGGCTCGTCTGGAATGGAGACCATTGTGGTGGAGTATGTTACTTATGGTATTGACTGAAACCAATGTCCCCACTGCCATGAGATCTTCCCGGAGCTCCTTCCTTGTTGTCCTTGGGTTAGCCTTGACTCTTCGGACAAGCCTGGCCTCGGCACGGGAGGAAACTTTCAAAGGCTGTCCAGGCCGTGGAAGGCTAACAGTAGTTCCATAAGCCTTCCACTTCCGGATGATGCTCCCAACAGTGGAGACAGGTAGGCCCAACTCCTTGGAAAGGGTTTTGTACCCCTTGCCAGCCTTGTGACCATCCACGATCTTGTCTCTAATGGCCTTGGAATGTTCCTTTGTCTTTCCCATGTTGACCATGTATGAGTGCTGTTCACAAGTTTGGGGAGGGTCTTAAATAGTCAGAAAAGGCTGGAAAAAGAGATAATTAATCCAAACATGTGAAGCTCATTCTTCTTTGTGCATGAACTACTTCTTAATACTTTAGGGGAACCAAACAGAATTCTGGTGGGTTGAGGGGTTGAATAATAAATGACCCTCTGAAAAGACTTTTCACAATTTAAAAAAAAAAATAAACAAAGAAATAACATTCTTTTTTGCTGCAGTGCATTTCACACTTCCAGGCTGATCTACAGTCCAAATGTCACAATGCCAAGTTAATTCCAAATGTGTAAACCTGCTAAATCTGCAGGGGGTTGAATACTACTTGTAGGCACTGTATGTGGTTGTTATGTTCAACAAAATGTCTAATCCCTTTGTTTTGCTGAGAGAAAAAACAGGGAAGAGTTGTTGTTTTTTCTCCCCTTTTAGATTATTTTTCTTGCCAACAGAAAAAAAATTCTTGACATTCACTTAAATGTGTAGTAATCTCATTACATTTCAAATGGTATTTTATAGTTAAGAAAATCCGCAAGGGAGCAAAGTCTTAATTGGTTGATAATGATTTTTGTTCATAAATAGCTAGCAGTTGAGCAAAGGTGTTCTTTATCTAAGGTAGAAAGGACAGCAGAAGGCACTATTTAACCCACACATTATACATAACGGTACACGCCATTCTGTGATTGTTGTAGGACATGAAAAGAGAAGGTAGAAGATGGCTAGCGGTAGTGTGGGGTGCAAAGGCTCAATAAAATGTTGCTTGAAATTTGTTGGTCTTCTGTAATAAGCAAATGTCTTTTTTTGTTTTTTTTTATTTTCTACTTTGCCTACTTATTTTAAATATTTTGTATTCCATTTATTTTCCCCCCAGAGAATATGAAAGCCAAAACTGGTCCAAAAAAGAAAAGACGGCGTCTGCCACCAGTGGCGAAAGGAACATGGCGGCCAGTGTTGGGTCCAGAATGTCCTCTGCCTTCACCAATGGATAAAACCCAACTGGAGCAGTATATGAATGAGTCCCTTAAGCGGTGGTTTAGACTGGAGTTTCTGATGGATTATGACTACCAAGGAAACCAGCTCCATTGCATGATGTGTACAGTGACCTTGCCAAGTCTGTGTCTTACGGACATCAAACATCACATTTTGGATAGTCATCCCACGTCACTGCAGTTCAGCCATTTCCAGAAAAGTGTGATTATAGATGCTTGGATAAATCGTAAGGAGAATCCAGAGATGGACCTGGAAGGGGACATGAATCCAGAGATGAAAGAAGATATGGATGATGCTGAAGAGGAAGCGAAATTGGCTAAAAAAGATGGAAAATGTGATACTGTGGCACAAAAGACTGCAAAGCCAAGACCTAAAAGTAGGAAGTTAAAAGCTAAAAGTTCACCAAATTTAATGGAAAAGGATATAGAATTTGGAGAAGAGAAAACGAACAATTGTAGTACAGAGTTGATGGAAGAAGAGGAGAGACTGAAAACGTCCGATATGGAGCTTTTGGAGGATGAGGAATCAATAACTGGAGATGTTCAACTGCATGATAAAGAGGAATGGGATGCAAAAGATTTACAACGAATAGCTGATGAGGAATGGAAAGTAAGGAAGAAACATCTGCTGGAGTCACTGCGGATCCTAGAACAACAGCAAAAACCTAGAGAGGAACATGGAGCTAGGAAAGGCCAATTCTTAGAGGAAGAGAAGGAGACAAGGCTTCTTAAGGAGGAAAAAAAACCTAGAGAGAAACAACTGTTGGAGGAACAAGAAAAAGACAGAGCGTCTGCACTGCTAGAGAAACCACAAAAATCTACCGATGCCCAATTGCCGGAGGGAGAAAAGATGAAAGCACAGGAATCCAATCTACAAGAGGAAAAAGAGAGGAAAGCTGAGGAGACACAGCTGCAAGAAGAAGAAACGAGGAAAGCAAAGGAGGCCCATAACCAAGAGGAAGAAAAGAAGAACGCCCATGAGGTCCAGGTACAAGAGGAAGAGAAGACAAAACCTAAGGAAGCTGAACTGTCTGAGGAAGAAAAGCCAAATGCTAAGGAGATGCATTTGCTGGAGGAAGAAAAGACCAGGGAAGACCATCAGCTGGAGGAAAAGAAGACGAATGCAAAGGAGGCTCATTTATTAGAGGAAGAGAATGGGAACACTACGGAGGGCCAGCTGCTGGATGAAGACATGATTAAAATAGAGGAACTGGATATAATGGAAATCGAGGAACTGGAACTGGATACACCAAAAGATCATGAAGTAAAGCTGGAAGAGGAGCAAGAAGTATCAAATGAAGTAGAAAATGTGGACCGAGAAATAACTGTGAAACTAGAGGATCACCAGTATGCTGATGTAAGCATGAATAAAACCGAAAAGACCCAGATTATAAATCATGTCCAAGCTGAAAAGATACAGGTTACAGCAAAAATGGGGGAAGGAGGGAAACCACAGCTAAAGGTGACAGAAACCCGGATAATAAAGGTTACACCAATGCCGCAAGCACCTACTGTGTTGGGAATTGGACTTCCTATGATAAAAAGTGAGTATATGGATAATATTTTCTTTTGTGATTAATACCTATATTTTTATTTTTTTTGTGGCGGGAGGGTTGCAATTATTAGAAATGTCTGTAATACAGGTAAAATTCATCAGTTATAGAATAATAATAAATGCTAGTGACCTGACAAGTAACTTTTACACTTCTTTTTCAGTGAAAGCTCCAACACCTATCATTATAACCCGGGTTTCTGTTCTCCCAGAGCATGCTATCCTGCAGGCCACAAAACCCAAACCCTCCACTTCTACTGCCGAGATCTCAAAAACCTATCGAGTTATCGCACCCAAGGTCACTCCAACAGATAACCAGAATCAAACACTCCCAGCCAGCATTGATGCCTCCCAGTCTCCTGCAGGGGTTGACCCCACAGTTTGGGAGGTTAGTGTGTCCCGGGCTAACAGTGGAAATCTTAACCCAAGCAACATGTACCAAACACGTTGGCGCTCGGAATACCTGATGGACTTCAATGGAGTACGGGGGAGTGTGGTCTGTATGTTTTGTAGCTCCTCTCTAACCGTACTGAAGGAGAGCAGTATCAGAAGGCACATTGCACAAAAGCACGCACATACGGGGCTCTTCACTGCCGAGGAGAAGGCTGCAGTTATCCTGGACTGGGAAAATAAGTTGACTGAGGTTAAGAAGATTGGAGTAAAACCAAACAAGGAGGGATCAGTTATAGGAGGTAAGCATTGGGGTTACTAAGGGGATATTCAAGTCTTCCAAATACTGCATAGAAAAGCCGACTGGTCAGCACGATACTATTAGCTCCACTGAATATGGATCTGCAGCTCTTAACACTATAAAGAGGGTTGCCCACTTAATGAAACCCCTTATGAATGCCCCTAAGAGTTCGCTCTGAGTCCTGTGTCCCCTGACAATCTTGTGACACTCTGACGTAATTGTGAAGGCTGCAGTCAATCCGTTGCATCATTCACGTGACTGTTTAAAGGGGTTGTCCACTACTAGGACAACCTCTTCTTTATCGAAATGTTTGGCCCTGATAATATAATAAAGCCTATACTCGCCTCCTGTACTGGCGCTGATACCGCAGTGTCGTCATTTGCTCTCCTTGGGGCTCTCGTGCGGTTGTTGTGACTCTGGCGCCCAATCAGCACTGGCGTCACGGTCTCCGCCTCCGGACGTTTTGAATATGAAGCGGAAGTCCACGCTGCAGCTGATCCCTGGCTTTTTCTTCCTGTTGAAAACATCCGGAGGCCGGAACAGTGACGTCAGCGCTGATTGGGGACCGACGTCACATGTCATAATACCGCCTGAGTGCTGACACCACGCCATAGGAGGTGAGTATAGGCTTTATCATGGCCAAGTGAGGGGTATGAGAAGAAGTTGTCCAAATAGTGGACAACTTCTTTAAGTCATGGGATTGTCGGCGACAAAGGGCTTCAGAGCAGAGGAGCGGCCTCTGTCTGGTGATGGCTACATTTTTTTTAAATTTTAGGCGGTACTTTGGGGACATTCGTAAGAGGTTGTGGACAACTCCTTTAAATATGTGTTGCATGTGCAAATTCGACACGTGTGAACATGGCCTTAGAAGCCACCCATTTTTATGTTAATAACAAACAGGATTTTTTTTTTTTACTATGATACCTAGTGCCAAGTCCTCCTTCAAATAGGCCTCCTCGCCCTTTTTCTTCACCTTAGACGAAGGAAGATGTGGATGATTGAGGGCCTAGGGATACTTTTGGTATATGGATGAGGAACTTTCCCAATTGCTATAATTGCAGTGTGAATTGAGCCAATATATTGTCAGGACTGATGAATATAGCCGCAAGTCTCCCGTTGTAGGATAGACAGGAGTTATGATTGATTAGTTTGCAGTGGATGTGAGATGTTTGGCTGCAGCTTTTCAGTGTCATTAACTTGTAAGTACGTGTATCCATAGCAATAATTTGTCAAAATTTGTTGAAAAAAAAATACAAACAAAATAAACCCTCCAGCCACTCTTTGATCACTAGTTTACAGTTTATAGACAGAATTAAGTGTAACTGTTAAGTAACAGCATAAATCTATTGCTTAACTCTTCTTGTAGTGATACTAACTTAGTCGTCCAGAGCTGCATTTATAATTCTGCTGACATTTATAATATGTACTAAAAAGCTAAATGAAACCATACCATTAGATCAGTGGTGGGGAACCTCAGGCCCCAGGGCCATTTACGGCCCTCGATGAGCTTTTATCAGGCCCCCGAGCAGATTCTCAGGGACTGCATTCTTGGGCAGGGAGCTGTATTTTGATTACAACCAGCTCATTAATTTCTTCTTGCTCTGTTAGCACACACACGCAGTGTTCACTACTGAACACTGAAGGGCATGCAATGACAGATTACGTCCTGAAACCAGTGCCAGAGTCAGGGTGCACTATGTGGGCAGAGTTTGTACGGCCCCGAAGGATGGTATAAATATCCAAATGGCCCTTGGCAGAAAAAAGATTCCCCACCCCTGGGTTAGAGCATCTGCACACTTTTTATTTTTTTTTAATAGAAGATTTTGGAGAAAAAAACGGAGAACAAACTCTCAGAATTTTCATCAAAAGCTCCAAACGTGTAGGTCTGGTGGATGCATTGCTACGCTGCCGTGGTCCTTGTTGTTCGCCCGTAGCAGTCACCTGATGCTGCCAATCCCAGATCTAAACGGCACAAGCTGCTGAGTTGAAGGATTTGCTGCATTGCTGTCAACTTGGGATGAGCGGACCCGTAGAAGTTCAGGTTCCAGTAAACAAACTGAACTTTAGTCCAAACTTGAACATGAACCCGAACCCCATTGCAATCTGTGGGACCCGAACTTTGGAGCCAGAAAATTTTCTCTCGCTCTCACAGCACAAACCGTGAACGTTAAAGTTCGGGTTCGCTCATCTCCACTGTCAACGTGACAACATTGCTGCAGCCAAATAATAAAGTTTGGGGTCAGTGGCAGAGATATAGCACAGGACCGGTGGAGGGGGGTTGTAAAGCTTCCAGGTTTTTTTGTTTTGTTTTTTTACACATCACTATGTTCATATGGGCTAAAGAAAAAAATAAAAACTTGCAATTTTCACCCTGGCCACTGTATCTTTTTTGGACTCTTAATTCCTGTCATTTCAGGTAGCGTTTTATCATCAGAGGCAGGATAACAATGAGAGGTAACACCTCTATACAAGGCTGAATCCATCAGTCACAATAGGCGATGTCACAGCTCCTCCTGCTCACCCTCACTTTAGTGACATCAGCACATGCTCATTAGATGCATCAAATTATTATTTATTTATATAGCACCATTAATTCCATGGTGCTGTACATTAGAAGGGGTTACATCAAAATACAGATATCACTTACAGTAAACAAACTAACAATGACAGACTGATACAGAGGTAAGAGGACCCTGTCCTTGTGGGCTTACATTCAACAGGATGGTGGGGAAGGAGACAATAGGTTGAGGGTTGCAGTAGCTCCGATGGTGTTGAGATGGCCGTGTGGTCATTACAGGCTATAAGCTTCTTTAAAGAG
This sequence comes from Ranitomeya variabilis, assembly GCF_051348905.1. Classification (NCBI taxonomy): domain Eukaryota; kingdom Metazoa; phylum Chordata; class Amphibia; order Anura; family Dendrobatidae; genus Ranitomeya; species Ranitomeya variabilis. Next base: position 467,984,787 of record NC_135233.1, read on the forward strand.
ATGGGTTTTCAGGTTTCTTTTGGAGGATCCAAATGTGGTGGATAACCGGATGTGTTGGGGCACAGAATTCCAGAGGATGGGGGATATTCGGGAAAAGTCTTGGAGGCGATTGGGTGAGGAGCGAATAAGCGTGGAGGAGAGAAGGAGGTCTTGGGAGGACTGGAGATTGCGTGAGGGAAGATATTGAGAGATTAGTTTGGAAATATACGGAGCAGAAAGGTTATAGATGGCTTTGTAGGTCAGTGTTAGCAGGTTAAACTGGATACGCTGGGAAATTGGGAGCCAGTGAAGGGATTTGCAAAGAGGGGAAGCAGGAGTGAAGCGAGGAGAGAGATTAATTAGTCGGGCAGCAGAGTTAAGGACTGACTGGAGGGGTGCAAGAGTGTTAGAAGGTAGGCCATCAAATACAAAACATAGGGTCAGGGTCTGACCATTTTGGCTATGCACATGTGTTGTTTCCTAAAACGGGAAGTTAGTCTAATAAAAGCCCTGGGGAACAATGTGAAAATTGCACGATTTCTATTTTTTATTTATTTTTTAATAAGGTTGTGATATGTAAAAAAAAAAAATACAGGAAAACCAAACACAACATTTGCAAAAAAGAATTTAAAAATACATAAAAAAAAAACCTGATTTTAAATAGTGATTTTCTGATGATAACCTTTCCTTCAGGAGTGTATCTTATTGACAAACTTGCTGATTATTTCCGGTAGAAATATGTTTAGTTCTGTGCTTAGACACAAGCTATAACTCCAAGTCAGTACATCATAGGCAATATTTTATGTAGCTTGTATCCATACACTGTAAAATTGTGGTCATACACGGATACAGGTTTAAAGGGATATTCCCATGTCCAAGATCCTATCCCAATACGTAGTACGTGTAACATTAATATTAGCAAACATCTAGTATAGTTTTTCTGATTTGCTTTGTCTCTTTTCTAATGTGCAGGTATTGCAGGACCTAAGGTATCCATGGTTACGACCACTAGCAACTAGCTAACTGCCGCTTTCAGTTGGATATCCAAGGTCCTGCAATACCTGCACATGAGGAAAGAGACATAGTGAAGCAGAAGAACTATACTAAATTTGTAGTCTTTAAGTCTTTCTTTATATTAAAACATGGCAGTAGTAGTTGTAGCTGGATGGAGATTGAGCTAGATATAAGCAGCAACCAGAAAGCTATTGGATCCATCAAAGATGAGACCTCACTCTACAGTTTCTTCACAATGTCTTGACGTGATTTACCTCTCCGCCAAAAAATAGAAAATGCCTCAAAATGCTAAGAAACTGTGCAGGGCCTTGCTTTATACTTCTAACCTTTGCTGCTCTTTGATTGTGTTGTTGTAGACCAGGGGCTAAACATTGTGAATGTTCCTGATTGTGACTCTGTAGGACCCGAGGAGGAAGAGTCTAACTGGACTGGAGTGTTACCCGAAGGTAAAGGTGCTTCTTGGGAGTTTGCATTTGGAAGACTTCAAGGTAAAGTAAAGGACCCCGGTAGGTATCAGCACGACCGCTGGAAGCTGGAGTTTCTGATGGACTACACCCCAGCAAAGGATGGGTTAATCTGCATGGTATGCGGTGCGATGCTGATGAATCCAAAAATCAGCACCGTGAAGATGCACATCCAACAGAAGCATCCAGATACCACGTACCTGAGTGATCAGGAGAAGGCCGTTGTCATGGAGGAGTGGGAGCAAAAAATTGCCGCAGGCCATAAACCTGGAAGACACGCACACGGCGGGGATGAAATCTGCATAGAAATAAATGGTAAGGCCACTGTGTGCAACTATATATGGTTTCAGGTGAGCGTATGATATACGAATAACACAAAAAGTACACCTTTTAACCCCTTCCCGACCTGTGACTCCACGTAGGCGTCATGAAAGTTGATGCCAATCCGACCTGTGATGCCTATGTGGAGTCATGGCAGGATCGCATTCCTGCAGATCGAGTGAAAGGGTTAACTAAAATTTCACCCGACCTGCAGGTAAAGGAAGAGTTGTTCTTGAGCCCGGGGGGTGGCTTTGCCCCCCGTGGCTACGATTGCTCTGATTGGCCGTTTCAATTTCAACAGCCAATCAGAGCAATCGTAATATTTCACCAATGAAAATTGGTGAAATATTACAATACAGCCATGGCCGATGCTGCAATATCATCGGCCATGGCTGGAGACCGCGATTTGCCCCCGCCACAGACTCCTCCCCTCCGTCCTTTCCTCTGCTGCCCTCCTCTCCCCTCCATCCTGTCCTACGCCCCCCCCCCCCCCCCCCCCTGCTGTCCGATCCCACCGCCTGTACCTCCCGAGTCCCGGTGCGCCCGCCGAATCTGCCGGCCGATTCATTCCAGGTACACTTTGATGGAACCTATCACAGTGACCAAAATAAAAAAAATAGTAAATAAGCCCCCTCCTTTATCACCCCCATAGGTAGGGAAAATAATGAAATAAAGAAAATGTATTTTCTCTATCGCCTTTCATTGGGGGACACAGGAACCATGGGTGTATGCTGCTGCCACTAGGAGGCTGACACTATGCAAATAAAAAAGTTAGCTCCTCCTCTGCAGTGTACACCCTACCGACAGGAAGTAGGATATTCAGTTTAGCTTAGTGTCAGTAGGAGGTGGACACAGGTCTTTCATTAGACCCTTATCTACCTCAATGTGCGTCGTTTCTTTTCAGATTTTCCGGAGGGATACAGGGTGATCAGTCACACCTGTAATCCCACATTATGGACTATGAGTACGGCGTGTACTGCCACCCCGTATCCTCATAGATCCCACAGTAGGACCAAGATCCTAGCACACAAGCGTGCTTAGAAGTCCGGTCCTAGCTCCGTCCCCCACCCACTCGCCCACCTGTCGGTTGGAGGAGACAAGGACGTCCATCAGGTCCCTGGACGTCTGATATTTTCCCCGGAATGAGGTTAGTAAGGACGGCGTGGGATGTTTTAGGTGAGTATTCCACATACCCTACCCTCAGAGTCCTTCCTCCGTTCCCGGGTAGTCATTTGGGGGTCCCTTGGGATATTTTTCCAGGCTGCCTTGACCTGGTTGACGTTTTCATATATTGGCCGCAGGGGACACATGGGGCGGGGGTCGTCGCCCCATTCGCGTGGCGGCCGCGCTGTTCTCTGGCTGGTGGCCTTACAGGCGCCCGTGCTGACTGTTTTTCCCCCAGCCACACTGTGCTCTGACCTGCGCCGCTTTCCCCTGCGGCCGCACTGTTTCTGTCCCGATGCGGCGGCCTTACAGGTTGCCACGCTGATTTCCTCTTGCGGCCTCACTATTCATCTCTGACATGGCGCAGTTGCCTCGCTGGCAGCTGCGCCGCTTTCTCCTGCGGCTGCACCGTTTTCTGTTCAGGCGCGGCGGCTTTGCAGGCACCGCGCCGCTTCCTCCTCCAGCCGCACTGTGCCCTTTTGTCACGGCACGGCGGCCTTGCAGGCAACCACGCCACTTTTCCGGCGTCCGCACTACTCCCACCGCCGCGGCCCTTCCCGGCGGCCGCGTCTTCTTTTCCCTCGGGCGGGCTTTTCTCCCGCCCGACTATCATCGGCAAGCTCCGCCCACTGGCGCCATCTTGGTGCTCCTGGCCTGGCGGTTATACCCCACCCACCACTCCCCGGGCAGCCACAGTTACTTATTTCAGCGCCAGGAACGTTTTTCTTCGCCCATCTTAAGAGCGCAAATTTCTGGCATCCTCGCATCTCCCCACTGCTGTTCTTCAGGCCTGCAGCAAGTTCCGGACAAGAGGGTGCCCCAGATGTGTCTGCCTGTTCTCCTAGGGGCTATCGTTCCTGAGGAGCATCTTCCAAGCCGTGCAGCCTCCCATCTGAAAACCGCAGCGTCTGCCGTGAGTAGCTTTGCACCGCAGACTGACACAATCCCCTGCCCCCCTGTCCCCTAACCTTCTGACATTTCTCTCAGGGGCCCGTTCGGTCTAATTTTAAGGGAGGTCGCTCCCGGCCTCCTACTTTCTCCTGTGCCTTAGTGAAACACTTTCAGGGTTCGTCTTGTCATCGCAAGCTTCCCTCAGGCAGGCCTGCAGCAACCCACATTATGCTCACCGCCCAGGACCCGCCCCCCCTGCTGCTCCGCCTCAGAGCGAAGTCCCCACCCCAGGCGGGACCTCCTCTCTGTCTTTATCAGTAGCGGATCTCACACGGGTGTCCCAGACCCTTGTGTTCGTGTTCGATCGGTTGCCCCTGCAGACTTCCGTAGTAGCCAGTGGGTCGCAAGAAGCTCCGTCCGGGTCTTCCATTACAGGCCGCGATAGAGCCAGACAGGAACTCCGGTCTGAGTTCTCTTCTCGGCCCATCTCGCCCCACGGTCCTTCTCTGTGGACGACTTCCCCCTGGAAGTCAGACGAGGCTTTCTCTGATGTGCCTTCGGAGGATAATTTTGGGCCGGAGTCGAACCAAATCATAACATGAGGGATATGATTCAAAGCCTCATTGGAGCGTCCAATCTGACCTGTGGCATCAAAGATTCCTCTACGGAACCCGCAGATCAGGCGGTTCCGTTTAGACGGTCTAAACTACCTCCCAAGGGACTCGCTCCTCATCCTGAATTCGAGGAGCTTCTGGCCAGAGAAAGAGAGAATTCGACCAGACGTTCTCAAAGAGGCAAGCGTCTTGGAGTCTCATATCGCTTTCCTACGGATCTCCTCGCCAACCGGAATGAGAGGCAATAGAGAACGACCTCTCCCTCTGTGGATCCGCTGGCTGCTAGACTTGCCACCAACACAGTCCTCACGCTGTCTGGTGGGGCGACTCTGAAAGATTCCATCGATAGGATCATGGAATCCTTCGTGAATTCGGCTTTCGAAGCTGCCGCATCATCCCTATGCCCGGCTTTCGCTTCCACTTGGGTTTCGAAGTCTGTATCCGAAGGGGCTAAACAACTCCGTTGGGCCATTCAAGCCGGAGCTCCACCAGACTGGCTGGTGGAACTTGCCGCCCAGATTACTCATGCCGGGGAATACTTTGTTCCCTGGACGTCGCGTCTTCTGCCGCTCAGGCGCCCAGTAATGTTGCCAGCCGTCGCACTGTTTGGCTCAAGAGTCATCAAAGAAGTCCCTTACGAGCCTGCCTTTTTCAAGGATCTCATCTTTTCGGTTCCAAGCTGGACCAAATTATTAAGGACGCCACTGGCGGCACCAGTTCCCTTAGGCGACAATTTCGGCCTTTTTCATCATTTCGCGGCATCAGATTCCTCTTTGCAACAGCAGAGGCCACAGGCACGTTAAGAGAAGAAGGTGTTCTTCGGACTCACTTCTTCCTGGCGTTCCCGCTACTCCTAAAGGTGGATTCTCCAGGTCCAGGACTGGAAGTTCCACTTAGGCATGACGCACGACTAGACCCCAGCCCGTTTACCAGGCTGGGCAGCCTGGTAAATTATTTTTTATTTTCACGGCTCTGCATTATAAACTTCTGTGAAGCACTTGGGGGTTCAAAGTGCTCACCACACATCTAGATAAGTTCCTTAGGGGGTCTAGTTTCCAAAATAGGGTCACTTGTGAGGGGGCTCCAATGTTTAGGCACACAGGGGCTCTCCAAACGCGACATGGTGTCCGCTAAAGATTGGAGCTAATTTTTCATTCAAAAAGTCAAATGGCGCTCCTTCCCTTCCGAGCCTTGCCGTGTGCCCAAACAGTGGTTTACCCTCACATGTGAGGTACTCAGGAGAAATTGCCCAACAAATTTTACGATCTATTTTATCCTGTAGCCCATGTGAAAATGAAAAAATTGAGGCTAAAAGACATTTTTTGTGAAAAAAAAAAAAATATATATTTTTTCATTTTTACGGATCAATTTGTGAAGCACCTGGGGGTTCAGAGTGCTCACTATGCATCTAAATAAGTTGATAAAGTTCCTTTGGGGTCCAGTTTCTCATTTTACCCTTGGGAAAATAAAAAAATTGTTGCCAAAAGATCATTTTGTGACTAAAAAGTTAAATGTTCATTTTTTCCTTCCATGTTGCTTCTGCTGCTGTGAAGCACCTGAAGGGTTAATAAACTTCTTGAAAGTGGTTTTGGGCACTTTGAGGGGTGCAGTTTTTAGAATGGTGTCACTTTTGGGTATTTTCATCCATATAGACCCCTCAAACTGACTTCAAATGTGATCCAAAAACAGAAAAAAAGACCGCACTACCAGCTGGTTCTATCACCTGAGCTGTCTGAGTGGGACTCAGATACCAAGAAGCGAAAATGGATGTCCGGTGCTTACGCTGAAACAAGTCCAAATCACCGCTGCATGTAGGTAGAAGAAAAGTGGGCACTCACCATCCAGATAAAATTCAAACTTTATTCTGACATCATGTCAAATGCAGGACAGGCAGGGAAACACGGGCTTCCACAAGATGACGGTCGTTTCGCGCAAATGCGCTTCAACGGGTCTTGATGTCAAGTGAGGTGGTCCCTAAAAAAAAATGGTTTTGTAAATTTTGTTGTAAAAATGAGAAATCGCTGGTCAAATTTTTTAACCCTTATAACTTCCTAGAAAAAAAATGTTGTTTCCAAAATTGTGCTGATGTAAAGTAGACATGTGGGAAATGTTATTTATTAACTATTTTGTGTCACATAACTGGTTTAACGGAATAAAAATTCAAAATTTGAAAATTGTGAAATTTTCAAATTTTTTTTCCAAATTTCCATTTTTTTCACAAATAAACGCAAAAATTATCGACCTAAATTTAACACTAACATGAAGCCCAATATGTCACGAAAAAACAATCTCAGAATCGCTAGGATCCGTTGAAGTGTTCCTGAGTTATTACCTCATAAAGGGACACTGGTCAGAATTGAAAAAAAATGTCCAGGTCATTAAGATCAAAGTAGGCTGGGTCATGAAGGGGTTAACAAAATATTGAAGTCGAGTGATACAAATTTGATCAAGGCCACGTTCACACGGGCATATAAAAAAATAGCGTTTCATTCTTTTTTTTTCCTTTTTTTTTTGTTGCTCACGCATAGATTGATGGTATCTGATTTACGAGAGAAAGTAGTGCATGCTGCATTTTTTTTTTCAACCAGATTTGGTCCGTGAAAAAAATCGCTCATCTGGCACCACCCCATTGAATATCATTGGTCTGAGTATGGTCCTTTTATTTATGGAGTGCACCTGGACCGGAAAAATACTGCTGTGTGAACCATCCCTATTACTTGGAAAAGTTATATACAAAGATGTCAGGTAGTGTTCTCCATTCACATGTCTGGCTGTGTCTAGCACACAACCATAATTTCAGGCCGAGTGCTGTCCGTAGAAGAAAAAAAGGAGTGCAATCAGACCGATATTATTCATTGGGACAGCGCTGACCAGTAATTTTTAATTTTTTTTACCTCTTGGATCGAATCTGCGTGTGAAAAGAACGAATTACATTCGGATGATAAGTGGGAAAAAAATTGTCCTAATTTTCTGATTGAAACTGATAACTTTTTTTTTTATAATACGGTCGAGTAAACCTGCTCTGAACCACTCAAAGAATTAGGATTTAAAAACAGAAAAAAGGAAACCTTTGATTTATGCTGCCTGAACCTTGAACATTACAGTGATTTATGTTTTACTATGAAGTGATGGTGTATTTTAGAGAAAAACTAGTTTAACAAACAGGTGTCGGGGGACTAGGTGAATAGTGACCTTTGTGTGACTTGGCCAGATTGACAGGTCTCTGCCTATTTGTGTATGTCCCTGAAATAGGACTTGGGTCACCTTTTTGTCAATCCCTTAGTGTTGGGTCATCTTTCTTGACTTTGGCCAGTTATAGTTACATTCCTGGTCTTTGCTGATGAGAAACTGTGTAATATATAGAACATTTATTTTTATTTAATTCATTTTTTTTTTTTACATACTTTTACATTTTTTTTTAACTGTTCTTTTTATACTTCCCCTTAACACAGAAGACTCAACCACCTCCGAAAGAAATGGATCAAGTGTTGCAGTCAGCAGTCCTCACCCCGAAATCGTTCTACCAACTTTGTCCAAGACACCTAAAGCTACCCCTTCCTTGCCACCCCCATGCAATAGTGCAAAACCTAATTACCAGGTCCGATGGCGCACAGAATTCATGATGGACTATGACTGTCGACGTCAAGGTCTCATCTGCATGGTGTGTGGTGGGACTTTAGCCACCCTGAAGGTCAGCACTATAAAGCGCCACATAGTCCAGGTGCACCCTTACTCTGTAGATTTCACAGCCGAGGAGCGGAAGAGGATCCTGGACGCCTACAGCGAAATGGCTCTGCATTATATCCATTCTGAGGAATGTTTTAAAACTCCACCTCAGGAGGAAGTAAAAGGACGCAAGCGAAAATCAGCTGCCATGTTGGAGTCCTGAAGATCCCAATAGACAATATCTAACTTTGCACACTTAAGAAGCTGCGTCATTTATCATTTGCTTGATTTACAGTTTTTAGAGACTGGTAGTGGCATCACTACCCATGGGTCGGCATTGGGACATCGCATAGTTTCCCCCTTGCTATCCTTGACCGTGGATCCTTCAGTCGCTTCCTGAAATCTATATATTGTCTAAATCTCCCTTTTGCGAGCAGACTGTAACTATGCATATACCATATTTACATGTTTGTGGCTTTGTATTTTAAGGCCACGTGTACCAGGCTGTGAAATTATGGTCCGCAAAAAATTTCCTTTTTTTTTTTTTTTTTTTTCCTTTCTGGAGTAAAATACATAAGTCAGCAATGAACTTTATTTTATATATTCAACTAAATGTATTAATCCTGGCAAATGTATTTACACCTTTCCCCCAAATAAGTGTCACCTTCCGTTGCTAGAAGTCTGCAGCAAAAGGTTTTAATGTTTCTCTTGACTGGATATTAATAATTTTCATGGTAAATTTAATACAGACATTTTATGGATTTGGAACTTTAACACATCTCGCCTCCTTACCAAAATCAGGACATTCCCCCTGTGATAAACACTTGAGCCTAATGGGACATTGTTGCTGAATACTTGCTTGAGTGACGGGTTCAACATCTTTGATTTAAGACTACGTTCACACTATGAAACGTTGGCCATTTTTCATCCAGAAAAACTGACCTTTTTTATTTTTTTATTTTACATCCACAAGGATACAGATGATGCACCCATTAAAATATATAGCCTTTTGCATTTAATTTTTTTTTTTTGTTACCTTCTTTTCCCCATGCACACACTGTGGTCTATTTTGCCTATTGAAATACCAAAAATGGACCGAAAAAATACTCATGTGAACTTATCCTAAAGTCATAGTGCTGTCGTTTTTTTTTTTCTTCTCGTACAGGACACTGATCAATCATTTCAATGATCAATACTCGAAGTTTTTTAAAAAAAAAAGATTCGTTGGACTCAGCAGATCCTATTCTCATCCTTTTTTGCAGCTCACACTCTGCCGTTAAAAGTCTGAGGATTCGTATGAAATGGATGAACCGCGGAAGACTGACTTTTTCACTGTTGCATCTGATTATTATCCGTTTAACTGATCCATTGAGTCGATAGATAAAAAAAAAAAAGTTGTCTAACCCCCCCCCCCCCCACCCAAAAAAAACAAACAAAAAAAAACAAAACAGAAACTAGGATGACACCAGAGAAAAAGATTCGGTTTATCTTGGATGGTATCACTGTGTGAATGCAGCCTAAGAGGAATAAACAATATATCGAACATGTATTTACATGTCTTCGAAAGGGATTTCTTGTAATTCTTAAACCGTTTATCAATTTGCCTTCTTTGGCTTTTCTTCATATGGAAGCATTCCCAATGTTAAATTTCATACTGAAAAAAAAAAAACACATTTTGGGACCAATTCATTAGCTTTCATTTTTTTTTGTTATGCTTATAAATATGAGAAACTATCTTGTTCTATAAAATGAACTGTTTGAATTGTACGTTGCAGATAAACCTGGTTTCCTCATGCAGGTTGTGGCTTATTTCTTTCGTTATTGTGCATGTCTTCTGTAGTTCACCCTGTTGGTCGTCGGCACTTTTTAAGAAATGTGCTGACAGATAAGTCATTAGTTGGGTCTCCGCAGACTTTTGCTTAGCAGGACTCTGTAGACCTTTCACTGTTCCTATTTGGCTCACGATAATGATCTGTTTACAGGCCAAAAAAAAAGGGCACAATGTTTGGAGTGCGAAAGCCTCTTTGATTTTGCAATAGGCGAGGATCTTGACATATCCAGACCCCACAATTTATTTTTTAAATGTATAGATACTCTTAGTGCTTGTTCAGACATCCGTGCAAATTAGTCCAATGTCTACCTCAGTGCACGGACCGGCTGCAGTTCTCGCTACTCATGCGTGAAGGCTTCATATATTTTTATGAGGCTATCACTTTCTGTTCGAGAGAACCACGGCCAGTCCATGCCCAGACATAGGCATGAGCCCTTACTCTCTTCACCTCGTTGAAAACATGCCCCCTCAATTTGGGTGAGCATGCATATCTGTATGGGGAGTTTTAAATGGATAGCTGTCAAACAAATGTGTGTTTTGTTATATTTTTAAAGAAATCGGTCAGCACAAAATGACGGTTCAAACCAAACAGAGGCGCTCAGTGCACCCTTAGCATGGCCAATCAAGTTCTTTGTTCCACCTACTGGTTTTACATCTATTGCTGCCCTTTTCTGGTTCTATAAAGCCAGAACTGTCAAACATAGGAGAGGGCGTAAATAAAGGGAAAATTAGGTGTGGCCGCGCCATGGTGCACTGAACGCCTCTACATGGTTGGAACAGTCATTCTACTATGCCGACAGTACCGGTTTGAATAGTCATTCTGTGCCGAGAGTCCCTTTTGAAATAACCGCTATTGAATGCCAATGGCAGCTTTTAGGATCTATACAAATCGTCAATAAATTACAACTTTTTATTAGAGCCAATGATAGGATTGGTCCCTGTCGTGTGAGATTAGTCAACATTTGACTCCTACATTGGGCTACATATAAGTAACGAACAAAATTGAACTAGTTAAACATATAGAAAGAATAATTCTTCACCTGAAATGTTGTAAAGGCTTCGTCTGTGGCCATCCTCAGATATGCTTGTCAAAGGGAAGGCGAGACTAAGGGATATTGTAATTCTATGTATAGCTTGGTAATCCACTTTGTACACACACGCCACGAGCTCCATTATTCACAAGTAAACCAAACGTAAGGAAGAAAAAAAGTTTGATGTGTTGCCTCTTAAACTTTAATATGTAATATGCCAGTCTAAGTATTTTAATATCTGCCTAGATGCAAATTGTTGGCATTTCCCTTTTCTGTGTAGTGCACTTTTACGCATTTACACTCGGCATTGAAATTGCAACTCCAAGAAAGAAATGTCGTGGAATTTTGGAAATCACAGAATGGATAGATGTGTTACTCTTCTGCAAATGATGAAAATAGAGATCTGCTGGCAGCTCCCCGTGCAATTAACGACCAATGCAGATGTAATTGAAGGGAGACCAGTTTGGAGACGCTAAAGGCCTCTTCATAGCATTGCCTATTTCTCCTTCGCCACATTGGGGGACACAGGACCATGGGTGTTCTGCTGCTGTCACTAGGAGGCTGACACTAAGTTGAGACAAAAAAGGTTGGCTCCTCCCCTGCAGTATACACCCTGATGCTGGCTTCCAGAGACCCAGTTCAAGCTTAGTGTCCGTAGGAGGCACACTGGATTTAAATCTTTCTATCCCGGACAAAGGGGGCGACGGATTCTTTCATGTTCCGATCTCCCCCGAACCAACATCAGGCGAGCACGGGAGTTTTACCTCTCCGTACCCTCTCCTGCGACGTGGGATGCCACTGCCTGAGCTGTTTTTTAGGGGCGATGGGCCCCTTCAAGGGCACCGATCTCCCCCCTCCCTTATCAGACGAGCACTGGAGTGTCACCTCCAGTATCCTCTTCTGCAGCCAGGCCATTGCCGAACATTCAGCCCTGCCCACCAGGTTTTATCCTCGGCTGTGCAAAGGCACTATTCCTCCGTGGCATCCGTGCGGCCCCCACTGCATCACCACTGAAAAAAGAGCGGATGATGGAAGGAGGCGGACGGTTCCTCTCCACCCCCCTTTTTATGGGGATGGTGGATAGAGGCTTCCCCCAACGCTGCACCGTCCTGATCACCCCGGGCACAGCTCAAGCAAGCTTCTCTGCTTTTCCCCCTCTATTCGGGGTAAGTGCCATAACCTGTGTGTGGGGGGGGGGGGTCGGTCGTCCCAGCGGTTCCGGAGGGCTCCTGCACTGCTTTTCAGGGTCTCCCCTAGGCGCCGGTGCTCCGCGGCCGCGCGCCTGGCCGAAGCTGCAAATTTAGTCCCCGGCTTCGGCCTAGCACAGGCCGCACTCCGATAGGCTCCACCCCCTTTTTGCATCGTTCTGCGGCTCCGCCCCCCGGTCCTGGCGCTTCTCGCTCTCTGCGAGATTCCCCTCCCTACCCCCGGCGGCCATCTTTATCCTCTCTGCACGCCGCAGCTCCAGCTCCTTCACGTGCAGTGCTCTGAACGCCGGCTGTCGCTCCTCCTGCACCGCCGCTGCTTCTCTCCCTCTCTCTGCGGGACACAGGACCACGGGTAAGGAGACCACGTTAGGTTCTCTCTTGCAGCGTCGCCCTCACTTCCACAGTTTTCAGACCCTGAGCACTATCTTACATTAGGGTACACCATGTCCCAGTCAAGGACCAAAAAGGTCACCAAGGTGCGTTCTACCTTTTTTACTGCGTGTACCACCTGCCAGGCTCCACTTCCTCAGCCTCAAAGCTCCCCCCTCTGCTCAGCCTGCGATGCCCCAGGAGCCCTCCACCGCCACCGACCCCAGTGTATCTAGTCCCCCTGAGTGGGTTGCGTCACTGTCACAGTCCGTGGATTCGCTAGCCAAAGCGATTAAATCCCTTCAGGACCCCTCTGGGGAGCGGGGCTCTTTTTTTCCTGGGTTAAGAGATCCCTCCGTAACAGGGGAATCGTCGGCCAGCAGGGGCTGCTCTCACCGGAAGGAGGCACGGTCATCCAGAAAACGGATCCGCACTACCTCCCCAGAGCACTCACCACACCAGTCAGCCTCTGGTAGCTCCACTTCTCGCTCACCCTCTCCAGGGGCCCGTAGCGATCACGACTCTGAATATGAGTCTGATGCATCCTTAGACCCGGATGCCCCAGAGTTTAGGTCTACTGTCGACTCCCTCATCGAGGCAGTCAATCATGCACTAAAAGTGGACGATGATTCTAATTCTGCTCTGGACCATTCCGTTTCCTTTACGAGAAACAAGCGTTCCCATAAGACGTTCACCTCTCACCCAGATTTCCTGGATATAGTCAGGCGACACAGGGAGCGTCCAGATAAGCGTTTTACAGGCAAAAAGGCCCTGGAATCGAAGTATCCCTTTTCCGCAGATCTGGTTAAGGATTGGACGGAATCTCCACGAGTAGATCCTCCGGTTTCGCGCCTGGCAACCAAAACTCTCTTATCCGTTCCTGATGGTGCTTCAATTAAGAATCCCACGGAATGCCAGCTAGATTCCCTAGCTCGCTCAGTGTACGAAGCCTCAGGTTCCTCTCTATCTCCCTCCTTCGCTGCGGCTTGGGTTGCCAAGGCAATGGTTTACTGGGCAGATGCCCTTGCCAAATCCATTCAGGAACAGGAACTGCCGTCTGAGGTGGCGGACCTGGACAAACAAATTGCCATGGCTGGAGATTATGTGATGTATGCGTCCCTCGACGCAGCGGACTGTGCAGCAACTGCGGCTTCGAACGCCATCACCATTAGGAGAGCTATCTGGCTCAGAGAGTGGCGTGCAGATTCCTCCTCAAAAAAGTCTCTGATTTCCCTTCCCTTTCAGAGCGGGCGTCTTTTTGGAGAAAAGCTAGACCAGCTTATTTCCGACGCTACAGGAGGAAAGAGCAAGTTCCTCCCGCAACACAGGCCCAAAACTGCTTTTCAGCGACAACAATATTTTCGGCCCTTTCGCAGTAGCCCATTCTGGTCCAATTCTGCCCCCTCATCCAGATCAGAACAATCCGCACGCTCAGAGACTCTCGACCTTCTTTCAGGCCGAATCAGTCCTGGCGAGGAAAGCCTAGGCAACCCAGAACCAGAGGGTCCAGGCCTGCCAGATTCCCTCCACAATGACTCGGGGACTATTCCAGCCGACACCTCCAAAGTAGGCGGACGTCTGCTTCTTTTTCAGCAAGTCTGGCTTTCCGTCATCCACGACGAATGGGTCAGGGATCTGGTGTCGTCTGGCTACAAAATAGAATTCTCCGCCTCCCCTCCAGCACGTTTTTTTCCCTCTCGTCTCCCAAGTTCGGGAGCTCAGTCTCGCTCCCTTCACTGCGCCATCGAATCCCTCCGCCAAAGCAGTGTCATCGTTCCGGTTCCGGAACACGAGAGATTCGGAGGTTTCTACTCAAACCTCTTCGTCATGCCAAAAAAGGACGGGACGGGACGGTACGCCCCATGTTGGACCTGAAGCTTCTAAACAAGTATGTAAAAGTACGGCACTTCAGGATGGAATCTCTCCAATCGGTCATTTCCTCGATGGAGAGAGGGGAGTTCCTAGCATCCATAGACATCAAAGATGCTTACCTTCATATCCCAATCTTCCCGACACATCAAAGGTTTCTCCGTTTCGCCATCCTAGAGGACCACTTTCAATTCACAGCCTTACCCTTCGGTCTTGCCACAGCGCCCAGGGTATTTACAAAAGTCATGGTGGCTGTCATGGCTATTCTTCACTCTCGAGGAGTGGTCGTGTTGCCATACTTAGGCGACCTCCTCATAAAAGGTCCGTCTTGTCAGGCCTGCGAAGCAAGCGTCCGCATTACCTTGGATTCTCTTTCGCGCCTGGGCTGGCTAATCAACTCGGACAAGTCCTCTCCCATTTCTGCCAGACGGATCTCATTCCTAGGCATGATCCTGGACACATCAAGGGGACTGGTCTTGCTTCCTCGGTCCAAGGCCAAAGAGCTTCAGCAGGGAGCTCGGACGCTCTGTCACCCTCGTCCCCGGTCCATCCGTTTTGCCATGAAGATCCTGGGAAAAATGGTGGCCGCAATAGAAGCTGTCCCTTTCGCTCAACTCCATCTCCGCCCCTTACAACAGGCTCTGCTGGCCAACTGGGACAGGAGTCCCTTATCCCTCGATCGCCCATGTCCTCTGTCCCCACGGATCAGGCAAGCCCTCACATGGTGGACTCTGGGATCATCTATCCTCCAGGGGAAGTCCTTTCTCCCGATCCGCTGGCTGGTGGTAACTACCGACGCCAGTCTCCTTGGTTGGGGAGCGGTTTTCCTACACCACTCTGCCCAGGGGCGTTGGACGATTGGGGAGTCGAGGCTCCCTATAAACATCCTGGAGATTCGAGCGATCAGACTTGCCCTGAGACGCTTTCACCCCCTGCTTGCAGGTCACCCAATTCGGGTTCAATCGGACGTCACAGCCGTGGCGTATATAAACCATCAAGGGGGTACCCGCAGCAGGGCGGCGATGCAGGAAGTCTCCCACATTCTTCGTTGGGCCGAGGCCAACCACTCTATCATTTCCGCGGTGCACATTCCGGGCGTCGAGAACTGGGCGGCGGATTTTCTCAGCCGTCAGGGCCTTGCCTCGGGGGCGTGGGAACTTCATCCAGAGGTTTTCCGACAAATCTGCCTTCGCTGGGGAACCCTGGACGTGGATCTGATGGCGTCCAGACTGAACGCCAAAGTCCACAATTTCATAACACGTTCTCGGGATCCCCAGGCCATCGGGGTGGACGCACTGATATCCCCGTGTTATCGGTTCCAACTCCCGTACGTGTTTCCTCCGCTTCCCTTACTACCGAAGGTGATCCGGAAAATCAAGACTGAGGGGGGTTCAGGTCATCCTTGTTGCCCCGGATTGGCCACGCCGCGCATGGTACACGGAGCTCGTTCAGCTCATATCCGACGTTCCCTGGCGGTTACCAGACCGCCCAGATCTGCTTCGCCAAGGGCCGATCTTCCACCAGAGCTCAGGGGCCCTACGTTTAATGGCGTGGCTGTTGAATCCTGGATTCTAACCCAAGCTGGTTTCTCTCAGCTGGTCATTCCCACCATGATCAAAGCTCACAAGACGTGCTCTGCTCGCATCTACCACCGCACCTGGAAGGCCTACTTCTCGTGGTGCAGGCTCCGAGGTCGCCCTCCGCTTGCTTTCTCAATTCCTTCCATTTTGGATTTCCTGCAGTCCGGTTTGGATTCCGGCCTGGCACTGAGTTCCCTCAAGGGTCAGATCTCAGCTTTATCCGTGTTGTTTCAATGTAAGATCGCTGCCAACTTGCAAGTCAGGACCTTCATTCAGGGGGTCTCCCATGTGGTACCCCCCTACAGAATGCCATTAGAGACCTGGGATCTCAATTTGGTTCTGAACGTTCTTCAGGAACCTCCGTTTGAACCTCTGCAAGACGTACCGCTACCTGTCCTCTCCTGGAAGGTTGCCTTCCTTGTGGCAGTGACATCTATCAGACGGGTCTCAGAATTGACCGCTTTATCCTGCCGGGCGCCTTTCCTTGCCTTCCACCAGGACAAGGTAGTTCTACGCCCATCTCCAGCCTTTCTCCCTAAGGTGGTCTCATCTTTCCACCTTAATGAGGACATCATTCTTCCCTCTTTCTGCCCACAGCCAAAACACAGGGTCGAAAAGGCCCTCCATACCCTGGATGTGGTACGGGCTCTTAGGAGGTACATTTCCAGAACTGCTCATTTCCGCAAATCGGACTCCCTCTTTCTTCTCCCGGAGGGTCACAGAAAGGGTTTAGCTGCGTCTAAGGCCACGATAGCCAGATGGATTCGGTCTGCTAAGAATCCTATCGGGTCAGGGGCAGACCTATCCCGGAGGGGATTAGAGCACACTCTACTCGGTCGTTGGGTGCTTCCTGGGCCATCCGGCACCAGGCGACGGCGGAGCAGGTTTGCAAGGCCGCAAGGTGGTCCAGCCTGCATACTTTTTCAAAGCACTACAATGTACACATTCAATCTTCTGCGGATGCGGCCTTGGCAGACGTATTCTGCAAGTGGCCGTAGCGCATTTATAGTCAGTTGGTACACGGAGTTTATTTGGTTGTATTGTTTCCCACCCAGGGACTGCTTTGGGACGTCCCATGGTCCTGTGTCCCCCAATGTGGCGAAGGAGAAATAGGAATTTTTGTGTGTACTCACCGTAAAATCCTTTTCTCCGAGCCACTCATTGGGGGACACAGCACCCACCCTGTTAGCCTTACGTCTCGTTACCTTTTTTTGGGTTCTTGACTTTTTCTGACATGTTATACTCTAATGTTATGTATTATATTGATATTAATCTACTGCTTTTGCACTGAACTGGGTCTCTGGAAGCCAGCATGAGGGTGTATACTGCAGGGGAGGAGCTAACCTTTTTTGTCTCAACTTAGTGTCAGCCTCCTAGGGACAGCAGCATAACACCCATGGTCCTGTGTCCCCCAATGAGTGGCTCGGAGAAAAGGATTTTACGGTGAGTACACACAAAAATCCCTATATGGTCTCCAAACCAATCTTCTGGTATCATTATATTCAAGGCAAAACGAGACTCACCGATGAACAGGGTAGACCTCCATCGCAGTGTTATGCTGCACCATGATAGACTTTGAGAACAGTGACGAGAGGTCTTTTCAAGGGTATGTCAAACTGATCCTACTCATGGATTATGGTGCTTAATGGCATACGGTAATTTCCCGTAGCAATAGTCTTCATTCCAGATGCACTAATAGCTCGGCAATGATTTATTGTAGAAGCAGTGGTGCGGCCATTTCTCGAATGTCACAGGAGTCGGTTTTCAACGTCACAATACCATGCCGCGCGTTGCTCGTATGTGTGTGCACAGCATACATGTGCTATCATGGCCTGCAGCGTCTCTAGACTTGTTTCCCATCGAGCACATGTAGGATTTCATCGGTTGGAAAGGAGCTGCCAGCAGCAGATCTTGATAAGTGCGTGAATTTCTGACAATCATATTTGATACTGAATACATTGAGTTGTTTTCAAAATTTTGTTTCCCCATTTCCATATCACTGACACTTTTATCCATTCTGTGATTTCCGTAATTCCATAACCATTGCTTCCGTTGCAATGGGTGATAAATACAGAAGTGGTGACGTGTTTCAACTGTACTTATCCTCCTATTGTTTCCCCTCTTGATTTTGGCTTACAAATACTGATCAAATACTAATAGTGTGTGACCATTGCCTAAGTCTAGCAAAAGCTGGACTTATTGGAAAAGTCACATGCAAATTGGGATATGACTGACTCCGCGTCCTCACAGTGGATTAGTGCAGGAGCTGCCTGCTGTTTATATGCACAGGTCTGAACCATAAATCAGACGAGCATAACTTATTTTTTTCCCTGCAGATCTGATATTTCTGTGGAAAATCGTCCATGTGCACTAGCACATACACTACAGTCGGTCCTTTGTGCGTAGACTTAAAAAACCTTGCGTGAACGTATGAAAGTATTTATTTTACAAAGTATAGCCGAGGCCCAGACTCCCTTTTGGATTCCGTACAAGAAAAACCATTCCGTTCTCGGGCAGAAAATGTTTTGTCACAGGACATTGCTACCTATTTTTCCTCTAGTTCTACACTTAGTATAAAGCCGAGGCCAAGGGCGCAGTATTGGAGGTTGGGAATATGCTGCATGTGAAGAGGGAAGGGTTATCAATACAGTAATGTGCAGCGAGCAGAATAATGATAATGCACAACGCTACGGCTCTAAATGTGCAGGCTTTTTTAATGGATGATTCGTAGACGAGCTGCAACTAGACATTTCTGCCTGAGCAGAGACCACTCCTCTCTGCTTCACACCTGAATGCACTTAGTTGTACATATATTGCATAGCACAAGTCTGCAATGACTTCAGTCTGCAGTGTGATTCCTAAAAGTGTGAAGATTAATTTAGAATTAAAACCAGAAGGGAACTGAAGGTAACTGGCAAGTCACTGTAAACAATGTTTCTGTTTGTTTTCACTTTCACCCCTATAATCCTTCACTTTCTGCTAACACCCCTAATCCCTACACCTAGTAAGGAACTGTTCATCTCTTCAATCATCCCCATCCATCTCACCTCCTCCTCAGAACTGTTCCTCAACTTACAATCCTCTGTCTCAAAGCAGAGACAGCCTCCTCATGCCCTCTCCTGTCCCACCTTCTAACACTTTCTCTGCTCCTCATTGCTGGTGACATCTCTCCAAATCCTGGTCCTCCTCACCACATCCCCACAGTCAGTTCTACCTCCCATCCACGCTCTATTACAAATTTCCATAACCTCTTTAACCTTATATCCATTCGCCCGGCCCCAGCTTCCCCAGTCCCACTAACAGGAGCGCTGTGGAATGCTCGCTCTGTCTGTAACAAGCTTTCCTACATCCATGATCTTTTTATTTCTCAAACTTTCCTTCCTCGCCATTACCGAAACCTGGCTCACTCCTTCTGACACAGCCTCTCCTGCTGCACTCTCGTATGGTGGCTTCCACCTTTCTCACACACCCCACCCCAGCAGCAAGCATGGTGGAGTTGGTTTTCTCCTGTCAGATAACTGCTCTTTCACCCCAATCCCACTGCCTCCCTCTGTTACCCTCCCTTCCTTTGAGGTGCACTCTGTGCACATCTACTCCCCCTCCAACTGGCTGTCATTTACTGCCCCCCTGGGCCAGCCACCACCTTCTTTGACCACTTCACCACCTGGCTACTTCATTTCCCTTCTGCGGACATCCCCACTATCATGGGCGACTTCAACATCCCCATTGACACTTCCCTCTCAGCTGCCACTAAACTTCTCTCACTTCCTCCTTCGGCCTCACTCAATGGTCTTCTGCAGCCACTCACAAAGATGGTCACACACTGAACCTCATCTTCACCCGCCTCTGCTCCCCATCTAACCTCTCTAACTCACCTCTTCCTGACCACAACCTACTCACATTCTCTTCCCTCTCCTTGTCTACAATCCCCACCCCACAAACTTGCACACCTTCGCAGAAATCTTAAACACCTTGATCTACACACACTCTCTGAATCTCTCCTCCCTCTCACAGACATAAATTCCCTACACAATGCGGATGATGCTGCTGCGCTATATAACACCACAATAGCTGCAGCTTTGGAATCTCTTGCCCCTCTCACACATACCAAAGCTCGCAAAATCAACAGACAGCCCTGGCACACCAGCCTCACCAAAGAACTGAGGCAAGCTTCTAGGGCTGCTGAGCGGAGATGGAAAAGATCCCACTCCAACGAGCACTTCATCGCATTCAAACAGTCCCTCACTACTTTCAAGACCACACTCGCCACTGCAAAACAAACCTACTTCTCATCTCTCATATCCTCCCTGTCTCACAACCCTAAACAGTTATTCAATACCTTCAACTCTCTCCTCCGTCCCCCAGCACCTCCTCCCTCCCCACTCATCTCGGCTAAAGACTTTGATGTTCTCAATCTTCTGCTTGAAAAATGAGGCAGACAGTTTTAGTCGACAACCCCCAGAGCCCTTCCTCCCAACTACCCTGCCCTCCACCTCCAAAACCAACTTCTCCATCATTACAGAAGATCGACTCTCCACTCTACTCTCAAGATCGCATCTCACCACCTGTGCACTTGACCCGATCCCTTCCCACTTCATCCCAAACCTTGCCAGTCTTCATCCCAACTCTATCCCATCTCTTTAACCTATCACTAACAACTGGTGTTTTCCCCTCAAGCTTTAAACATGCCTCAATCACACCTATCCTCAAAAAGCCCTCTCTTGACCCATCCTCTGTATCTAGCTATCGCCCTATATCACTTCTCCCCTATGCCTCAAAACTACTGGAACAACACGTCCATCTTGAACTGTCCTCCCATCTATCTTCCTGCTCCCTCTTCGACTGCTTGCAATCAGGCTTCCGGTCACACCACTCCACTGAAACTGCCCTAAGGTCACCAATGACCTATTAATTGCCAAGAGCAAGCGACACTACTCTATCCTCCTGGACCTGTCCTCTGCCTTTGATACAGTGGACCATTCCCTATTACTACAGACCCTCTCATCCCTTGGCCCTATCCTGGATCTCGTCATACCTAACTAACCGAACATTCAGTGTCTCCCATTCACACACCACTTCCTCACCTCACCCTCTATCTGTCGGAGTCCCGCAAGGTTCAGTTCTAGGGCCCCTGCTCTTCTCCATTTACGCTTTTGGCCTGGGACAGCTCACAGAATCTCATGGTTTTCAGTATCATCTCTATGCTGATGACACACAGATCTAAATCTCTGGACCAGATATCACCACCCTACTAACCAGAATCCCTCAATGTCTATCCGCTATCTCATCCTTCGCTAGATTTCTAAAACTTAACATGGACAAAACAGAATTCATTGTCTTTCCCCCATCTCACGCGACCCCCCAATGAACCTATCCATTACAGTAAACAGCTGCCCACTCTCCTCTGTCCCACAAGCTCGCTGCCTCGGGGTACTCCTTGACACTGATCTCTCCTTCAAACCGCATATCCAAGCCCTTTCCATTTCCTGTGCCTTCAACTCAAAAATATTTCACAGATCCGTACTTTCCTTAACCAAGAGTCTGCAAAAACCCTAGTCCATGCCCTCATCTCCCGCCTCGACTACTGTAACCTCCTGCTCTGTGGCCTCCCCTCTAACACTCTTGCACCCCTCTCCCCTCTGTCAATCCCTTCACTGGCTCCCCATTACCCAGAGACTCCAGTACAAAAGCCTAACCATGACATACAAAGCCATCCACAACCTTTCTCCTCCATACATCTGTGACCTCGTCTCCTGTTACTTTCCTGCACGCAACCTCTGATCCTCACAAGATCTCCTTCTCTACTCCCCTCTTCCCACAGTCGCATACAAGATTTCTCTTGCGCATCCCCCCTACTCTGGAACTCTCTACCACAACATATCAGACTTTCACCTACCATCGAAACCTTCAAAAAGAACCTGAAGACCTACCTCTTCCGGCAAGCCTACAGCCACCACCGATTGACCAAACCACTGCATGACCAGCTCTATCCTCACCTACTGTATCCTCACCCATCCCTTGTAGATTGTGAGCCCTCGCGGGCAGGGTCCTCTCTCCCTCTGTACCAGCTGTGACTTGTATTGTTCAAGATTATTGTACTTGTTTTTATTATGTATACCCCTCCTCACATGTAAAGCACCATGGAATAAATGGTGCTATAATAATAAATAATAATAATTCCATCTCTGCCCAATATATTTGATGTTTGCTTTTCCTCAGCATCATGTATGGGACTGTTGGGCGGCAGCTACGCTCGTTAGTTTATTGGTAAAGCAAAGCTTAAGGTATCACTGAAAATTTTTTTTTTTTACCGATATACGGATTGGTTAAAAGAGTATCTCGGGGACATAGAAAAGCTGAGCACTTACTGCATAGTTCATCTGTAGGAAAAATCCATCAAATAACGGCGCAGATGTTAAAATCCACAGTGCAAGGATGAGATACACAATCCGACCTGTGTGGATGAAGCCACAATGCAATATAAAGGAGGTTGCACAAGTGCAAAATACTAATAAATGTGTGTGATGGAGAGTGGATGTTATCTAACTATGGGTAAACTAAAGTGGCTGTCTGATAGACACCATTAAAGGGCACCTGACACCTATTAACTAAATACAAGACTGAATTTGTCTATTAGGTCATTTTAGGCAAACTATTGTTTGAAAAGGTGAGAAAAAAAAAATCACTAAATACTGAATCCTAGAATGTTTGAGCTGGAAGGGACCTCCAAGGTAATCATGTCCAACTTCCTGCTCAATGTAGGATTCAATAAACCATCTCGGACAGATGTCTGTCCAGCCTCTGTTTGAAGACTTCCATTGAAGGAAAATTCACCACTTACTGATCTTTGCCCAAAGTTCTTTATCCTGCTTGGTCCAAAAATTAGAACCAGTCCTATCCACTTTTTTCACTAGCAGTCCCACTGAGATCTTAGATCTTCTCTTTTACTCTCCTTGAATTCTAAATCCTGCAGATGCTTGTAAACACAACTTCCTGCATGTGCAGCAGAGTTCAAGCCTCGGTGATACAATGTGCATGGCCAAAATTGCACTGTTCACCAACACCCACAGGATTTAGAATCCAGGGTGAAGAGTATGAGAGCACATCCGAGATCCCAGTCACACCTCAGTGGGAGAGCTAAATGGAGGCTAGGTAGGACTGGCCTGTGCGTCATGCTAGTGGGAGGCAGGGCAGGATTGGTCAGTGTTTAGCGCTAGCGGGAGGCAGGCCAGGACTGGTCAGTGTGTAGTGCTAGCGGAGGTTGGGCAGGATCGGTCAGTGTGTAGTTAGCGGAGACTGGGCAGGACTGGTCAGTGCGTAGCGCTAGCGGAAGGCAGGACCAGTCAGTGTGTAGTGCTAGCGGAGGCTGGTCAGGACTGGTCAATGCGTAGCGCTAGCGGGAGGCAGGACCGGTCAGTGTGTGGTGCTAGCGGAGGCTGGGCAGGACTGGTCAATGCGTAGCGCTAGCGGGAGGCAGGACCGGTCAGTGTGTAGGGCTAGCGGAGGTTGGGCAGGACCGGTCAATGTGTAGTGCTAGCGGAGGCTGGGCAGGACCGGTCAGTGTGTAGTGTTAGCGGAGGCTGGGCAGGACTGGTCAATGCGTAGCACTAGTGGGAGGTAGAGCAGGACTGGTTAGAACATAGTGCTAGTGGGACTAGTCAGTGTGTAGGGCACAACATTTGGACTGGTTATTAGAATATGCAGAGAAAAAAAAACTTGGAAAAGTTGAGAATCGCTATATACTGTGAGATTTGCACAAAGTGGGCTGTAACAGTTGTTGATCATGTGGTCAGGTTTCCTCTAACAAAGGATAATGGGCATGTTGAACTCGAGGATGTTTTTTTTGCTTTGTATTTTTGCACTCCAAAGCCTACAGGTCGCTTCTCCATCCACAGTGATTGACATTGAAGGAAGGCTCATTTCTTGCCTACAGTGGGACATATTTTTATTGTTGACTTCACATAGTCACATAAAAGGGGAATAAATATTTTAAATCCATTTATTATTTGCTAGAGCTCTATTGGAGTAATACTTTTCTAAGGAACTGCTAGGAAGAGCACATTATCTCATGTACTGTAGCTCCCAGCAGTATAGTCATGGGTGGAAAGCTAATGCGTTCAGCGTCTGCTCTGCCGCCTTGCATACATTTCCCATCACCATGGAAGTAGAAAGCATGGCTGGCCTCTGGGAACTATAAAGTGCCCTATCTAATACTATCAGACTGCAAGATACTAGAGCTGGGATCAATAAAAACAAGCAGACACTGGGATGGCAGGATGCACTTCAGCACAAGGGCTGTCGGCAGAAGAAAAATAGCTCGAACCATTAACTGGTTCCCATTTGCAAACTCCAGTGTCCACGTAATATGCACAGCTCAGTGCACTTTTCGATACAGCAGTTTACTGTCATGCAGCAAGGAACCAGGTGTCCTATCGTGCTGCAAAATCTTGAAGTTGGCTGAAATAAAACATTTAACAAATAATTGGTTACAGTCAACACAATGGCAGGAATCTTAAATGGGGTTGTCCGGTTTGCAGACTTATCGGTTTTGACTGAACAACCCCTTTAAGGGTGCATTCCAATCTCACCAGAATAAGCCGTGACCGAAATGGGTTTTCCAGGATATATTGAGGACTCCGGGTTGGGTTAAACCAGATGACCATGTATTCTCTCACTGAGAGAATCTGGGCAATTATGCAAAGCCCACGCTGGAGAGTTTGACCAGAACGCAATTATAGTGTGATCCGATTCTCTGATGTGAAGACTGCAAAAAAATTTCTATTCTCCATTCTTTAAGGCCGTGGAAATCGAATTGCACTCAATGTCATCAGAGTACAGTCTGATGGTTTCCACTGACTTGCGTGGTCGAGTGCAATCTGAATATCAGATCCAGCTTGGTCGGGCATGCAGAAATTTTCTTCCCACGGATTGACACTGTAAAAGGGGAAAATCTGACAGGTGGACGGTCCAATAATAACTTTGGTCCAAGTGCAATCTGAGGTTTTGTTGGATCGCACTTGAACAGAAAACAGTCATGTGCACAAGCCCTTAGGATAGGTTATTGAAATGAATTGATGCCGGGTTGCAGTACCCAGGAATGACCACAGAATGGCCCGAGGAGCTGTTGTGTTCTTTTGCATACAGTAAACTTCAGACAGCCACTGTGCATAAGGTGGGAGTGCTGGGGTGTTCTCCACCCATTTAATAATGATACCCTTAAGTATCGGTCCAGGACTTCCCCTTTGATGAACACTAAAGGTATCGTCACACTCAGCGACGCTGCGGCGATATAGACAACGAGCCGACCTAAACTAGATCGCTGGAGCGTCGCTGTTTAGGTCGCTGTAGAGACGTCAAACAGCAACTCCAGAACGATGCAGGAGCGATCCAGTGACGTAACGGCGACTCACTTCTCGTTCTCGCTGGTTGTTAGCTCCATGTCAAACAGCGGGAGTGTACCGACTGGCTAGAAGGAGACGCTGCGACGCCCCCTATGCTCGTTGCTGGCGTCATTGCTTTTGATGTCAAACATGGCAATAAGACACTTGTACCTGTAGCAGTAAGACTTTTTTTTTTTATTCATTCAGCCGTCCGTGTTGTAACTGTTTTTTTCTCATGTATACAATACGAACCCATTACAACCTATGGTGCTATTCACATGTCCATGTTTTTCATGGAAGTGTGTCCATGCAAAACACGGAGAGGAGACATGTTTTTTTCCCGGCAGCACGGATGAAAAGGGCCAATACAAGTCTATAGGTCCGTGATAAACGTACAGCACATGGATGGCATCCGTAAGCTGCCCGTATTTAGCATTGCAAAATATAGGAGCAATTTATTTATTCATCAGTGAAAAACAATGATGTCACAAGGATGGTAAAAATGGACTTACGGACTGTACACTTTTGACAGCGGTATCATTTTTTCGTGTATGTTAAACCCCTTAAACCCCCCTGGAGGTATTTCTGTTTTTCACTCCCCTTCTTCACAGAGCCATAACTTTTTTTTATTTTTCCATCAATATGGTTATGTGAGGGCTTGTTTTTTGCGGGACAAGTTGTACTTTTGAACAACACCATTGGTTTTAACATATCGTGTACTAGAGAATGGGGAAAAAATCCAAATGCGGAGAAACTGCAAAAAAGTGCAATTTTTTTTTTAGCTTTTTACTAGAGTATCTAAATGCTAAAACTGACCTGCCATTATGATTCTCCAGGTTATTACAAGTTTATAGACACCAAACATGTCTAGGTTCTTTTTTACCCAAGTGGTGAAAAAAAAAAATTCCAAAGACACTACCCGTAGCGTCTCCATTGTTTGTAATCTCAGGTTGTGTGAGAGCTTAGGTTTTGCGTGCCAAGCAGACGTTTTTAAAAATAGCATTTTTGGTGCAGATACGATCTTTTGATCGCCCTTTATTGCATTTTAATGCAATTTTGCGGCGACAAAAAAACTGGCGTTTTGACTTTCTCGTTACGCCGTTTAGCAATCGGGTTAATTTTTTTTTATATTGATAGATCGGGCGGCGATACTAAATGTGTGTATATTTGATATTTTTATGGTTTTATTTTGAACGGGACAAAAGGGAGGTGATTTGCACTTTTATATTTTTAAAACTTTTTTTTTACTTTTGGCATGCTTCAATAGTTTCCATGGGAGACTAGAAGTTGCCATAACCTGATCGACTCTGCTACATACAGGCAATGATCAGATCGCTTGTATGTAGCAGAATTGCTGACTTGCTATGAGCACCGACCACCGGTTAACAGCCATTGGTGGATCAAAATTCCACCCGCAGCTGTTAGAGGCACATGTCAGCTGTTCAAAACAGTGGACATGTGCCAGAAAAGATGTGGGCTCGACGCTGGAACCCACATCAAAGGGAGGGTGTCTGACATCGGCATACTATTACGCCCGATGTCAGAAAGGGGTTAAACACGGCAGTGTCAATAAGGCCTAAGGCTGGCTTCACATTACAGTAATAAAACTTTGGAAGGACAGATATCGGCAAATTCAGTTTGAATCACTTACATCTGTTCAGCCGCAAAGCAGAAGAGCACAGGAGCTGCCTCTGTTGACAAGCAATAGACTGGCCAGTAAAGACTAGTGCATGATGCCATTTTTTTTTCCACGTGACCATGACTTTGCATAAAAATTCACTTGTGCTCTTGCACTTTGGTCAGAATTGCGTCAGTGTGTTGGCCCTTCAGCACACATGCCTGAATGATCATTTATCCCCAATGAGCAACAGAGAGAAAAATCATCAAAACAAGATAGAAAACGGATGATGTTTTGAGCCATTTCCGGTGAAGCAAGTGCCCAGCAGGCAAGAAAGTTGTATCAATCTAAGCTTTGAGTACCTGCCTTAAAGAAAATGCTTTGGACTCTTTAGAAGCATTAACTGTTATACAGTCTCTTCACTGTCAAGGTTAATGCACACGGCAGCTTCACAGATTTGTGTTTATACGGACCAATATTAGTGAATTCATAGCTGTGGTGAGTTTATGCAGGTACGGTATTTTGCAGAATATGACAAGTCGTGGAGTATTATACACGTTTAGCTACGCAAAGTGCTGTGTTCTTGGCACACAGCTTGGAAAGTTTGAAACAAGTGGTAAAAAGTGCTAAGAACTGGGGGGAAAAAACAAGCAAAGCTCATTGTGTCCTACTCTTTAATACCACATGTATTTGCATTATATAGAATTTTGTTCCACAGATACTTAAAAAGAAAACAAAAAAATTAAAAGAAATTAATTTTTATTTCAGACAATCCCCAAAACAAAATAATAAACAAAAACACTTCTTCCCGTCGTAACAAGCTACTTTACAGGCCCTTTTGAATACTTCATCAGCTTGCTCCCTTCTCCAGTCTAAAAGTAACAGGAAAGCAATTCTCTTTTACACAATTTTATAGTGACACACAGTGAATAGTTAGAAGCTCAGTGCAACACAAATCACATTAAAAAAACAACCCACCCCGCGAAAGAACAAATGCACCAGCCTGATCACCCCTCCACCCGACAACAGTGGATCGTACGACATGGAGCGCTATACAAAAGGATCTTGTACCCATCATCCAAGGTCACCAAGTGCAGATGTCACAGCAGATATTTGTCACCTGAAGGGGTTTAGTACCTGTTTGGTGAGAATGAAGCAGGGCCATACATGTTAAATAAATGTTTTTTTGGGGGCCGACAGCCATCTCGCCCTCCCCTCTAGACGCACGCTTCGTCAACCTGATCACCCATGGGTTGACTATGAAGAGGGAAATAAGCTGCTGTCAGGCATCTCTGACAGCGGTTTTCCTCCCTTGATCAAATGATCGGGCATGTTGAATGAAACATACTGCCTTCATCTAATCCTGTGGGACAATTGGGGCATTCCCAACCAAAGTTCATTTACACAGAACCCCAATACTCCAAACAAAACTAACAGGTTTGATTAGCCATGTATACTAATAAGAGAACCATCCAATTCATGTTGATCAAAATTGTTATGATCCATTGTATGGAGCCTAAAGTACTTTTATTATATAGAAACTAAAATCCTGTGGCTGGTTTAGCACGTGTTAAATTAACCCCTTAAAAGTTTTTTTTTTTTTTTCTAAATAGGTTCCAAATTCTGCACTTATATAAACCCTAATGTATTTAGAAAAGCAGCCAGAGCTCCAAATCTCCATCTATAAGAAAACGCTGGGCTCACAACGACGTTCCATTATTCTGCTCTGCCATAGGTGTGAAACAGCTAAATTAATGGCCGTGTCGGATCAGTCACATGAGCAGTGCCAAACAGTCCCTATGGGGTTGGCCGTGCCGGATCAGTCACATGAGGAGTGCCGAACAGTCCCTATGGGGTTGGCCGTTCCGGATCAGTCACATGAGGAGTGCCAAACAGCCCCCATGGGGTTGGCAGTGCCGTATCAGTTACATGAGGAGTGCCGAACAGTCCCTATGGGGTTCATCGGGTTGGCCGTGCCAGATAAGTCACATGAGGAGTGCCAAACAGTCCCTATGAGGTTCATCGTGTTGGCCGTGCCGGATCAGTCACGAGGAGTGCCAAACTGTCCCTATGAGGTTCGTGTTGGCCGTGCCGGATCAGTCACATGAGGAGTGCTGAACAGTCCCTATGGAGTTCATCGGGTTGGCCGTGCCGGATCAGTCACATGAGGAGTGCTGAACAGTCCCTATGGAGTTCATCGGGTTGCAGTCAGTGTCCAGTAAAACACCACTATTTTGTCCAGTATTTTTGGTGGAAACCTATCCTAACTTGCTGGCAGAATGTACCAAACACTTCGGCATTAATGGGACCTTTGCATATCATGCAATTGCGTTGAATATATAATATGCAGTTCATGATGGCCACAATCGGCAGTCACATCAGCTTTTAATTATATGTAGATAATTTGGAGTGCTGTATCAGTAAATTGAAGCTGAAATTGCTATCAAAGTTCTATTAAGAGATAAAGCAGAAGAGTTTTGGATAAGAAAAGGTGGGATATTCATTTCAACGACTGCCTTACAGTACACGTCTAGTGCTGGCCGGGTATTTTGGAATTTCTCCATCAGGGGGATGACATTACATTGTTCTTTACAGTGTAGGGAATGTTCCAGGTCTCCTGCTGCCAGGAAAAAGGAAAGATGCGACACAAGCATGGAGTGGAGGAGAGGGACACTTTAGAAGTCTGCTAACTTTCCAGAAAACAGAAGCGACTCTCCATAACATTTTTTGCTTGTTTTCTTAGTTATGTAACTAACGCATTTCTACACTTATTTCTCAGTATAGACGTGAAATATAAATTAAATTCTGCATTGTTAAATAATAAAAACTTGGGTTGCGGTGTAAGAAAATCTAATATATTGGTTAATGTGGCATTTCGTGGAACAGAACAGTGATCGAACTAAGTAGCTGGACAGAAACAGAGGAGAGAAGACTTTCTGAAGGGTGAGGGGTGTGAGAGGGCAGAAAAAGCGGATGTTTAGGGTGTTAACATAGACCTGACAAATAAATAATTTTAATAAGGTGAATGACCTGTTTAAAGATCAAATAAGAAAGATCAAAGGGTGAAAGATCATGGATTCTACCAGTGAAGGCAGGAATGAGATGGGACAGAGGCGACATAACATTACCATGAGATGATGAAAGCAGAAAGAAAAATAAAAAAAGTATAGATCATATAGCGGCCTGGTTTCAATACCCACTTTTGAGCGAGGCAAAACGCAAAGAGGTGAATGTGTAAGATGCAGGAATTACAGATACGAGTTGCTAGCTCCTTACCCAACTTTTAAGGATGTAATGAATCGGGAATCATTTCTTACAATTCATGACAATGCTGACACAGACACTCTCGTCCTGCAAAGGGGAACCATGTACACACACGTAGACATGAAGTACATGCATACAAAAGGTTCCTGTGAGCTATATAAAGGCAGCCAATTTATGGAATAGTAATGAGATATGTAGCCAGTGTGTATACTGTAAGACCCTCCCAGCCCACCCACCCGCCCTACATATTGATTCTTCACTCTGTTTTCTTCTTCAGCGCTGCTGGAAGTTTTGCCTGAATCCTACAAAGGAAGGAAATAAAAAAAAGGGAAAGGAAAAATGTTAATGCACAATGTAAGATCTAAATCACAAATAAGAATTTTTACTCTGATAATGTAACAAAAGGAATCCGTCAGCAGCTTTCACGTTTCTCTCAGATAAAATGATTTAATCTGGGGAAAGTGCGAAATCTGCAGCCAATGAGTGGTCGGTAATCGGCTGCAGTGCTTATGTGAGAGAATATCACGCACACAAGCGCTGGAAGACAGCACCGACATTGCCTGAATGGTGATGATCCGGGAAGGGAGTATAACACTTATTTCACATGGGGTACGGATGCATTTTTAAAAAAATGTTTTTAAAGTAGTGTGGACCATTCCTTTAATATTTAAATAGAAATATCATACTAAAACAAATCTTAAAAATTTGTCCTGTTTGCCAACTTAATTTTTTTTTCCACCTGCAGTTGTGATTTGTTGTGCTGCAGGAAGCTGGCATGAAAGTGATGTTGTTCCAGAATATATATAGGGTTCTGTAGAACTTTAGTCACATGCATTGTACTACACTTTTGTTGCAAGTCTTATCATAAGAACATGTGGTCTTACTCCTTTAATATTATGAGTCTAATAATGCGTCTCAGTATTATATGTCTCATTGTGGAAGGTTTTAACCATACATTTCCCACAATATCTTACATGCATATTTTTTAAATTTTCCGATTGTAAGATGATACAGAATATCTTGCTATCAATTGATTTTTTTTTTTATTCTAAAAATGAACTTACTTCTCAGTTATCGACTTCACATGGCTGTGTACCAGAGATACATAATGATCAATCTGTACCTAAGGGGAAGAAAAATGAGACGAACATGAAAACCATACTACAAAAAAGTTTACTTAAATGGGCTATAAAGTGCATTGGGCGCTAAATGTTTGGAGTTACATTGTTCCGCTCCGAACATTGCTTATGTTTAGTCACTGTTGCAGCGAATATCACTGACTGATGGGGGTGCTGAGTGTCAGACTCTTGCTGATCTCTTATCCGTCTAAGGGTATTAGCACTTGCAACACTGCAATTCTGCTGGACGGTCTGAACAGAGAAGACTGCGGCAATACTTTTTAAAACTGGGGTTCAGCCCAACATTTCACTCTTTGAATTGGAAAGTGTTAAATCTAGTGATCAGTGAACGTGCTTGGATAAGGTGTTATCTGAGCATGCTCGGGTGCTAACCGAGTGTCTTCGGCAAATATGTTGGAGTCCTCACCTCTGTATGTCTTAGGGCTGTTTGACAACATAGGCAATCCTTGCTTGTGTTGCAGCTGTTGAACAGCAGAGAGACATGCAGCCGCGGGGACGCAAACTTACTTTGTGAGCACATCGAAGACACTCAGCACTCGTGCTCAGATAACACTGTATCCCAGCACGTTCGTTTATCACTAGTAAAATCCATTGCAACAGCTCCAGCATAAATTGACCTACTGCGGACATCAGATCAGCAGAGTGGATACATTTACATGTGTAGGAGATTTCTTACACTGTTACTGGAACATGCACTGAATTTTCCCAACTGTAAAATCAACTTCTTATGCCCCCCCCCCCCTCTGTAGCAAAATGCATTAGGAAAGAAACACTAAACACAAAAAATACAAGGACATTATGTGTCGCTGCATGTGACATGCATTAAATGGCCGTGTTGTGTTGAGACCTCTAGAGACACCAACATCCATAGGCCCCGACTAGGTATATGAAAAAAGGATTTTCTGATGTGACAACGCTGTCATGTTTTTCTAGAACCCTTCTATTTTAGGCTCAGTATCGCCTAACCAGACCTACCTTGTATTTCTCATAGACAATCGGAGCAGTGAATGCAATCAGGACTCCTAGAGGAACAGGAAGGCACACAATGAGTCACTGAGGTCTATCATTGGATACATAAGCTTCGTGAACAGTTTCTTACCAAGAATGAGAAGTGTGATCCCGTTAAACACCGCTCCAACGTAGGTCATCAGCCACATAAGAAGGGCAAACTGGATAAAATTTGCAAAAGCGATTTGAGTATTTCCATACAGAAGCTACTAAATAATTGAAATATATTTCGGCATGCAAAATAGGGATTTTTGTGTACTCACTGTAAAATCCTTTTCTCCGAGCCACTCATTGGGGGACACAGGACCATGGGTGTTATGCTGCTGTCACTAGGAGGCTGACACTAAGTTGAGACAAAAAAAGTTAGCTCCTCCCCTGCAGTATACACCCTCATGCTGGCTTCCAGAGACCCAGTTCAGTGCAAAAGCAGTAGGAGATTAATAACAATATATTACATAACATTAGAGTATAACATGTCAGAGAAAGTAAAGAACCAAAAAGGTAACGAGCCATAAGGCTAACAGGGTGGGTGCTGTGTCCCCCAATGAGTGGCTTGGAGAAAAGGATTTTACGGTGAGTACACAAAAAATCCCTATTTCTCCTTCGCCACATTGGGGGACACAGGACCATGGGACGTCCCAAAGCAGTCCCTGGGTGGGGAACAATACAACCAAATAACTCTGTGTACCATCTGACTATAAGTGCACAACGGCAGAATACGTCTGCCAAGGGCCGCATCCGCGGAAGATGGAGTGTGGACATTGTAGTGCTTTGTGAAAGTATGCAGGCTAGACCATGTTGCGGCCTTGCAAACCTACTCCGCCGTTGCCTGGTGCCGAATGGCCCAGGAAGCACCCACTGACCGAGTAGAGTGTGCTCTAACCCCTGCCGGGATAGGCCTGCCCCTGACCTGATAAGATTCTTGGATAGCCAATCGGATCCATCTGGCCTTAGACGCGGCTGAACCCTTTCTGTGACCCTCTGGGAGGACAAAGAGGGAGTCCGATTTGCGGAAGGGAGCAGTCCTAGAAACGTACCTCCTGAGGGCCCGTACCACGTCCAAGGTGTAAAGGGCCTTTTCGACCCTATGTCTCGGCTCTGGGCAGAAGGAGGGAAGAATGATATCTTCATTAAGGTGGAAGGATGAAACCACCTTAGGGAGAAAAGCCGGAGATGGGCGTAAGACTACTTTGTCCTGGTGGAAGGAAAAAAAAGGCGCCCGGCAGGATAGTGCGGCCAACTCTGAGACGCGCCTGATAGATGTTACTGCCACAAGGAAGGCAACCTTCCAGGGGAGGATGGTCAGCGGGACGTCCTGCAGAGGTTCAAATGGAGATTCCTGAAGGACGCTCAGGACCAAATTGAGATCCCAGGTCTCTAACGGCATTCTGTAGGGGGGTACCACGTGGGAGACCCCTTAAATAAAGGTCCTGACTTGCAAGTTAGCAGCAATCTTACGCTGGAACAACACCGATAACGCTGAGATCTGACCCTTGAGGGAACTGAGCGCCAGGCCGGAATCCAAGCCGGACTGGAGAAATTCCAGAATGGAAGGAATGGAGAAAACGAGAGGGGGGCGACCGCAGAGCCTGCACCATGAGAAGGCGGCTTTCCAGGTGCGGTGATAGATGCGAGCGGAAGACATCTTGCGAGAGCTGATCATGGTGGTGATGACCTGCTGGGAGAAACCTGCTTGAGTTAGGATCCAGCTTTCAACAGCCAAGCCGTTAAAAGTAGGGCCCCTGAGCTCTGGTGGTAGATATGTCCTTGGCGCAGCAGATCTGGGCGGTCTGGTAACCGCCAGGGGACATCGGATACAAGATGAACGAGTTCCACATACCATGCGCGACGTGGCCAATCCGGAGCGATAAGGATCACCGGAACCCCCTCCATCTTGATTTTTCAGATCACTTTCGGCAACAGAGGAAGTGGAGGGAACACGTACGGGAATTGGAACCGGTGCCATGGGGATATCAGTGCATCCACCCCGACGGCCCGGGGATCCCGAGAACGTGCTATGAAGTTGGGGACCTTGGCGTTCAGTCTGGACGCCATCAGGTCCACGTCCGGAGTTCCCCAGCGAAGGCAGATTTGACAAAAAACCTCTGGATGGAGTTCCCACTCTCCCGAGGCGAGACCCTGACGGCTGAGAAATTCCGCCGCCCAATTCTCGATGCCCGGAATGTGCACTGCAGAAATGGTAGAGTGGATGGCCTCGGCCCAAAGGAGAATGTGGGAGACCTCCTGCATCGCCGCCCTGCTGTGGGTACCCCCTGATTGTTTATATACGCCACCGCTGTGATGTTGTTCGACTGAATTCGGATTGGGCGCCCCGCGAGCAGGAAGTGAAAGCGTCTCAGGACAAATCTGATAGCTCGGATCTTTAGAATGTTTATGGGAAGTTTCGACTCCCGAATCGTCCAACGCCCCTGGGCAGTGTGGTGGCGAAACATCGCTCCCCAACCGGGGAGACTGGCGTCGGTGGTCACCACCAGCCAATGGATCGGGAGAAAAGACCTCCCCTGGTTGAGAGATGATTCCAAAGTCCACCATTTGAGCGCTTGCCTGGTCTGCAGGGGCAGAGGACATGGCCGGTCGAGGGTTAAGGGACTCCTGTCCCAATTGTCCAGTAGAGCTTGCTGTAAGGGACGGAGATGCAGTTGAGCGAAGGGAATCCATTGCGGACACCATCTTCCCCAGGATTTTCATGGCAAACCTGCGGACAAGGGCGACAGAGCGTCCGGGCTCCCTGCTGAAGCGCTTGGGCCTTGGACCGAGGAAGACCAGCCCCTTGGACGTGTCCAGGATCATGCCTAGGAAAGAGATCTGTCGAGCTGGAACAGGGGAGGACTTGTCCAAGTTGATTAACCAGCCCAGGCGCGAAAGGGAATCCAACGTAATGCGGACTCTTGCTTCGCAGGCATGAAAAGATGGACCTTTGATCAGAAGGTCGTCTAAGTATGGCCACACGACCACTCCTCGGGAGTGTAGAATGGCCATGACAGCCGCTATGACCTTCGTGAATACCCTGGGCGCTGTGGCAAGACCGAAGGGTAAAGGCCATGAATTAAAAATGGTCCTCTAGGATGGCGAAACCATTTGATGTGGCGGAAAGATTGGGATATGAAGATAAGCATCTTTGATGTCTATTAATGCTAGGAACTCGCCTCTCCATCGAGGAGATGACCGACCGGAGGGATTCCATCCTGAAGTGCCGTACCCTTTACGTACTTGTTTAGGAGCTTCAAGTCCAAAATTAGGCGCACCATCCTGTCCTTTTTTGGCACGACGAAGAGGTTTGAGTAAAAACCTCTGAATCTCTCGCGTTCCGGAACCGGAACGATGACCCCGTTTTGGCGGAGGGATTCGATGGCGCAGTGAAGAGCGCGAGACTGAGCTCCCAAACTTGGGAGACGAGAGGGAAAAAACCGAGCTGGAGGGGAGGCGGAGAATTCTATTTTGTAACCAGAAGACACCAGGTCTCTGACCCATTCGTCGTGGATGACGGAAAGCCAGACGTGTCGAAAAAGAAGCAGGCGTCCGCCTACCTCGGTGGTGTCGACTGGAATTCTCCCCGAGTCATTGTGAAGGAAATCTGGAAGGCCTAGAACCTCTGGTTCTGGGTTGTCTAGGTTTTCCTCACCAGGACTGATTCGGTCTGTTAGAAGGCCGAGAGTCTCTGTCTGTGTGTGTAGATCGTTCTGATCTGGACGATGCTGTGGAGTTGGACCAGAAAGGGCCACCGCGAAAGGGGCGAAAACGAAAATGCTGTTGGCGCTGAAAAGCAGCTTTTGGCCTGTGTTGAGGGAGGAACTTGCTTTTCCCTCCTGTAGCATCGGAAATAAGTTGGTCCAATTTTTCTCCAAACAGGCGTCCGCCCTTAAAGGGAAGGGAAATCAGAGACTTTTTTGAGGAGGAATCCGCACGCCACTCTCTAAGCCAAATAGCTCTCCTGATGGTGATGGCGTTTGAAGCCGCGGTTGCCGCACAGTCTGCTGCGTCTAATGACGTGTACATCACATAATTTGCAGCCATAGCAATTTGTTTGGCGAGGTCCGCCGCCTCAGACGGAAGAGCCTGGTCCTGAATGGATTTTGCAAGGGCATCTGCCCAGAAAACCATTGCTTTGGCGACCCATGCCGCAGCGAAGGAAGGAGATAGGGAGGAACCTGAGGCTTCATACACTGAGCGCGCCAGAGAATCTAACTGGCGTTCTGTGGGATTTTTGATTGAAGCCCCGTCATGTACTGATAACAGCGTTTTCGTAGCCAAACGCGATACCGGAGGATCTACCAGCAGTGGTTCCGTCCAATCCTTGACCAGATCTGCGGAAAAGGAATACTTTGATTCCAGGACCTTTTTCCCCGTAAAGCGTTTATCCGGTCGCTCCCTGTGCCGCCGAACTATCTCTAGGAAATCTGGATGAGAGGCGAACACCTTATGGGATCGCTTGGTTCTCGTGAAGGAAACTGCGTGATCCGGAGCTGAATTAGGGTCATCATTAACCTTTAGCGCATGATTGACAGCCTCAATGAGGGAGTCAACAGTTGATCGGAACTCCGGAGAATCCGGGTCCATGGACGCCTCAGACTCATTACTCAGAGTCATGATCGCTTCGAGCCCCTGGGGAGGGTGAGCGAGAAGTGGAGCTACTCGAGACTGAATGGCGTGGTGAATGCTCAGGAGAGGTAGTGCGGATCCGTTTTTTGGATGTCCGAACCTCCTTCGGGTGAGAGCGGCCCCTGCTGGCCGATGATTCCCCTGTTAAAGAGGGGTCTCTTAACCCAGGGAAACGAACGCCCCACTCCCCAGAGGGGTCGTGAAGGGATTCAATCTCTTTGGCTAGAGAAGCCATGGATTGAGACAGTGACGCGGCCCACTCAGGGGGGCTAGATACACTGGGGTCGGTAGCGGCAGAGGGCTCTTGGGCACATTGGGCATCACAGGCAGGGCAGAGGGGAGAGCTTTGAGGCCGAGGGAGAGGAGCCTGGCGGGTGGTACATGCAGAGAAATAGGTTGTATGTACCTTAGTGGACTTTTTACCCCTTGACTGGGACATGTTGTACCCCAATGTAATGAAAAAACTGCTAGTGGAAGCTGAGGGGTAACGCTGCAGGGAAGCAGTTAATGCCGTTACCTTACCCGGTCCTGTGCCTTGCAATTGGATAGGTGGCGCTGAGTGGGAAAAAACCTCCGTGGAGAAAGGGAAGCCGGCCGGCGCTGCATGCTGCAGAAGGAAGATGGCTGCCGAGAGTCTGTGGGTAGTTTCGCAGGGAGCGAGAAGTGCCAGAAGCGTGGGCGGAGCCGCAGAAATGATGTGTGAGGTGGGCTGAGCCCACCGGAGTGCGGTCTACACAAGGCTGAAGCCGGGGACTACATTTCTGTTCTCGGCAGGCGCGCACCCGCGGACCGCAGGGAAAAGAATCGCGGCGCTAAGGGGAGAATCCTGCCGCTATGGAGCCCTCCAAAAACATGTGACCACCAGAAAAAACTGACCCCTGGTGAACTTATCCCAAAATGAAGGTGCCCGGGGTAAATAGGACGGTGCAGGGTTGGGGGAGCCTCCATCCACCATCCCCAAAAAAGGGGGGTGGAGAGGAACCGTCCGCCTCCTTCCATCATCCGCTCTTTTTCAGTGGTGATGCAGTGGGGGCTGCACGGATGCCACAGAGGAAGAGTGCCTCTGAACAGCCGAGGGTGAGACCTGGTGGGCAGGGCAGATGTCCGGCAAAAAAGGCCTGGCTGCAGAAGAGGATACTGGAGGTAACACACCAGTGCTCGTCTATAAAGTAGGGGGGAGATCGGTGCCCTTGAAGGGGCCCGTCGCCCAAAAGGTCAGCTCAGGCAGTGGCATCCCACATCACAGGAGAGGATGCGGAGAGGTAAAAACTCCCGTACTCGCCTGTTGTTGTTTCGGGGAGATCGGAACCTTGAAAGGTTCCGTCGCCCCTTCGTCTAGAAAAGAAGTTTTAAAATCCAGTGTGCCTCCTACGGACACTAAGCTTGAACTGGGTCTCTGGAAGCCAGCATGAGGGTGTATACTGCAGGGGAGGAGCTAACTTTTTTTTTGTCTCAACTTAGTGTCAGCCTCCTAGTGACAGCAGCACAACACCCATGGTCCTGTGTCCCCCAATGTGGCGAAGGAGAAATAAGATTACTAGCTGCATCGTCCCTCTATCACAACACCGCAATAATAATAATAATAGTCTTTATATAGCGCCAACATATTCCGCAGCGCTTTACAGTTTAACAGTTTCAA
The DNA here is from genome assembly GCF_051348905.1 of Ranitomeya variabilis. Taxonomy (NCBI): domain Eukaryota; kingdom Metazoa; phylum Chordata; class Amphibia; order Anura; family Dendrobatidae; genus Ranitomeya; species Ranitomeya variabilis. The sequence goes on from NC_135233.1 coordinate 468,023,456, forward strand.
ACACAACAGTCATGAGTAACAATGTTAACAATACAATAATTAAAGCAAAATAGGACGATCCTGCTCAGGACGATCCTGCTCGTGAGAGCTTACAATCTACAATGAGGTGAGGGAGATACAAAGTACAGGTGTGTATATACAATGATGGTCCAGCCATCTTGAGGGAGTGGGGGATAGAGATAATGAATGGGTTACACACTTAAGGTACCTTCACACATAAAGATATCGTTAACGATATCGTTGCAACGTCACGCTTTTGGTGACGTAAGCAACGATCCCGCTAACGATCTCGTTATGTGTGACAGCGACCAACGATCAGGCCCCTGCTGGGAGATCGTTGGTCGTACGGAATGATCAGGACCTTTTTTTGGTCGCTGATCACCCGCTGTCATCGCTGGATCGGCATGTGTGACGCCGATCCAGCGATATGTTCATTTGTAACCAGGGTAAACATCGGGTGTTTACCCTGGTTACCCGGAGACTTCGGCATCGTTGAAGACAGTTTCAACGATGCCGAAGTCGTTCCCCTGATCGTTGGTCGCTGGAGAGAGCTGTCTGTGTGACAGCTCCCCAGCGACCACACAACGACTTACCAACGATCACGGCCAGGTCGTATCGCTGGTCGTGATCATTGGTAAGTCGTTTAGTGTAACGGTACCTTTACACATAAAATGACTTTGATAAGGGAACAAGATAGGCCGCTCTGAACAAATGTGTTTTGAGGGAGCACCTAAAACTGAGCAAATTGTGGATGGTTTTAATTTCCAGGGGATTGGCGCAGCGCGGAAGAAGTCTTGGAGTCGGGAGTGGGAGGTATGGATTAGTGCAGAAGTTAGTTGAAAGTCGTTAGTCGAATTGAGGGAGGAGATTAGTGATGAGCGAATATACTCGTTACTCGAGATTTCTCGAGCATGCTCGGGGGTCCTCCGAGTATTTTTTAGTGCTTGGAGATTTAGTTTTCATCGCCGCAGCTGAATGATTTACATCTGTTAGCCAGCATAAGTACATGTGGGGGTTGCATGGTTGCTAGGTAATCCCCACATGTAATCAAGCAGGCTAAGGCTACTTTCACACTAGCGTTAACTGCAATACGTCGCAAATGCGTCGTTTTGCCGAAAATACGCATCCAGCAAAAGTTCTTGCTGGATACGTTTTTTCGTCATAGACTAACATTAGCGACGCATTTGCGACGCATTGCCAAACGTTGCGTCCGTTTTGCGACGCTTGGGCGTGTGGTAGCGGACCGTCGGGAGAAAAAAACGTTACATGTAACGTTTTTTGCTCCCGACGGTCCGCTTTTTCCGACCGCGCATGCGCGGCCGGAACTCCGCCCCCACCTCCCCGCACCTCACAATGGGGCAGCGGATGCGTGGGAGCGGCGGAGACCACGCTAGCGTCGGGAACGTCGGCCCGACGCACAGCGACGGGTTGTTCCCGACGCTAGTGTGAAAGTAGCCTAAGAGATGTAAATCATCCAGCTGAGGTGAGGAAAACTAAGGCTATGTGCACACGTAGGGAGGGTCCTCTGCGGGTTCTCCCGCAGCGGATTTGATAAATCTGCAGGGCAAAACCACTGCGGTTATCCCTGCAGATTTATCACGGTTTGTCTTGCGGTTTCCGCTGCGGGTTTACTCCTACTATTGATGCTGCATATGCAGCAATATGCAGCATGAATAGTAATGTTAAAAATAATAAAAAAAATGGTTATATACTCACCCTCTGACGTCCCGATCTCCTCGGCGCTGCACGCGGCGGTCCGGTTCCAAAGATGCTGTGCAAGAAGGACCTTCGTGACGTCACGGTCATGTGACCGCGACGTCATCGCAGGTCCTGCTCGCACAGCAACCCTGCGACCGGATGGCCGCGTGAAGGGCTGAGAGGTGAGTATATCATTTTTTCTTTTCTTTTTTGTTTTTTACACAAATATGGTTCCCAGGGCCTGGAGGAGAGTCTCCTCTCCTCCACCCCGGGTACCATCTGCACATGATCCGCTTACTTCCCGCATCGTGGGCACAGCCCCATGCGGGAAGTAAGCGGATCAATGCTTTCCTATGTGTGCAGAATCACCGCGATTCTGCACAAAAGAAGTGACATGCTGCGGAATGTAAACCGCTGCGTTTCTGCGTGGTTTTTCCCGCAGCATGTGCACAGCGGATTGCGATTTCCATAGGTTTACATGTAACTGTAAACGCAATGGAAACTGCTGCGGACCCGCTCCATCAAAATCGCTGCGGTTACGCGGTAAAAACCGCAACGTGTGCACATAGCCTATATCTCCGAGCACTAAAAAATACTCAGAACCCCCGAGTGTGCTCAAGAAATCTTGAGTAACGAGTATATTCGCTCATCACTAGAGGAGATGTAAGGGGGTGCTGCACTGTGGAGAGCTTTGTGGGCGAGAACAAGTACTTTGAATTGGATCCTGTAGTGAATGGGCGGCTAGTGTAACGACTGGCGAAGAGCGGATAAGTCCGAGTAACGATTAGCTAGATAAATGACCCTGGCTGCTACATTAAGGATGGACTGGAGAGGGGAAAGTCGAGTGAGGGGGAGGCAAATTAATAGAGAATTACAGTAGTCCAGGCGGGAGTGGATCCTGGTGACAGTGAGGGTTTTAGTTGTTTCCATGGTGAGAGAAGGGCGTGGCACTTAGACCAATCTACCACACAATGAACAATACAAATGATGGCATTTTTCACCTTGAGTGAATCTATAAGGTCCTCCACAAGGAAGAGCCTCACGATGTACTTCAGGGCGCTGTTCACACAGGATGCATTATAGTTAGCACTTGGCAGCCCGCCATAGGGCGTCATTAATAGGCTGAGAACCAAATGCTCTGCATTCCCTGTGTGAACATTGCCACATACAGATTATATTTTTTCTGCATTGGTGTGCCACACGGCCAATCCCTGATTGAAGGCTGGCTGTTTCATTTGGTATTATTGCACCTGTGCAGTTGCCATTTTACTTGGGTCCGCTGCACCCTGTCAGTGCAATTGTATTGAGGCCCATTTAGACAGGTAAGCATCTCTGCCTGTTTTTGGTTTTTGTCTTGAATATTGGAGGATTTTTTTCCTCTTTTTGTGGTTTTCATGTAAGAGTAGGACTGGCAAACGTAAGGACCCTTGACACGGGTTGCCAGCTTACATATTATGGCCAGAATATCAACCAATACCTTACATATATTGATATGTTTTTTTGCACGTTATATTTTTTTTTTTCAGGGTGCAGTTGGGCCCAAATGGTTCTGTACACTGTGGCCTCTGTTCACACAGGATGCATTATAGCTAGCACTGGGCAGCCTGCCATAGGGCGTCATTAATAGGCTGAGAACCAGATGCTCTGCATTCCCTGTGTGAACATTGCCACATACAGAGTATATTTTTTTGCATTGGTGTAACACACGGCCAATCCCTGATTGAAGGCTGGCTGTTTCATTTGGTATTGCACCTGTGCAGTTGCCATTTTACTTGGGTCCCCTGCACCCTGGTAGTGCAATTGTATTGAGGCCCATTTAGACAGGTAAGCATCTTTGCCTGTTTTTGGTTTTTATGTAGCATTACAGTAGTCCAGGCGGGAGTGGATCAGGGTGACAGTGAGGGTTTTTGTCGTTTCCATGGTGAGAGAAGGGCGTGGCACTTAGACCAATCTACACACAATGAACAATACAAATGATGGCATTTTTCACCTTGAGCGAATCTATAAGGTCCTCCACAAGGAAGAGCCTCACGATGTACTTCAGGGCGCTGTTGACGTGAGCAAGAGATGCATTAGCTTTTTTCTGAAGGCTTTCCGAAGACAATGTGATATCCTTGTCGAGCAGAGATCTGTGAAATTAAGCAATATATTTGCCATTAATTATTGATCTTTTACTGTTTGGAAGGGTGGAAATGTAATTAACCCACAAATTAAAAAAAAAATTACACAACATTGTTTGCTTGGAGAATGGCTCTAATGTCTTCTCAGCAGAAATTATAATTCTCAAATGCAGCTCCAGTTAATAAGTAATGATCTATTGCATGTGCTGCATCTGGCTTTATCCCACGGTCACCCTCCAGGTTCATTTGTCTGATGCAAATATGGAAATACGCAAATACGGAAAGGGCATTTAAGGGCTGAACAGGACCATGCTTTCCCCAGTGACATCGGCACATGGCCTAAGGTTTCATTAGCAGGCTGTGTAGCAAAATATTGATCGCTGGGGCAATTTTCCTTTTGAAGAGTTTTCTCGTTGAGACTATCCCAAGAGAATCAGCTATTCAGCAGACAGGAAAAGAGCAGACTGTAGAGCGGGTGCTCCTGCTGAAGATGATGGGACAACCTTTTTAAATTAAGCAATGGTTGTGTATAAACCGGCTGAAAATTCAACAAATCCCTGCGTTTCCACACACCTGGCTGTCCCGGACAAGGCAGGGGCCACCAGAACTTACCGTAACCAATCATGTATTTTAAGTACATGTAAACCACACCAAGGGCCTAGTGGTGTACGAGCTCAATAGAAAGACTACAAGCCCCTACACCACACTTTCTTTTTTGCACCCCTACACTACAAAGTGCACTCCGAAGCAGGGGTATGGGAGTAAATGGCAGCCAGACCTTTCTGACATCAGCTTATCAATCCTGCAAACAAAAGGATGGGGTATGTGAAGATCCAATTTCTTCCCACAACACCTTCCCCGACACATGCCGTCGGGGTCTGGACATCAGATGGTTGACCGGCAAAATCAGAAATAGGAGTACTTCAGTCAACACCAAGCAGAATTGTAAAAGCCAGCTCGAAGCTTTAGTACAGACTTTAAATCAGGATGACTGCAAAATAATTATGTTACTACACTGATGTAACCTGCAAAAAAGTTTTTGTATCTTTAAAAAGAAGCAGAACCTAAAATTTAAAGAGAACTATGTCAGGTGATTCAGGCCTGAAGTGGCACAACCGCAGTCAGGTATATTATTCCGAAGATCCCGCTCATCCCAGCACCTCTGCAGGCGACTGCCAGGTGTCTACCCATGAACACATGAGGGAGAGACCTGTCAATCACCAGCAGCCTGCTGGGAAGAGTTAGCCGGGGGTGGAGGTAGACTCTTCTCGTCTCCGACCGTGGTCAACTGAATGGATCTCTGAAGTATACATTTTGACAGGCTGGAGCGTTTTAAAGAATAGACCTGTCTGCAATGGTGCAGCCTGGCTCTGCTTCATGCTTCCCACTGTTTGGGCAGCATGAATTGCCAGACAGGATCCCTTTAAACTGGAAAAAACGGATCAAATGAATCACGTTACATTACAGATCCAGAGACACCATTCAATTTAAGTTACCATTATGTAAAAGTTTTATAGTGCTGAACAAGGCATCGAGCACACAGGACTGCAAGAATGAAATGAATATGTACTGTTCCAATCATACCTCGGTAAAACACTAAATAATTATCAATTCTAAAAAAAATCAAGGGAATCAGAAAAACAAAAAGGTTCTTGCATCAAAAATTGCTGTCATTCCCATAGCACCTAATCCAGGTTACATTTCGCTTTCCTAGTTCTCATATATAAGGGTTACTCTCAAAGGGGTTGTCCACTTCAACATCTGATTGGTGGGGGTCCCAGGTACCCAAAAGCATCCACTACAAGCCATCAATGTCATGGTCGTGGACAACTCCTTTAATTTCACAGCCTAAAATAACACTGTACTTATTGTTAAAAGCATTTAGTATTGGATTCATAGGGTCACTCAAAAACATGACAACAAAACTTGACAAAAGAACAAAGGATAAAAAAAAAAAAAAGTCTCTTACTTGAAAGGATGTCCTTCATCAGACTTCTGGACGGCTTGCATAACAGACTTATAGATGCGGAAGCTAATAGTGACGGTCAGCAGGGATAGAATCAGATAGGAAATAACACTAATGATGCTGAAGGCTGCGAGCGACAAGAGCAGAACCATCGTCCCTCCGAAGACCATTCCAGATTTCTTCACATCCCTCCAGAAAAGCAAGTCATGAACTAAGAATAAAGAAATTGAGAACATTATCTCAAAGGAAACCCTGTGCACATCATGAAATTCAGCAGTGTTAGGTGTAGCTATGATAGTACTGCTTTGTGAACATTAATAAATCAAAATTAAGATTTTTAGAAAAAAAAAATAAGGGTTTATGTAGCATAAGGCTTTTTTCAGATGGCTGCACTGCAGGCACGGATTAGCAGTAAACAGTCTTACACTGCAAGATAATCACGGACGAGTGTTAAAAAAACGCTCATTTCACAATTTTCTTGCCAAGTAAACAAGCAGCAATCGCCTGTTCATTGGGTGAAATGATCTTTTGTGCACTGCAAAAAAAAATAAAAAATCGATCTCAGCAGTGCCTCATCCTGTGTAACCAGGATTTGTGCTGTTGAGAACTGTGGAAGCTCATGTGCAGTGAGAGATCTAGTGCAGATCAGTGTGCATCTTTCTTCCTGTGTAAACAGGCATTTAAATGACCGCCAATTGGTAACAGTTAACCACTCAGCGGTCATACAGTGCAGCCAGTCGCTCCATATACACAGACCCTTACGCTGTGTGCACAGGCCAGCATTAATGTAGAATTCCATGGCAGAAATTTGTGCACTTCGCTTAAGTCAGTATTGTATCACACAGTCTGTCCAAACTACGCTTCCGTGATGAGTATTTGGTGCATTTTTTGTTGTGTACTTTCATGTACCGTACAAAAAAAAATGCAACATATCACAATTTCATAAAAAAAATAAAAAACTAGAACATTGGGCTAACGATTTATTTATTTTTTTTAAACAGTGTTGAAATTGACGTGTGGTTTTTAAAACCCAGTATCAAATTTATCTTGCAGTAAATATTTACGTTTCTAGGAATTTTTTTTTGCATTATATGCAGAAAATTTGCAGGTAAAAAAAACCGAAACTGTATTTTTAGTCCGTGATGTAACTGAATTTGTATAGAAAGTTTTATTAAAGCTAAGTTACTGAGCGAAAGGGAAGTCTCCAAAATGAAGCAGCTTTATTTAAAACAGGGCACCAAAAAGGGACATAAGCTGCACCTGGAAAAATGCGCTAAAAACGCATGTAAAAAAAATAGAAGATAAAAATTATAATAATAAAAAAAAACAAAGAAAAACAAAAACAACGCTCAAATAACTTGGCAAATTATGCACATTTTTGGCAGCATTTCTGCACCAATCACAAATGCGCCAAATACTCTTTATGGGAACATAACTTTAAGATGAATTTATACTGAACGATTATCGGGAACAGGCGATGCGGGGAACATTCTTTCCGGATAATCGTGCAGTGTGAACAGGTTGCCTATCACCTGACGAATGAGCAAAATACTCGCTCGTCAAATTAAATGGTCTTTGGGAGGAGTTAAAAAAAATAAATAAATAAAATAAAATAATAGTTCCTGGCAGCAGCTTAAGACAGCGTCTGGTAAGTATAATACTAGTGGCAGGGAACTTTGATTAGTAGCACCACTCCAGCGTTGGAATAAAAAAACAAAAACAAACAAGCAACCGCTGGAGTGGAGCTTTAACGCGGCCTCGGTTATGAGTCCAATGTATCGTTTGAACCTTCTCATTGGCCAACTGAAAGATCGGCTTTACTCTAACATGTCTGGAACATCTAAAGGAGCGTGCAATTTCTGTACGCAGTGTTGAAACAGATGACTCCTATACCTTTTGGCCCCCAAAAAAAAATACTATTTGGGTGAAGAAAAAAAAAATATAAAGCACATGCCGTTTTTGCTTTGACATTAAGTATTTACAAAGCTCTGCCAGTATGGAGGAATTTAGTATATTAGGTTTTCAGACCATGAAATAATGAAATGAAATATGGAATGTGCGAATAGAGAGGGCAATTTAGCACCACTGCTCTGTTGGTGAAAAGAGATGAGCAGAGTAATGAAGAGTTAGCGGTGGTTAATGTATACAAAATCAATAATTTATATGAATATATGGACATTTACAATGCATTACTGAAAAGTGGCAGATTCCTCACTTTTTAGAGGCCTGTAATGACCATTTTTCTTCCTGCCTGCAGGCTTTCTGTAAACCTTTCACCACCCCCATAAAACCGCTCTACATCAATATTTCAATCTGATCCTGAAGAAAACCCAACAGGTTACATCTTGAGGATTTCTAATAGACATATTTGTACTTATTGATTTAGTGAACCTAATGGAAGCACCCAAGGAAATCCTCAATACATGATATGAGGACTGCACGGTAAAGAGAAGACATGAATGAGAGGGGAGGAGGGGGATGCAGCTGCTTATACTGACAGAAGTGGGAGCAAAAGTGGTGGAAACATGGATTTGGCTCAGTGTGCAGAGCGAAGCATTAGCCTCATTAAGAATATTCACTGGCACAAAGCTTAAAGAAAACAAAAAGAAATCCAACATAAGACATATCTGGCAACAGTTAAGACATAGCATTCTTCTACTAAACATTAAAGAATTATTCCTACCTTCATAAATGGGTATTGTCAGACAGTGCCGGTAAATACAAGCAATTACTCAATTTACTGCTTATTAAAATTTTCATCCGTTTTTAAGAAACTCTTTACAGCTTGTTACCTTAGAGACCGACCACCACAGCTAGACAGCAGAACATGCGCGGTGCTCAAGCTCTTCTCTTGTAAATGTACTATTTTGACCGCTGGAGTGCACAGTTACCTCCTAATCCTGGCCAGCTTCAAAGCAAAGTTTACACGCTAGAGAGCAGCGGTGGTCGGTCTCTTAGGCAACGAGTTTGTAAACAAAAGAAAACTGTTCATATTTGAAGAACACCTGAAAATTTTAATAAGCAGTAAATTACAAAAGTGCTAGTTTTTCTTCCACACACTATCCGACAATATCCATTTATGAAGATGGGAATAACTTTCAGAGATCATTCAGATGCCAGTTTTTCATGGATAGAACTTGGACCTATAATAGCCTTTGTAGATGTTCACAACTGTTTATTGTTGCATATTAAGTGGTCTGCACCAAAACATGGAAAACATCACCTTTTTTGATCCAAGTCACGGATCAAACGTGACAATACAAGTCTATGGGTAAGTAAAAAAAATAAATAAATAATAAAATATCAGACGGCAATATCATCTATTGTAGTTCATAGCATTTGGGTGCTGTCTAAGCCTGTATCACATAGAAAACAGGACTAGAACTAAATGCAAAGTTAACGTGCTTGTCATTTATTCCACTATTTTGCAGATTTTTTTAATTAAGTTGGACATTATTGTAAATCTTTACATGGATATCCTTCAACTCAGAAAATGCAATTCTTGCGATTATCCACCTCCTCAAGCGCCAAGGCCATCCTGCTGTGACAAGGCTGAACGCTGATCGTTCGGCTTCCTAGTTCCCCCTTGTGGAAACTACCGGTATGTAGGTGATAGGGGGTTTTATCACCAGTCTTCAGGAGTGCACCTGTTTCCCGAGTAATCGGTGCACTGCTGATTGTGTGACTATTTGGATCAGCAGCATTGTTGCACCACTTTGCTCTCTGATGCCTGTAAGCACGGCCAGTTTTGCATTTGCAGCATCAATAGCAGCACATGGGAGCGAATACTGGCCGTATCCAGCGATCTCGCCAGCATCAGATCAGAGCTTACAAGCTCTTTAGAAAAGAGGTTATAAGTGCTGCGCTCCTTGCCTAGGAAAATAGCCACTGCTGGCAGACAACAGACATCTTGCAATTTTTCACACTGTTTTAATATTAGATTCATACTACCGTATTTTTTTCCCTTTTACTTAATGCTTTTTAGGGTGAGCAGTGATCATCACCTATAGTTGATGGAGGATACTGCGATTAAATATAATCAATCTGGAGAAGTTACCCGTGTAATCCGGTCTGGTATGACAATAAGACTGCTGAAAATCTGGCAGTACAGAGTAGGAAGTGGGAGTCTAGTATTAGGTCTAGTGGCCAGTGTAAAGATTGCAAGATATGTTTTTGTTTGTTTTTTTTTAAATATAGATATACCGTATTTAAAATGGAAAAAAATAAAATGAAAATACATAAAAAAAAGTTTGGTTATTTACTACTGCACAACCATTTTAACATAAAACCGGATTTAAACAATAGGTCATTTTCTGATGACAGTCCCTTTAATTACATTTTCTGTGACCCTCTAGAAAGAATCCTTTAGGTCATTAAAAAGGTTTACTTTAAACAATATGGAAACATTTCTGGAGCATCAATGGTAGATGCTTTAACTGAATGGAGTTTAAAACCAAACCATAAACAAAGCAATTACCCTTAGCACTCAATAAATCATAGTCAGTATTGATAATATATATAAGTGTAGATGTGGAAGCGTGACCTAACAGAGCTGTCAGCTATGGAAATACATTCCAAATAGCAAAATAACTTCGGGAGGTTGTCCGGTCCAAATCAATAAGTCTGCAGTCACGCTGTGTGTCTGTAGACTTATGAATCCCCCCCAGTGTACGGGATTCACTGAATTCTGTGCCGGAACCAGAGGATAAGTATGAATGCCAGAGGGCACGGCCTCACTTCAACACACTCGACGGCTGCGTTACTAGACAGGGCGGAACCTCACTCCATACAAGTGTACGTGTACTCCGCTTTGGCCGGGAATATATATAACACATACATACCCATTGGTCCCGGCTCAAACTGGCGAACCCCTGCAGATTTATCAATTTGGACCGGACAACCCCTTTCATAGTAAATGGACTTGCATTTATTGTAAGCCTTGTGTACATATGGAGGTCTTGATAAAAGGAGTTATCTGGTATTTTGCTTATTTTTTCTCAATGGGGCTAATAATTTACAGGCAGGTAGTCAACTACCTGCCTGTTCTGCCCGCTGCCGGTCACGGACTGCTCCTAACTGATATTCTGCTGCATCATTTGACTTTACCTCAACAGAGAAGCTCTTCTTCTTTCGATAAGCTTTGTCAATGGCACAAAATGCTAATTAAAAACCAGCTGCCTGCAGTTAAGCAGCATGACATTGGCGCCTCATTGACAGAGCAGAAGAGAAGAAGCTGCTCTGTCTAAAGAAGTCATGGAATTGCCGGCAGGAGCGATCTGTGACAGTCTCCGGGCAGAACAGGTAGGTAGTTAGCAACAACCTGCCTGAAAGTTCTTAGCCCCATGTGGAAAAATAAGCAAAGTCCCACATAATCCCTTCACACTATGTGGTTCTAGGTAACGTAACAAATCATTCATCAAAGGATTAAAACATTTCAATACTTAAAAACAAACAAACAATCTTGCAGTACGGATCCCAGGGACTGAACTACCATCACAACCAAGCCAATCAAGCTACAAGAAACAAAACCCTTGTACACCAAATCTATAGTGTTTAAAAAAATAAATAAAACATTTTTTAGAATGACAAAAAGCAGCTCAGCAGCATGTAAAATGCTAAAAAGGATAGGCTATTCTCAGGCTGTTTTAGCAAAGAACTAGGAATACATGTTTACTGGCTATGTCATCCATTGTACAGTAAACATCCAGGACTCTAGCAATATATTATTCACACTAGGACTGAACAAGATGAAGCACAAAACGCGTTTAAATGCAGCACTGCACTTACAATTTTTGCCAGTTTTTTTTTTTACTGTTTTTTTTTTATTAAAATATGTTTTGGTTACGCATCCTTCTTTCAGATCAGTGAGGTCCGCCTCCATTAACCTTACAAAAAAAAAAATGGTCTGAATAGCACAGGTCAGCGGGCAGAAGAGCTGAGCCTCTGCCTTAGGGCCCCTTTCCACTTGCGAGAAACACGTCCGTGTCTCGCATGTGGAAACCAAGCTCTGGCGCCGGCACTTTGGAGCGGAGCTGTGCAGCTCCATGTGTTCCTATGCGGCCGCACGCTCCGCTCCCAAGTGCCGGCACCAGAGCTTGGTTTCTACATGCGAGACACGGACGTGTTTCTCGCAAGTGGAAAGGGGCCCTTAGCTGGGTAGTGCGCATCAGAGAAGCGATCGCTGGAGTCCTCAGGACGTCAAAAGGAAGCATTAAGGCTATGTGCACACGTTCAGGACTTTGTGTTTTTTCGCTATAAAAATGTGATAAAACCGCAAAAAAACGCATACGTTAAGCATCCAATTATTAGAATGCAAACTGCAATTTTTGTGCACATGTTGCGTTTTTTTTCACGGCAGAATCGCATTCCGGAAAAAAAAAAACGCAGCATGTTCATTCCTTGTGCGGAATCGTGGGGATTCCGCACAAATAGGAATGCATTGATCCGCTTACTTTAAGCATGTGGCTTTGCCCACCATACGGGAAATAAGCGGATCATGTGCGGTTGGTACCCAGGGTGGAGGAGAGGAGACTCTCCTCTAGACCCTGGGAACCATATAAATTGATTAAAAAAAAGAAAAAAAAGAATTAATAAATCATGATATTCTCACCTTCCGGCGTCCCTCGCAGCGTTCCCGCTTCTCGCGATGCTTCCGTTCCCAGTGATGCTTTGTGGCAATGACCTGTGATGACGTGGGTCTCACGAGACCGCTATGTCATCTGAGGTCATTGCCGCTAGGCATTATTGGGAAAGGGAGCATCGCGAGGAGCGGGAAGACTGCCGGGGACGCCGGAAGGTGAGAATATCACGATTATTTTTAACATTAGATCTTTTTACTATTGATGCTGCATAGGCAGCCTCAATAGTAAAAAGTTGGTCACACTTGTCAAACACTATGTTTGACAAGTGTAAAAAACCTGTCAATCAGTTTTCCAAGCGATGTTACAAATCGCTTGTAAAACGCTAGCATTCTGCAAGCTAATTACGCTTGTAAAATGCTAGGGTTTAGCGGGAAAACGCATGCCAATTCCGCATGCGATTTACCCGTGGCACAGTTGCAGAATTGTCGCGGAAATTTCCGCGGCAGTTCTGGACGTGTGCACATAGCCTAAAAAAACAAAACCAAAAAAACTTTTAACCTCAATATCAAATGGTTTCTGAAAGATAAGATTGTCCATTACTTGAATAGATGCTAAACACAGCACTATCAAGGAATGCAGGACTTTTAGTATGGTCAAATAAATGAGTAAACAGAGCAACTAAAGGTACCGTCACATTAAGCGACGCTGCAGCGATATAGACAACGATGCCGATCGCAGCAGCGTCGCTGTTTCGTCGTTGTGTGGTCGCTGGAGAGCTGTCACACAGACAGCTCTCCAGCGACCAATGATGCCGAAGTCCCCGGGTAACCAGGGTAAACATCGGGTTACTAAGCGCAGGGCCGCGCTTAGTAACCCGATATTTACCCTGGTTACCATTGTAAATGTAAAAAAAAAAAAAAAAACACTACATACTTACATTCCGGTGTCTGTCGCGTTCCCCGACGTCCGCTTCCCTGCACTGTGTAAGCGCCGGCAGTAAAGCAGAGCGGTGACGTCACCGCTGTGCTCTGCTTTACGGCCGGCCGGCGCTGACACAGTGCAGGGAAGCGGACGCCGGGGGACGCGACAGACACCGGAATGTAAGTATGTAGTGGGGGTTTTTTTACATTTACAATGGTAACCAGGGTAAATATCGGGTTACTAAGCACGGCCCTGCGCTTAGTAACCCAATGTTTACCCTGGTTACCAGTGAAGACATCGCTGAATCGGCGTCACACACGCCGACTCAGCGATGTCAGCGGGTGAGCCAGCGACGAAATAAGGTGCTGGCCTTCTAGCTCCGACCAACGATGTCACAGCAGGATCCTGATCGCTGCTGCGTGTCAAACACAACGATATCGCTATCCAGGACGCTGCAACGTCACGGATCGCTATCGTTATCGTTGTTAAGTTGTTCAGTGTGAAGGTACCTTAATCAACTTTCTGGAAGGTCCATCTGCATCTAAATACTATATATGCACACACACACCAGAGGCCATAATAGATTGTGCTCCCCACCCCATTCTTCAGAGGAATCCCTTGGGTTTTATTTGCATAGACAGAGCACAGTGAGGAAGACTAAATCCAAAAAATACAGCAAAAATAAATATCCCAGCTATTCATCCTAAACCTATGTTCACATGTTGTGTTTTTGGTGCGTTACCTAGTTTCTCACTGGGCACATTTTTGGGACTTCACAAACATGAGCTTTTTAAGTCTCCCAAAAAGAAGAAGAAAAAAAATATATTTTGTTTAGATATTAACATTTTTTTTGCCTTTTTTCATGGTGCATGGGGCTTAATTTTTAATGTCATCTTTTTATTTTGCTGCTACTGGGGGAAAATATTAAGAAAAAAATACATGTGATTTTTTTTTTTTTTTTTTTGGCCTCGAAAGACTGCTGAAAACATTTTATAAATTTTATGTCGTATTCACTTTTCAGTAATTATTTTTATATATTGAACATCCTTTTTTCACTGAGGTTGGGGTCAGAAACAGAAAAATCAGACTGGCAGTCTTAACGTTTATTAATTTTTTTTTTTTTTTTTCTTTTGCACACTGTACCCCCCATAAGGCATGATAAGACCTTTGGCAGGGGCATCTGAACATAATACTTTTTGTTTTATTGCCGATTTCCCCTGTAATTTTTGCTGGTATATTAATTCCAGTTGCAGGACAAAATCAGTCTCTTCTCTGCACAGAAAAGCAGACTTGGTTTCTAGGAACCAGCTCTTATTCTCTCCCAACACCAATAGATCACATGATCTCTGGGTCTGGAGGAGGAAGCAAGGTCTGTGCTCCTGAATCTGTATACACAGCAGTTGATCAGCACTGTCTATACAGCAAAATCAAGAAGGTAGGCATGATAATTAGTGATGAGCGAGTATACTCGTTGCTCGGATTTTCCCGAGCACGCACAGGTGATCTCCGAGTATTTATGACTGCTCGGAGATTTAGTTTTTCATCACCTCAGCTGCATGATTTACGGCTGCTAGACAGGTTGAATACATGTGGGGTTCCCTAGCAACCAGGCAACCCCCACATGTACTCAGCCTGGCTAGAAGCCGTAAATCATGCAGCTGCATCAACAAAAACTAAATCTCTAAGTTACAAATACTCGGAGACCACCCGAGCGTGCTCGGGAAAACCAGAGCAACGAGTATACTCACTCATCACTAATGATAATAAATCATGTCTGCCTTCTCTGTAGGGAGTCTGGCTGTGCAGCTGATCTACATTTCTCTAAACTCACTGCAGAGTACAACAGGGACTGCCTGGACATTTAAAGACTCTGGGCGGTCCTAAAGTACAGTAGCACCATCAAGTTTTTTGTGCTAAATGTGTTTATGTTTTTCCCCTAAATATCAAAATCCATTATTAAAAATAAAACTTGCAATTTCTACATTTTTAAGGCTTTTTCTGTTTCAGGAAACAACACATGTATATTAGCCATAATGGTCAGACTCTGACCCCATCTTTTAAATTGAAACATCTTATGAGCATGTGCAAAGATCATTGTGATGGGAGGGAGAGCAGGGTCAGCTGTAACCGTCTATAATAATTATGGATCTCTTGCACATGCTCATTAAACACTTCAATACAAAAGATATAGTCAGGATCTGACCACCCTGGCAATGTACATGTGTAATGTTGGACATTGACCAAATGTTTGTAAATTCAAAACAAAAACCCGATTTAATCAGTAGCTCATTTTCTGATGATGGCTTCACTTTAACACCTTAAAATCTGTCAGACTACTGGGTATTGTGGGTTTTATATTGCTTTAAAGGGCACCTGTCACCCCGTTTTTTCCGTATGAGATAAAAATACTGTTAAATAGGGCCTGAGCTGTGCATTACAACAGTGTATTTTGTGGACCCCGATTCCCCACCTATGCTGCCAAAATACGTTACCAAAGTAGCCGTTTTCGCCTGTCAATCAGGCTGGTCTGGTTAAAAGGGCGTGGTATCTTCCCCCAGATCTTGCTTAGTTTTCCGTTGGTGGCGTAGTGGTTTGCGCATGCCCAAGGTCCCGAATCCACTGCACAGGGGAGTGAAAAGAGCGCGATGTGTTCTATTTCCCTGTTGATCGGTGGGGGCGGCCATCTTCCTTTGGCCGCGCGTGCGCAGATGGAGCGCTCTGCTGCCCGCGGCTTTAGGAAAATGGCCGCGGGTGCGCAGATGGAGATCGCGGCGGCCATTTTCCTGAAGCCGAGATGCGAATTCTGCTTCAGGAAAATGGCCGCCGCGATCTCCATCTGCGCACGCGCGACATCCCGCGGCCATTTTCCTGAAGCCGCGGCCAGCAGAGCGCTCCATCTGCGCACGCGCGGCCAAAGGAAGATGGCCGCCCCCACCGATCAACAGGGAAATAACGCACATCGCGCTCTTTTCACTCCCCTGTGCAGTGGATTCGGGACCTTGGGCATGCGCAAACCACTACGCCACCAACGGAAAACTAAGCAAGATCTGGGGGAAGACACCACGCCCTTTTGACTAGACCAGCCTGATTGACAGGCGAAAACGGCTACTTTGGTAACGTATTTTGGCAGCATAGGTGGGGAATCGGGGTCCACAAAATACACTGTTGTAATGCACAGCTCAGGCCCTATTTAACAGTATTTTTATCTCATATGGAAAAAACGGGGTGACAGGTGCCCTTTAAGTAAACTACATAACACTCAGTGACATTGAAAATAGGGGCAGCGATCCTACAGCTTACATGTATAATAGTGACTATAGATAACACTACATAACTCAGGTAGGAATTTTAAGAATTTCACGAACCTGTCCACAAAACAAACCAGCTATTTAAGGTAGGAAACAAAAAAAGGGGTGGGGGTGCCCAGTACTTTAATATTGATGGTCTACCAATGGGCTAAGCCTTCTATATAAGATTGCACGGGTTACGAGACCCGGCCAACCTGCTAATTAGCGGATCATGATGCTGGACAGATGTGATCAGTTGTGGAGCTGAACAGAACAGATCCATCAACTGTATAGTGGCCGGGTATTGTACATCTGCCCCTAATTGAATGAATAGGTTTGGATTTACAATACCTTGTTGCAGCCACTGTACAGTTGATGGAGTTGTGCCGTTCTGATCCTCAACTGATAACATATGGTCGGTGACGACACTGGGAACAGTTGATTGGCAGGGGTGCCCCATCGATCTTATATTGATGACCTATCCTACATAAATAGGACATCAATGTAAAAAGTACTTGACAACCCCTTTAAGGAATTTTGTGTTTTAGATGCAATTTTCTTTTACAGAAAGCCTGAGAGAATGAGAAATAAGTATGTAATATATATTCATATATACATACATACAATTAAATGCACAGTAGATTAGGAGAAGTACACAGGAAGGATACATACATGCCAATTCAAACTTACATAAAAGGTACAAGAAGCAGGTAAAGGTAAAAATTGGATAGCCGTGCATGGCAGCAATGTGTACAGAGAGGGCAGATTGCTTTGCTAAGAGCAAGTTGCACATGCGGTGAGTCAAAGATGTGCCGCTGGGCATCTATGAGGCGTATCTGCAATGGGTATTAAGACATCTAGCGCATGCCAGTGGTTCATGGCTCATGCCAATTGTGCATGCCAACAACAGATGACTGGGCATGAACGGTGTAAGTCAAAAATGTGAGGATCATGCCAACGGTGCATTGGATAACAATTCTTCTTTACCTTTGATAGTTGTAATGCCAATAGTAGATTCGAGGTGGAGTTCTTGATCTAGTCTTTTCTGAAAGCTGGAAACATGAGGAGACAGGATTTCTGGAGATGACTCGCGACTTTCCAAGTTCCAGTCTTGCTCCCCAGCAGCCAATGCTTTAAGTGCTTCAATTGTCAAACTTTCCTGCACTTTGTCTTCTATGGGCTCAGACTGGTGTGCTGTTCCTGAATGAGGGTCATTAAAACACGTTTCTGCCAGGTCAACAAAACCTTCACTATGTGGGGAGTCTGGGGTCTTAGAAATAGCGCTGCTGGGCTTCTCAGAAACACTGCTGGTTAAAGATAATGTTTTGGAATTGATGATCACATTCTCAGATTTTGTTAGGTCTTCTCTTCTAAGTCCGTTCCCATGTTGTGCCTCACCAAGTTCAACCCAGCCATCCTCGGCATGTTCCCTTTGATCTGTCACTGAAGCTTTTACTCTCCATCCGGCATCTATAACTGTGTCGTCAGACTCTCCAGAGCTATCCAGGTCTTCCTCTACATCTGGCCACCGAAGATCAGTTTTTGAATCGTAAGACCCATCTTCATTTTTTACAGTACCGAGATCTTCACATGTGTCCACCTTGTGTTCCACACAGCTATCATTTTTTGATGCTTTGCAAATTTTTTCTATGCCCTCGTGCAAAAATGTAATCCGATGGTCGGATGCCTTAATAGGCGCTTCAACAGTACCCAAATGTCCAGACTCAAAGTCCTCTGGCCTGTGTGTTATGACATTCTGCATGCAAGACTTCCTAATAAATTGTTCGTTATCAGAAAAACCTGGGTTTCTGTACCCAGCTAAGAATGGTTCGGCATCAGGAGACTGGTCATAGAAGGGCCTTTGGGCAGAAACTTGTGAAAGTCCATGGCTAATAGCTTTGTCTTCACAGTCCTTGAACTCAAAGCCTGAGCTGTTGGCAATCATTTCAAAAGGAGACCCAGGAGATTCTGGACTCGGGAGCTTAGGATGAAGTTCTGGAGAGAAGGGTGTCAGAGAAAAGTCTGTAAAGCGTCCAACTAACATATATGTCCTTTTTATGACAAGGCAATGACTTTCACAATGGACTCAATGACAGAGCAATTAAAGAATGTGGTCAGAACGGTACAAGAGAGCAGGAGCTAAAATGCTACATTTAATTGGCCCCAGTGGTTCTCGTTGTTGATCATAAACAGTTTTAATATCCGAGTGGGTCATACAGAACTTCTTTGGATCATTTAAAGGGAACCCGTGACCAGGTTTGGCCGATACGAGTTATGGCCACTACCTTTCAGGGCTTATCTATAGCATTCTATAATGCTGTGTATAAGCCCCCAACTCGACCTGGAAGAGAAGAAAAATAACTTTTATTACTTACCTGTGGGATGTTCCGGTCCAAGGGGTGTTGCTCTTCTTGGTCCGGCGCCTTCCATCTTCTTGCAATGCTCCCCTCCTTGGTTCGCTCTGACCTTTCCCGGCACCTGCGAACTTCAGTACTTTGCTCTGCCCTCAACAGGACAGATACGTACGGCTGCGCAGGAGCGCGATGCTGAGCAGACTGTGGATGATGCAGGGACGCGCCATTCACGCGAACCAAGAAGGAGGATGGCATCGCAAGAAGATGGGAGGCACAGGACCAAGAAAAGAGACACCCCTCGGACCGCCTCGCAGGTGAGTAGAATAAAAGTTATTTTTCTTTTCTTCCAGGTCTGTTTGGGGGCAGATATACAGGAGATCGTAACTCGTGTCTGCCAATCCTGGTGACAGGTTCCCTTTATTTCCAACATCGCTATGTAACTAAACTCAGATGGAGAAAGGCAGAGTTTAGCACAACTGATGACATTAGGATACATTATCAGTAGGTTAACCTGTAAGCTGGCCACATACGTTAAGATATTTAGGGCCAGATTCATTGAGGCTTTGATGTCAGAAAACTATTATAAAACACTTTGGGGTGGGGAAACATTCTACATTTTTATGCAATGTGGAGTTGAGCAATACTTTTGGTGATTTCACACCAGATTGAAGTAGCTCCAAAAACAAATGGAGCTGGAGCAGGATGGAGTGTGGCTACATCCACCCATCCAATTCATCAAAAGTGCTGGCGTTTCTTACTCTAGTGATGCTACTCCAGTTACTAACTGGAGTATCCATTCTGGCAAAGTGTATGCAATGATTTAATTAAGTGGTGTGAGCCTCCTAATGAATTTGGCTGATCTCTTTCAAGGTCTTCATTGAAACTGGTGTGAACACCAGTCTTAATGGATTGGCCCCTATGTGTATGAGCCCACTGATTTTAATCAAGTCTCTCCCTTTGCGGCAGATGTCGAGAAAATTAGGATTGGGCATGTTGAATTTCATCTGCATTATCAAGGGACAGCAGGAATCTTGTAGCGGCTATGATACACAACATATAGTCAACTGACCAAATGACAAATTCAGCTATGCCACATTTTTATACAAAATGTGCAGGTATCCTTCAGAGAAAGACCCTCAGCCACCACGATGCATCGGCATGAGGTTTTCTTTTTTTTAAGAGGATTCATTCCTTAGAATGGGCAAGTTTAGTATGCCAATCTGACCATAGTAAGACATCTGTCTTCTTTTTGCTGACCATGGCTCCAAAAGGACCGTAGATTATAATGCATAATTATGCACGAAGATGGCAGAAACAGGATTGTGAATGAAGCCAGTAGTACGGATACAAAAAGTATCACAGAAAAACAAATAAAAGATCCATATTTTCCACTGGATTGAAGTGCTGCCTCAGTTTGTTAATAAAGGATTAACAAATGGCTGCACAGTCATTTTTCTTACAAATGATCACAGGAAGATCGGCTCTGTATAACCCGCTCAGATCCAACTAAATAGAAAAAAAACTGCCAATGCAATCCACTGCGTCAAGGTGCAAAAGGTTGACAAACTTTTCGAGATCTACACAGAGGTTACACATTGTTTAAAACTTATGTAAATTTATTTTTTATAAAGTATCATAGAATATATCTAAAAAATCCTAAAGTTATTGTTATACTAAATCTAAAAAGCAATACAATGTAGGAAAACAAACAATGGACTACTACTCTGTATAAACAGGGCTTCTCAAGTTTTTTTTCTACTGGGGCCCCAGGGCTTTATCAGATGCAACCAGCAACATGATCTCTACACTCTGTGCTCTCACCCCAGCAATTCATCAAACTAGTCGGAGGAACAGTTTAACACCATTTTGAATTGCAAATTTTACTGTTTCGACCTTCCAAACTTCATAGTGCACCCAATGCTGATTAGCCAGCAGACATCGGCTATTCTTCTATTTAAAGTGAACCCAACATCAAATATGTAGTCATTAAACCACCCTCATAAATTTCATTCTAGAAGAAGTCCTTGTGTTTAAATCGTGCAATACTACTGCACTCCACTCAATCTCACCATTTGGGTGATGGAAGGGGCTTCAGTAGGGGCTAGGCATGGTCTTGCAATTGTCGCGCCCATTCAGCCTTGATCAACATCCCGCCTAGTGTGTAAATTCTTCGCTAGCTGTGCCGAGTCTGACTTCAGTTAACAGAGTAGACATGCTAAAAAAGGAAGCCATGACTAGTCCCCACTGCAGCTCCGCCCAGATGACTAGTGAGAGCTGGACTAGTAAAATATTTAAAGAGAATCTGACACCTGATACATGCAGTTCACAGATGTGACAGCATATATCAGGCTCTGACTGTACTATCTCAGCCATGTATCTTTGACTATGAAATGCTGCGGCATCATAGGGCTTTCTGAGCATTAGAGCTGGCTGCCAGTCAGTGTCAAGCAGTGACTGAAGCCGCACCGGTCCATGACTGAAAGCCAGACACTGTCAAGGGGGAATAAAGTAAAATTTCCTCCTGGCAGCGGGACTCTCAGTACTGACGCCAGTCAGCTTCAGAATGCCATTAACCTGCAGATTAACCCCATATCTGTATGTAAATAACAGGTTTTTTTTCCATGACAGGTTCTCTTTAAACATTTTTTCTCTCTTTTTAAAGGGAACCCGTCACCACCCCCAGGCGTTTTTAGCTAAAAGTCACCTTGTGCAGCAGTAATGCTGCATTCTGACAAGGTGGCTCTTTTAGTTCTGGGTGCTGTAACTGCAGAAATAATCAGTTTTGTAATTTGTCCTAAATACCTTTCTTCAGTCCTGGAGGCCGGCCTTTCCCCCCTGCTGCAGACGCCACACAGCCGTCACTCACATCTTCTTGGCGCCGCCTCCTCCTCGGCGCTGTTTTGAAATGAGCCGGCACCTGCGCTCTTTTCTCCTGCCTTGAGCAGACGCAGTGAGCGCTGCCCGTCTGTCCTCATATGCAGCCCAGCTGACTGCGCCTGCGTGACCATCCTGCCTGTGAATCCCAGCCCCGCAATGTGAATAAATCGGAAAACACTGCGGGGCTGGGATTCACAGGCAGGGCGGCCGCACAGGCGCAGTCAGCTGGGCTGCATATGAGGACAGACGGGCAGCGCTCACTGCGCCTGCCCAAGGCAGGAGAAAAGAGCGCAGGCGCCGGCTCATTTCAAAACAGCGGTGAGGAGGAGGCGGCGCCCGGTGCCAAGAAGACTTGAGTGACGGCTGTGTGGCGTCTGAAGCAGGGGGGGAAAGGCATGCCTCCTTGACTGAAGAAAAGGTATTTAGGACAAACTACAAAACTGATTATTTCTGCAGTTACAGCACCCAGAACTAAAAGAGCCACCTTGTCAGAATGCAGCATTACTGCTGCATAAGGTGGCTCTTTTAGTTAAAAACGCCGGGGGGGGGAACAGGTTCCCTTTAAGAACTCGGTTTTAGAGTTTAATTCCAGGAGCTAAAAATCTGTCTAGTTCATGTGATAGAGGCACAAGTACTCGATTTGTGAGTCTTTGCATCAGAGCTTTAACAGGTCAGGTCACACAAGTAGGGCTACCATATAATCAGGACCTCTTTAGCCCCTGGTTGTAAACACAGGTTTCTATTGAATGATAGCAAGCAGAGATCTTGAAAAACAAGAGTGACTGGTCGGGTAGGTATTTTGCAAAATTGGACAACTTTTCACTATACAAAGAATACCATTTATTAGTGGAAAAGGAACAAACCCTTTTAACCTATCTTCAGGCGGCAATTTGGATAAACGGTACAGTGAATCAGATATATTGCTTGCAGGTGTCAAGAAAAGTGGGGTTTGTTTTCTCCTCTGTATTGTTTTAGTACCATAAGCTGATAACCTCACATCTTTCTACAACAAAAGTAAAAGTTCAGCGATTTCCAAAAATTTACAAGAGAAAAAAAAAAAAAAAAAAAGCATTTCAGCAATAAAATGTGATTTTTTAGAGGGCACAATTTCTCCTTACTGAATGTGCCAGTTACTACAAATAGTTTTACAGGCTAAGCAATGCTCTCTGTTGGAGGTAGCCATCTAATAAATCAATGCCCAACCATTTAAAAGGAAACAGTCCATAGGATCGACCCTTGTTAGCCGTCTATATGGGCATGAAGATCATAAAAAGTTGAATAAAACAATGCCTTGATATCTGTGATCTGGTGTCTTATTCCGGAGAAATCCACGTTTTTGTTAATATTTAAATGAGATGTTAAGATCTATGGGCCGGACACAGATCTCCCTGAGACTCATCCAATCTTATTTTAAATGAAAATAGGTGCTACCAGTGTGAGACATGTAATGACTAATCAATCTAATCACACTGAGCAGAACTGATCTTTGCCTCATTACAAACACATCCCCCGCTGTAGCTCTCCTCTCAGTGTTGTCAGCTCTGCTGCAGAGCTGTGCATGATTTCAACACACAAATCTTCAACCTCCATGTTACAGGCAGTCAGTGTGGGTGTAGGGGGGTACATATAAGCTGACAGCACAAGGACAGCTGCAGATGTGTTTGTAATAAAAAAACAAAACAAAAACAAAATACCTTCTGTAAGTAAAATGTAATAGCACATATAAATGACATTGGGTACTGCGTAAGCACTATTTTGGCTTTTATGCTTTTTAAATCAAAAACATTGCTTACTACTGTACCATATGTTATTTAGATTTACTATTACATTTTACTTACAACAGGTATTTGCTCATTTTGTTTCAATCTTAGGTTTTGTCTGTTAAATAGCCAAGGTGAACATACTCCTATGTTTCATGCATACCAACTTAAATTCTGGCTCATTTTTTTGAATTTTTGTTTGTTCAACTCTGCTGTACTGTGTTAGTTGTAATCACACACAACACTGCAGTGAGGTCAGTCAGTTATTACACGTTTCACACTGGTAACAGCCCCTTTCATTTAGAATTGGCTCTGGAGGCAGATTCTCATAGAAATCTGTGACCGGCCCATAGATCTTAACTAATTTACATATTAAGAACAACATGGTTATCGCTGGAATAAGAAATTGGTTTGCATATATTAAGGTATTTTATTCAGTTTTTCACTGATTGGCTGGAGCGGTTACGCATCAACCAGGCAAGAAGAAAACGAGGAGACATTCAGGGTACCCTGACAACAGGAAGAGGTCTCCAAAGGAGGGTATTTATGTTATTTTTAATACAAAATAGCATACTTGGCCTACACAGTAATTAATGGAAATGTTTGGGAAAATGCTTTTGAACACCGAGATACAAGCAAATTATGGCTAACATACCGTAAGTAAGAAAATAAGTGACACAAATCTGAATGGTTTCATGGGAAGGTGGTAGTGGTGAAGGGAGGAGAGGTGTGAAAATTGTGCTAAGTAAACTATGCAAAAAGAGAAAAGGGGGCAGTTGATATGTTTAGGAGACAAATGTACAAATTAATGAGCTTACAATGCATGTCACTAGCTCGTCTTAAGGTACCTTCACACGAAACGACTTTACAACGAGAACGACAACGATCCGTGACGTTGCAGCGTCCTGGATAGCGATCTCGTTGTGTTTGACACGCAGCAGCGATCTGGATCCTGCTGTGATATCGCTGGTCGGAGCTAGAAGTCCAGAACTTTATTTGGTCGTCAGATCGGCGTGTATCGTCGTGTTTGACAGCAAAAGCAACGATGCCAGCAATGTTAAACATGGAGCTAACGACCTGTGAGAACGATAAGTGCGTCACCGCTACGTCACAGGATCGCTCCTGCGTCGTTCTGGAGCTGCTGTGTTTGACATCTCTACAGCGATGTAAACAGCGACGCTGCAGCGATCAGATCGTTGTCGTTCTCGTTGTAGAGTCGTTTCGTGTGAAGGTACCTTAACTCCAGGTTCTGAATGTGACCTTGCACACGTCTGCTGTATATTACAAAGAAGGTTCAGTTTTACAATATCGCATCCCTTGGGTTATTTCAGCTAGCTATAGTCTTCCTCCTAAACCTGTAGGCTATAATGCCAGTAACACTTTTCTCCTTGCAGCAGAGATGATTTTTTTTGTCACTGCAGCCTTTTGTGTAACCATTTTCAAGGCTGTAAAAAGTGCCTCCAGTTCAGCTTATCCTCCCTCTGTTTATCCAGGAGTCAAACCTTCCAAACCCCCCCCCCCCCCCCCCCCCATGAGAACAAAAGTCATTTTTTTCTCATCCTAGGCTATAGAAGAGACCTGGTGACAGATTCCCTTCAAGTGTCATGAGCCGAAAAGTACTACACCATTTCTGTGAATCACTTTTCGTTGGTGAAAGAATAACTCCATTAGCACTTACAGTCCATTATTGTAACTGCTGCATGCACGCCATAGTGTCACATTGCGATTATCGCTCCTTAGGCTCCAGATGATTAATAGAAACAAAAGCATGCTTTGTTACACCAGCACAATCCATGCCAGAAATAGGAGGAAGGGAGGGAGCAGCACATAGTTTAGAGAAGCTACAGCTTTGGAAACCAACAGAAAAGACGGGTCAACAGGCCAATATTTACACAACACACCTCAAAAACACGCTACACTTGAAGACAAGGAGAAATGGAAAAGCGATTACATTTTATATGGCTTCGTTAACCAAGCAAACACTAAGCTTTGGTTAGTAGCATTTGGAATTTTAGGATTAACTCAACTGTGAATTTGGGCATGTCACTCTTCCTGTACATGACAGAAAAGGTTTATACATACATTCTGGTATTTCTATGAACAATACAAGTGAAGAAAGTTTGCAATAGATCAAAGAAAAAACGAAATTTCCTCAATTATTCACCCTCAAAAACTGCTCTAATCTGTCTACAGATCTGTCTTCAGTAAAGGATCAAATTAGATTTGGAGCTATAAAAGCCTAACGACAGGAGAGAAGCAGAAAGAAATTGCTGATATATCAAGTTTACAGGGAATAACTTCTAATAATGCAGGATACAAGTCATACAATGGCCATAAATAATAATGTTATTCCTCATGAGCACAATATTCTTATTCTATTAAATAGGACCCGTCACTTGGTCAAAAATTGTGCTAAATACATTGTAAAAATCCCAAAGCTCTCCTGATTCTGTTGTTCCTTTCCATTTTGCACTGCGTTGCTACTGAGCAAAGCTATTCACATTGGTTTCTTCTGGACATCATTATGTGAAATCTCTGCTGTACAGCCCAACTGGGTGTGCAGACTGAAGAAACGCCCAGTTGGCCCACAAAGCAGAGATTTCACATAGTGCTCTCCAGAGGAAACAAATGTATTGAATAGCTTTGCAATGGAGCGACAGCACAAAGCGGAAAAAAAAACTGCAGAATCAGGGGAGTGCAGGAATTTTTTTACGATATTTAACTCTGTACTCAGCCTGTGGTGTAATCCAACTACTGTAGTTATTTGTATATGCGTATAGGATTAAAACATAACCTTTACTACGATTCTTAAAAGGTGGATCCTGGACGGCAGAAATATTATAACCCCAACGGTATTCCCTGATGAGGTAAAACGAAAGGCGTCGGGGACCAGGAATGGGGAAAGGATCCACCGCCACCACTGGAGCAGGGATTGCACTATAGAACGGCTTCCAGGCGGGTGAGATCGTTTCAAACATATATATGCCAGTCATAGCTTCTGCTGGGATGAATTCCCCTCTGATATGAGGAATAATATGGATGTGGTATATTCCTTAAATGCCCAAGATAATATATATGGTGCATTAAAATAGATGGTATCTGGGGATTCATTCACGGACACTAACGCTTAAGCAGATGACATATTGGTTTCATGGGACATTTGACTAAGGGTTAATTCCTATTGTGGTAAAAGACAGATGTGTGTTCTTAAGATCCGTCACAGAGAGTAATCACACTCACTAAGGCTTACCAACTAAATGGTCTGAGTGAAGCCACAACAGTCTGGTCTGTATAAGCTCGGTACGTGAGTGCTTTTTAGCTCCGTTCTGTTTTCCGCTAAAATGAAGATAACCATACATTGGAAATTCATTGGTTATTGATTACATATGGCCAAAGGACTGGAGAAGCTACTTGTAAATATTGCTAACAAAGACCAGTAGTTCTGAGATTGAATTCTAATTTTTATACTAGGTCCAAGTACTGAGTCATAGCACAATCCACGTATTGTTTTGTGCTTGTTTGTCGTATGCACCTTGCACTTTGTTATGGTGATCATTTTTGGTATATTCTGTGCCTTTTAAGAATCGTAGTATAGGTTATGTTTTAATCCTATATGCATATAAAGATATTTAACTCATGGTTTTTGATTATGTGACTGGTCCTCTTTAAGTCACCTAACTGTGCAGCTACAATTTAAGCCTAGATCTCCAAGACAAATGCAAGCTGTGTTAATCTTGACTCTTACAACCCCAATGTTTCACCATAGTAATTAAAAAATTTGAGCCTTTTTCAAGTCACACAATTTTACTATTTTACCAAATTGCTATGGAGACGTACCCTAATAAAATTTGGGAGATCTACAGCTGTTTTCCCAACAGTCCCATTGTAATTATTGATCCCTTAACCCCTTAACGACCGCCGATACGCCTTTTAACGGCGGCCGCTAAGGGTACTTAAACCACAGCGCCGTTAATTAACGGCGCTGTGGAAAAAGTGAATAGCGCACCCCAGAGTCGGATTTTCTCTGGGGTCTCGGTTACCGGGGGTAGCCGAGACCCCAGAGAACATGATTCGGGGGTTTTTTACCGACCCCCGATTTGCGATCGCCGGTAATTAACCGTTTACCGGCGATCGCAAAAAAAAAACCAAAAAACGCGATTTCCCATTTAATTTCTCTGTCCTCCGATGTGATCGCACATCGGAGGACAGAGAAATGGGGTCCCCGGACGCCCCCGATGCCCCCCCGATACTCACCTGTCTCCCCCGGTGCTCCTCGTGGTTCCCCATGGGCGCCGCCATCTTAAATATGGCGGGCGCACGCGCAGTGCGCCCGCCGGCCGGCACCTGGGAGATCTTTGGGGTCTCGGCTGCTGGGGGTAGCTGAGACCCCAAAGAACATGATCGGGGTCGGTTTTTACCGACGACCGCAAAAAAAAAAAAAAAAAAAAAAAAAGTGATGTGTAATTCTCTGTCCTCTGATGTGATCGCACATCAGAGGACAGAGAAATAGGGGGATTCGGGGACCCTATCATACTTACCGGTGTCCCTGGGTCCTCCTGTGTCTTCTCCTGCCGGCCGGCTTCTTCCTAGAGAAAGAAAATGGCGGGCGCATGCGCAGTGCGCCCGCTCTCTGCTGCCATCTGCCGGCCGGCAGGAGAGAAGAGTTGGGGCTAAAATTAGGGTTAGGGTTAGGGTTGGGGCTAAATTTAGGGTTAGGGTTGGAGCTAAATTTAGGGTTAGGGCTGGGGCTAAATTTAGGGTTAGGGTTAGGGTTGGGGCTAAAGTTAGGGCTAAAGTTAGGACTAGGGTTGCAGCTAAAGTTAGGGTTAAAGTTGGGATTAGGGTTTGGATTAGGGTTGGCATTAGGGTTACGTTTGGGATTACGGTTAGGTTTGGGATTAGGGTTAAGGGTAGGGTTGGGATTAGGGGTGTATTGGGATTAGGGTTAGGTTTGAGGTTAGGGTTGAGATTAGGATTAGGGGTGTGTTGGATTTAGGGTTCTGATTAGGGTTATGGTTGTTTTGAGGTTAGGGTTGCGATTAGGATTATGGATCGGGTTGGCATTAGGGTTAGGCCTCTTTCACACTTCAGTCTTTTGGCGTCAGTCTGAAACGGCCATTTTCATCAAATAGCGGATCCGCCATTTTTTTTGGCGGTTCCGCTATTTTACCATAGACATGCATTAGCGACGGATTGTGGCGGATGGTCGTCCGTTCCATCCGCCATGTGACAGATCCGTCGAGATTTGGCGGACGTCATCTAGAC
Organism: Ranitomeya variabilis; assembly: GCF_051348905.1. Classification (NCBI taxonomy): domain Eukaryota; kingdom Metazoa; phylum Chordata; class Amphibia; order Anura; family Dendrobatidae; genus Ranitomeya; species Ranitomeya variabilis. Next base: position 468,052,285 of record NC_135233.1, read on the forward strand.
ATTGACGGCCATTGTAACGTTTTTTGTCTGCGCCGAAATGGCGGTTCACGACGGATCCGTCGCATTCGTCATTCCATAGAATGGCCGCCTATGGGCGACGGATCCGTTGTTACCGTCATTTCGGCGGATCCGTCGCCCCAATCCGCTTTTTCAATTGCGCATGCTCCAAAAAGTAGATACTTTTCCCAGACAACCCCCAAGTAACGGATCCGTCAAAAAAACGGATCCGTTAATACCGTTTTCTCAACAATTGTGACGGATCCGTCACTATGTTGGAGCTGACTGACGCCAAACAACTGAAGTGTGAAAGAAGCCTTAGGGGTGTGTTGGGGTTAGGGTCGTGTTGGGGTTAGGGTTGGAGTTAGATTTGGGGGGTTTCCACTGTTTAGGTACATCAGGGGGTCTCTAAACGCCACAGCCAATTTTGCGCTCAAAAAATCAAATGGTGCTCCCTCCCTTCCGAGCTCTGCCGTGCACCCAAACAGTGGTTTACCCCCACATATGGGGCATCAGCGTACTCGGGATAAATTGGACAACAACTTTTGGGGTCCAATTTCTCCTGTTACCCTTGTGAAAATAAAAACTTGGGGGCTAAAAAAATTTTTGGGTGGAAAAAAAAAAATTTTTTTATTTTCACAACTCTGCATTATAAACGTCTGTGAAGCACTTGGGCATTCAAAGTTCTCACCACACATCTAGATAAGTTCCTTGGGGGCTCTAGTTTCCAAAATGGGGTCACTTGTGGGGGGTTTCTACTGTTTAGGTACATCAGGGTCTCTGCAAACGCAACATAATGCCCGCAGACCATTCTATCAAAGTCCGCATTCCAAATTGGGGTTCCTTCCCTTCCGAGCTCTGCCATGCGCTCAAACAGTGGTCCCCACCACACATGGGGTATCAGTGTACTCAGCACAAATTGGACAACAACTTTTGGGGTCCAATTTCTCTTGTTACCCTTGTCAAAATAAAAATTTGGGGGCTCAAAAATCTTTTTTGTGGAAAAAATTTTTTATTTTTATTTTCACGACTCTGCATTATAAACTTCTGTGAAGCACTTGGGCATTCAAAGTTCTCACCACACATCTAGATAAGTTCCCTGGGGGGTCTAGTTTCCAAAATGGGGTCACTTGTGGGGGGTTTCTACTGTTTAGGCACATCAGGGGCTCTGCAAATGCAACATAACACCCGCAGACCATTCTATCAAAGTCTGCATTCCAAAACGGCGCTCCTTCCCTTCCGAGCTCTGCCATGCGCCCAAACAGTGGTTTACCCCAACATATGGGGTATCAGCCTACTCAGCATAAATTGCACAATAAATTTTGGGGTCCAATTTCTCCTGTTACCCTTGAGAAAATAAAAAATTGCAGGCTAAAAAATCATTTTTGAGGAAAAAAAAAAGGATTTTTTATTTTCACGGCTCTACTTTATAAATTTCTGTGAAGAACTTGGGGGTTTAAAGTGCTCACCGCACATCTAGATAAGTTCCTTAAGTGGTCTAGTTTCCAAAATGGGGTCACTTGTGGGGGGTTTCTACTGTTTAGGCACATCAGGGGCTCTCCAAACGCGACATGGTGTCCGATCTCAATTCCAGCCAATTCTACATTGAAAAAGTAAAACGGCACTCCTTCTCTTCCAAGCTCTGCGGTGCGCCCAAACAGTGGTTTACCCCCACATATGGGGTATCTCCACACTCAGGAGAAATTGCACAACAACTTTTGTGGTCTTATTTCTCCTGTTACCCTTGTCAAAATAAAAATTTTGGGGCAAAAAGATCATTTTTGAAAAAAAAAATGCGACTTTTTATTTTCACGGCTCTACGCTATAACCTTCCGTGAAGCACCTGGGGGTTAAAAGTGCTCACCACACATCTAGATAAGTTCCTTAAGGGGTCTAGTTTCCAAAATGGTGTCACTTGTGGGGGGATTCCACTGTTTAGGCACATCAGGGGCTCTCCAAACGCGACATGGCGTCCAATCTCAATTCCAGCCAATTCTACATTGAAAAAGTAAAACGGCACTCCTTCTCTTCCAAGCTCTGCGGTGTGCCCAAACAGTGGTTTACCCCCACATATGGGGTATCGATGTACTCAGGAGAAATTGCACAACAACTTTTGTGGTCTAATTTCTCCTGTTACCATTGTGAAAATAAGAATTTGTGGGCGAAAAAATCATTTTTGTGTAAACAAATGCGATTTTTTATTTTCACGGCTCTACTTTATAAACTTCTGTGAAGCACTTGGGGGCTCAAAGTGCTCACCACACATCTAGTTAAGTTCCTTAAGGGGTCTAGTTTCCAAAATGGGGTCACTTGTGGGGGGTTTCCACTGTTTAGGCACATCAGGGGCTCTCTAAACGTGACATGGCATCTGATCTCAATTCCAGCCAATTCTGCATTGAAAAAGTCAAACGGCGCTCCTTCTCTTCCAAGCTCTGCGGTGCGCCCAAACAGTGGTTTACCCCCACATATGGGGTATCGGCGTATTCAGGAGAAATTGCACAACAACATTTATGGTTAAATTTCTGTTTTTACACTTGTGAAAATAAAAAAAATGGTTCTGAAGCAAAATGTTTGCAAAAAAAAAAGTTAAATGTTCATTTTTGCCTTCCACATTGTTTCAGTTCCTGTGAAGCACGTAAAGGGTTAATAAACTTCTTGAATGTGGTTTTGAGCACCTTGAGGGGTGCAGTTTTTAGAATGGTGTCACACTTGGTTATTTTCTATCATATAGACCCCTCAAAATGACTTCAAATGTGATGTGGTCCCTAAAAAAAAAATGGTGTTGTAAAAATGAGAAATTGCTGGTCAACTTTTAACCCTTATAACTCCCTAACGAAAAAAAATTTTGGTTCCAAAATTGTGCTGATGTAAAGTAGACATGTGGGAAATGTTATTTATTAACTATTTTTTGTGACATATCTCTCTGATTTAAGGGCATAAAAATCCAAATTTTGAAAATTGCTAAATTTTTAATTTTTTTTGCCATATTTCCATTTTTTTCATAAATAATCGCAAGTAATATCGAATAAATGTTACCACTAACATGAAGTACAATATGTCACGAAAAAACAGTCTCAGAATCAGCAGGATCCGTTGAAGCGTTCCAGAGTTATAACCTCATAAAGTGACAGTGGTCAGAATTGTAAAAATTGGCCTGGTCATTAAGTACCAAATTGGCTCTGTCACTAAGGGGTTAAAGCTTTTAGCTGCTGAATTACGGTATATGTAATTTTCCATGTATAAATGAGACGTCTGAATTTCAATCTAGGAAACTCCAGCCCATTAAGAAACCAACCCCACATCTCTTGCCTCCATTTCCCATGTCTGACTGTATAGTTTTCGTCTGTTTTCTCAAAGACTTGTCATTCATCGTTGGTCTGTGAAGGCTGTTGTCTTGGATGACTGTTACATAGTTTAAAAAAAAGTAGTAAGTTCATCAAGTTCAACCTTTCTCCACCAGATGTACATTCTCTACTCACAATGCCCTTTGTGGTGAGAAAACCATCCAGCCCTTTTTTAACTGCTGATATGGTATATTCAATAACTCTTGAGTTTGGGAATTCCAGTCTGACTGCTCTAACTGTAAAGAATCCTTTCCTTCACACGTAATTAATGTCTCCTGATTCTTTTAAAGGGGTTGTCCACTACTTTCAATTAACCCCCCCAATGTAACCCCCTGGGGCCCCTAATGAATTGCAAATACCTTCCGTTGCATTTTTCGCCTGTGAGCGGCGCTATGCTGGCGGCTGAGTTCGGGTCACGTGACCCCCAGGCTGCAGCCGCCGCTTATTTCCGCCGACGTCACGTCAATTTCCAGACTCTGGAAATTGACGTGACGTCAGCAGCAGGCGTGACCCAGCCTCACAGTCAGCAGTCACTCATCAAGAGTGACTGGGCTGTGGGCGGGGCTGTGGGCTGCCTGCGGGGCTAGGCAGGGATGATAGTGCGGGCGCCGGGGTTCTGCGTGCCGCGGCGCCGGGGGTCTGCGTGCCAGCGCCGGGGTCTGCAGCGGGGGGTGGTCATTGGTGTGTGTGTCTGTCTCTGTGTGCAGGCAATACAAGTCCCATCGGGCTATGCCTGCTACAGTGACAATGAGTGACACATTAGCCAATGATGGGACAGTAGTAGTCCCATCATCCGGCTAATGTGTTGAATGTAAAAAACAAAACAAAACACATACACATATATAGTACATACATGCATACAACACACACCATGTGACAAGTAACATGTGACATCATGCAACATACGACATGCAATAACATGCGACGACATGCACCATACGATGATATGCAGCATGCGGCACCAAAAACTGCATCAAAACCTGGTGCGGTTTTGATGCAGTTTTTGGTGCGATTTTGATGCAGTTTTTGGTGCGGATTTGATGCAGTTTTTGGTGCAGTTTTGATGCAGTTGTTGGTGTGGTTCTGATGCAGTTTTGATGCAGTTTTTGGTGCGGTTTTGATGCAGTCTTTGGTGCAGTTTTGATGCAGTTTTTGGTGCGGTTTTGATGCAGTTCTTGGTGCGGTTTTTGTGCATTTTTCATGCAGTTTTTGGTGCAGTTTTGATGCGTTTTTGATGCGGTTTTTGGTGTGGTTCTGATGCAGTTTTTGGTGCGGTTTTGATGCAGTCTTTGGTGCGGTTTTGATGCAGTTTTTGGTGCGGTTTTGATGCAGTTCTTGGTGCGGTTTTTGTGCATTTTTCATGCAGTTTTTGGTGCAGTTTTGATGCGTTTTTGATGCAGTTTTTGGTGCAGTTTTGATGCGTTTTTGATGCAGTTTTTGGTGCGGTTTTGATGCAGTTTTTGGTGCGGTTTTGATGCAGTTTTTGGTGCGGTTTTTGCGCGGTTTTTATGTGTTTTGGTGAGTTTTTGAAAGCTAAATAAAGATGTATTATTGAACAAAAAAAAAAAAAGATTTGTGATGTCATTATTGTCCAACCTCCTCTTTTACATTTGTCCAACCCACACTCCATTACACACACAGATAGACAGATAGATGATAGATGAAATGGATAGACAGATCTACATATAGATAGATCTATAGATGCATACATCTATCTATTCATATATTCATAGATATATCTATTGATAGATGTATGGATAGCGTAGGGTGTGTCCCCACTGTCCAGATTACATCCGAATGAGCTGCAGACTGGATGCTGCGTACTTGAAGTCCCATTGGATGATGCCTGCAAACACACCCCAAAAGACCCCCCGCACACACCCGAACAGTCCCGCACACACCCGAACAGCCAGGCACCCACCCGAAAAGCCCCGCACATGCCCAAACAGCCCCGCACACGCCCAAACAGCCCGCAGACCCAGCACACACATACACGCACACAGTCACCGCCCACACACTTCCCTCCTAACTGCAGCGTTTCTCGGACACACATCCGCAGCAAAACTGAAGATCTTTTTTACATCTGCGGTTTTGCTGCAGATGTGCCTGACTCAATGAAAGTCTAAAGGTGCAGAAACGCTGCAGTTCCGCACAAAAGAAGTGACATGCTGCGGGAAAAAATAGCTACGTTTCGGTGTAGCTTTTTCCGCAGCATGTGCACAACAAGTCTGCGGCTCCCATAGGCTTACATTGGTTGAGCACTACACTGCAGATTTGATGCAATGCTGTGCAGCAAAAAACGCTGCGGATCTGCAATCAAATCCACAACGTGTGCACACAGCCTTAGCCTTTAGTGAACCTAGCAAAAAAGCCAAGCAAAAATCAAGTGTGGGATTGCACTTTTTTTGCAATTTCATCGCACTTTGAATTTTTTTCACATTTTCTGTTACACGACATGGTAAAACCAATGGTGTCGTTCAAAAGTAGAACTTGTCCCGCAAAAAATAAGCCCTCACATGGCCATATTGACGGAAAAATTATGGCCCTGGAAAGAAGGGGAGCGATAAACGAAAACAAAAAAGCTCCAGGGGTGAAGGGGTTTAGAAACATGGATATGGACATATCTATGGAAATAGACATAGATGAATACATACAGATATATCTATATATCTATCTATCTGTGTGTTATGGAGTGTGGGTTGGACAAATGTAAAAGAGGAGGTTGGACAGAAATGACATCACAAATCTTTTTGAAGATAGAGGAGGGAGGGGTTTGGTTGTGTTTTGGAGTGGGTGTTCCAGGTGCAGAGTTACAGGCGAGTGCAATGCATCATGGAACTTGTAGTATTAGAGCACAATAAGTCAGGAGAAAGGAAGTTGTCGATTAACCCCATGAGAGCTGGATCCAGCACTAAAGATGTGCTGCTACAGCATGATAAAAGGTAATATTGCTAAAATAAACACAGTAGATGTTTTCAGTGGCACATAATAGCAAGAGTTATAAAAATAAAAAAAAGTTATAGTAGTTGACAACTTCTTTAAAGGTCTTGGGAAGGAATAAATTATGTGCCAGACCTTTGCATCGACCACAAAAACGTTTATACAAGTAAATAGGATCATCAATGAGGTATCTTTTTTTCTAAGTGAAACAATCCCTAATTTTCTAAACTCTAGTTACAAGAGAAACCTTCTACTGTGTGTAATAATCTAGTTGCCGGCCATTGAACCAACTAACTTTCTAATATCCTTTTTAGAGGAAATCTGTCAGCAGGTTTTTTCTACCCCATCTAAGGGCAGCATGATGTAGGTAAAGAGACCCTAAATCCAAATATGTAACACTATGTAAGGCTAGGATCACATTTGCGGTTGAGTTCGCAGCGTCTTACGCATTACGGTAAAACAACGATGCGTTTGCTTGTGTTTTTTTGCATGTGTTTGTGCTTTTTATGTGCATGCATTCCATATTCCCAGGAGAGCGTATCTCAATAGGCGTGTCTAAATCAGTTCCTGGACATGTGCAGTCCAAAGTACGCAAGCACATCGAACGCTTGTGTACGCAAAGATATGCGTACGCATGCGTTCCCATAGACAGTAATGTGGTTTTTTTTTAACACTCATCCGCATGCCTGTGCATATTTGACGGAAATTTGCCACCTCAAAAATTGAAACATGGTGCGTTAGGCTACTTTCACACTAGCGTCATACGACACACGTCGCAATGCAACGTGCCGATGCATACTGTGCAAGAAAAACACAACGGGGGCAGCGGATGCAGTTTTACAACGCATCCGCTGCCCCATTGTGATGTCCAGGGAGGCGGAGACGGAGTTCCGGCAGCGCATGCGCGGTCGGAAATGGCGGACACGATGCACAAAAAAAGTTACATGTAACTTTTTTTTGTGCCGACGGTCCGCCACAACACAACGCATCCACGCACGACGGATGCAACGTGTGGCAATGCGTCGCAATGCAAGCCTATGGAGAAGAAACGCATCCTGCAAGCAATTTTGGAGGATGCGTTTTTTCTCCAAAACGACGCATTGCAACGTGCGTCGTACGACGCTAGTGTGAAAGCAGCCTTAGCTGCGCCCCGACCCACACCGCAAAACGACGCATGAGTAAACAAACGCAGGCGAACGCATGCATGAACCTGCGTCCACAATGTAAAAGATATGAAATCAAGACGCATGTGGATGTATGTGTCAAACTTGGAGGACACAACCGCAAATGTGAAACCGGCCTTAGTTTACTGGGTGCAGCCGTTCTGACACAGTTATTCGATTTAGCAATGATGAAGAGCGGAGAAAAGCTAACACCGCCCCCAAACAGACTTCCTATGTATATAGACAGTGCGCTGCTTATCTCAGAGGGGCCGGAGTTGGACGACTGCACTGCCAGCTAGTCACAGCAATATTTAATCACAAGATGATTAAAGGGAATCTGTCACATCATTTTTCGCATATAAGATGCGGCCACTGCCATTAGGGGCTTATCTAAAGCATTCTGTCATGCTGTAGATAAGCCCCCGATGTAACCTGAAAGATAAGAAAAACAAGATAGATTATTCTCACCCAAGTGCGGTCCGGGTCCGGCGCCTCCCATCTTCATGCGATGACGTCCTCTTCCTTGCTTCTGTTGCAGCTCCTGCGCAGGCGTACTGATTTGCCCTGTTGAGGGCAGAGTAAAGTACAGCAGTGCGCAGGTGCTGGGCCTCTCTGACCTTTCCCAGGGCCTGCGCACTGCAGTACTTTGCTCTGCCCTCAACAGGGCAAATCAGTACGCCTGTGCCGGAGCCACGACAGAAGCAAGGACGTCATCGCATGAAGATAGGAGGCCCCGGACCTGCAATGCCCATCGGACCCGGACCGCCCCTGGGTGACTATAATTTAACTGGTTTTTCTTATCTTTCAGGTTACATCGGGGGCTTATCTACAGCATTACAGAATGCTGTAGAGAAGCCCCTAATGGCGGTTGCTGCAGCTTATAGGCTAAAAATGAGTTGACAGATTCCCTTTAAACCTTCACTGTAAGTAAACACCACCGCACAGCTTGACATGTGACATCATTGAATTCAGTGGTTTAACCCTTACCTCATGCAGTCTTCAGATTACATAGCAAAAACCTGCTGACAGATTCCCTTTAAAATGACTAGAGATAAAACAACAAATGACTAGTCAATCTCTGCTGTGGTCCAGTCTGGGTTTCCATTGAGGGAGTACAGATGTGTTTCTGCATGAGCAACATTTTAACTACAGGACCTGACCACAACTTAAAAAACCATCAAAAAACGCTGCAGATCAACATCCATTGATTGGTTTGTACCATAAAAAAACGGGCGATTTTTAAGAAGAATACAGTAAAAACATTGTAAAATAAAGAACAGAGAAGTGTAACTTACATGGCTACTTACAAATAATGAATAATTCATCACGATATACAGAAGTTACAGTTAGATTTAAAGTGGCTTGTTTGCCAGTGCTCACTTGTACACCTGCAGGTAAGTGGCGCCAATGTATTGTCTGCACACAACTGCCGGGATGTGTGCACATGACCTATGTGTGCACATGACCAATGAATAACACGTGCGAAAAAACACCTGTCGATTGCGCACTTGTCCCTGGAGGTCAGTATCACTCGCATAACCGAGTGTCTTCACTGTGCTCAAAAAATATGTTCGAGTCCTCTCGCCTGCATGGCTCGTGGCTGTTCAATAGCTGCAACAAGTGCAAGGATTGCCTAACAAACAGCAGCAAAAACGCAGCAGTTTTCCAAATCAGTCAGGGGAAAAAATAAATAAATGTGTGCATGAGATTTCTGAACTGTCATATTTCGCTGGTATTGTAAGCCAGCTTAAAACTTGCATTAAAAAAACAGCACAACAAAAACGCAACGTGTGAACATGGCACAATATTGAGAACCTTGGACAACAACAGGACATTTCAGAGCTTCAAAGTCATGCTTAATTTCCTTCCACTTTTGGACATCGTTCTTGTAAAGGGAAACTGACAACACTTTACAACTTCTGCATTAGTCATAGGTTACAGCTTATCCATTAGTGAAACCTTACTGAACTAACTACATGTACGAGTAGTAGAAGTGCACACGACTGCCGTATGTTCAGCTGTACTATCGATACCTTAATCAGGGCACACCGTGCCTAGCAGCAGCCGGGCACGCAGGCCCAGGTTTACACCACCTACTTACAGTCTGGCAGAGTTCACAACCAATACATAAGGGGTCATTCCATGGTAACTTGCGTTACAACACAATATAGTAACTTACGTTACAAAGATGATGGTAACTTACCTGACAATAAGTTTAATCCAATGGATGGTAACATATTGTAACACAAGTTACCATCAGCTTAGTAACGCAAGGTACTATACTGTGCGGTAACGTAAGTTATCTACATTTCTTGTAATAAAAACTGTTGCTTTTAACTTGAGAGTTTAAAATAATTTTTTTTAAAGTTGCTGAGACTATGGGGTTTTAATACAATAAAAATAGTGCTTCTCCCGTTTACCAGAACAGAAAATTTGGTAGACACTTGAAGGACAATTGCCTTTCCTTTTTGTGCAACATCAGTTACCAAGTAATAACACTGTATTTTGTATTTAATTCTATTGTTGAAAAATCAAACTGTGTTGAAATCTATTGAGAATAGTTTAATCTACAATATACATTCACTCCTTTTTGTGCCTGCCTTCACAGAACAGTCTGTAGCCAGTTTTTGGCTTGTGAATGTAACGTAAGTTACCATAAAATGACCCTAAGGCATATTGTTAAAATAATTTACAAAAAGGTTTATGGCAAAGAAGCAATGCCATGGTTGCAAATTTCATCCCATGCACTGTTCTGCCACAACATGAATACATTAAAAAGGGATCATTCAATTAGTGCCTGCATGGCCATTGTCACAGGGAAGAGAATATTCCATCATTATCAATACTGAATTCAATTTTCACACAGCCTGACAATCAGAAATAGATGGACTTTTTAAACTTTACATAGTGACTATATACAGCTTCTGTAGTCAATGTAATACATTAAAGGGAACCTTGGCCATATTTACGTATGGCAGGAAATGCTTTAAGATAACTGAATAAGCGTGATTTATCTGTGTACACACTGCAGTTTCAGCATCACCTGGCCGCTGCTCTGATTACACGGCTGCCAGTCTACAACATGTGATAGTTGCAGCCAATTACTGGGCTTAGTGGTGTCCCACTCCTCTACCTGTGTATAACTACTGAGCCAGCCATTGGCTGCTGAGGTCACATGCTGTAAATGCGACGCCATCAATACAGCCCTATAAACAAAGGCAGCAGTTAGATATTTAAAGGGCCACTGTCACCCCCCCCCAGCCGTTATAAACTAAAAGAGCCACCTTGTGCAGCAGTAATGCTGCAGTCTAACAAGGTGGCTCTTTTAGTTTTTGATTCATTTATTACCTCAAAAAAGCGTTTTATAAATTGGCCACACATACCAGATATTGTACCAGGAGGCGGTCCGAAGCGTCCTGTATGAATCCCCCAACTGCCGTCACTCTTCTCTTCAGGGGCGATGGTCGCCGCCCCCTGAGCGCTGTTATCTTCTGAAATCCGGCGCCTGCGCTGTGCGTGCCTGCCTTGGGCCTGCGCAGTGTTCACTGTCAGTGCGGCCACACTGTTGCTGAATTCCCCGCCCCGCACTGTTATTCATTATGCACAGTGCGGGGCTGGGGTTCCTGGGCATGCGCACTGCGCTGTTTAGACGCTCCCCAGCCTTCCCAGGAACCCCAGCCCCGCACTGTGCATAATGAATAACAGTGCGGGGCGGGGGATTCAGCAACAGTGTGGCCGCACTGACAATGAACACTGTGCAGGCCCAAGGCAGGCACGCACAGCGCAGGCGCCGGATTTCAGAAGATAACAGCGCTCAGGGGGCGGCGACCATCGCCCCTGAAGAGAAGAGTAACGGCAGTTGGGGGATTCATACAGGACGCTTCGGACCGCCTCCTGGTACAATATCTGGTATGTGTGGCCAATTTTTAAAACGCTTTTTTGAGGTAATAAATGAATCAAAAACTAAAAGAGCCACCTTGTTAGACTGCAGCATTACTGCTGCACAAGGTGGCTCTTTTAGTTTATAACAGTAGGGGGGGGGGGGGGGGTGACAGTGGCCCTTTAAGCAATGCCATTTTCTTACTTAACTTTGTCCCAATACTTATCTGAAGATGTACATAACCCCTCTAACCTCGGTAAGAAGCAATTTTAGGTGACCTCCAGAGCAGACCTGGGTAATTACAGCCTGCAGGCCACATTCAGCCCTTTGGCTGCCGTTGCCCAGCTCTTGGACATGTACAGCCAAAGGGCTATAATTAAAATGTGCCTGAGAGGCAGTGAACGGCCGCAATAATGCAGTCAGCAAGGGCATAGACCTGACCCCTATACACAGCTCAGGTACATACATGACACTGCACCACTATGCACTTCTGGATCCGCATTGTCAGGCTACTTGTTGCCCCCCACCACATCCGCCTGAGAGGGATTTGGGACTGTGTAACACAGAATATTGAGTGGTACACTGCTTCCAATTTCCAAGGAGGACTTTGGAACGTGAATATACGTTTTGGGAAAGTATCCGCAGACATTAAGATTGAGCAGAATTAAGAACAGCCCTTCAGAATAGGTTCTCATGTGGCCACATCTCCGTCTCAGACATATTAATATACACACACTTATCACTTGAAGCATTGGATCTACAGGTTTACTCATTTATTTATATTTTAACATGCATAACAATAAATGTTTACAGAGGTTTTTGCAATGAAATGATATTACTGAGCTCCGGTACTAAAAGATTAATAAGACTTGGATGGCTGCTCGCTGTGTATTTTAATAAACCCAACAGGTGAGATAAAAGATTACATCCAACCTTGTGGAGGAGCTGTGATGGTAGATGGCAGCCTACAGGCCTTATGGTCAACACGTTCGATGTAATCTTTTAGTTCACAAGTCGGATTTATTAAAATACTCACCAAGAAGCTATCCAAGTCTTTTTACTCTTTTGGTGCAGATGTGCAGTAATATTTGCAGAGGGAAGCTGGTCCTTCTCATGGGCAAGCGAAAACCTTCTGCAGTAAAGCAGGCTTATCTAAATGATTTTTGTTTTAATATTTTTGCAAAAAAAACAAAAAACAAAGTGAAAACCCCCCATAATACAATAAAGGCAAATAGTAATACAGGTCCAATTTTAATCCAATACGTGACAATATCGTTAAGTGCTATACAAGACAGATCTGTTTTATCTGTACATTCTACCTTACCCCCATGTTTTCCTAACTTGGCATCTCCATTACCAATTCTTTACATTAAGCATCGATGGCTTAAAGGAGCTGTGTGGTCAGAATATATTGATTACCTGTCCATGCACTATAAATTAGGTGAGGGTCCGGCACCCAGCACCCCCGCCAATCAGCTGTTGCATGCTCAGATGGGAGCTGGAGGTAAACGCATGGATCAGAGCTGCACTACACAGCTCCTTTTAATTTGTGCTGGCTACTCCCGGGTACCGAAGATCAGCTCCTATCGAAAAGAACAGATCTTCAGCACTCAGCAGCGAACACTACACAATGTATGAAGCTGCACAGTGGAGCTTATTTCCATGTGTTTACATTCAGCCACCACTGGAGATTGTAATCCTTGGTAGCTGCTTAATGATTTCCGACTGAACAATCCCTCTAGGACTCAGACGGCCATATAAATTGGACAGAGATTGGACCACAATACCCGTACTGGCCGCAGCTATCCCGACCTGAGCGTAACACAGCTGCATAAAAATACATGAATCTGTCACACTCCGGTTGGGTGAGCCACAGGCCAGTCCGTACATTGCGGTCTGATTTATATGACGGTCTGACTGCACCCTTAAAGCGGTATTCCCATCTCCAAGATGCTATAATATTAGCAAACAGCTCCAATTAGAAACGTAGTAAAGTTCTTCTGCTTAGCTATGTTGCTTACCCTATGTGCAGGACATTGCAGTAACTTTGGTATCCATGGTTATGACCACTCATAGTAACAGTTATTTGCTAGTCGTCAGAGCCCCAGATAGCTAAGCTACTGCTATGCTCTGCACATGGGGTAAGCGACACAGCTAACCAGAAGAACTATATAACATTTCTAATTGGAGGTATTTGCTATTCTTACCTCTACTACATATTGGGATAGGATCTTGGAGATGGGAATACCCCTTTAAACACAGGGCGTACGACTACACTTAAGACACAAATCAGGCCTTCAGGAGGATGGGTAATGCTGCTCCCCAATACTTGGACCATCAGCAGGACTTGACCATTTTCAAAAATGAGGACGCTAAGTTCTTAATATTTTACAGGCAGGAGAATTCCCGAGTTAATAAAGACATAAAAGAAAATTACATTGGGAAGACATTTACACAGAATCACGTCCTCTTCTTTTGAGGAAATGGTGGCAGACCCAAGCTCACAGACATGTGTCAATGTTAGAACTTAAGAAGAACCTTAATTAGTCCCTTAAATGTCTGAGAAAAACAATTGTACAGAATAGCAATGAAGCCAGCACATAAAGTAATCCACTAACTATATACTGTAAAGGGTATGTGCACACGATGCAGATTTAGTGCAGAATTGGTGCAGATCTGCAGCAGATTTTTCTGCAGCAGAAACGCTGCAGAACTGCACTGTGATTTACAGTACAATGTAAATCAATGTGAAAAAAACAAACTGTGCACATGGTGCAGAAAAATCTGCACAGAAAACGCTGCAGATTTCAAAGAAGTACATGTCGCTTCTTTTGTGCAGTTCTGCAGCGTTTTTGCACCCCTCCATGATAAAAATCTGCACTGGTAAAATCTGCACAAAAACTGCACAGAAACTGGACAGAAACTGCACAGAAACTGCACAGAAACTGCACAGAAACTGCACAGAAACTGCACAGAAACTGCACAGAAACTGCACAGAAACTGCACAGAAACTGCACAGAAACTGCACAGAAACTGCACAGAAACTGCACAGAAACTGCACAGAAACTGCACAGAAACTGCACAGAAACTGCACAGAAACTGCACAGAAACTGCACAGAAACTGCACAGAAACTGCACAGAAACTGCATCAAATCTGCACCTGCGTTTTCTGCCAGGAGATGCACATTTAGTGCAGAAAATTCTGCACCACATTTCCTACGTGTGCACATATTGCTAACCAGAAGAATATATTTGTATCTATCTGGTGCATACTTAACTCAGTCTTAAGGCCATATACACACTAAAGTTGTCTGATATTGCCAATGTCAGTGGGCATAAAGGTTTGAGGGAGCAGTGCTTAGTTATGCAGGAGCGGTATATTAAGGTTGTGTCCTATTGCAATCAGGACAAAGGGGAGAGGCTCCTCCTGCAGCTACTCCAACAGCCAGACACAGAATAATAAGGCTACGTTCACACTTTGCGGGTTTTGCCGCGGATCCGCAGTGGATTTGACACTGCGGATCCGCAGCAGTTTTCCATGCAGGGTACAGTACAATGTTACCCTATGGAAAACAAAACCCGCTGTGCCCACGCTGCGGATTTCCGCGGAAAAAGCCGCGCGGCTTTTCTGCGAAAAAAAAGAAGGAGCATGTCACTTCTTGGTGCAGAATCGCAGCGATTCTGCACCCATAGAAATGCATTGATCCGCTCACTTTCCGCATGGGTCTGTGCCCACGTTGCGGGAAGTTAAGCGGATAATGTGCAGATGGTACCCGGGGTGGAGGAGAGGAGACTCTCCTCCAGGCCCTGGGAACCATATTTTGGTGTAAAAAAAATAATTAAAATAAAAAATGATGCTATACTCACCTCTCAGCGCTGCCCGCGGCGTCCGGTCTCAGTTGCTGTGCGAGCAGGACCTGTGGTGACGTCGCGATCACATGACCGTGATGACGCCGCGGTCACATGACCGTGACGTCACGAAGGTCCTTGTCGGCACAGCCGCCTGCAGCACCGAGGAGATCCGGACATCAGAGGGTGAGTATAACCAATTTTTATTATTTTTTACATTACTATTGATGCTGCATATTGCTGCATATGCAGCATCAATAGTATAGGCGGAAACCGCGGAACAAACCGCGATAAATCTGCAGGGATAACCGCAGCGGTTTTGCCCTGCAGATTTATCAATTCCGCTGCGGGATTAACCCGCAGAGCACGCCGCAAAGTGTGAACGTGGCCTAAGAGGTGGAGATGTGGGGGTGACAATCACTGGGGATATATACAGTAGAATTATTTGCGTATTTCCAGTCCTAATTTTAATTTAATGCAAAGTAAGATAAAAGGAAAGCTTTAGGTTAGAGAATGCAATGCTGGAGATTGTTTTAGTGCATTTTCTATGTTTACTGTTTCTTTTAGTGAATGCTATTAATAAGAAATGCCTTTTATTAAGCAATAGATTACACATAATTACATATTACTATATCGGCAGATAGATAAGCCAATGGACACACCCTGCTAATCTCTGAAAACTCATTTAGGGTTCATTACCCCATAGCATCTCTGCTGGGGAGATACCCAATGTAGAAAAAAAAAATGTGATGAGCCGCACATTTCACCCATTGCAGATTTTGATCTGAATTTGGTCTCAGGAAATCTGATGCATTTTCACTATTCACTACATGGGAACCTGTCACCATGACATAAACAGAGGGCAATTCATGTACACGGTCTTTAATTTCTGGAATTTAATGGGATACCTTTGATCCTTGGACCTTTCATCACATTGAACGGTTTTAAATTTTGACATGGGGGACAGGATCTGGCAGAGTCGTCAGGTTTTCAGCATTTTTTACGGTAATAGTGACGCAAACTGCAATACTACATAAAGCACATGAGATCATGGCCTAAAGGTTGCATCAGCTGCATTAAATACATTTTCAAAGGAAATATTTGGCATGTAATACATTCTAGGAATCCATCGGAGAGGAAACCTCACCACTGAGTCACAAGGCGTGCCTAAGCTATTCAATACATCTGCATGCATATAAAAGAAGAGAAGCACATGTCACGGTAACGATTGAGTATATAGATTGGAAGTCTACCTGCACAGCTGCCGCCCTTCTCTCCAACCGATGAGGAAGAAATATGTGAAGACTGATGTCCACCAGTTTCGGACATTGTTGCTGGCAATCACTGCATGTAGACAACAAAGGGATGTTTGAGAGAGCAGGAGCACATCAGAAAATACAATAAAAGTAATAGCTTGAAAAGAGATTTACTATAGACAAGCTGGGCAAAGGGTGGGGGTGGACATAGCTCTTAAGGCCATTTTTCTGTCACATGATGCACTCCAATGACCCCAAATTGAATCCAGTGAACCTAATGGTGCAACTATGAACACATCCTTAAAGGGGTTGTCCAGACATGGGGTTCAATTCCGCTGTCACAGTATACGAGTGCAGACTTGGGAATACACACAGCGTACTGTCAGGATTCTCCTGCGTCAGGCAGGTGCGTGACCGCAAGTTTGTGATTTGCATACATGTGGTCACGTGCCAACTAGACGTGAGTGGCCTCGCGCATTACAAGTAAATTGAGTAAGGCTGGACATGTCTAGTCAGAATGTGGCCAGAAGTATACAAATCGCAGGCTTGTCTGACCGCACCCATCGCCAGAGAATCCTGACAGCGCGCTCGGTGCAGATGACCAAGTCTGCAGTTACACAGAGTGACTGCAGACTCGAACGTCTACAACGCATACACAGCAGCGCTTGGCTCACTCCAGCGTTCCTGTTCGCTCTCTGAAAGGGCAAAGCCAGACTCATCTGCTCACTGTATATCCCTGCAGAAGGACTGGGTGAAGCTATTCCAACAGAACAATCCTTGAGTCTCTCACACACATTATATGGTTCCCTGATCTTGTCAAACTCAGCAGATTCGGACAACTTTTGCCTAACGTGTGCCAGACCTTAAAGCCCCCGTCACACTAAGCGAGGTCGCTAGCGAGATCGCTGCTGAGTCACAAGTTTTGTGACGCAACAGCGACCTCAGTAGCGATCTCGCTATGTGTGACAGGTAGCAGCGACCAGGCCCCTGCTGTGAGATCGCTGGTCGTGTCGGAATGGCCTGGACCTTTTTTTGATCGTTGAGGTCCCGCTGGGTAGCAGACATCGCTGTGTTTGACACCTTACCAACGACCTCGTTGACGACAACGTCTCACAGGACGTCCCTCATCGAGGTCTGAATCATCATAATAGCTGCCATGTGACATCGTTGTACAGGTCGCCGCATCGCTGCTGCGTCGTTGGGAAGATCTCACTGTTTGACATCTCACCAGCGACCACATAGCGACGCAGCAACGATCCCTGACACGTCGTATCGTTGTCGGGATCGCTTTAGCGTCGCTAAGTGTGACTGGGCCTTTAGGCTATGTGCACACGCTGAGGATTTCCTGCAGATCCGCAGCGTTTTTTACCGTGCAGAAACGCTGCAGATCCACAAGTGATTTACAGTACAATGTAAATCAATGAAAAAAAAAAAATAATGCTGTGCTAAGGCTAGGTTCACATTGCGTTAAAGCAGCCCGTTCAACGCATGAGTTAAACGGACTACGTTAACACAAGTGCCGAAATGCGATCGCGCTAGCGCAGATAGAGCTAAGAGGTGCTCTATCTGCGCTAGCGGTGACGGACCCGGAAACGCTGCAGCCCGCGTCCGTCACTTAATGACGGCACATCGCTAGCGCACGCCCATTATGGAATGCGTTGGCGATGCGCCCGAAATAGGGGTTAATGGCAGCGTTAACGGACTGCGTTACACCGTGTTATGCCACGGTGTAACGCAGTCCGTCTACCGGACTGCCAGAATGCAGTATGAACCCAGCTTAAGGGTGCGGAAAATTCCGTGTGGAAACGCTGTGGATTAAAAGTAGCAGCATGTCACTTCTTTTGTGCAGATCTGCAGCGTCTTTGTACCTATTCCATTATAGAAATCGGCAGGTGTAAACACACAAGAAATCCACAGCAAATCTGCATAAAAACCGCATCAAATCAACACCTGCATTTTCTGCCAAGAGACGCAGAATCCGCACAAAAAATTCCACAGGCAAATCCACAACGTCGGCACATAGACTTAAGGGTTTATACCCAAAGGGCGCAGATGCTGCACATTTTCTGCGGTGGAACTTACCCAGGTGGAAAAACTACAGCACAATCCAGCAGCAATATAGTGGAGATTTTACACAATTTGGATTTGAAATACACAGCAACCTCATTTTTTTGCTGCAGCTTTTCCACCATTTGATATCGGAGGATTTTCCACAAAAAATGCATACAACTTGGTGCAGATTTTTCTATGCTGGATATCTATGCAGAACATAGCAATTAACATTCAAAGGTGCTTTCTTTAATCAGATTCTAGAAACAAAAAAACTCCTACATCGCCAAATGCAAAACAATAATTCAAAGACATTGCTTTCACATTTTGGATTCAACATGCATTTAAAGGGAACCCGTCACCCCGTTTTTTCAGTATGAGATAAAAATACCATTAAATAGGGCCTGAGCTGTGCTGGACAATAGTGTATTTTGTGTACCCTGATTCCCCACCTATGCTGCCCAAACACCTTACCAAAGTCGCCGTTTTCGTTTTCGCCGAGTTCACATATGGGCTTCAGGAAAATGGCCGCCGCGATCTCCATCTGCGCACGCGCGGCATCCCGCAGCCATTTTCCTGAAGCCCCGGGCAGCAGAGAGCTCCATCTGCGCACGCGCGGCCTCAGGAAGATGGCCGCCGCCAGCGATAAAGCGGTGAATAGCGCAGATCGCGCTCTTTTTCTTCAGCTGCACAGTGCATTCCGCTGTTGGGCATGCGCACACCACTACGCCACCAACGGAAAGATAAGCAAGATCTGGGGGAGAAGAAGCGACTTCACCACGCCCATTTGACCAGACCACCTTGATTGACAGGCGAAAACGGCGACTTTGGTAAGGTATTTCGGCAGCATAGGTGGGGAATCAGGGTACACAAAATACACTATTGTCCAGCACAGCTCAGGCCCTATGTAATGGTATTTTTATCTCATACTGAAAAAACGGGGTGACGGGTTCCCTTTAAATTTTTATAGAAAAATCTGCATCAAATCTGAAAAAATGTGCATCCAGCACCAATAAACGGGGTTTCTGCAAATAGTACTGGAAGAGTGATCGGAAGCAGCTGGATTTCCAATGATTTTGGTCTCAGTGGAGATAGGCTACGGCTAGGGGTTACCCCTGAATGTTCAGTTGAAATTAACACGCGTGTGTATGAGACGCTATTCAATATGTACGTGCAGCATCTTCATCCTGTCCATTAAAATATGTCTGCTCCCTTCTAATTAGGAAGCCCTGCCATGTCCAGAAATCAGAGGAGAGAGATTGAGACGTTCTGATCTTAGGGATCATTCATTTACGAATGTTACTTGTGGTTTTCACAGATAGCACTCATATCCATGATATTCTATGGGGTCATTCACAGGTCTGATTTTTTCCTTGGACCAAGTAAGCAGCGAAAAATATCAGAGATGTCCTATTTTGATCCATGATTCGGATTAAAATTGACAACAGAAGTCTATGGGTCATTGAAAAAAAGACGCACTGCACTCAGATGACATTTTCATGTAATGTCAGAATGGAGATATAAAAAAAATATATGAGATAGATATATATATATATATATCTCTGATGTGTGAATGAGCCATTAGGCTATGTGCACACGTTGTGGATTGGGGTGCAGAATTTTCTGCACAAAATCCGCATCTCCTGGCAGAAAACGCAGGTGCGGATTTGATGCGTTTTTATGCGTTTTTTACCCCTGCGGATTTCTATAATGGAAGGGTTTAGAAACGCTGCAGTTCCGCACAAAAGAAGTGACATGCTACTTTATTTGATCCGCAGCGGTTTTCATGCAGATTTTTCCGCACCATTAGCACAGCATTTTTTTTTTATATTGAGTTAGGCCGAGATCACACATACGCGAGATATGGCAGAGTTTCGCAGGTGAAAACCCAGCTCTGGCTCCAGCACTCCGGAGCGGAGCGTGCAGCTGCACAGCAATATATGGAGCTGCACGCTCCGCTCCGGAGTGCCGGCGCCAGAGCTTGGTTTTCACCTACGAGACTCAGCCGTATCTCGCGTATGTGTGACCCCGGCCTTACATTGTAGGGTCATTCCATATCAAGTGATCCAAATATGAATATTTTTTTTACCTGACGTCTTTAGATTTTTTTTATTTTTTGGTTTTATGAAGTACAACTTTAGTTAATTACAAATTAACCCCTTCACCCCCAAGGGTGGTTTGCACGTTAATGACCGGGCCAATTTTTACAATTCTGACCACTGTCCCTTTATGAGGTTATAACTCTGGAACGCTTCAACGGATCTTGGCGATTCTGACATTGTTTTCTCGTGACATATTGTACTTCATGATAGTGGTAAAATTTCTTTGATATTACCTGCGTTTATTTGCAAAAAAAATGGAAATTTGGCGAAAATTTTGAAAATTTTGCAATTTTCCAACTTTTAATTTTTATGCCCTTAAATCACAGAGATATGTCACACAAAATACTTAATAAGTAACATTTCCCACATGTCTACTTTACATCAGCACAATTTTGGAACCAAAATTTTTTTTTGTTAGGGAGTTATAAGGGTTAAAAGTTGACCAGCAATTTCTCATTTTTACAACACCATTTTTTTTTTTAGGGACCACATCTCATTTGAAGTCATTTTGAGGGGTCTATATGATAGAAAATACCCAAGTGTGACACGATTCTAAAAACTGCACCCCTCAAGGTGCTCAAAACCATATTCAAGAAGTTTATTAACCCTTCTGGTGCTTCACAGGAATTTTTGGAATGTTTAAATAAAAATGAACATTTAACTTTTTTTCACAAAAAATTTACTTCAGCTCCAATTTGTTTTATTTTACCAAGGGTAACAGGAGAAAATGGACCCCAAAAGTTGTTGTACAATTTGTCCTGAGTACGCCGATACCCCATATGTGGGGGTAAACCACTGTTTGTGCGCATGACCGAGCTCGGAAGCGAAGGAGCGCCATTTGACTTTTCAATGCAAAATTGACTGGAATTGAGATGGGACGCCATGTTGCGTTTGGGAAGCCCCTGATGTGCCTAAACATTGAAACCCCCCACAAATGACACCATTTTGGAAAGTAGACCCCCTAAGGAACTTATCTAGAGGTGTGGTGAGCACTTTGACCCACCAAGTGCTTCACAGAAGTTTATAATGCAGAACCGTAAAAATAAAAAATCACATTTTTTCACAAAAAATATTTTTCGCCCCCAATTTTTTATTTTCCCAAGGGTAAGAGAAGAAATTGGACCCCAAAAGTTGTTGTACAATTCGTCCTGAGTACGCTGATACCCCATATGTGGGGATAAACCACTGTTTGGGCGCATGGGAGACCTCGGAAGGGAAGGAGCGCCGTTTGACTTTTCAATGCAAAATTGACAGGAATTGAGATGGGACGTCATGTTGCGTTTGGAGAGCCACTGATGTGCCTAAACATTGAAACCCCCCACAAGTGACACCATTTTGTAAAGTAGACCCCCTAAGGAACTTATCTAGATGTGTTTTGAGCGCTTTGACCCACCAAGGGCTTCACAGAAGTTAATAATGCAGAGCCGTAAAAATAAAACAAATTTTTTCCCACAAAAATTATTTTTCAGCCCCCAGTTTTGTATTTTCCCGAGGGTAACAGGAGAAATTGGACCCCAAAAGTTGTTGTCCAATTTGTCCTGAGTGCGCTGATACCCCATATGTGGGGGGAACCACCGTTTGGATGCATGGGAGGGCTCGGAAGAGAAGGAGCGCCATTTGGAATGCAGACTTAGATGGAATGGTCTGCAGGCGTCACATTGCGTTTGCAGAGCCCCTAATGTACCTAAACAGTAGAAGCCCCGCACAAGTGACCCCATTTTGGAAACTAGACCCCCCAAGGAACTTATCTAGATGTGTTGTAAGAACTTTGAACCCCCAAGTGTTTCACTACAGTTTATAACGCAGAGCCGTGAAAATAAAAAATATTTTTTTTTTCCCACAAAAATTATTTTTTAGCCCCCAGTTTTGTATTTTCCCAGGGGTAACAGGAGAAATTGGACCCCAAAGGTTGTTGTCCTATTTGTCCCGAGTACGCTGCTACCCCATATGTTGGGGTAAACCCCTGTTTGGGCACACGGGAAAGCTCGGAAGGGAAGGAGCACTGTTTTACTTTTTCAACGCAGAATTGGCTGGAATTGAGATCGGACGCCATGTCGCGTTTGGAGAGCCCCTGATGTGCCGAAACAGTGGAAACCCCCCAATTATAACTGAAACCCTAATCCAAACACACCCCTAACCCTAATCCCAACAGTAACCCTAACCACACCTCTAACCATGACACACCCCTAACCCTAATCCCAACCCTATTCCCAACCGTAAATGTAATCTAAACCCTAACCGTAACTTTAGCCCCAACCCTAACCCTAACTTTAGCCCCAACCCTAACTGTAGCCTTAACCCTAGCTCCAACCCTAGCCCTAATGGGAAAATGGAAATACATTTTTTTTTTTTCCCTAACTAAGGGGGTGATGAAGGGGGGGTTTGATTTACTTTTATAGCGAGTTTTTTAGCGGATTTTTATGATTGGCAGCCGTCACACACTGAAAGACGCTTTTCATTGCAAAAAATATTTTTTGCGTTACCACATTTTGAGAGCTATAAATTTTCCATATTTTGGTCCACAGAGTCATGTGAGGTCTTGTTTTTTGCGGGACGAGTTGACGTTTTTATTGGTAACATTTTCGGGCATGTGACATTTTTTGATCGCTTTTTATTCCGATTTTTGTGAGGCAGAATGACCAAAAACCAGCTATTCATGAATTTCTTTTGGGGGAGGCGTTTATACCGTTCCGCGTTTGGTAAAATTGATAAGCAGTTTTATTCTTCGGGTCAGTACGATTACAGTGATACCTCATTTATATTATTTTTTTATGTTTTGGCGCTTTTATATGATAAAAACTATTTTATGGAAAAAATAATTATTTTTGCATCGCTTTATTCTCAGGACTATAACTTTTTTATTTTTTTGCTGATCATGCTGTATGGCGGCTCGTTATTTGCGGGACAAGATGACGCTTTCAGCGGTACCATGGTTATTTATATCTGTCTTTTTGATCGCGTGTTATTCCACTTTTTGTTCGGCAGTATGATAATAAAGCGTTGTTTTTTGCCTCGTTTTTTTTTTTTTTTTCTTACGGTGTTTACTGAAGGGGTTAACTAGTGGGCCAGTTTTATAGGTCGGGTCGTTACGGACGCGGCGATACTAAATACGTGTACTTTTATTGTTTTTTTTTATTTTATTTAGATAAAGAAATGTATTTATGGGAATAATATTTTTTTTTTCTTTCATTATTTTGGAATTTTTTTTTTTTTTTTTACACATTTGGAAAAATTTTTTTTAACTTTTTTACTTTGCCCCAGGGGGGGACAATACAGATCGGTGATCTGCCAGTTTGCATAGCACTCTGACAGATCACCGATCTGAGAGAAGTGCAGGCTGCTTCACAGTGCCTGCTCTGAGCAGGCTTCTGTGAAGCCACCTCCCTCCCTGCAGGACCCGGATCCGCGGCCATCTTGGATCCGGGTCTGGAGCAGGCAGGGAGGGAGGTAAGACCCTCGCAGCAACGCGATCACATCGCGTTGCTGCGGGGGGCTCAGGGAAGCCCGCAGGGAGCCCCCTCCCTGCGCGATGCTTCCCTGCACCGCCGGCACATCGCGATCATGTTTGATCGCGGTGTGCCGGGGGTTAATGTGCCGGGAGCGGCCCGTGACCGCTCCTGGCACATAGTGCCGGATGTCAGCTGCGATAGGCAGCTGACACCCGGCCGCGATCGGCCGCGCTCCCCCCGTGAGCGCCGCCGATCGCGCTGGACGTACTATCCCGTCCATGGTCATGGGGGCCCACCCCACCTCGACGGGATAGTACGTCCGATGTCAGGAAAGGGTTAAAAGTTTAGAATTTTTTTCTTCATCAGTTAATTATTTACAGATTTTTAAAGTCTTAAAAAAGCGCAGATTTTGGCCTGGTATGGCTTTACATTTTTTATCATATCTCGGGCTAGAATTAAGATATAGAGGTGGGAGAGGCATCATTTTTCTCAGAACGGTACCAGCTGTCATTTGATATGTCACAAGACTATGTTTCTTTATATTTTGTTTTGGTGAAATCAAATTAAACATTTTGATGCGCAATTCTGAAAAAAAGTATGTTTTAAAATTGTGAAAACATGCATGTGTGTTACTTGTGTCCTTGTTTATATTTGTACAGGGATTCAACTTGGGACCTATCAAATTTGTATTTTTTTTTTAAGCCTTGAATCATCTGATTTTATGTTTGTGTGAGTTTCTTCCCTTTTTCTTTTCAAATTACAACTTATTGCATTCAACATTTATATGTAACAATAAAGAAACGCAAAAAACAAATACCGAAGTGACAGAATAAATGCATCTTAATCATCATAACACAACTTGCTCAGCATTTTCAAGCTGAATTCATTGAACAAGCCAAAAGAAAAAACGTGATCACATCCTCAAGTGTGATTTTCTAAATACAGTCTCGTCCTAATTATATGTTAAAAACCAGATTAAAAGAACCAATATTTTTACCACCTATTTATACATGAAACAATTTTTTTTCTACTATATCACTAAACATGTCATTTCTGAAGTGTTTAAGAAGAATAGTCCAGTAGTTAAATCCTCGTTCTATAAAATATTAACTAATCAAACAATTAATAGTAGGTTTTTAAACTGGCCTGTTATAATCAATGTGTCCCTTCTAGTGGGTGAAATGTCATCTTGCCCATAAGCGCTCACTAGCAATGGCCGTCTCCTTCTGTGTCAGAGTATGTGCGGCTGTCATGGTGTCCGGCTCCACCTGAGTTATATCTGATTTTTGTTCACTTTTACAATGTCTGATTTTCTTGGATACACAAAGGACGGCGCTGGACCAGACGGTGCAGAAAAGTCCTTTCTACGTCTTCATTTTCACAATCTTTGGAGAGTCAGTAGCCGCCAGCGCCGATCATATTCACAGGTCACATAGCCAGCTGTGTCATCCATTGCCGATCTTGTGCCGCCTTCTACCACGTCATGGACGTCACTGTCTTTATTTCCACTACATGGGATGACAGTCCAGTATTGCTTAGTCCCTGTGATGGGTTCTGCTTCCTGTAACCGATGTTCTCTGTTGCCTGGGTGATAAGATTTGGTGTGAATACGGTCTGTGGAGGCTCGAGCTGCCGGCCTGTCATCTGCTCTGCATTCACTGTCCACCCCTGCTCATTCTCAGCCCTAACAAAGCTTTCTCCTCTGTCCTCTCCTGCTTCTAAGCTGTAACATAATAAAATAATACAGGAATATCTAGCAATCATGGATTATTTGGTAAATATGGACCCCACACTTCTACACCACAGGCTGAACAGACCTGAAATCAAGATTTTTGAACTGACACTGTAATAGTTTTATTTTTTTAAATATGATCCCATCACGATCCCAGCTTGTGTTTTGGTGCAGAAGTGGCTAGGAGCATAACAGGCACATGTGCAGTTTTTGAAATTTTTAAATTAAACGTTTTTTTCGGAAATGCGTTTTAAAGTTTTGCGCTTGTGTTCGCATAGGTAAAATATTATTAAAGATACTCTTGTGACATATCTGGTGAAAGCCTGTACAGTTCTGAGTAGAATGGTGTTTATTTTGTTTCTCTATCTCTTTTCTAGCCTGAGTTATGGGGAGAAATATAAAGGCAGGCAACACCAAAATTCGCACTTTTTCCGAACTTTGAAAATCAATAAAAAATAAAAAAAAATCTAGAATTTTTTTTTCTTCACAATTTGCATTCTCTGACACACTATTACCAAATAACAAAATCTCAAAAGAATTAAAAATATAGTGGTAAAAATCATTGATTCACTTGACATGGAATGACCCTGTACTGTAAATCACTGTGCGGAACTGCAGCGTTTCTGTGAGGAAAAATCCGCTGCGGATCCGCACTAAATCCGCTTTGTGTGCACACAGCCTTAGGCTGCCGTCACACTAGCAGTATTTGGTCAGTATTTTACATCAGTATTTGTAAGCCAAAACCAGGAGAGGAACAATCAGAGGAAAAGTATAATAGAAACATATGCACCACTTCTGCATTTCTCACCCACTCCTGGTTTTGGCTACAAATACTGATGTAAAATACTGACCAAATACCGCTAGTGTGACGGCAGCCTTAGTATGTACATTATACATGCATCTAAATAAGACTCCGGGCACTAGGTGGGGCATGATTCATCAATAAAGTGTCCCACCACCAAGACTACTCTCCCCATTATCTCCACCTCAAATTAACCATTAACATGGAGCAATCTGGTCCTCAGAAGATGAATATGCAAGGGGGAATATCTAGAAAGATGGCAAAAAAAAAAAAATTATACTACAAGCTCAAAATTATCCAGATCCTGCGTATGCATATATGACTGTCAATTAAAATAATATATAATACTAATATATATATATATTATTTTATATCTACACATACAGATTACCATCATGTCAATTACTGCATACAATAGGGCCTATAGTGACCATGATGTGCAATCCAGTAAGCCATTGCAACATATCCACAATGTCAAACCTCATAGTATTTTAGTATTATTTGTCCCATACACACTTCCATATATATATTGGCAATGTAAAGGGTGTATATATATATATATATATATATATATATATATATATATATATATATATATATATATATATATATCATAAAAATACACACCTATGAACCCATTACATTGCCAGTATGTACTGTATGTATATATACACAGTATAGCAATGTAAAGGGTGCCTTTGTGAGATATATACACACATACATATACACACACATTTGTATAATTATATATATATATATATATATATATATATATATATATATATATATATATATATATATATACACACACACTATGCATACGGAACATCCATCCATGCACACATATGCATTATATATTACCGTAATATACACACATATACACACACACTATACATACGGTACATCCACACCCTATATCCTGCCGCAATCACACAGTCCCATCAGGGCGCACCTAACGCCTAATAACGCGGGGGGAGCCCAGGCAGAATGGTACAGTCCAACATGCCCGGTCACCTCGCACAGATAACACATTCGCATCCACACCAGCGCACTAGAAATACAGTAATTAGACGATATATACGTGCGTTATCCCGTCCTTGTCCTATCACCGAGCGAACAGGCGCGACACCGACACAATGACGCAGGGAACGGGCGACGTTAGAGGCAGGCGGAGCCTTTTTCCCCAGCAGAAATTATAACGTTTGGGCGTTGCTGTGAGGAACTCCTAATGAGCATGCGCACTCCGTCTTTCTGGCATGTTCCTTTTTTTGTATATAACAAGCTTTATTAACACTGGACTAATTTTACAACATTCACACTTTTTTTTTTTTTTTTTTTTAAAGCAGACTGAAATACAGCATCTGTTGACGTAACGTATGTTTGCTATTCTAATTTATATCAGATTTTCAAATATGGTAATGGAGGATAAAAAGCTACTTTTGAAAGTAGTGTGTCGAAAACATGGCGTTTTCAATAAAGCTTTGCGATTTTTAATGCGCGCGGGGTTACTCGGGAAATGTAGTTCTGTAGTGAGCATTACTGAGGAAACAATACGTTGCTGGACTACAATTCCCGAACCCCATAGAATATTTCGTCTGCCCCGCCTTGCGCTTCTCCCGTTGCGTTGCAGAGCTCCCGGACAGCATCAGGTTGGTTGTCACTTAGAAGTGCTGTTTGCTTGCAGCTTTGCAGTAGATGGGTGACTTATCTGTTAGGGGAAGTGTATGTGGTGACGTTAGGAGCCTCTGTGTGGAGTGTAATTCACGTTCAGAGGCTACAGGGAGTCACGGGCTGCTTCTTTCCCTGCTCCTGAAGGCTGAAGCGTCATTATCTGTCTCTTTTCTGGAGCCTGGAGTTTTCTGCATAGCAAGAAAGTACCGTGGCATAAGTAACCAATCAGATACAAGGTTTCATATTAGCAGTGCAGTTTATAGAATGAAATCTGTCTCCTGATTGGTCGCCTCCTGTAGCTGCTTGCTCCAATTTTGTGCCTATTGCTGTGTGGTCACCACCAGAGGTTTACTAGGTTTTTTTTATGTTTTGTAAATTGTTATAATTTATTGTATAACACGACGGGATACAAAATTCACAAAGTATTTTCAAAGGTGAATTGTGCATTTGGCAGTCACCTTGTTTGTCACTTTAAGTATGTTGCAGGCCTTGGAACCTAAAAGGGGCCCAAAAAGTCATTTTGGCCAATATCAGAAGACTAATACTGTTAAAAACCCGAGGGCCCTCTGTTTTGTATTGGAGCCCACTCCCATCAAAGTTTTTATCCTCTTATTATATTGCAGTCATCATATTATACAGCACTGTGTACTTACAATTGCTCATTTTTCCTTTCTACCCAAATAATTATTCTCTTTTCCACTTGGTCTATGTCATCATGTGATTAAACACCGATTACCTGAGTCCTTCTAAGCTCTATGTAGAAACAGGAGGTCAATTTTTTCCCTGCATGAGTCAGCATTAGAACTACAATTCTACATCAATGCAAAGTCCTTGGCAGCCCAGCTTCACTTCTTCAACTCCTGATTCATCTTCTCTGCTCCTCCCTTTGGGGCTTTGTAATGATGTAGAATTGTTGTTCTAATGCAGGGAAAAGAGACTTATTGTTGGCCTAACAAGCTATAGTAAAAAGAGGAAGTCTCATCCTTGCGCGAGTCATCATTAGAATTGTAGGTCTAATGCTGACTCATGCAGGGAAATTGACCTTAGAAGGATTCAGCTAGTCAGTTTGTACTTACATGATGTTATAGACCTAATGGAAAAGAGAAGAATTATCTGGGTAGAAAGGCAAAATGAGCAATTGTAAGTACACAGTGCTGTATAATATGATGACTGCAATATATTAAGAGGATGAAAGCTTTGATGTGAGAGATTCTTTAACTTTCAGAAGCTTAAAAACGGAACTTTACTTTCTACAAACTGCATAAATGAATTGGGCAAGCGACTGTAACAATCTCTGTAATATATCTTATCGGAGAAATTTGCTTCCTTTTTAGGCTACGTTCACATTTGCGGTCTGCGCCGCAGCGTCGCCGCATGCGTCATGCGCCCCTATATTTAACATGGGGGCGCATGGACATGCGTCGCAGTTGCGTTTTGCGCCGCATGCGTCCCTGCGGCGCCCGCGTCCAGGCGCAGAGGACACAGCAAGTTGCATTTTTGCTGCGTCCAAAATCAATGAAAAAAAGGACGCATGCGGCGCAAAACGCAGCGTTGTGCATGCGTTTTGCTGCGTTTTTGTTTGCGTTGTGCGTTGCGGCGCGCTGCGGCGCACAACGCAAATGTGAACGTAGCCTTACAGAAAGATGGAGTTGAACGCAGCAGAGCTGATTCACATTCAGACTAGTGATGAGCGAGCGTGCTGGGATAAGGTGTTATCTGAGCATGCTCGGCGTGCTAACCCAGTGTCTTCGGCGTGCTTGAAAAATGTGTTCGAGTCCACGCTGCTGCATATCTCGCAGCTGTTGGACAGACACAACACATGCAGGGATTTCCTGTTTGTTAAGGTACCTTCACACGAAACGACTTTACAACGAGAACGACAACGATCCGTGACGTTGCAGCGTCCTGGATAGCGATATCGTTGTGTTTGACACGCAGCAGCGATCTGGATCCTGCTGTGATATCGCTGGTCGGAGCTAGAAGTCCAGAACTTTATTTGGTCGTCAGATCGGCGTGTATCGTCGTGTTTGACAGCAAAAGCAACGATGCCAGCAATGTTAAACATGGAGCTAACGACCTGTGAGAACGATAAGTGCGTCACCGCTACGTCACAGGATCGCTCCTGCGTCGTTCTGGAGCTGCTGTGTTTGACATCTCTACAGCGATGTAAACAGCGACGCTGCAGCGATCAGATCGTTGTCGTTCTCGTTGTAGAGTCGTTTCGTGTGAAGGTACCTTTAGTCAATCCCTTCATGTGATGCGGCTGTGAGACATGCAAGTGCGAGGACTCGGACATATTATTCGAGCACGCCGAAGTCACTTGGTTAGCACCCAAGCATGCTCAGATAACACCTTATCCCAGCACGAACGTCCATCACTAATCCAGACAGCTCAGCTCTGCTCTGCTGTATAATGTCTTTCATGTTGGAGCTGATGTGTCCTAGAAATAAATGAAGAGCAGGAATCCCTCTGTGTGTGCTGTGCTGTGTATAGGAGGCTTCATAGCAGCGAGTCTCCACTGCAAATCAGAGACATCTATTGGTCACCTATGGTTTTCTCAGATAGTAAACCTATTCTTAGTATTTGGGCATTTTCACTTGTCTTTTTTTTTTTTTTTATGATCTGATTGGAGATTCAAATGCTCAATTCAAGTATGAGTCCATCATAAAAAACAGCTACCAGGACAGCATGCGTTGTGCTGCCGCTAATAAGGTGTTTCATCTATTGTTTGGTATTATGAGATGATGGGAAAAAAAAATTTTCAACATATTTACATAAACTGCGCCTCCATCTACCGCATTAAAAAGAACAAAAAAACACGCTGTAACCAAGTTTGAGTATTCTGTGTATGGTAAGGATGTGACATATACAGTATATACTGTATATGCTGGATGATATCGTGTCACCCACAGATTTTCCTCTTTTGGCTATGAATTTGCAACTGGATTTTAGAACAGATCCTTGTGCATGTATAGAACAGGCAGGTATTTTGTTTTGTGATCGTAATTTGATAATTGTGGCTTGTCTGTGTGATCAATTTAACCTTGGATGAGTACAGTTTTTTTTTGTGATTTAAAGGAACCTGACAGATGATACAAAATAGGGAAGAATATCTGTAATTAAAGTGTACCTGAAATGTGCTGGCCGATCCACGGACGGCTGAAACGTGCTGGCCGAACCGCAGACGGCTGAATTGTGCTGGCCGATCCACCATAACCCCGTCATTTTAATCTATGGTCTACACTGTGTTCCAAATTATTATGCACAAAGAGTTTAGGAGTGATAAGGTTAGAATTTTTTTGTTTCTCATTTAAACTCATTGATGGTGATGTGTGTCAGGGCTCTTTATATCACTGAAAGCAATTGCAGATACCTGTGTAAATTAGTTTGGCAGGTGTGTCCAAATAAAGGCAAGACTACTTAAGGCTACGTTCACATTTGCGGTCAGCGCCGCAGCGTCGGGCGCCGCAGCGGCGCCGCATGCGTCATGCGCCCCTATATTTAACATGGGGGCGCATGGACATGCGTTGTGCTGCGTTTAGCGCCGCATGGCCGCAAGCGTTGGACGCAAGAAACGCATCAAATTGCATTTTTTTTGCGTCCAACTTTCGGCCAAAAACGACGCATGCGGCGCAAAACGCAGCGTTTTAGCGTGCGTTTTGCCGCGTTTTTGTTTGCGTTTTGCGCTGCGGCGCCGACGCTGCGGCGCACAACGCAAATGTGAACGTAGCCTTAGAAGGCTGTTCCACATTATTAAGCAGCCTACATTTTTTGCCAAAATGGAAAAGAAAAAGGATGTGTCGGCTGCTGAGAAGCAACAAATTGTGGAGTATTTAGGTCAAGGCATGACTACAATCAACATTGCCAAGACACTTCATCGTGATCATTGCACAATCAAGAAGTATGTAGCTGATTCCCAGCACACGTGTGCGTGCTGATAAGGAAAAATTGAGGACCCGTTCCAACAGGCAATTGCGTAAGGTTAAAAGAGCAGCTGCAAAAATGCCTTGTCATAGCAGCAGACAAGTTTTTGAAGCTGCTGGTGCCTCCAACGTCCCCAGAACAACAAGATGCAGGGTCCTTCAGAGGTTTGCAGCTGTGCGTAAGCCATCCTGTCGACCACCTCTATCCACTGCACACAAGCAGAAACGGCTCCAGTGGGCCAAACGATACATGAAGACTGACTTCCAAACTGTTTTGTTCACCGATGAGTGCCGTGCAACGCTCGATGGTCCAGATGGATGGAGTGGAGGATGGCTGGTTGATGGACACCCCATGAAAACACGGCTAAGGCGCCAACAAGGAGGAGGTGGAGTAATGTTTTGGGCTGGAATCATGGGGAGAGAGATTGTCGGCCCCTTTATGATCCCTGAAGGGGTAAAGATGAACTCCATAATCTATGTGGAGTTTCTAAAACAACACTTCCTGCCATGGTTCAAGAGGAAGAACCGTGCTTTCCGTAGCAAGATCATTTTCATGATAATGCATCGTCTCATGCTGCAAAAAACACATCTGCATCTCTGGCTGCTATGGGCATAAAAGAGGACAAACTTATGGTGTGGCCACCATCTTCCCCTGACCTCAACCCCATTGAGAACCTCTGGAGCATCATCAAAAGGAGTGTCTATGATGGCGGGAGGCAGTTCACATCTAAGCAACAGCTCTGGGAGGGTATTCTGTCCACATGCAAAACAATTGAAGCAGAAACCATCCAAAAACTGACAAATTCAATGGACGAGAGAGTTCAGAAGCTTCTTTCCAACAAGGGGTCCTATGTGCAAATGTAACATCACCTAGAATAAAGTTTTCACTTGAAAACTGTTTGATTTCATTTTGTAATAAGCTGATAATGCTTAGAACTTCACAACTGACCATTTTTTTGTTCAAAATAAAATAAAAAAGGTTGAAAACTCTGCTGTGCATAATAATTTGGAACATGCATTTTGGGTGTTTATTTTTTTTTAAAAGATACTGTTTTCATAGGCAGTTTGTTCCCAAACATTGCAATTATACTAGAATAGTAGATGACTGGAAAATAACAATGACTGCAATTCAGATAGGTAATTTAGAGAAAATAAGAGGAAATATTATTTGCATAATAATTTGGAACACAGTGTATAATGAACGTTGTTAGGTTCCCTCCTTAATACAGATGTGTTTGGCTTTAGTGTGCATGGGCGTATCGTCTGCACGGCGCGTAGGTATGGGCGTATCGACTGCAGGGCGCGCAGGCATGGGCGTATCGGCTGCACGGCGCGCGGGCGTATCGGCTGCACGGCACGTAGGCGCGGGCGTATCGGCTGCAGGGCACGCGGACGTTTCGGCTGCACGGCGCGCGGGCGTATCGGCTACACAGAAATATGCGCCTAGTTGCTGCGTTTATGACGGATGGGGAGGTGAGAGTTTTGTGAAAGACCATTTAGTAGGGATTAGTAACATATACTGTTTTTGGGTGAAAGAAGCTATATCTTTCTAATCCTGCACATCCTGTTTAAGGCTATGGTCATCACCAGGGACATTTGGTTATATTTAATTACATGTATTTTAGTCTTTAAAGCATTTTTTTATATATTTTTGTTGTTGCTGACGTTGATTTCTGCAGCCTCTATGTATCACAGTACATAGCGAGCTGCAGAATGCTGTTCACAATTAAATCTGACCTCAGAATTTGGAGTCCTTATAGCTTCTTGATCCTCTAAGTTGATTACTAACCAAATCAGAGTTGGACATTTACAATACGTCTGATTTCGTGTGGGGCAACTCCAAAGCTAAATTTAGAGAATGCAGCATAGAATGGTTTCCTCATCAATGTCTAGCTGCACATGTGTACAAGGGTCAAACAGCAGCAATCCAGCGTCTGAGGCGTAATTGTTTTCTGTGACATTTCCCACATTATCAATAGTCCTCGGAGGCAGGCATACCCTGACCTATTCACTAAAATATTCCACAACTCTTACCTACTGCGCCGTGTGGTTCCAGCAGCCCCGCGGTGCATTCACCGGCGCACACAAAGGTTATCGATAGCCGATCCCTGAAAATCTTAACTGCGCCATTGTTTCCACAATTACTACCTCATCTGTCATAGTAATAATACCGTACAGTAGGACAAGTCACAGGAACTAACAGAAATATATTGTAACTCATTGGAGGGAGGAGCGGACCCACAATTGTAAATATAGGGAGAGCGCACACCCCGCTTTACTGTACTGCACGGTTAGGGGCACCAAACTGGTGACAACCAAATCGTGTCCTATTAAAGCAGATTTGCCACCAGATTATAAAACTGCAATAAATAATAAGTAGATCTTGTAGACATGATGACCCTACTGTACTTACTTTCATAATCCATGTGTAATCCTCCATTTACATACCCGAAATTAAATCGTATCTGTCAGCAGATTTCATTAAATAAATTGCATATGTTATTAAATAGATCTTGCACCTTATGATCCTGCTGTACTTACCTTGAAAATCCATGGCAGTATGGCTGTACAATTTCCTTGTTAGCCAGAAAAATGTATGTACGTGCTGCAAAAAAAAAAAAAAAAAGGAGTTATCCCTTCATTGGCTAGTCCGAAAAATATCTGCAGGCATTTAATGCATGAGGACATCTTTAGCTGTAATCCTAATATTGGACAAGTATTCTGATATGGATCTTCAAAGTCAGTGCACCAGCCTCATCTGGTCTGCAGGGCCTCACACACAGTAGCTAGCTATCAGCTAAGCAATTATTCGGCCAGCAGCTGTCTGTCCCCACTCCTCCATATACAGGAGCACTCACTCGGCCGACTACCAGATTCTTATGGCAACGGTTTGTCTCTGGGAAAACAAAAGGGTCTGTAGTCCGAAATCTGACATTCTGAATCCAACCCGATTCCGAACCCATTCCGTCAGAACACCACCATACATATAAGGGTATGTGCACACGCTGTGGTTTTTGCTGCGGAT
Organism: Ranitomeya variabilis; assembly: GCF_051348905.1. Lineage (NCBI taxonomy): Eukaryota > Metazoa > Chordata > Amphibia > Anura > Dendrobatidae > Ranitomeya > Ranitomeya variabilis. The sequence goes on from NC_135233.1 coordinate 468,087,467, forward strand.
CCGCAGCAGTTTTCCATGCGGTGTACAGTACCATGTTACCGTATGGAAAACCAAAACCGCAGTGCCCACGATGCGGAAAAAGCCGCGCGGAATTGCTGCGGAAAAAAGAAGGACCATGTCACTTCTTTCTGCGGATTCCGCAGCGGTTTTCAACATGCACCAATAGGAAAGTGCTGTTGAAAACCCGCAGGAAAATCCGCTGTGAAAACCGCAGTGGTTTTGCACTGCGGATTTTCCAATTCCGCAGCGGAAAAATCCGCAGCAAATTCCGCAGCGTGTGCACGGGGCCTTAAGGTTCTTTTACACAACGTTAAACTAAGATTAATGATGTGCTCTGTGCCATCTGTAATAGGTCCTGTTGACACGGCACGTTGTGCTGCCGAGAACGATGATCTTTTATGCAGCACAAAAAGATCATTTCACCCAACGAATAGATGATCGGCATTCTTGTGTGTCGGAGCCCCAAAGGCATTATATGGACGGACGTTAGTGGATTCAGCTGACTTTTATCTAATGTGTATGGGGAAAGCAACTGTAATCTGTGGTGATGGTGCATACCAGTGCTCGCCCGTGCATACCCGTATTCTTCCATGCATTCCGGCACTCGCCCGTGCATTCTGGTACTCGCCTGTGTATAGCGGTACTCGCCTGTGCATAGCGGTACTCGCCTGTGCATACCAGTACTCGCCCTTACATACCCGTATTCTTCCATGCATAGCAGTACTCGCCCGTGCATTCCGGCCCTCGCCCGTGCATTCTGGTACTCGCCTGTGCATAGCGGTACTCGCCTGTGCATACCAGTACTCGCCCTTACATACCCGTATTCTTCCATACATAGCAGTACTCGCCCGTGGATTCCGGCACTCGCCCGTGCATTCTGGTACTCGCCTGTGCATAGCGGTACTCGCCTGTGCATACCAGTACTCGCCCTTACATACCCGTATTCTTCCATGCATAGCAGTACTCGCCCGTGCATTCCGGCACTCGCCCGTGCATTCTGGTACTCGCCTGTGCATAGCGGTACTCGCCTGTGCATACCAGTACTCGCCCTTACATACCCGTATTCTTCCATGCATAGCAGTACTCACCCGTGCATTCCAACACTCGCCCGTGCATTCCGGCACTCGCCCGTGCATACCGGCACTCGCCCGTGCATACCGGTATTCGCCTGTGCATAGCGGTACTCGCCCGTGTATACCGGTACTCGCCCGTATTCTCCCGTGTATACCGGTATATACCCGTATTCACCCATGCATGTTTATCTTGGCCTCATTGATATTAAAAACAGGTTTTCCCAGTACAAGTAGGTGTACAGCAGTGAATATACCTGTCATTAATGTAATTGCAGCATTTCTGTTTCCATTGCACACACTGGGCGTCACGTTCAGGCCATGCTAGCTTCCAGATCTCGTCTCTAAAAAAAAAAAGTTGTTGTTGCTTACTTACCCGGCTGGTTTTACTGGCCTGGTTTGGATAGTCCTCATCTAATTATTGACAACGCACTGTAACTCTATGTATTGGGAAACTGTTACTGGACATGTTACAGCAGCTATCAAATAATATATCAAGTAATGTATCAGCCCCTGTTCAGGTGATCGATGTAGAACTTGTGAAAAACATACGATTTTTCCATCCGAGTCAAATCCGTTTTGTGTCTGTGCGTTCCGATTTCGGCAACCTATTGACTTTAAATGGGGGATTAGATCATATTTGCACATACTGTGATTTTCTCCATGCAGAAAATCGTTACATGCCCATTGGCCCCTTTGGGTTCTAAATCCGAGTCCTGAGTGATCTTGCACATGGTCATTGTTTGTAGACTAGGTCATCCTTGTCCGGTCGGAGAGCAGATTTCAGCTTTGTGTACTGTCGAGTTCTCACGTCTGACATATTCCTTCTGAGCACTGATCGCCATGTCTGGACCGGCCGTGGGTCACCGAACCCGAACTGAACAAGCATATATGAGGCTGTTTGGTTCAGAAGATCCGCAGCCGGTCCGTACTCAAGAACGTGAATGTTGGGTGTGTGAATCTGTCCCCATCTACTGGCGAGATAAAAAACACCTGTTTACTGGATCCAGGTAATTTGGAGATTTATTAAAATAAAATATATAATAGAGGGGCGGACAGAGACAGAAAAGGGTCCCTGTGCAAGGAGAGTATATGGGCCATTTGCAGTCCAATCATTCATCAAATTGCAAAATGTGATAGTAGCTGCATGCAGTTTTGGAAGTCGAAGTGGCCCCTTTACCTCTTGGACCACCATGCGGCTGCAGAGGTTGAACCAATGGCCTGTCCGCCTCTGGTGTAATAATTTAACTTTCTGCCGTTGCATATTAAATAGCAGCATTGTGTAACCCGATGGATAACTTTAGCTTTGTGCAAATATTTCAGGGAATCATATTCTGGGCTTTTGATAAAAAGAAATGTAATCCTGAGCCTAAGAAGGTGTAGGGCTTGTTGTCGGGAAAACCAGTTGGTGATGGTCACGGCCCATTTACGAAGGCCTAGAATCTGCCGAAAAATGGCCGCCGCGATCATCTTCTGCGCACGCGCGGCATCCCGCGGCCATTTTCCTGAAGCCCCGGGCAGCAGAGCGCTCCATCTGCGCACGCGCGGCCTCAGGAAGATGGCCGCCCCCACAGATCACCAGGGGAATAGCGCAGATCGCGCTCTTTTTCTTCACCTGTGCTGTGGATTCGGCAGTTGGGCATGCGCAAACCACTACGCCACCAACGGAAAAATAAGCAAGATCTGGGGGAAGAAACAGCTATGTCACCACGCCCATTTTACCAGACCACCTGGATTGACGGGCGAAAACGGCGACTTTGCTAAGGTATTTCGGCAGCATAGGTGGGGAATCAGGGTACACAAAATACACTATTGTAACGCACAGCTCAGGCCCTATTTAACGGTATTTTTATCTCATACTGAAAAAACGGGGTGACAGGTTCCCTTTAAACAGATCATAAGACTGTTGTAATTACTTTGAAAATCTGTTTCAGGATGGCCGTATAATCCTGACATTTCACGAGGCTAGTCATAGAATGAAATAGCTCATAAATCCAAGTGTACCCAGCACTACCCAGCTTGACTGACAGCTGCGGCTTGTACTGAGCAGTGTGAGATCTCAGCAGGGAGGAGGGACACTGAGGAGCCGTAGATTAGGCTATGTGGGCAGATACCGTTTGTTCGTAAAGTCATGGTGCACTTTTAGGCTATGTGCACACGTTCAGGATTTTTCGCTGTATTTTTCGCAATTTTTTGGCCGTTTTCTGCGGAAAAAAATGCTAAAAAAAAAGCATACATAAGCATCCCATCATTTTTAATGCATTCCGCGATTTTTGTGCACATGCTGTGTTTTTTTCTGCAAAAAAAACCATCGCGGTAAAAAAAAGCAACATGTTCATTAATTTTGCAAATTTCTCGCGTTTTTGCAGCTATATTATTGCATTGGGAAGCTCCGGGAAAAAAATGCGAAAAATCCACACAAAAAAAACGCATGCAGATTTCCTGCGGAAAAAGTCCGGATTTGCTCAGGAAAATTCTGCACACTTTCCTGAATGTGTGCACGTAGCCGAAGGGTATGTGTCCACGTTCAGGATTGTTTCAGGATTTGGTCAGGATTTTATGCAAGTAAAATCCTGACCATATCTGCACCTGAGGTCACTGGCAGGTCACCTGCGCTGTCCTTACTTTTTTTATGCTATGTAAGGACATGCTGCGTTCTTAAAAAACGCACCGCATGTGCGTTTTTGCGGGAATTCCGCATGCGTCTTTTACTGCATAGTGGAGACGGGATTTCATGAAATCCCCTCCACTATTCTGTAACATCTGGACGCTGCGTTTTTGACGCTGCGGCTCACCGCTGCGTCAAAAACGCAGCGTTTCCTGAACGTGGAGTTTGTCTTTTATTTGGAGCAGATTTCACATTTCTATAGTTTTTTTTGTTGCTTTCATGGTCAAAAGTGCACCGTGACTTTATGGACACACTGTATTAAAACTGACAGAGATTGTTAAAAGTTCATGAAGGATTGTACAGCCATTCTGACACCGGTTATGAAAGTAAATGCAATATCCTTGTCATGTCGGCGAGATCCCGAAAATAAATAATTAAATAAAACCGGCGTGGGGTCCCTTGCCACTAATAGGATGAATGGCCACGTTTCATCCATTCACATTACCGCAGCGTCTGCTGAACGTAAGATTTCTTCAGCCTTACATGCTCTTAACATTTTGATTTTTGTCAAAAATAAATGTTTAGTTTTCTTATCTAAACTGATGTCACATTGACACCCATCTCCATTAGTATTGTTGATCCCTCACCCATCCATTCTGGTATTTATGGGGGTGCGGCTGAAGGTTTCACATGCGATTACAGTAGCTCGTCTGTCTGGGATTTCTTATACCTGCCAACATTCCTCAGGCAGAAAAAAAATGAAAACATGAATCTGACCTCGCCCATTCTGAGCGTAGTTTTCCCTTTTTTCATGTTCCAAAATTAAGATGGTGGGAAACCTCAGAGAGCTGTCTGCTGATCACTATTGATCCCTGCTCGCTCTGTTGGGCTAAGTAGAGAGCGGGGAATAAACCTCCACCAGACAACTCCGGTGGTGTCTTGTCTCACGCCAAAAATAAGAAAAAAGTATTGGGCATGTTAAACAAGCATGCAAATGGAGAAATGGATTCAGCCTTCCAGATTAAAAACTTCTTTATTCAATCATCAGCCATAAAATCCATTAAAACCTGTATCGCAAAAACCACCAGGACATTTATGATGCACAATACATTCTTAGTTATGGCCGAAATCATGTTGGCAGGGAATTTATATGGATTTTCTTTCTTTCTATCGATTTGAAAAAAAAGCTATTTTTTTTAAAAGAAAAACTGTCAGAAATTTTTACCCCCTCCCCATCTCCCAAAGCCATTAATATGACTGTGCAGCCCTTTAAAAAATAAGCCAAAAGTTCCCTTTCTGACCACAATGCCATTCTCCAGCAGTGAAAAATTTGGGTTTTGAAGTTCTGTTAGGGTACGTGTCCACGTTCAGGATGGCCGACGGTATCGTCGGAGCTGCAAAGCCGCTCGGTGCTAAGCCCCGCCCCCTTCTGGGACGCGATGATGCCGGATGTGTTAACTGTACACATCCGGGATCATCGCACTCCTCGCATAGGGCCCTGTGTTTTTCCTTGCGGCGACGCAGCGAGGAACACGGACATGCTGCGATCTGAAAAGACGCGCAGCATGTCCGGAGTCGCAGGGCCGCCGCGTGCGTGTTTCCACGCATAGTGGACACGGGATTTCAAAAAATCCCTTCCACTATGCTGTAACATCTGGACGCTGCGTATTTGACGCTGCGGCCCCACACAGCGTCAAACACGCAGCGTTTCCTGAACGTGGACACACGGCCCTATACATCAGTCTAGAAGTGCATTAGGACTAGTGCATTACCAGGTCTTTTTAAATGATTACCTAGTTGATCCCTTTATGACCCCGACATGCTGATATATATATATATATATATATATATATATATATATATATATATATATATCTATCCCGAAGTGCATTGGGGTGTGATGATGCACTTACAGCTTCTCAGCCTCACACTATATTTTCTACCTAGCACAACCCTCATCTGACCGATTGACAGGTCATTTACTTTGACAGGCAGTTGGCTGGGTACCAATCAGTCAGGTGAGGGTGCTGCTAGGTAGGAAATACAGCGTGAGGCTGAGAGGCTCTAAGTGCATCGTAACGCCCTAATGCACTTCCTGACACACATATATGAAACTACAAAATGCAATTTCTTTGCTCCTGGGCTAGCATGTTGGGGTCATAAAGGGATCAACTAGGTTATCACTTAAAAAGAGCTGGTAAAGGTTCTAGCAGATTCCCCTTAAACTGGAACCCTGTATACCCCTCTCTTCATATTCAGGGGTGCTTTTTTACAAGTGCAGTTTCAGAGAGCTGCTACAATTCTTCTATTTGCGAAATCCAAATCTATCTCAGATAGTTACAGGTGCCACCACAATCTGGTTTGGACTTTATTTTACTAGATTATATAATGCCATCATACTCATCATCACTGTCCCTATTGGGGCTCACAATCTAGATTCCCTATCAGACTATCAGTATGTCTTTGCAGTGAGGGAGGAAACCGGAGAACCAGGAGGAAACCCACACAAACCCGGGGAGAATATACAAACTCTTTGCAGATGTTTTCCTTGGTGGGATTTGAACCCAGGACTCCAGTGCAGCAAGACTGCAGTGCTAACCACTGAGCCACTGTGCTGCCCACCAATCGAGTCTGCTCCTCATAAAGGCATCTGTCAGCGTGCCAGCACGGCACATGGGCAGAGTATTACCGCACTGCCAGCTTTAGCCTTCGTTTCTGTAGTAGTTGTGTTCTGTTTTGTGCATGACTTATTCCTTCCCTAAATCTTCTCCTTCGTGCCTCGCAAATCTGTGTCATCTCACTCATTTTTCATGCCAATTCATGGTTAAAATATGTGTAAGCATAATGTAGCCGTGCGTCCTATGAGTCATGTCTGTTGGCCGCGGACTCTACATTTCCTCTCCGTGGTATTGCTGCTCCCACGCCCATAAGTTTGGCACTTTTTCTTCAGCCGACGAATTCTTGTTTTCTCTTTTACCTTTTTTCCTTGAAGCTTGATCAGATATTACGGTAATAATAATTTTATTTCTATAGCGCCAACATATTCCGCAGCAGATATTAGATATTCAATGAGTGCGATCAGGCTCTCCACATATACAGAATCCGCCGTATAATAAGCATCTAGACTTCATTTATCATGTTGTTCCTACAGTTTAGAGACTTTGGTTTTGCCATTATTGTTGTTTTGCCCGTGAAAACACTGTGTTCCAAATTATTATGCAAATTGGATTTAAGTGTCATAAAGATTTAATTGTTTTGTTTTTCAAATAAACTCGTGGATGGTATTGTGTCTCAGGGCTCAATGGATCCCTGAAATCAATCTTAAACACATGTGATAATTGGTTTTCCAGGTGATTCTAATTAAAGGAAAACTACTTAAAAATGATGGTCCACATTATTAAGCAGGTCACAGTTTTCAAGTAACATGGGAAAGAAAAAGGATCTCTCTGCTGCTGAAAAGCATCAAATAGTGCAATGCCTTGGTGAAGGGATGAAAACATTAGAAATTTTCCAAAAACATAAGCGTGATCATTGTACTGTTAAGAGATTTGTGGCTGTGTCTGAGCACAAATGTGTTTGTGCTGATAAAGGCATAATGAGGAAGATTTCTGCCAGGCAAGTTCATCGGATTAAGAGAGCAGCTGCTAAAAAGCCATTACAAAGCAGCAAACAGATATTTGAAGCTGCTGGTGCCTCTGGAGTCCCTCGAACCTCAAGGTGTAGGCTCCTTCAAAGGCTTGCTGTGGTGCATAAACCTACTATTCGGCCACCCTTAAACAGTGTTCACAAGTAGAAATGGTTGTATTGGGCCCACACATACATGAAGACTAGTTTCCAAACAGTCTTGTTTACTGATAAGTGTTGAGCAACCCTGGATGGTCCAGATGGATGGAGTAGTGGATGGTTGGTTGATGGCCACCATGTCCCAACAAGGCTGCAACATCAGCGAGGAGGTGGAGGAGTCATGTTTTGGGCCAGAATCATGGGAAACAGTTGGTAAGGCCCTTTAAGGTTCCTGAAGGTGTGAAAATGACCTCTGCAAAGTATATAGAGTTTCTGACTGACAACTTTCTTCTATGGTCTAAAAAGCAGAAATGTGCCTTCAGGAGCAAAATCATCTTCATGCTGACAATGCCCCATCTCATGCTGCAAAGAATCCCTCTGAGTCATTGGCTGCTATGGGCATAAAAAGAGATAAACTCATGGTGTGGCCACCATCTTCCCCTGACCTCAACCCTATAGAGAACCTTTAGAGGATCATCAAGCAAAAGATCTATGAGGGTGGGAGGCAGTTCACATCAAAACAGCAGCTCTGGGAGGCGATTCTGACTTCATGCAAAGAAATACAAGCAGAAACTCTCCAAAAACTTACAAGTTCAGAGGATGCAAGAATTGTGAAGGTGACATCAGAGAAGTGTCCTATGTTAAAATGTAACTTGGCCTGTTGGGATGTTTTGGCGTTAAATAGCTTTTTTATTCAGTGAATGTGACCTCCTAATGCTGAAAATTCCACAAATGAGCATTTTCAGTTCTTTAAAACATATCAAATGTTTAGAAATTCTATTGTGCATAATAATTTGGAACAGTGCATTTTGCGTTTTTATTCATTTTGGAGATTATACTCTTATCATTGGGAGGTTTCTTCAATAAAATTCGATGTATAATCTAACGGGTGATGACTTTTATTAGACTGACTGTCATTTGCACCGACCATTTAGGAAAATCTGATAAAAATGTAATTTGCATAATAATTTGGAACATAGTGTGGTTAATTTTAGGTCTTTAGGAAACTCATTACTTTTACTACCTTGTATTAGTCTTTAAGGTATTCTTTCCTATTTTATTCAGCAGTGACAGGTAGCCTTGGCCTTGGCAGCAAGCAGTAAGGCTATGTTTTCTTGGTCACGAAACCTTCAGGATTTGCTGCAGATTGGGCCCGTCTCCACTATGTGCGCATGGCCGCATCCGGCGGCCCTGTGTAACCGGACAGGCAGCGCGTCTTTATAGACTGCAGCATGTCTATTTATCTTGCGGAGATGCAAGATAAATAACCCACGCTATGGATAGGATGCGGTGATTCCGCATGTGCTCAATGAACACATCCGGAATCACCACCCGTACAACAGGGGGTGGCGCTTTGGGCGGAGCGGGGTATCCGCTGTGTCCAAAGTGCAGAGATTACGCCCCGTGGAAACATAGCCTTAGGAGTAACATTTCAAATCCCTACGTTCTTAAGAGCAAAGAGTAAAATTAAATTGCACAGTTGATTATTTTTACAATCACTTTGCAGTTTTACTCATGAAACAGAATCTGGAAGCAGGTTTTTGCTTTGTAATCTGAGAGCAGCTCGATGTAGGGGCAGAGACCCTGATTCCAGCGATGTATCACTTACTAGGCTGTGTTTTGCCATTTCAATGAATTCAGTGTTTTATCAACAGAAGATTATCACTACTGGAATAGTTGCCTCCTTGTCCAGCCCCACCCCCAGCAATGATTAGCAGCTGCCAGTATACACATAAAGCTGCCAATCATTGCTGTGGGGTCATAAAGGGCTCTGCAGCAGAGAATGCAGTAATTTTATCACAACTGCTGCACCCAGTAAACTAAGTGATACATCACTGGAATCAAGGTTTCTGCCCATACATTATGCTGCTGTCCGATTACATGGCAAGAACCTGCTGACATTCCTTTGAAAGGGAACCTGTCAACTCATTCATGCTTCCCAAATCATGGTCATCGTGAACCGGAGCCTTAGATACAGTTGAATCACCTAGGAACAATACAAAACTATAAAATATTTTTTTTAAAATATAATTAATATATATTAATAGCAGTGATTGCCCTAGGTGTTAAAATAAGAAAGAAAAGTGGAAACCACTCATGACCAGAAACAAACCCAAACACCAGTATTATGGATGCACCAGGGAGACCAAACTGGATTATAAAATAATATCTTTATTAACTAATCGTAGCAATACAGAAAAAAATATAAATCATTATTAAAGTAAAACAGACTGTTGTGCGAATCAGGACAGTATGTATAATAAAAGTAAACCCATAAACACAATTCATATAAGTGCCACCAATGGGCATGTGCAAGGTAATGATTCCCCTTTAAGGAATATAGGCAATTCCCTGAAATTCTTGTGTCATTGTGCCAGAAAAAAGTTAAAAAAATATATATATAACAAGTATAAAAAAAATAAAAAATATACAAAAACAATATATATAGCAATGGGTGGAGGTCACACACAAAAAAAGGCGTGCAAAATTGCAGCAAGTAATATAAAGTGCTTAAGTGTGGAAATAGATTCAGGGAGAAATCCTCACATGCGCATAGAGAAATCCCTGAGAGCTGTGCAAAGCTGCAGAATCACAAAGTGCAATGTGCTGAAAAAGTGACTCAGGAAAAAAAAAATTCAGGGGAAGATTCTATTAAAGCATTACCTTAGGGTGCCTCACTGTCCTGTAAACGCACACACACCCGACGCGCGTTTCGGAAATCACTTCTTTCGTCAGACTTTTATCTTTGGGGTCATCTGAAGGCAATTGTCTATGCTGTGAAGATACGAGATGTGCAGTATCTGAAACAACGGATACTGGAAGCCTGTGCTAGCATTTCTGCTGCAGTTTTGCTATCAGTGTGTCAAGAGTGGGAGAAGAGGGTTGCATTGACAATCCAACACAATGGGCAGCACTTTGAACACATTTTATAAGTGGTCATAAACTTGTAAATAACTCATGAAAGAATAAAGTTACGTTAAAACCATGCACACCATTGTTTTTCTTGTGAAATTCTCAATATGTTTGATGTGTCACATGACCCTCTTCCTATTGAAAAAAATAAAGTTGGATCCAAAATGTCTGACTTCAAAATGGCCGCCTTGGTCACCACCCATCTTGAAAAGTTTTCCCCCTCCCATATACTATTGTGCCACAAACAGGAAGTAGATATTACCAACCATTCCCATTTTATTTAGGTGTATCCATATAAATGGCCCACCCTGTATATGAAAAATGTGTGAGCCGGGGCATCCCTTTAACCCCTTTCTGACCTCGGACGGGATAGTACGTCCGAGGTCAGAAGCCCCGCTTTGATGCGGGCTCCGACGGTGAGCCCTTATCAAAGCCGGGACATGTCAGCTGTTTTGAACAGCTGACATGTGCCCATAATAGGTGCGGGCAGAATCGCAATCTGCCCGCGCCTATTAACTAGTTAAATGCCGCTGTCAAACGCAGACAGCGGCATTTAACTACCGCTTCCGGCCGGGCGGCCGGAAATGATCGCATCGCCGACCCCCGTCACATGATCGGAGGTCGGCGATGCTTCAGAATAGTAACCATAGAGGTCCTTGAGACCTCTATGGTTACTGATCGCCGGTAGCTGTGAGCGCCACCCTGTGGTCAGCGCTCATAGCACACCTGCAATTCTGTTACATAGCAGCGAACATCAGATCGCTGCTATGTAGCAGAGGTGATCGTGTTGTGCCAGCTTCTAGCCTCCTATGGAGGCTATAGAAGCATGGCAAAAGTTTAAAAAAAAAAAAGTAAAAAAAAATTTGAAAAAAAATGAAAGTTTAAATCACCCCCCTTTCGCCCCAATCAAAATAAATCAATACAAAAAAATCAAACCTACACATATTTGGTATTGCCACGTTCAGAATCGCCCGATCTATCAATAAAAAAAAAGCATTAACATGATCGCTAAACGGCGTAGCGAGAAAAAAATTCGAAACGCCAGAATTATGTTTTTTTGGTCGCCGTGACATTGCATTAAAATGCAATTACGGGCAATCAAAAGAACGTTTCTGCACCGAAATGGTATCATTAAAAACGGCAGCTCGGAACGCAAAAAATAAGCCCTCAACAGACTCCAGATCATGAAAAATGGAGACGCTAAGAGTATCGGTAAAATGGCGCAATTTTTATTTAAATTTTTTTTTTTTTTTTTTTAAGCAAAGTTTGGATTTTTTTTTCACCACTTAGATAAAATATAACCTAGTCATGTTAGGTGTCTATGAACTCGTACTGACCTGGAGAATCATAATTGCAATTTCACCGCACTTGGAATTTTTTTCCCGTTTTCTAGTACACGACATGGTAAAACCAATGATGTCGTTCAAAAGTACAACTTGTCCCACAAAAAATAAGCCCTCACATGGCCAAATTGACGGAAAAATAAAAAAGTTATGGCTCTGGGAAGGAGGGGAGAAAAAAACGAACACGGAAAAATGGAAAATCCCAAGGTCATGAAGGGGTTAAAGTTTGCATACAATACTTGTCTTGTGTGTTCAGTCTGATAGTCATCCCTCTGTCTGTTTTTGTCTGCAGACATGGCCCCGTCAACTCCTGGTCCTGTCCAGGTAGTGATAGTACAAAAGGATGATCACTCCTTCCAACTGGATGAGGAGGCTCTTGCCTCTGTGCTGCTCCAGGACCATATTCGGGATTTGGATGTTGTCGTTGTTTCTGTGGCTGGTGCATTCCGGAAAGGGAAATCATTCCTGCTCGACTTCATGCTGAGATACGTGTATAGCCAGGTGATGTATACAACCTATTTTATGTACATACACATTGTAATCTCATTACTCGTAAAGTAAAGAATATGTAGTCTCGATGCTTGTACAGTAAAGAATATGTAGTCTCACTGCTCGTACAGTAAAGAATATATAGTCTTACTGCTTATATAGTTCTGAATATCTGGTCTCACTGCTCATACAGTAAAGAATGTCGTCTCGCTGCTTGTACAGTAAAGAATATATAGTCTTACTGCTTATATAGTTCTGAATATCTGGTCTCGCTGCTTGTACTCAAAGAATATGTAGTTTCACTGCTTGTACAGTAAATATGTAGGTTGCCTGCTTGTACAGTAAAGAATGTCTTTTCACTGCTCGTACAGTTGAGAATGTCGTTTCACTGCTTGTACAGTAAAGAATGTAGTCTCACTGTTCGTGCATTAAGGAATATGTAGTCTCAGTGCTTGTACTCTAAAGAATATGTAGTTTCACTGCTCGTACAGTAAATACATAGTCGTCTTGTACAGTAGAGAATATGTAGTCGTCTCGTACAGTAGAGAATGTGTGGTTTCACTGCTCGTACAGTAAAGAATAGTCTCGTACAGTAGAGAATATGTAGTCTCACTGCTTGTGCAGTAAAGAATATGTAGTCTCACTGTACAATAAAGAATATTTAGTCATCTCGTACAGTAGAGAATATGTAGTCTTACTACTTGTACAGTAAAGAATATATAGTCTCGTACAGTAGAGGATATGTGGTTTCACTGCTCGTACAGTAGAGAATATGTAGTCACCTCGTACAGTAGAGAATATGTAGTCTCACTGTTTGTACAGTAAAGAATATATAGTCTCGTACAGTAGAGAATATGTAGTCTCACTGTACAGTAAAGAATATTTAGTCATCTCGTACAGTAGAGAACATGTGGTCTCACATCTCGTACAGTAGAGAATATGTAGTCTCACTACTTGTACAGTAAAGAATTGCCATCTATAATTAACTACCCTTTTTCCGATCGATGTAGAGGACCCTTTGTCATCATTACAGGTGTAGAAAGATCATTACACAGATCTCTGTAATGTCCATTCATATGGTTGTATATTGTAATAAGACGTCGCTTTCCAAGCTGAATAACCCCCAAGTTTGACACCCTGCTTTGTAACTGCAGTTCCCCCATTCCCTTAACAACTTAAAGGGGCTGTCCAGCCCTGAGAAAATGTTCAGTGAGCACTGCAGGTTGTCAAACATCAAGAGTGCAGAATATACACACGTTTAGTATTCGGCTCCACTTTCCGGTTTGGACGGGCATCAAATGGCTACAAGAAGGTTTACTTCCCTCCAAGTCCAATATTTTTTGAGAGTAGAGGGTGAGAAGCCCGCGGCACATGATCGCATATATACAAGTCACACACTTGCGGTATCTGATGACCACTTATACCAGCAAGCAAAGCTGTTTGACATCAACGTTGCAGCCAGACAACACAGACCGAGGGAGCGCCTAAAACACAGTGCTGGACCTGACTTTTTTCTGAAAGGAGACAAACCAAACAATTTGTTTTCAGTGTAGTACAATTGTCATCATGTCAGTGTCAGATTTCTTACAAATTACAATACTACTTGCCCTGCAAATTGTCTCTTCAGAGACGAAGAGAACTAGAACTTTGTCGCCACCTATTGGAAGCAGAGATCCTAAAAGTCAATATCAAATCTTTAACAAGCCTTGCCATATCACTTAGGATAAAAGTCAAACCAAAATCTCAGTTTGCAGATGCAGTGTTTGAGGGTGTTGCCTTTCATCAGTACAAAGTATGAGGTCTAATTTGGCTAGGTAAGAAGCTCTGGACTGGGAAACTAAGGGGTAACATTTCTCCTCGTGGAGAGTGCCAAACCTGGCATATCAGAGTGTAGAGACTCTCACCTAGCCAAATCAGATCTCATACTTTGCACTGATGAGGGGCGAAACCCTGATACACTGTCTGCAAATTGAGATTCTGATTTGGCTTTTATCCTAAGACAGGTGACAAGGTCCAATAAAGAGTCCATATTGACTTTTAGAATCTCTGCTTCCAACAGGTGGCAGTATACTTCTAGTCCTCTTCCTCTCTGAAGAGACAATTTGCATATTTAATTTCCCAGGGGAGCAGACATGGCTGATAAGTCTCCTCACTCTGACATGCCAGGCTTACACCTTAGATCCCAATACTACTATTAAAATATAAATATAAAATGGGGGACGTTCCCTTTGTGCCCACAGCCTTAAATATTCTTTGGATTTATGTACTCTGCAGAAAGCTGGTGATGCCAGGACCTGGCTGGGGACGGAAGATGAACCCCTTACTGGATTTTCTTGGAAAGGGGGCTCTGAACCCGACACCACTGGTATCCAAATCTGGAGTGAGGTGTTCACCATGCAGAAACCGGACGGCAAGGAGGTGAGAAATATTCACTATATTGTCCTGAATTATTAATGTTATAGACATACATGTCTTAGGCTACTTTAACACATCAGGTTTTTGCCGTCCGGCACAATCCGGCGAATTTTTCAAAAAACGGATCCGTTGTTTTTTTTCGCCGGATCCTTTTTTCTTAGAGTTGTATTAGCGCCGGATTGCACCTGATGGCCTAACGTTTCATCTGTTTCTTGCCGGATCCGTCAAAAAATTAGTTTTCCGGCGGCCGGAGAAAATGTCCAGAGGAACTGGACCGAATGAATGAATGAAATGACTAAATCCAGCGACCACATCCAGTTTTTTACACAAATCATGCATCTCTAAAACTCTATCCCCGGTTTAACCCCTTTCTGACCTCGGACAGGATAGTACATCCAAGGTCAGATCCCCTGCTTTGATGTGGGCTCCGGCAGTGAGCCCGCATCAAACCCGGGACGTGTCAGCTGTTTTGAACGGCTGACATGTGCGTTCAATGGCGGCGAGTGGAATCGCGATCCACCCGCCGCTATTAACTAGTTAAATGCCGCTGTCAAACGCTGACAGCGGCATTTAACTACCGCTTCCGGCCACGGGGCCAGAAATGCGCTCATCGCCGACCCCGTTACATGATCGGGGGTCAGCGATGCGTCGCCATAACAACCAGAGGTCTCCTTGAGACCTCTATGGTTGTTGATGCTGGCTTGCTGTGAGCGCCACCCTGTGGTCGGCATTCATAGCAATCCTGTAATTCTACTACATAGAGGCAATCTATGCTTCGCCTCTATGTAGCAGAGCCGATCAGGCTATGCCAGCTTCTAGCCTCCCATGGAGGCTATTGAAGCATGGCAAAAGTAAAAAAAAAAAAAAAAAAAAAAAAAAAAAAATGTTTAAAAAAATATGAAATAAATAAAAAAAATATAATTGTTTAAATCACCCCCTTTCGCCCCATTCAAACTAAAACAATAAAAATAAAATGAAACACATATTTGGTATCGCTGCGTTCAGAATCGCCCTATCAATAAAAAAAAGGATGAATCTGATCGCTAAACGACGTAGTGAGAAAAAAAAATTGAACCGCCCGAACTACGTTTTTTTGGTCATTGTGACATTGCATTAAAATGCAATAACGGGTGATCAAAAGAACGTATCTGCACCAAAATGGTATAATTAAAAACATCAGCTTGGCACGCAAAAAATAAGCCCTCACCCGACCCCAGATCACGAAAAATGGAGACGCTACGGGTATCGGAAAATGGTGCAATTTTTATTTTTTTATTTTTTTTTTTTTTTTTAAGCTAAGTTTGGATTTTTTTTTTCACCACTTACCCTATATAAAAAATAACCTAGACATGTTTGGTGTCTATGAACTCATAATGACCTGGAGAATCATAATATCAGGTCAGTTTTAGCATTTAGTGAACCTAGCAAAAAGCCAAAGAAAAAACACGCATGGGATTGCACTTTTTTTGCAATTTCACCGCACTTGGAATTTTTTTCCCATTTTCTAGTACCCGACATGGTAAAACCAATGACGTCGTTCAAAAGTAGAACTTGTCCCGCAAAAGATAAGACCTCACATGGCCATATTGACGGAAAAATTATGGCTTTGGAAAGAAGGGGAGCGATAAACGAAAACAAAAAAGCTCCAGGGGTGAAGGGGTTTAGAAACATGGATATGGACATATCTATGGAAATAGACATAGATATATAGATATATCTGTATGTATTAATCTATCTATTTGTTATCTAAAAAAAACCAGATCCGTCACATCAGTTTTTCACATTTTGCGCCAGATCCGTTTAAAAAAAAAAAAAATACAACGGCTCCTGCCTGACTGCAAAAAACTGATGTGTGAAAGTAGCCTTACACATATTTGTGACCTTCACCGATTTAGGCATTTATAGTGTTTCCTATGAGTATATAACGCAAATACCTCTCATTTTTTTCTTCTCCATGACAGGTTGCGGTAGTCCTGATGGACACACAGGGTGCATTTGACAGTCAGTCCACAGTGAAGGACTGTGCTACCATTTTTGCTCTGAGTACCATGACGAGCTCTATCCAGGTATGTGGATGGCTGCATTTCTTCATTTCATTTGTTTATCATTTATGATTTTCTGGTATTTTTTTTCAAGGTTATTTCCTTTTTCAAGGTTTATCATCAGAGAACATTATCATGTTGTTTTTATAGATAAAGCTTGAGATACTAATGCTTAACCCCTTAACGACCGCCGATACGCCTTTTAACGGCGGCCGCTAAGGGTACTTAAACCACAGGGCCGTTAATTAACGGCGCTGTGGAAAAAGTGAATAGCGCCCCCCAGAGTCGGATTTTCTCTGGGGTCTCGGTTGCAGAGGGTAGCCGAGACCCCAGAGAGCATGATTCGGGGGGTTTTTACCGACCCCCGAGTTGCGATCGCCGGTAATTAACAGTTTACCGGCGGTCGCAACAACAACAAAAAAAAAACGCGATTTGCAATTTAATTTCTCTGTCCTCCGATGTGATCGCACATCGGAGGACAGAGAAATAGTGTCCCCGATGGCCCCCAATAGCCCCCCAATACTCACCTATCTCCCCCGGTGCTCCTCGTGGCTCCCGATGGGCGCCGCCATCTTTTTTCCGGGAAAAAATGGCGGGCGCATGCGCAGTGCACCCGGAAGATCTTTGGGGTCTCGGCTGCCGGGGGTAGCCGAGACCCCAAAGAACATGATCGGGGTCGGTTTTTACCGACCCCTGTTTTGCGATCGCCGGTAATTAACTGTTTACCGGCGACCGCAAAAAAAAAAAAAGCGATCTGTAATTCTCTGTCCTCTGATGTGATCGCACATCAGAGGACAGAGAAATAGGGGGATTCGGGGACCCTATCATACTCACCCGGTGTCCCCGGGTCCTCCTGCGTCTCCTCTTGCCGGCCGGCTTCTTCCTCTGCAAAGAAAATGGCGGGCGCATGCGCAGTGCGCCCGCCATCTGCTGCCATCTGCCGGCCGGCAGGAGAGACGAGTTGGGGCTAAAATTAGGGTTAGGGCTAGGGTTAGGGTTAGGGCTAGGGTTGGGGCTAAATTTAGGGTTAGTGCTAGGGTTAGGGTTAGGCTACTTTCACACTAGCGTTTTTTGGCTTCCGTCGCAATGCGTCGTTGGAGAAAAAACGCATCCTGCAAAAGTGCTTGCAGGATGCGTTTTTTTCTCCATTGACTTGCATTAGCGACACATTGCGACGGATTGCCACACGTCGCATCCGTCGTGCGACGGATGCGTCGTGCTTTGGCGGACCGTCGGCACAAAAAAACGCTACATGTAACTTTTTTTGTGACGACGGTCCGCCAAAACACAATGGATCCAGTGCACGATGGACGCGACGTGTGGCCATCCGTCGGTAATACAAGTCTATGGGCAAAAAAGGCATCCTGTGGGCACATTTGCAGGATCCGTTTTTTGTCCAAAACGACGGATTGTGACGAATGCCACACGAAGTGTGAAAGTAGCCTTAGGGTTGGGGCTAAAGTTAGGGCTAGGGTTAGGGTTAAATTTAGGGTTAGGATTGGGGCTAAAGTTAGGGTTAGGGCTAGGGTTGGGGCTAAAATTAGGGTTAGGGTTGGGGCTAAAGTTAGGGATAGAGTTGGGGTTAGGGTTTGGATTAGGGTTGGGATTAGGGTTAAGGTTAGGGTTGGGATTAGGGTTAGGGGTGTATTGGGATTAGGGTTAGGTTTGAGGTTAGGGTTGAGATTAGGGTTAGGGGTGTGTTGGATTTAGGGTTTTGATTAGGGTTATGGTTAGAGTTGAGATTAGGGCTGTTTTGGGGTTAGGGTTGTGATTATCGTTAGGGTTGTGATTAGGATTATGGATCGGGTTGAGATTAGGGTTAGGGGTGTGTTGGAGTTAGGGTTGGAGTTAGAATTGGGGGGTTTCCACTGTTTAGGTACATCAGGGGGTCTCCAAACACGACAGACAATTTTGCGCTAAAAAAGTCAAATGGTGCTCCCTCCCTTCTGAGCTCTGCCGTGCGCCCAAACAGTGGTTTACCCCCACATATGGGGCATCAGCGTACTCGGGATAAATTGGCCAACAACTTTTGGGGTCCAATTTCTCCTGTTACCCTTGTGAAAATAAAAACTTGGGGGCTAAAAATCTTTTTTGTGGGAAAAAAAAAATATTTTCTATTTTCACTACTCTGCATTATAAACTTCTGTGAAGCACTTGGGCATTCAAAGTTCTCACCACATATCTAGATAAGTTCCTTGGGGGGTCTAGTTTCCAAAATGGGGTCACTTGTGGGGGGTTTCTACTGTTTAGGTACATCAGTGGCTCTGCAAACGCAACATAACCCCCGCAGACCATTCTATCAAAGCCTGCATTCCAAAATGGCGCTCCTTCCCTTCCGAGCTCTGCCGTGCGCCCAAACAGTGGTTTACCCCCACATATGGGGTACCAGCATACTCAGGACAAATTGGACAACAACTTTTGGGGTCCAATTTCTCTTGTTACCCTTGTGAAAATAAAAATTTGGGGGCTAAAAAATCTTTTTTGTGGGAAAAAAATATATTTTTTATTTTCACTACTCTGCATTATAAACTTCTGTGAAGCACTTGGGCATTCAAAGTTCTCACCACATATCTAGATAAGTTCCTTGGGGGGTCTATTTTCCAAAATGGGGTCACTTGTTGGGGGTTTCTACTGTTTAGGCACATCAGGGGCTCTCCAAACGCGACATGGCGTCCGATCTCAGTTCCAGTCAATTTTGCATTGAAAAATCAAATGGCACTCCTTTGCTTCCGAGCTCAGCCATGCGCCCAAACAGTGGTTTACCCCCACATATGGGGTGTCGGCGTACTCAGGACAAATTGTACAACAACTTCTGGGGTCCATTTTCTCCTGTTACCTTTGGTAAAATAAAAATTTGGAGGCAAAAAGATCATTTTTGTAGAAAAAATGCGATTTTTTTTTTATTTTCTTGGCTCTACGTTATAAACTTCTGTGAAGCACCTGGGGGTTTAAAGTGCTCACCACACATCTAGATAAGTTCCTTAAGGGGTCTAGTTTCCAAAATGGTGTCATTTGTGGGGGGTTTCCACTGTTTAGGCACATCAGGGGCTCTCCAAACGTGACATGGCGTCCGATCTCAATTCCAGCCAATTCTACATTGAAAAAGTAAAACGACACTCCTTCTCTTCCAAGCTCTGCAGTGCGCCCAAACAGTGGTTTACCCCCACATATGGGGTATCGACGTACCGAGGAGAAATTGCACAACAACTTTTGTGGTCTAATTTCTCCTGTTACCCTTGTGAAAATAAGAATTTGTGGGCGAAAAAATCATTTTTGTGAAAACAAATGCGATTTTTTTATTTTCACGGATCTACGATATAAACTTCTGTGAAGCACTTGGGGGTTCAAAGTGCTCACCACACATCTAGATAAGTTCCTTAAGGGGTCTAGTTTCCAAAATGGTGTCACTTGTGGGGGGTTTCCACTGTTTAGGCACATTAGGGGCTCTCCAAACGCGACATGGCGTCCGATCTCAATTCCAGCCAATTCTGCATTGAAACAGTCAAACGGCGCTCCTTCATTTCCAAGCTCTGCGGTGCGCCCAAACAGTGGTTTACCTCCACATATGGGGTATCGGCGTACTCAGGAGAAATTGCACAACAAAATTTTTGGTTAAATTTCTGTTTTTACACTTGTGAAAATTAAAAAAAATGGTTCTGAAGTAAAATGTTTGCAAAAAAAAGTTGAATGTTCATTTTTTTCTTCCACATTGTTTCAGTTCCTGTGAAGTACGTAAAGGGTTAATAAACTTCTTGAATGTGGTTTTGAGCAGCTTGAGGGGTGCAGTTTTTAGAATGGTGTCACACTTGGTTATTTTCTATCATATAGACCCCTCAAAATGACTTCAAAGGTGATGTGGTCCCTAAAAAAAACATGGTGTTGTAAAAATGAGAAATTGCTGGTCAACTTTTAACCCTTATAACTCCCTAACAAAAAACTATTTTGTTTCCAAAATTGTGCTGATGTAAAGTGGACATGTGGGAAATGTTATTTATTAACTATTTTTCGTGACATATCTCTCTGATTTAAGGGCATAAAAATACAAAGTTTGAAAATTGCAAAATTTTAAAAATTTTCGCCATATTTCCATTTTTTTCATAAATAATCGCAAGTAATATCGAAGAAATGTTACCACTAACTTGAAGTACAATATGTCACGAAAAAACAATCTCAGAATCAGCGGGATCCGATAAAGCGTTCCAGAGTTATAACCTCATAAAGTGACAGTGGTCAGAATTGTAAAAATTGGCTCGGTCATTAAGTACCAAATTGGCTCTGTCACTAAGGGGTTAAAGACATCATTCGGTGACATCTTAAATGTAACGTAGTGTTGCCATCTGCAAGTGCAGCAGTTTGCCAGTATATGAGATAGTTCGCAGTCTCATCCCTTTGGATGCTCAGTCGTACATGTTCTAATGATGACCACATGATTTCTGCACCAAGTGACCCTGTGTCATGTAGATAATTCACGTCACTGCAAGGGGCTGAACTGAGCGTTATTCACAGACTCTTTCAGTTCTGTGATCGGCATAGGAGTCCAGACAGAGCAGGCTGGTGGCGGGGCGGAGCAGGCTGGTGGCGGCATAGAGCCGGCTGGTGGCAGGGCGGAGCTGGCTGGTGGCAGGGCGGAGCGGGCTGGTGGCAGGGCGGAGCGGGCTGGTGGCAGGGCGGAGCGGGCTGGTGGCGGCGAGGAGCAGGCTGGTGGCGGCGCAGAGCAGGCTGGTGGTGGGGTGGAGCAGGCTGGTGGCGGCATAGAGTGGGCTGGCAGCAGGGCGGAACAGGCTGATGGCGGGGTGGTGCAGGCTGGTGGTGGGCCGGAGCAGGCTGGTGGCAGGGCGGAGCGGGCTGGTGACGGCGAGGAGCAGGCTGGTGGTGGCCTAGAGCGGGCTGGTGGTGGCGCAGAGCAGGCTGGTGGCAACACAGAGCAGGCTGGTGGCAGGGCGGAGCGGGCTGGTGGCGGCGAGGAGCAGGCTGGTGGCGTCGAGGAGCAGGCTGGTAGCAACACAGCAGGCTGGTGGCGGCATAGAGCGGGCTGGTGGCAGGGCAGAGCGGGCTGGTGGCGGCGAGGAGCGGGCTGGTGGCGGGGCGGAGCAGGCTGGTGGTGGCCTAGAGCGGGCTGGTGGCGGCGCAGAGCAGGCTGGTGGCATTGAGTAGCAGGCTGGTGGCGGTACAGAGCTGGCAGGAAAATTCTGGAACTTGAAGTCTTTCAATGAGCACTGAAAGACTAATGGCAAGTTCACACAAGGGAGAGTCCGCACTGCAATTCTCGAGTAGTTTACATTGCAATACAAGTAAATGTCTTTGTTTTGTTTTTTCAAAATCCCATTCACATGTAGCATGGTGCAAATTTCAAAGCTGCATGTGTGCATTTTTGAAAAATAAATTTTGTCTAATTATCTAAACCGGAAAGTTGAGAGAGTACTTGTCAGCGCCAATTAGACAATATGCAGCGCTGCTGCATTCCACCCTGTATATTGCTTCCATTAGGACGCTGCTGTAGCAGATATGTGCTAATCAGTCGTACCAGGAAAACCTCTATAACATTTTGCACCACTTGCTTTCAGTAATCTCTGTGTAGCACTGTCTATTGCTGGCTGCAGAATGAGTTAACTGAGAATCTGTCAGTCAGCCCACTTTGACAGTGAGTTTGTAATGCTTTGCTTTTTTCTTTTCTTTTTCTTTTATGAGGCTCCTCTCAGTTAATTTATGACCACATGCCACATAAACCGTGATAAAAAGAACTTGTAAAAAACAAATGGTGCAACATTTTTAATGGAACCCTATTGCAAAATTGATTTTTAGCCCCAAATATATGCATTTATGGAAATAAAATGTTCCCAATGTTGGACAACACCTTTAAGTAGTGCAGCAGCACCCATACATGACCACAGTAATTGTGAGATAAGGATGAATGGGGACTAAGGGTACCGTTACTCAAAACGATTTACCAACGATCACGACCAGCGATACGACCTAGCCGTGATCGTTGGTAAGTCGTTGTGTGGTCGCTGGGGAGCTGTCACACAGACAGCTCTCCAGCGACCAACGATGCCGAAGTCCCCGGGTAACCAGGGTAAACATCGGGTTACTAAGCGCAGGGCCGCGCTTAGTAACTTGATGTTTACCCTGGTTACCATCGTAAATGTAAAAAAAACCAAACCGTACATACTCACATTCCGGTGTCCGTCAGGTCCCTAGCCGTCTGCTTCCCGCACTGACTGAGTGCCGGCCGTAAAGTGAAAGCAGAGCACAGCGGTGACGTCACCGCTGTGCTCTGCTTTTACTTTACGGCCGGCAGTCAGTCAGTGCGGGAAGCAGACGGCTAGGGACCTGACGGACACCGGAATGTGAGTATGTACTTTTTTTTTTTTTTTTACATTTACGATGGTAACCAGGGTAAACATCGGGTTACTAAGCGTGGCCCTGCGCTTAGTAACCTGATGTTTACCCTGGTTACAAGCGAACGCATCGCTGGATCGGTGTCACACACACCGATCCAGCGATGTCAGCGGGTGATCCAGCGACGAAATAAAGTTCCAAACGATCTGCTACGACGTACGATTCTCATCGGGGTCCCTGATCGCTGCTGCGTGTCAGACACAGCGATATCGTATGGATATCGCTGGAACGTCACGGATCGTACCGTCGTAGCGACAAAAGTGCCACTGTGTGACAGTACCCTTAGTTCTAGTGATTGTTAGCAGTGCCAGCTTTGGATCCGCCAATGATCAGATGTGTCACCTATCCTAGGGGTAGATCTAAATGTAAATTGTTGGAAAACCTCTAGAAGATTAATTTACACAGAATCAGAAAACTTCGGTAACACATTCTTCCTAACTTTTTTAAAGCTTGGCATTTACCGTTGCGTCTCGTGAATGTTCAGTCATCCATCTTTAGCTAGCATAGTTTATTATACCATCACCTGCCTTCTTTACCCTACAGATTTACAACTTGTCCCAGAACATACAAGAGGACGACCTCCAACAGCTCCAGGTAGGACAATTCTTTTTTCAATCTGGCAGCATAGTTCTGCTTTTAGTCAATTCCATAGTTTTGCAGGTTTGTCTTCAGCCTTCAGAGAGGAAAAGGACTTGAATTGTAGCGCCACCTATTGGAGGTAGCGATCCTAAAAGTCAGTATTGAGCCTTTAAAGGGCCACTGTCACCCCTTCCAGCCGTTATAAACTAAAAGAGCCACCTTGTGCAGCAGTAATGCTGCAGTCTAACAAGGTGGCTCTTTTAGTTTTTGATTCATTTATCACCTCAATAAAGCGTTTTAAAAATTGGCCACAAATACCAGATATTGTACCTGGAGGCGGTCCGAATCGTCCTCTATGAATCTCCCAACTGCCGTCACTCTTCTCTTCAGGGGCGATGGTCGCTGCCCCCTTCGCGCTGTTGCTTCTTAAATCCGGCGCCTGCGCTGTGCGTGCCTGCCTGGGGCCCGCACTGTGTTATTCATTATGCACAGTGCGGGGCTGGGGTTCCTGGGCATGCGCACTGCGCTTGTCAGACGCTCCCCCGGTCCCCCGCCTTCCAGCATTGCCGGAATATACAGGTTTCATTGCCGACGTTTTGAACAGCCACAAAGAACAACGCTGGAAGGCGGGGGACCGGGGGAGCGTCTGACAAGCGCAGTGCGCATGCCCAGGAACCCCAGCCCCGCACTGTGCATAATGAATAACACAGTGCGGGGCGGGGATTCAGGAACAGGGTGGTCGCACTGCCCGCACCTGCGCAGTCAGGCACCCTGCGTCTGAGCTGTGACTGACGATGAAGACTGCGCAGGCCCCAGGCAGGCACGCACAGCGCAGGCGCCGGATTTAAGAAGCAACAGCGCGAAGGGGGCGGCGACCATCACCCCTGAAGAGAAGAGTGACGGCAGTTGGGAGATTGATAGAGGACGATTCGGACCGCCTCCAGGTACAATATCTGGTATTTGTGGCCAATTTTTAAAACGCTTTATTGAGGTAATAAATGAATCAAAAACTAAAAGAGCCACCTTGTTAGACTGCAGCATTACTGCTGCACAAGGTGGCTCTTTTAGTTTATAACGGCTGGGGGGGGGTGACAGTGGCCCTTTAACAATCTGTGCCACATGACTTAAGATAATGAGCCAAACCAGATGATCCATTTACAGACACGTGTTTCTGGGTGTTTGCCCCTCATCAGTGCAAAACACAAGGATGTATGATTTGGCTGGGTGAGAAGCATCTGACGGGTCGTAAGGGGGAACATTTCTCGTTCATTTTATGGCTGGAGGCAGCAAGAACCTTATCATTCCAGTGTTAGAAGTAGGAAGTTTAGAGGGTTAGGATAGGGAATAACTTGCCAACCTGTGGGGTCTAACTACCATCTTCCAATTATTGTAAGGAATAGATTTCCAAAGGTTGATAAATTGTCCGTGTTACTTTTGTTATTATACACAGAACTAACCTGCTTTAATTTAAGAAGTTTGTGCTCCGCCTTACTGACTTGTATCACATTTATTAGAATGCACATGACTCTTAATACATTTGGCAAATTTGGAGCTGCCAGAAAATAAAACCTTCCCCAGATCTGTGCCATTTTCTCGCTTTCTTCTTTTAACGAGAATGTTTTTATTTTTTTGCTCAGTTTTAGAGCACGAAATGTAGTTTACACCAAATATTGTCGGTAATGAATCGATAAATGGCATCATAAAGTTCTTGCAAAGGGTTTTTGTGGTCTGTTTTACTCTCTGCAACCTAATTGTACAGCTCAAAGTGCTTGAGAGTCTAACATCCAAGACGTCTGTATTCAGGTGCTCAAACTTTTCAGATACTTTTTTTTTAACATAATTTCACGTAATGCATATTTTTAATGTTACTTTTCAGCTCTTTACTGAATATGGGCGTTTGGCTATGGATGAAATCTTCCTGAAGCCATTCCAGGTGAGTTACTACGTAGTATTTTCTATCCACTAATGATACCTGTTTAAAGAGTACCTGTTACCAGGTGGTCAAGAGTGGCCGGTGTTTGCTTTTATCTTATTCCTACTGCTCCCCTGAGTATTCCCTGTTGTTGTTTTTTTTAAATCTGAATTTCACTCAAAAATCAATGGGTTGGTATAGTGATCAGAACAAATCATACAAAAACTACTAATACCTAAAATATTAAATTTTATTAGAATACTTTAAAAACTATGTAGGACAATACCCGCAAAAACTACAAACCTATAACAATAATAAATAAGGCTCTAAATTCCCTTTATATCCGTACCACCAAAATCGATAATACCCCAGCCAGTAGTTAATATAATTAGTCTGGTTATACCCTTTATCCTAGTCGGTCATACTGCCCGCGGGGCTGCTCCATATGCCAATCTCCCTACCAGGCGTGCCGTCTAATGGATAAAAAAAAAAAAAAAAAGGGGGGTGGTGATTTCTACGGGTACCAATTTTTATTGATAACGGGAATGTACTGGCCTAATTAGGTCCAATATTGTCAGGACACCCCCAGTGGTTGTACCTCGGGGTATAATATGCAGATAAAGGTGCCAAAGGTCTAGCCCTAGTGATCCCTAAACAGGCTGACCCTGCCTAGCATGCGGAGGTTGGCACCCCTGAATAAATCACGCAAATGGCGCCCCCGGTCTCGTCGACTAGCCCTCGATAGCCCTATCCACTTTAATTATCTCAAGTATAACCAAGGGCCCCGAAAATG
The DNA here is from genome assembly GCF_051348905.1 of Ranitomeya variabilis. NCBI lineage: Eukaryota > Metazoa > Chordata > Amphibia > Anura > Dendrobatidae > Ranitomeya > Ranitomeya variabilis. The sequence continues at coordinate 468,113,813 of NC_135233.1, forward strand.
ATTAAACCCAAGGGGAAGGGACAAGGAGAGGGATAATGTCTCCGGATGGGCCAAAAAGAATAAGCCTGCACAGGTAGGTACAGGAGGTGAATAGATGCTTATATACAAATTGACATCATAGCATATATACCATCTTTGTCTTATCACATGTATGCTGCTTATAGATATAAAGGACCATAATTATTCTCTCAATTTCCCATATATATTTAGATATCTCAAAGGGATAAGTAGCAGAATAATGACCCATTCAACAAATATTGCACACATGCCATAGCCTCATATCTCTATATAATTAGCATCCACAGTCCTTCAAAGATGACAGCCAATATACTAGAGAATATAAAATATATATTTTTTTTATAAAAGTGCTTAAGATGCCTACACTCCTAGAGGCTGTATAAAGCCACAAAAAAACAAACAAACCAAAACGTACCTCCCCTTTTTTTTATGCAAACCACCCTGCCTCTTTAGAGGCATTAAAAGAGTGTCTGGACAATGGCACTAGATAATCATCTGGACACCAGATAAGTCATGCAGATCTTTCAGGGTATCACGTTACATTAACTGCAGGGTGGTTTGCATAAAAAAAAGGGGAGGTACGTTTTGGTTTGTTTGTTTTTTTGTGGCTTTATACAGCCTCTAGGAGTGTAGGCACCACCCCCCTTTTTTTTTTTTTTTTTTTTTATCCATTAGACGGCACGCCTGGTAGGGAGATTGGCATATGGAGCAGCCCCGCGGGCAGTATGACCGACTAGGATAAAGGGTATAACCAGACTAATTATATTAACTACTGGCTGGGGTATTATCGATTTTGGTGGTACGGATATAAAGGGAATTTAGAGCCTTATTTATTATTGTTATAGGTTTGTAGTTTTTGCGGGTATTGTCCTACATAGTTTTTAAAGTATTCTAATAAAATTTAATATTTTAGGTATTAGTAGTTTTTGTATGATTTTTTTTTTAAATCTGCCATACAGTCCCAGATATATAGGCCTTTTTGTCCAGTGCTCATTTTTATGGTCCTTACAAGAGGGTGTGGCTTACAGGATCCTCAGGGGGTGGTGTCTTTAGGTTGCATTACATTATTACCCTGTGAGACATGCCTCCCTTATAACGACCACGTATGTCACAGGTTAAAAAATAAAAAATAAACATACTCACCTTCCAATCCGAGGGCCCCTTGTAGTTCTAACATACTCACCATACTTGTAGTTCTGTCACCTGTGCGCGGTACAGGCGGCAGCTTCCGGTCCCAGGGTGTGATGACGTCGCGGTCACATGACCGTGACGTCATGACAGGTCCTTCTGCCATACGATCCTTGGTACCGGAACCTGCCGCTTGCACAGAGCGGTTACCGGAGGGTGGCGAGGAGCGGGAAAGGCAGCAGAAGGTGAGTATATAATGATTTTTAATTTTTTTTAATTATTTTTAACATTAGATCCTTTTACTATTGACGCTGCATAGGCAGCGTCAATAGTAAAAACTTGGTCACACAGGGTTAATAGCGGCGGTAACGGAGTGAGTTACCCGCGGCATTACGCGGTCCGTTACTGCTGGCATTAACCCTGTGTGAGCTGTGACTGCGGGGAGTATGGAGCGGCCGCCCGGCACTGACTGCAGGGGAGTAGGGGGGGACTAATTGGACTGTGCCCGTTGCTGATTGGTCGCGGCAGCCATGACAGGCAGCTGGCGAGACCAATCAGCGAATGAATAACCGTGACGGAAGTTGCCGACAGAAGGACAGAAAGACGGAGGTACCCCTTAGACAATTATATATATATATATATATATATATATATATATATATATATATATATATATATATACACATACATATATACATATATTATATATGTACACACACAGTATATATAAATAAATGGTATACTCAGGGAAGCAGCTACAATAAAATAAGAGCAAAAACTGGACTCCTCTGACCTGGTGACAGGTCATTGGGTTCACCACAAAATTAGTTCTTCATTTGCAACTTCCAGACAACTGTGCCAAACAAATAGCCTCTCTTTATATAATATGTCCTTTCATTGGAACCAAGGAAGCAGAAGAAAGGTGAGAAAAGATATCCAGAATGTCTGAATTCTACCAGTCATCTTGATTGTCGTCTTGTTGTCTGGGATACATAAAATAAATTCCGCCATGTTACCCTAGCCTTATCTGTTGCTTTCACACTTGATTTATAAGACTATTATGCACTGGAATATTTTTTATCTACTTTTTATACTGCTTTTTGCATATATAAGAATCAAAAGCAATTGTGCTAGAAGGAATTTCACAACTGCGACAGATATAACTATTAACTCCATATAATGCGGCTATATGAGGCCATTTGCTTTAGACTGAGTAACCGTTGTTTTATTTTTTTATGTCCTAAATCAATAGTACACGTGAAAATAAGCATCTTTGTAATATACCTAATCAGAACAAATTGCTTCTTTCTCGTCCAAAATTGATCAGTCATTATTAAAATTCTCAATTCTACGGAAAAATCTGTGTTCAGTGAAGACAAATGTTCCTATTACTGAGTTAGGAGATGACAGTTGGTGCTCATAAAGCTCTATGTAGATGGGAGGAGCTTTAAGCAGAGCTCCTCCCTTCTCCTCTCCCACAGTGACCCCATCCTTTTTTTTTTTTTTTTTTTTACAACCAATTGATGTTGTTTATTAATTATTCTTTCAGACTTTGATGTTTTTGGTTCGCGATTGGAGCTTTCCCTATGAGTACCCATATGGAGCTGAGGGAGGTGATAAGTTTCTAGAAAAGAGATTACGGGTAAGTTTAGATATATCTTAGAAGGAATCATTTTGCCTGCTTTCCTCCAAGGCTGTACTTATTTAGCCTTTAACGAGTTTTTTCATTTTTATAAATCAATAGCACATATAACAATAAGAAACTTTGATATATTATTTGGCAGAGAAATCTGTGTCTTTCTCCTTCTGGACTGATCATTCACATTTCATGGGTAAAATCTGTCTTCAGTAAATTCAGATTTTCCCATTCCTGAGATAGCAGAGAACAGTTGGTGCTCATAAAGTTCTAAGGAGGAGCTAGAAGCAGACACAGACATTCCGCTGCAAGTTCTCATGAAACAACCATCTTATACTTGGCACTAAATATTTGTACATTGTGTGAATGCACTCAGGGTCAGTGAGACATTTTCATTTTTTATGTCCCTCCAACAAAGTGTTACAAATGAGACGGTCATTTAAAAATTTAAAGCGACATCGTTCAAAGGGGAGGGGGCTGCGTTATCACTTTTTTTTATTTTTTGGTTTTGTATCCTAATATTTCCCAACAGGTAAAGGAGCATCAGCATGAAGAGATCCAGAACGTACGTAAGCACATTCACTCTTGCTTCACCAATGTCAGCTGTTTCCTTCTTCCACACCCTGGACTCAAGGTCGCAACTAGTCCCCAATTTGATGGCCGCCTGAAAGGTTGGTAAAAATTTCCATTGACTGCATATTATTGTTTCATTACATAGCCATAGTATGGGAAAGAGGAACATCTCATCACACAATGCTGATGACAATGAGAAGGTGTGGTGGCATTAAGCTCCCTATATATATCGAGGTGCTTTCTCCTATGTTCGGTGGCCCCGTCGGGGTTTACATCCAAACTCCCTACAAACTGGGATCTGGGCATATGCACTGATGGGGCTATTACCTACAATGGTGCCGACAGAATCAACTTCTGCTCTGTTGTGCATCATTTTCGGGCGCATACACCTACTAGAGGTGGACACTTTTTATATTTCATATTTAATATGGAGAAGTCTTCAGACATGGCTACCGGTCAAACCTTCGTTCAGCTGACAGCCATATACTGTTTATGGGGCCCCCTTAGGAATATTGTGTGTCTTTTGTAAGAGTTGGGGCCATTTTTTTTTCTAAGAAAAAGAGTTCCATATCAAGAGCAGGGCACATGGCAATGTAAAACCTGACAAAACAATAGCCCGAGCTTCATTTCGTGTCCTTTTTCTCTTCTTTTTTTTTTCCTTAGACATTGCTCCGGAGTTCACAGAGCAGCTCAGTGAACTGGTTCCTCTAGTTCTTGGCCCCCGAAGCCTGATGGAAAAAGAGATCAATGGTGCAAAAGTAACCTGCAGAGGACTTTTGGAGTATTTTAAGGTAAATTGGGTGTTTTTTTACCCGACAAAATGCTATAAGTTACCCTGTGCTGTTTAATTACATATTGGTTGTGAAAGCCTGTCGGCATAAACCGAAGTCCGTATGTATTACTTGATAAGTTATTAATCACGATGAAGTGCCGGGTTCATCTTATGGTGGATTTGTACTGTGCCCAACAGACTTACAATGTCTTCATCCGTTTTTTTGTGGCAAGACCAGCAGTGCATGCTCCAGCACTCATGCAATTAAAAGTGTCAGAAATGAGACAGAAAGCTGATTTTAATACTGAAATAAGAAATATACCCAAACTCACCTTTTAGGCGAAGTTCAGATGTCCATTGTACAACTTGGTCTAATCTCGCCCCCAAACTGCGGACGTGACCGGCTCCATGTACCCCTCCATGTGCTCATGGGTATTAGAGACCCTTTTTATTTTCAGACTATTTTGTAGTTGCTCAGTTATAATAACTTAATGAAACTTTTAGATTAGTGATGTGATAATTGTTTTTGTTTTGTTTTAAATAAGGCTTACATAAAGATTTATCAAGGCGAAGATTTACCCCATCCCAAATCCATGCTGCAGGTATGAGTGACATCGTAACGCTCGCCACGTTCACACCAGTTCCTTCCATGTTCTCCTGTGCTTTAAAAACTTTCCTCTCTCTTCTTAGGCAACTGCAGAAGCCAATAACCTGGCCGCCGTGGCTTCGGCTAAGGATTTATACAACAGCAGTATGGAGAAAGTGAGTGGATTTGGTCATTTTCTTAAGAGCCATTTGACTTGATTTGTGCAAAGGATTTACCAAGCTATTTTTTTTTCTTTTTCTTATCTTTTTTTTAACTCTATTCTGAATGATTTTACAAAAAACTGAAAAGACATTATACTTACGGTGGAGACCCCCACCACTCCCGTTCCAACCCTCTTCCCAGGTCCGCTGCTGGTCTACGCACTTGCTGCAATTAGTTACTGACTTTAGCTCTAGCGTGTGGGTCACTAAAGTTGAGGATTTGCCAGATCAGAGTGCTGTGAACGTCCTGCCTGTGACATCCTTCTTCTGATTAGTCCTGCACCTCCATGTAATAATGCCGCAGGGGCCTGCTAATATGATAAGGCAGTGGTGATGTTGCAGGGGTTTACAGTGTTCTGGTCCGGCGGCCATAGACTACCAATATGACTGCTTGTCCAGGGTCCTGTGAATCACTTTCCTCAATATTGGTCACCATTCCATAGCTGGTCAGATTAATAAAAAAAATAGCAAAAAACACACTTTGCAGCAGCTCATTGAAAAGTTTTTCCCTTCTTCAAAAGTTATCACTTATACATACAATCTAGCTGATAACTTGCTGATCTCTGGGGTTTTACCTCTGAGATCCTAACTGTTTTGAGAACGGGGGTCATACTGAATGAAGCCAGGGGCTAGATGTGGCATCACTGCTCTTTTCATTCTCTATGGGACTGTGGTAAAAAGTCAAACCCCACTCACTCTCTGACAGTCCCATAGAGAATGAATAGAGCAGTGCTTTGTAGTGGTCGGACCCCCACCAATAAGCAAGTTATCACTTTTCCCAAAGATGGGTAATAACTAGTAAAGATGGGAATAACTTTTTATGTTTATTTGCTCAGATAGAACAAATGAAAAGGGTTTGTCCGAATTCTAAACCGTAACAGATGACCGCATAAGGGTATGTTCACACGGGGTGTTTTTGCTGCACTTTTTACATAGCACGTTTGGTTAATTCAATACGCAGCATTTTACAGTACCAGCATAATCAATGAGACTTTTGAAATTTTGAGTTATGCTGCATTGTCTCAGTACATCAGTTCTGTTAGTGTTTTTGCAGTGCTTTTCACCCATACAAATCAATGAGTAATAATAACTTTATAAAAAGCACGTAAAAACATAACAAAAATGTGCATTTTTTTTCTGCCAACACTCTGGTTTTTAGTGCATAAAAAAATGCTCCAAAAACACAACATATGAACATCACCTAAGCTTGTAGCTCTCCTAGATTATATCTCATCATAATCCTTGTTCCCTTTTATCAGATTTGTGGAGGAGAGAAGCCATATGTGTCTCCCGATGTCCTGCGGGATCGAGACGCTGTTTGCAAAGACGAGGCACTGTCTTCTTTTGACCGTGCAAAGAAAATGGGAGGAGTGGAATTTAGCCGACAGTACAGGGAAGAGCTGGAGAAGAACCTCGAGGACATGTACACTGCTTTCTGCAAGCACAACGAAAGCAAGAACATCTTCACCGCTTTTCGGACCCCGGCGGTGCTACTGGCCTTGGTGGCAGCATTATACATGGCCTCTGGTATCACCGGCTTTGTGGGGTTAGGAGTGATAGCCCAGTTGTTAAACTGTGCAATGGGATTGATTCTCATTGCACTCCTGACTTGGGGCTACATCAAGTATTCAGGACAGTACAGAGACCTTGGGAAAGTCATAGACTCCAGTGCAGATTATGTTCTAGATCAGGTAAGGTTACTTCATTGCAACTCTACAGTCTCAGCTTCGAAAGCCTATGACCACAATGGGATTAGGACATTTCTGTCGTGACTGGTGGTGGGCGAACAAGCTAGGATAACCTCTTATCTGAGCATGCTCGAGTGTTATCCGACTATCTTGGGCGTGCTTGTATATTATGTCCGAGTCCCTGCGGCTGCACGATTGGTGGCTGTTAGACAGCTTGAACACATGTGGGCATTCCCTAACAAACAGGCATGTGTTGAGGCTGTCTAACAGCTGCAAATCATGCAGCTGCAGGGACTCGGACAGAATATACGAGCACGCCCAAGATACTCGGAGAACACCCGAGCATGCTCGGATAAGATGTTATCCAAGCACGTTTGCCCATCACTAGACTTGACACAGTCCATCATGCCTCAGCTCCTTTTATTGCTACTGTACTTTATATTTTATTCTGCGGAGGATAGGGTCACACGTAAGGGTTCCAAAAAAAACTTATGACCATTAGCAATAATCAATTCTCTCCTTTCTACCTATGATTTATTTGAAAGCCACTATAATACATGGCCACATCACCGCGCACTATATCTAGGAGCCAACATCAACATTTAACACTAATGAGTAGACGAGCAGTTACTTTTCATTTTAGAAAAGTGGTCTCCAAACATTTCCAGTAATGTAAAATAGCAATGCCAGATAGTACTCACCTTCCCCTGGTCCAGCACCAGCTGCTCCATTTTTTGTGATTTGGCTGCAGTGGTGACATCACGTCAACATCTCACATCACCGCTGCAGCCAATCATTGAACTTGGCTGCTCATGACATCCACTTCAGCCTATCATGAAAAAATAATAATCTTGCAATCCAGGATGTGCAGGCCTTGCATATTGCATGGTGTCAAGTGTATTTTAGCAAGTGTCCTCATATAGACCATATATGTTTAAATATTACCTCTAAAGGGAACCTTTCACCAGATTTTTCCCATATAATGTGTGGCTAGCACCTGTTCGCCCTCTGTAACAGCATACTAGAATGCTGTATATAGGTCCAAACAAAATAACTTTTATTATACTCGCCTACGGGACAGTCTGGTCCAATGGGCATCGGCGTTCTGGATCCTGCGCCTCCTCTCTTCTTGCTTTGTGTGGATGACGCGTCCTACGTCATCCACGCAGCGTCCTCGGCATCGCGCTCATTCGCAAGTGCACTTCTTTGCTTTTCCAAGGGCAGCGCAAAGTATTGTAATGCGCATGTGTGGGGAGAGCGCCGACGCATGCGCACTGCTATATTTTGCTCTGCACCCGGCAGGACAGAGAGAAGTGCGCCTGAACAGGAGCGCGATGGAGGACGCTGCGTGGATGACGTAGGATGCGTCATCTGCACGAAGCAAGAAGAGAGAAGGCACCGGATCTAGAACAGCAACGCCCATCGGACTGGACCACCACATGGCAGAGTATAACAAAAGCTATTTTCTCTGTCCCCCATGACGGCACCACGAAGAGAGGGGATCCGCCCAAGGACAGGAAACTTACAGATAAAAAGGCGGTACCTCTCTCCCTCATCAGTTTGGTTTCCTGTCCTTGATGGGAGACCCAGAAGCCTACTTCGTTCGTCCTGGGAGTTCCGAGTCTAATCAGTCCGATCCAGGCAGCGGGGGACCCTATGCCTCGGCTGGTGTGGTGACCCGAGGCGCCATCGCTGGGGCTAGTAGGCCTCTAGGGTGTGCGAGGAGAGGCGGTAAGGAGGCATCGCAGCCGCCTCTCTGGGTAAGGTAACTCCACAGCAGCAGCATCCTGGCACGGGGGTCCCTCTGGGGGAAGGAGGCAGTATATAGGCTGCCTCCCCAAGCGTAAGCCTGCATGGCTGGGGCTCCCGGGGGTTCACACACGCGGTGATGCGGGGTGCCATTTTGGGGGCGGTTCCACTGTGATGGCGTTCTCGGCAGCTCTGCGCATGCGCGAGAGCTGGATGCGATTTGGCGCAATGCATGACTGGGTATCCAGTCACTGCACATGCGCGGGCACTAATATCGTGCGGGCGCAAGGCAGGACTGGGAAATCCAGTCTTCTACTTAAAGGGGGCAACCCTCAGGTCGAATGCTTCTGATGGAGCTCGACCAGCATTCCCCCAGCATCATGAGTGACCTGGACCCACAGGGATCACCCCTATCCAGATCCTAACCACTGCAGCCGTCGCAGCAGCAGCAGAAACGACAGCCACAAAAAGGACAAGCCTCCCATCACAAGGAGGTTACCGGCAAAGGACGCTCTGGATCGCAACACAGTAAAGGCTCCAGCGCAGCGTCCGGCACAAGGGATAATCCGACTGCAGATACAGATCATCCCCAACCGGTACTAATGGGTCCATCGGGTGGTGAGTGATCTTCGTGAAAGCTAGCGGTTAATGAGGCTCTATATTTGTTTCTTTTATTTTTCTTAGGGGAAGAAAAGCTCAGGGAAAACTAAGCACAAAATATGCACCCTTTGTAGAGAGGATCTTCCCTCTGCTTGGGAAAAAAGACTTTGCAGCTCATGTGTACAGCAGACAGTATGTGAAGTGCTTCCCAGGTTTGCAGCAGACCTCAATACCTTGATAAAAAAAACCAGGTGGAAGACACCTTTAGATCCCTACAGGAGGGGAAAAAGCGGAAAAAAGACCAGGCACAGATCCCCTACACCTGAGACCAGTGACACGGGTAGCGAAGATGGGGACTCAGACACCTCCAACTCTTCCTCAACATCATCTTCCACTGGGGGTCGTGTAGCTGTTTTCCTCTAGAAGAGACTGATAGCCCCATGGTGTTCCTAACTGCTTTAACGAAGCTAACTGACCCTCACCCAAAAAAATCAGTACAGGACATTATGTTCGGGGGTCTCGAACAAAAAAAAATGAGGGCCTTTCCACTTAATGAAAAAATCCAGGCCTTGATTAAAAAAGAGTGGAAAAAGCCCATAAGAAAGGCCCGGCTTACACCAAAGAGAAAATACCCTTTTGATGACCAATCATGCTCCTTTTGGGAAAAAGCTCCCAAATTGGACGTTGCCATCGCAAAGGCATCTAAACAATATGCCCTTCCGTTTGAGGACATGGGAGTCCTGAAGGATCCCATGGACAAGAAAGCGGACGCGTTCCTAAAAATCTCATGGGAAGCAGCTGGGGGAGGGCTAAAACCGGCGGTGGCCGCCGCCTGCACATCCCGTTCCCTAATGGTCTGGCTAGATCAATTGGAAACTCAGCTTAAAAACAGGTCGTCTCGGGACACTATTCTGAACACCTTGCCAGTAATGCAGGGGGCAGCGGCTTTCCTGGCAGATGGTTCTGCTGACTCAATAAGACTAGCTTCTAGATAAGCGTTTTTTCCTAACGCGGCCAGGCGGGCCCTTTGGCTTAAGTGTTGGCCAGGGGACCTTCAAACAAAATCGAAGCTATGTACCATCCCCTGCGAAGGTGAATTCTTATTTGGCCCCACTTTAGATGACATCTTGGATAAAGCGGGGGATAAAAAGAAGTCATTCCCTATCCTCACTTATCCTTCCTACAGGAGGCCCTTTCGGAGCAAGAGGTTCATCCGTAGGAAGCCTGGGAAAAATCAAGATAGATGGGAAGACAAGAAAAACAAAAACAAGAGGTTCATGCTCAATAAGAGCCCCACTGACAACAAAAAGGCCACCCAATGAATTTTTTCATTGAAGGCTGTCCCTCTTTCTCTCAGCCTGGGAGAAAATTACCAACAGTCCATGGATATTGGACATACCGTATATACTCGAGTATAAGCCGAGATTTTCAGCCCACTTTTTTGGGCTGAAATTGCCCCTCTCGGCTTATACTCGAGTCATACCGGGGGTCGGCAGGGGAGGGGGAGCGGGGGCTGTCTAAAAATACTCACCTAGTCCAGGCGCGGTCCCTGCTTCCCCGGCGCCGGCAGCAGCAGCTTCAGCTTCTTCCTGTACTCAGCGGTCACATGGTCCCGCTCATTACAGTAAATGAATATTCGGCTCCACCTCCCATAGGGGTGGAGCCGCATATTCATTACTGTAATCAGCGGTACCATGTGACCGCTGAGTACAGGATGAAGCGCTGCGGCGTCGGGGAAGCAGGATCTACACAGCGGCAGGACCAGGTGAGTATACGGGGAGGGGAGCGCAGCGCTGCGCGATAGTCACCTGCTCCTCGTTCCGGGTGCCGATCTGTCTCCAGCAGTGACGCTGAGGTCAGTGCGTGCCCTCTGCTGAACGTCAGTGCTGGAGACAGATCGGCGCCGGAACGAGGAGCAGGTTGACTATTGAAAGTGCCGGGGGCCTGAGCGACGGAGAGGTGAGTATGTGATTTATTTTTTTTATCGCAGCAAATGGGGCAAGTGTCTGTATGGAGCATCTATGGGGCCATAACGTTCCTGTAGCACTATATGGGGCCATAACATTCCTGCAGCACTATATGGGGCCATAACGTTCCTGGAGCACTATATGGGGCCATAACATTCCTGCAGCACTATATGGGGCCATAACATTCCTGCAGCACTATATGGGGCCATAACGTTTCTGCAGCACTATATGGGGCCATAACGTTTCTGCAGCACTATATGGGGCCATAACGTTTCTGCAGCACTATATAGGGGCATAATGTTTGTGCAGCACTATATGGGGCAAGTGTCTGTATGGGGCCATAATTAACGTTTGTAGGGCACTACGGCATATGGGGCAAGTGTCTGTATGGAGCATCTTATAGGGCCATAACGTTTGTGCAGCACTATAAGGGGCAAATATCTTTATAGAGCATCTTATGGGGCCATAATTAGCATTTGTGCAGCATTATATTGGGCAAATGTGTCTATGGAGCATCTTATGGGGCCTTTATTAACCTTTATGCAGGATTATATGGGGCATATTTTAATATGGAACATCTTATGGGGCCATAATGAACAGTATGGAGCATTATATGGGGCTCCTGATTCAATATGGATATTCAAAGACACTTAACCTACTGATGTCTCAATTAATTTTACTTTTATTGGTATCTATTATTACTTTTGACATTTACCGGTAGCTGCTGCGTTTTCCACCCTAGGCTTATACTCGAGTCATTCAGTTTTCCCAGTTTTTTGTGGCAAAATTAGGGGGGTCGGCTTATACTCGAGTATATACGGTAATAAATTCGGGACTAAAACTAAAATTCCAGAAACTTCCTCATCCCTTCTTCATGACAACATCTCCCAGATAGTCAGTGGAGGAACAACTGGCGTTAGAACAAGAGATTATGGGACTAGTAGACAAAGGGGTTCTCCTGGAGGTTCCCCCCCAGGAAAGAGGAAAAGGATATTACTCCCCCTTGTTCCGGAGGAGAAAACCGGACGGGTCCCACAGGACAATAATAAAATTTGAAGTCTAAACAAATATCTAAATGTGCAGCCATTCAAGATGGAAACAATAAAAACATCAATAAAAATGTTGTTTCCACTTTGTTTTATGGCAGTCCTGGACTTGAAGGACGCATATTACCATGTCCCTATCCACAAAGACCATCAGAAATTCCTCAGGATAGCAGTCCACATCAGGGGGGGTGATAAGTCATTTCCAATTCACAGCCCTCCCCTTCGGACTATCCATAGTACCCCGAGTTTTCACCAAGCTGGTAGCAGAGGTAATGGCTCACCTGAGCAAGACACCCTGATCGTGCCATATCTCGACGATTTTCTAGTAATCGGCAACTCTCTCCTCAGCATTGCGAAAGTCAATTAGAAAAGATCATGCACTTCTTAGAAAACCTAGGCTGGCTGGTGAACTTAACGAAGTCCAAATTAGTATCGTGCCATGTTCAGGATTTTCTGGGCATCACATTGGACTCTGTCAGGCAGGAATGCCGTCTTCCCTCAGAAAAAATGTAAAGGATGGTGGGACTAGTATCCAGAATGAGGGATCTCACCTCCATATCCCTACGTCAAGCTATGTCCCTCCTGGGGTCCATGACGGCATGCATTCCTGCAGTCCAATGGGCTCAACTTCATTCGAGAGATCTTCAATAGCAAATTTTGTCAGAAGAAGTTTCCCTAGAAGGAAATTTAGAAAGTCGGTTCAGTTTATCTCCAAATACAATTCTCTCGCTAGATTGGTGGATTTTGCGGAACAATCTTTCCCGAGGTGTCCCTTGGGTGACCCCGGTCTCAAAAGTAGTGACTACAGATGCAAGCCCCAGTGGGTGGGGGGCCCATCTGAACGATGTCATAGCTCAGGGGGGTCTGGTCAGGCAACCTGAAAGGGGTATCTTCCAACATGAAAGAACTACTTGCAGTCAAGTTTGCGTTCTTAGAGTTCCTAGATCCCCTTCACTCTCATCATGTCAGAATTATGTCGGACAACAGAGTAGTGGTAGCGTAGCTAAATCACCAAGGGGGTACCCGTTCCCAGTCTCTGATGGAAGTAACCAAATCAATCTTCCAGATAGCCGAGAACAACCTGCAGTCATTGTCAGGCCTTCACATAAAGGGGGTGGACAATTACAGAGCAGACTTTCTGAGTCGATCCCGTCTAAAACGGGGGAATGGAAATTGAACTAGGCAGTGTTCAACCAAATCTCAGAAAGGTGGGGAATACCGGACATAGACCTCTTTGCGAACAATCTGAACAAGAAGGTAGACACCTTTTGCTCCATTAACACCATTAGGGAACCCCGTATCATTAGATCCATTCCTGATTCCTTGGTACCACCAGCTAGCATATGCCTTTCCCTCAATCACCCTAATACCAGCGGTTCTGAGGAAAATACGGGAAGACAGAGCTCATGTAGTCTTGATAGCTCCATTCTGGCCGAAGAGGGTTTGGTTTTCCTGCATGAGAAGGATGTCTATCTCCGACCCCTGGGTATTCCCGGACCTTCCAAATCTCCTCTCCCAGGGACCAGTACAACATCTGCAGGTTGCAAGTTTATACTTGACTGCCTGGAATTTGAAAGGGAGCTGTTAGAAAATAGAGGGTTTTCACCGGGGCTAGTATCTACCCTGCTGCAAAGTAGGAAACCAATTACGACTAAACAGTACGGGAAAATATGGAAAAAAATCCTGTCGTCCTCAGGCACCAAGCTAGATGGAAAAGTTCCTCTAAAAGCCATACTTAGAGTTCCTGCAAAAGGTCTGGCCACAAGTCCATATAGCAGCTTTGGGGGCACTATTCAATTGCGATCTGGCGGGGAATCGTTGGGTTTCCAGGTTCATTAGAGCAGGAGGAAGGTCAAGACCTCTACCCTCACGGAGTACCCCTCAGTGGGATTTAAATGTAGTCCTTACGGCCCTGACTAAACCACCCTTTGAACCCTTGGCAGATGTCTCATTGAGAATCCTATCTCTTAAAACATCCTTATTGGTCGCCCTAACCTCTGCGCGTAGGGTTAGTGACATACAAGCCTGGTCAGCCAACCCTCCTTTCACTCAATTACTGGATGATAGGGTTGTTCTCAAAACTGATCCGGCCTACCTCCCAAAAGTGGCTTCTCAGTTCCACAGAGCACAGGGGATATTTCTTCCCTCCTTTTTTCCAAAACAAGGAGGAAGAGTCCTTACACACATTGGATGTTAGGAGATGCTTGACCCACTACATTGAAGCCATTAGGGAGTGTAGGGAGGATGGATCTGTTTTTGTCTGTTTCCAGGGTCCCCGGAAGGGGAAAAAAGCCACAAAAGCACCCTAGCAAGATGGATCAGAGACGCCATTAGCCTGTCGTACTCATCAGGTGATAACCCCAAGAACAAAAAAAACGACCAGAAAGTCCAAAATATGTTGTGATATTAATATCATATAAATTTGTATTAAAGAGCAATGAATGCAAAGAAATATATACACATGTAAAAAAAATTTAAAACAATTACTGTATATTATTACAGAGGCACAACCAACTCCAGTTAATAAACTGGAAATATAAACTTATGGGATACACTGAGATTTATATGTGGTTAATAACTATATATTAATATGATGCTTCTAAAGCATGTAAGTGTTAACACATATCAAAACGTGATCAGAAAATGTGCAAAAAAGCTAATTTCAAAATTGTAAAGTGCATGTGCAACTATTGACAACAATTTATATATAAAGCCATAATAAAACAATTCATTCTAACAAAAGTGAAAATAGTGTATTAAATCAAACAACCATCAGGGGTCAGTGTATCCGCAGATATGGTTCTATGACCAGGACCACAAAGTAACTGTAAGATTGAATATTAATATTCCAACCTCCAAATAAAGAGAATAAAGTAAAATAGTATAGAACTTAGAGTATTGTAATGTATGCCCGGTCTCCTAGAATGGCACCCGACGCGCGTTTTGGCACGTTGCCTTCGTCAGTAGCTTCTCGGTTCCACAGAGCACAGGAGATAGCTCTTCCCTCCCTTTGTCCTAACCCCAAAAACAAGGAGGAAGAGTCCTTACACACATTGGATATTAGGAGATGCTTGATCCACTAACTAGAAGCCACTAGGGAGTGTAGGGAGGATGGATCTCTTTTTGTCTGTTTCCAGGGTCCCCGGAAGGGGTAAAAAGCCTCCAAAAGCACCCTAGCAAGATGGATCAGAGACGCCATCAGCCTGTCGTACTCATCAGGTGGTGTACCAGTTCCTGGAGAAATCATAGCACACTCAACGAGAGCAATAGCAACATCCTGGGCTGAAAGGGCCGGTGCTTCTATTGATCAGATTTGTAGAGCTGCTACCTAGTCTTCACCCTCTACATTCTATAAGCACTATAGATTGGACCTTATCTGTTCCTCGGACCTCACCTTTTGGAAAAGGGTGTTGGAAGCGGTGGTCCCTCCCTAATGTACAGTCTCTGCAATTCTCTCCGTGGTGCCGTCATGGGGGACAGAGAAAAATATAGTTACTTACCGATAACGGTATTTCTCTGAGCCCACGACTGCACCCGTACATTCCCTCCCTTCACGTATGGGTGTGCACACTAATAAAATGTCCCTATGCTAATACCTAAGTAAATAGCCACGCGGTATCTCGGTTAAGACTTCGAGTAATGTTGAAATTATATTTTGTTATTAACCTAAGCTCCCATCATGCTCTGTAAACAACTGATGCGGGAGAGAGGTACCGCCTTTTCTCCTACGTATCATTGGGGGACACAGGACGAATGGGTGTTATGCTGCTGCCACCAGGAGGACACTAAGTTAAACACACACAAAAGATTAACTCCTCCCCTGCAGTATACACCCACAGGCTGGACAATCCAGAGCCAGTTCTTACTTAGTGTCTCAGGAGGCACTTGGGTCCTCAGGACCCCACCAATTTTTTTTTTTTTATTTTTAACGGAAGGGAGCGACAGGCAAATTTTCAGCTCTGATCTCTCCCGAACCAACAACGGGCAAGTACACGGAGCGTTCCTCCTGTATCCTTTCCCGCGACGATGGATGCCAGCCCTGGCTCACTTTCCAGTGTGGCGACGGTTCCTCAGCGTTCCGATCTCCCTCCCTCCTTTTCAGGCGACCACGGGGACTAATCATCCACCTAAGTCTCCTGGAGCCAGGGCACAGCCGGACTAATGATATGGCGTCCGTGCAGCCGCCCACTGCACCACCACTGAAGATAGCGGATGTTGCACGGCGGCAGAAGCTCTCCACCCTCTCCCTACTAAGGTGAAGGTGGATGGAGCATCGGCCCTATCGCACAAGGTAAGTGCGGGGGCCGACGAGCTGTCAGAGGATGCCTGTTCAGGGATCCCTTATCCCCTTTCTATTGCGGCGCTGCAGCCGCGGGGCAGCCTTATAATGGGCGGTTTACCGGCCCTGGGCCGGACTCTAACGCGGGCGATCATTCTCCCTCCTTCATACAAGGAGGGCGGCGCTACAACGGCAGCGTTCTGACGCGCATTGCAGGGAATCCACCGCCCGCCCACGACACGCCCCCTCTCTCTCTCTCTCTGGGCGCTTCTCGTTCCCGAGAAGCGCCCTTTCCACATCTCGGCGGCCATCTTGGACCAGGAAGTGCGCTGGCGGCTCTGCAGCACCACAGCGCACAGGACCTCAGGATCTCCCTGCCAAGCATCGCTGAACTTGGTGAGACGCACTCACTACGATTGTCTCTTCCCCTACCAGTACACTCACTTAAGGGAAAAGATGTCACAGTCTAAGCAAAAACGGACTGGAAAGACCCACTCTGTTATTTTTGCTGTGTGCACCTCCTGCAAGGTATCTCTACCCCGAGGTCACACTACCCCGCTGTGCTCCGCCTGCGAAATGTCTGCAGCACAGGATACTCCGGCCTCTGACCCGGAATGTACTGAGCCTAGTACCCCCGCATGGGCGTCCTCCCTTGCTCGTTCTGTGGCATCCTTGGAAAGGACGATACAGTCCCTCCGTGAGCCGTCCTTTACCCAGGGCACTTCCACGGATGATGCAATGCGACCTAAGAACCCCTCTCGGCCTAGAGGTCGTACCGTTTCCAGAAGCCCTCACTCATCTAGAAAGAGGTCCAGGGTAATATCTCCGGTCCGTGATCAGCCCTCCGGCTCAGAGAGCGAAGTCTCTCGTCACTCATCTCCAGCTCATAGCAGGGAATCCTTTCTGGACGACGCATCCAGCGTGTCCTGTTCCCCAGAGTATCGTCACGACCAAGAGACCCTAGATTCTCTCATAGACTCTGTAAGTCAGACGCTACAGTTAGAGGAGGAAACCCCGTCCAAGGCGGTTCATCCCGTGTCATTCGGGCGAACTACTATGGCTCATAGATTTTTTCCTATGCATCCTCAATTCAAGGACATTGTCGATCTCCATAGAGTCCGTCCGGATAAACGCTTCTCAGGGCAAAAGGCTATGCAATTGAAGTATCCGTTTGCTCAGGACCTTGCTAAGGAGTGGTCTCAGTCACCCTCCGTGGACCCGCCAGTGTCGCGGCTAGCCACTAAGGCGGTTCTATCCTCCTCCGAGGGCGCGTCCATTAAGCATCCCTCTGATAGACAAATCGAACAGATGGCTCGCTCGGCTTTTGAAGCTTCTTCGGCTTCTCTCTTCCCCTCGTTTGCCGCCACATGGGTTGCAAAAGCCATGACCCATTGGGCTGAGTCTTTAGCCTCTACAGCACTTCACGCCGACCTACCCCCCGAGGTTTCACACCTGGCCACCCAGATTGCCAGAGCGGGGGACTTTGTAGTTTCCGCTTCCTTAGACGCGGCCAACTGTGCCTCACAGGCAGCGGCCAATGCTGTCACCATCCGCAGATCCCTTTGGCTCAGGGACTGGAAAGCGGACTCAGGTTCCAAAAAATCTCTCACGTCCCTTCCATACCAGGGCGAACGCCTTTTTGGGGACAAACTAGATAAAATAATCGCAGACTCCACAGGGGGAAAGAGCAAATTCCTTCCCCAGCAACGAACCTTTCGTCCCTTTCGCAACCAACAGGGCCGAGGCCGATATTTCCGTTTCGGCTCCAATTGGTCCAATCCTTCCTCCGCGCCTCCCGGCGTCGGGAGAGGTCAGCGCAGGGACAGGGCCTCCCAGCCGTCTTACAAACCTTCTCCCTCTTGGAGAGGCAGACCCAGACAACAGGGATCCCGAGGACCCAGACCTAACAGGTCTCCACCTCAATGACTTTTGGCAAACGCCAAAGGACACAGACAGAGTTGGCGGCCGCCTACTCCTCTTTCGGGACGCGTGGCTCTCGGTAGTTCCCGACCGCTGGGTCCGCGATCTGGTGTCCTTCGGCTACAACATAGAGTTTGTCTCTCTTCCCCCATCTCGTTTCTTCCAGTCCCCTCCTCCCAGAGCAAGGGTCCGTCAGTATTTTCAGGCCATAAGATCGCTATGGGAAGACGGGGTCATCATTCCGGTGCCCCAGAACGAGAGGTACCAAGGTTTTTATTCCAATCTTTTCATTGTACCAAAGAAGGACGGCTCAGTACGTCCAATATTGGACCTCAAGCTTCTCAACAAGTACGTCCGTGTACGTCAATTCCGTATGGAGTCCCTCCGCTCGGTAATTGCCTCTCTGGAAGAGGGCGAGTTCCTTGCATCTCTAGATGTTCAAGACGCTTACCTGCACATCCCCATTCTACCGTCTCATCAGCGTTTTCTCCGCTTCGCGGTCCAGGGGCACCATTTTCAGTTCGTCGCCCTACCTTTCGGGCTGGCCACCGCTCCTCGGGTGTTCACCAAGGTCATGGCAGCTGCCGTGGCCATTCTGCATGCTCGAGGCATAGTGGTGTTGCCCTACTTGGACGACATTCTCATAAAAGGCTCCTCTTTCCGGTCCTGCTTAGAGGCGGTAGACATCACGATAAATACTTTTTTGCGCCTGGGCTGGAAAATCAATTTCAAAAAATCTTCCCTAGTCCCGGCCCAAACCATATCCTACCTGGGAATGATCCTAGACTCCTCTCAGGGTTTAGTACTTTTACCTCCGGGAAAGGTATCCACTCTACAGAGAGAAGTCCGGAAGCTTACTCAACCTCGCTTTCACTCCCTACGCTTCTCCATGAAGGTTCTCGGCAGGATGGTGGCGGCAATGGAGGCAGTGCCCTTTGCGGTTTTCCACCTTCGTCCCTTACAACACGCCATTCTGGCAGTATGGGACAGGAATCCTGCCTCGCTCGACCGCCGTCTCCTTCTCTCTCGCCCAATCCGACAGTCCCTCAGGTGGTGGACCAAGAGGTCCTCCCTGACTCGGGGGAAGTCCTTCCTTCCGGTGCACTGGCTGGTTGTCACAACGGACGCCAGTCTCTTCGGCTGGGGTGCAGTGTTCCAGCGCCACTCGACTCAGGGTCGCTGGTCTCCGCAGGAGTCCCAGCTGCCCATCAACATACTAGAGATTCGGGCAATCAGACTGGCTCTCCATCATTTTCAGCCGTTCCTCTCCGGCCGTGCGGTCAGAGTCCAGTCCGACAACGCCACTGCGGTAGCCTACATCAACCGCCAAGGGGGCACTCGCAGCAAAGCGGCCATGGCCGAGGTGACGCTCATTCTCCGCTGGGCCGAGACGAATTATTCCATACTCTCAGCAGTCTTCATCCCGGGCGTGGAAAACTGGGAAGCGGACTTTCTAAGTCGCCACAGCCTCGATCCCGGAGAGTGGTCTCTCCATCCCGCAATCTTTCACCAGATATGCTCTCGATGGGGGACCCCGGACGTGGACCTAATGGCATCTCGCTTCAATTGCCAGGTTCCTGTCTTCATGGCCAGGTCTCACGACCCCTCAGCCTTCGGAGCCGACGCTCTCGTTCTCTCATGGCAGGGTTTCAGACTCCCATACATCTTTCCCCCAATCCCTCTTCTGGCAAAGGTGATCAGGAAGATCAAGGCAGAACGGATTCCAGTAATTCTCATCGCTCCGGACTGGCCGCGCAGGACATGGTATGCCGAGATGGTTCAACTGGTCTCAGACGTACCTTGGAGGCTGCCGAGCCGCGCAGACCTCCTGTCTCAAGGGCCCATTTACCACCCGAACTCAGAGGCCCTGTGTTTAACGGCGTGGCCGTTGAGTCCTGGGTACTGAGGCAGAAAGGGTTGCCCCAGACGGTGATATCTACCATGCTCCGCGCACGCAAGCCTTCCTCTATGCGCATCTACCACCGCGCCTGGAAGGCATACTTCGCCTGGTGCAGGAAGCGGGGACGTTTCCCCCTCCGCTTTTCTATCCCTCACATTTTGGAATTCCTCCAATCAGGAGTGGACTTGGGTCTTTCCCTCAGCTCTCTTAAAGGCCAAATTTCTGCTCTCTCGGTTCTTTTTCAGAGAAGGATTGCAAACAGGCTGCAGGTCAGGACCTTCATCCAGGGTGTTTCTCATACGGTTCCGCCGTACAAGATGCCCTTGGAACCATGGGACCTGAACCTAGTTCTCTGTGCTCTTCAGGAGCCCCCCTTTGAGCCCTTGCATGAAGTGTCTTTGCTGTTCTTGTCTTGGAAGATTGCCTTCCTCGTGGCTGTCACGTCTATTAGACGTGTCTCTGAGCTGGCAGCTCTGTCGTGCCGGCCTCCTTTCCTCGTGTTCCACCAGGACAAGGTGGTTCTGCGGACATGTCCGACTTTTCTTCCGAAGGTCGTTTCCTCCTTCCATCTTAATGAGGAGATTGTCCTTCCCTCACTGTGCCCTGCTCCTTCCCACCGCACGGAAAGGGCGCTCCACACTCTGGACTTAGTGAGGGGTCTCAGACGTTACGTCTCCAGGACTGCGTCTCTCCGTAGGTCAGACGCCTTGTTCGTTCTTCCGGAAGGGCCACGGAAGGGACTTCCCGCTTCCAAGGCCTCCATTGCCAAGTGGATTCGTTCCGCCATCCAAGAGTCCTACCGTGTCAAGGGTCACGCCGCACCTCCGGGGATCAAGGCTCATTCTACCCGGTCGGTCGGCGCGTCCTGGGCCATCCGGCACCAGGCATCGGCAGCACAGGTCTGCAAGGCTGCTACATGGTCCAGTCTTCATACGTTCACGAAACACTACCATGTGCATTTTCAGGCCTCGGCAGATGCTTCCGTCGGTAGGCGAATCCTACAAGCGGCTGTGTCTCATCTGTAGCTCGTAGGCACGCACAGCATTTATAACTTTTGGTTACCCACCCAGGGACTGCTTTGGGACGTCCCATTCGTCCTGTGTCCCCCAATGATACGTAGGAGAAAAGGAGATTTTTGTGTACTCACCGTAAAATCTTTTTCTCCGAGTCATCATTGGGGGACACAGCACCCTCCCTGTTAGCCTAGTTGGCTCGACTGTTCTTTTCAGTCTGTGTTTTGACTATGACATGTTTTCTGTTTTTTGTTAACTGGTTTACTCCTACTGCTTTGTTACCAAACTGGCTCTGGATTGTCCAGCCTGTGGGTGTATACTGCAGGGGAGGAGTTAATCTTTTGTGTGTGTTTAACTTAGTGTCCTCCTGGTGGCAGCAGCATAACACCCATTCGTCCTGTGTCCCCCAATGATGACTCGGAGAAAAAGATTTTACGGTGAGTACACAAAAATCTCCTTTTTATCTGTAGGTTTCCTGTCCTTGATGGGCGGATCCCCTCTCTCCGTGGTGCCGTCATGGGCTCAGAGAAATACCGTTATCGGTAAGTAACTATATTTTTAGTTCTATGGACATATATACAGCATACTAGAATGCTGTCACATAGGGCGTACAGGTGCTGGCCCTACTTTATATGGGAAAAACTTGGTGACAGGTTCCCTTTAAAGCTATATATGATATAAATTAATGTGAATTAATGTTTTCCTTCTCTGCTTTAAATACCACAACAGGCTACAAACCACTTGGGCAACTCTACTCGTCGCTTTACAGAACCGGCAGTTGGTGCGCCACCGGAGCGGAAGAAACAAAAGTGACGGCAGGGCAGAGTGAAATCACGTCTTTCCTGCCTCCAGCACAAGTCACCATCCTGAACCACAGCCATTCCAGCAATGCCACCTAAGAATATATGATCGCGGTGCCTTTTCTATACTCTTTCCGGCCTTCACCATTAAACTTATCCATACATTCCCTGCTGAATATGGGTGGACCACATTCCCATTTCATCCAATGACAAGTTTGGGGACGCACAGTGTTTTGTATCTTATACCCCGCACTTTCAAACAGAGTCCAGTATATCCTTTATGTTAGGGCTTGTTTCCATTTGCGAGAAACACGTCCGTGTCTCGCATGTGGAAACCAAGCTCTGGCGCCGGCACTTTGGAGCGGAGCGTGCGGTCGCATAGCAACACATGGAGCCGCACGCTCTGCTCTGGAGTGCCGGCTCCAGAGCTTGGTTTCCACATGCGAGACACGGACGTGTTTCTCGCAAATGGAAACAAGCCCTTACCCTGTAACTCTTGACTATAGTAATAAAGATAGATTTGATGAGTTGCTGATAAGCTTGGTCTGTCCATATTAAAGGGATTGCCCAGAAATAGAAAAACATGGCTCCCTTACTTCCAATAACAGCACCACACCTGTACAAGGATTGTCTAATATTGGAGCTCTGCCATATTGAAGAGACTTGGGTTGAGCTGCAGTACCACACACAACCTATCAACAGGTGTGGCGCTGGTGTTTTTTTGTTTTTTAAAGAAAGAAGCCATGTTTTTCTAATTTTAGGCAACCTCTTTGGACTCAAAGCCATCAAATACTTGCATTTCTAACATCATTGGGTGATATCTACGAACAATATTCTATATATTCATATTTTATTGGGTTTAGGTAGGTGGTTACTTAGTGGGTAGCTGCTCTTTTTTTCCCCCCCTCGGTTTATATTATTGCTATTTCTGCACTGCTAAAGGGGCTTTATTAGCATCCTGTAAAGTGCCTTATAGTCTGTAGAGGTTATAGAGCATAAAAAGTGTATTAGGTGCATAAATTATGTAAGTACGTGTAACGTAGAGCTGTTGCCAGACACGTCTGTGTGTCCAAGGGACTTGCCGATGAAAGGAGGTTTGTTACTTTAGTTCCTTAAAATAAAAAAAAAATAAAAAAAACAACCTGTTCCAATCCATACCAATATAGTTTATGGGGTAGTCCTTCATACAATGCTTAGCTATATATGAGCGTATTAAGCCCCCCATACACCTTAGATGGCTGTTGGCTGAACGATGATTTGGCTGATCTTTCGGTCGACGGCCATCTTGGCCGGCTCTCCCACACACAGGAGGGTTCATTCAGTCCAGCACTGCTTTGTTCTCTGAGAAAGACCCCAACAAACATCTGTGCTGGTGGGTTATCTCCGATAAAGAACAATGTGATTGGCAGTCCGAAATCAGACATGCCCGGTCAACATTTCCCCCGACAATTTGTTGGCCGAACCTGTCAGTGTCGGCCAACATTAGTCTAATAAGTGTGGAGGGGGCTTTAGTCTTTTTTCTTTAATTCTCTTTGACTGATAAGAAGGGGGCACACACAACACAGGGGCATATGGGGTAAATTTAGAGCTTTGTTCCCGCCAAGTTAGCTTTATCTTCCCTTCAATCATTAATTAGCCATTCATGAGCTCACCTTTCACAAATTATGGGTTTTTTTGCTCCGAAAAAGTCATGAGTTTCTAATGTCTTAAAATAAAAAAAAAAATCCAAAAAGCTCTACCAAGTGGAACAAGGTGGTTCCAGGCATTGAGTTTTTCTATGTGTTTGAGAAGTATAACACATGGTTCAAAACCACTCTATTCCATGTGGTGTTGGTGTGATCAAACTTCTATAAGATATCGGTGGCGGTCCAACCGCTGGGACCCGCAGCGATCGCGAGAATGGGGCACTTTTATCCTCGTTAGAAAAGGGCATGCTTAATTGCTGTTCTTTTCTTGAGTGACGCACCGATAGTAGAAAATAGGAAAAGTAGCTTTACTTGAGCAGAACCTGTCTGGAGATTTATCCCACACCAACCGTGGGCAGCGAGAATTACTCATTGCAGCATTTCACTCTGAAAATCTTTTTGGAGAACACATAGGGTCCAATTCATTGGGATGTTTTCTCAAATTGTTTTTGTTTTTGCTCAACTTTTGTCATTTTTACGCGAGTGTCGGGACAGCTTTGCCAGAATGGTCAGCCGGCCACCTTGATCAAAATTTCACCAGAAATGTACTTTGATCCCTAATCTCTTAACTAGTTAGGAGCTACTTACTCCAGCAGCCCCATTGATTAAAACTGGAGTACAAAACACTATTTTTAATTAATTGGGTCCATAATTTGGACTTGTAGAAAACTCCACTGGATGAATCTTTCCAGCTTCCAGCAGCATGGATCTCCTAACAGGTTCCCTTCAATTTACTTGTCAAGTAGTGATGAACGAATGTGCTGGGATAAGATGTTGTCGGAACATGCGCGGGTGCTAACAGAGTGTCTTCAGCGTGCTCGAAACATAAGTTCGAGTACTCGCAGTTGCATGTCTCGCGGCTGTTTGACAGCTGCAACACTTGAATGGATTGCCTGTTTGGTAGGCAATCCCAGCATGTGTTGAGGCTGTCTAACAGCCACCAGACATGCACAACGCGCGGGGACTCAAACATATGTTTCGAGCATGCCGAAGAGACTCTGATAGCACCCAAGCATGTTCCGAAAACATCTTATCTGAGCACATTCGCTCATCACTAATGTCAAGTTAAGCAACTCTCCTCTGAGTAGTATTGCAAAATAGTCTTAAACTAGCCCTGATCTTACTCCTACATACGATTCATGGTTCAGCCTACAATATGGCCACAGTGTCTAGATTTCATGCAAACCGTGCACAGCACTTGTATTGGTGCCTTATGTTACATGTTTCCAATGAAGCGCTAATGTTTAATAAAACATATACAAAGATGATTTTTTGCGCTTTCACAAATTCATTTCTATAATTTGTGTGCAATCTAAAGTTTTGTCTATAACTTAAAGGATATAGTATGGGGGTATTCATGGTTATGTATGTAATATTTGGGCCTGATACATGTCTATACATGCTTATATCTGTATATATATATATATATATGTATGTGATTTTGCAGAGATATTGTATAATGAATGCTAGTTTACAACAGACTTTGCCAGACTCGCCAAGCCCTCTCCCATCCAAAGTTAAAGATTCCCAGAAGGTAAAAGCTAAATTCCAAAGCACAAAAAAATTCTGGACCAAGACTTCTTATTTCTGCTGCTTCTTTTTCTATCCTAAATTTTTAATAAAAGCAATTGTAACACTTTGATCAATGTGACTCTATATTTTCCGCAAATAGATTTTGGGACACAAAAATGTTTCTAAAAGATGTACACAGCTGCTCGCTTATAGATACCTGGATATTACTGTGATAGAAGAAAGTTGGGGTTATCACATAGCACTGCATGATACTGTAAGTACCAAGGGCAAGTGTTGGGAGAGGGCAAACTGGGCAATGACCAGGGTTCTTCTCGACAAAAGGCGAGACCCCTTACAGCTGCAGGTTCAGTGGGCTGTCATTTTGTGGCTGCCTGTACAAAATCAAAACTGCACTAGTAATGCTGTGTATATGTGAGAAATGCAGTGCATTTGTGTTGCGTGTGTAGCATTGCATGTGTTAATAGTATCTACATTTAAAAATACCAGCAGCGCAAATGACATATTGTTTACACTTGGAAAAGAAATACTGCACAATGTACATGGCACAATAAAATATATATACAGGTGCATCTCACAAAATTAGACTGTCATCAAGAAGTTAATTTATTTCAGTTCTTCAATACAAAAAGTGAAACTCATTAATTATATAGAGTCATTACAAACATAGTGATCCATTTCAAGTGTTTATTAAGTGTTTCCAATTTACTGAGATAATGACTTCTGGGTTTTCATTGGCTGTGAGCCATAATCATCAACATTAACAGAAATAAACACTTGAAATACATCGCTCTGTTTATAATGACTCTATATAATGTATGAGTTTCACATTTTGTATTGAAGAAGTGAAATTAATTAACTTTGATGATATTCTAATTTAGTGAGAAGCACACTGTACATCTTACCCTTGTACATCATATCTTGATAAATAAATAACTCCGAACTTTTTTCCAGATGCTTCTGTCCTATAATGCAGCGTAACACAACAAAAGCCTGTAACAAATAATTCATGGTTTTTGCTGACTTTTGCTTGCTTCTATCAAAAGGTCTATCAATTGGTCTCCTATTGACCGTGTGTTGATCCACTGATACTAATGGCCAATTGTCAACATAGCTAATTTTTTAACCCCTTAGTGACAGAGCCAATTTGGTACTTAATGACCGAGCCAATTTTTACAATTCTGACCACTGTCACTTTATGAGGTTATAACTCTGGAATGCTTCAACGGATCCTGCTGATTCTGAGGTTGTTTTTTCGTGACATACTGTACTTCATGTTAGTGGTAAAATTTCTTCGATATTACTTGCAATTATTTATGAAAAAAACGAAATATGGTGAAAATTTTTAAAATTTTGCAATTTTCAAACTTTGTATTTTTATGCCCTTAAATCAGAGAGATATGTCACAAAAATAGTTAATAAATAACATTTCCCACATGTCTACTTTACATCAGCACAATTTTGGAAACAAATTTTTTTGTCAGGGAGTTATAAGGGTTAAAAGTTGACCAGCAATTTCTCATTTTTACAACACCATTTTTTTTAGGGACCACATCACATTTGAAGTCATTTTGAGGGGTCTATATGATAGAAAATAACCAAGTGTGACACCATTCTAAAAACTGCACCCCTCAAGGTGCTCAAAACCACATTCAAGAAGTTTATTAACCCTTTACATGCTTCACTGGAACTGAAACAATATGGAAGGCAAAAATGAACATTTAACTTTTTTTTGCAAACATTTTACTTCAGAACCATTTTTTTTTATTTTCACAAGTGTAAAAACAGAAATTTAACCATAAATGTTGTTGTGCAATTTCTCCTAAATACGCCGATACCCCATATGTGGGGGTAAACCACTGTTTGGGCGCACCGCAGAGCTTGGAAGAGAAGGAGTGCCGTTTGACTTTTTCAATGCGGAATTGAGATCGGATGCCATGTCACGTTTAGAGAGCCCCTGATGTGCCTAAACAGTGGAAACGCTCCACAAGTGACACCATTTTGGAAACTAGACCCCTTAAGGAACTTATCTAGATGTGTGGTGAGCACTTTGAGCACCCAAGTGCTTCACAGAAGTTTATAAACTAGAGCCGTGAAAAAAAAAATCACATTTTTTTACACAAAAATGATCTTTTTGCCCCAAAATTTTTATTTTCACAAGGGTAACAGGAGAAATTAGACCACAACAGTTGTTGTGCAATTTCTCCTGAGTACATCAATACCCCATATGTGGGGGTAAACCACTGTTTGGGCGCACTGCAGAGCTTGGAAGAGAAGGAGTGCCGTTTTACTTTTTCAATGTAGAATTGCCTGGAATTGAGATCGGACGCCATGTCGCGTTTGGAGAGCCCCTGATGTGCCTAAACAGTGGAAACCCCCCACAAGTGACCCCATTTTGGAAACTAGACCCCTTAAGGAACTTATCTAGATGTGTGGTGAGCACTTTAAACCCCCAAGTGCTTCACAGAAATTTATAAAGTAGAGCCGTGAAAATAAAAAATGATTTTTTAGCCTGCAATTTTTTGTTTTCTCAAGGGTAACAGGAGACATTGGACCCCAAAATCTGTTGACCAGTTTGTCCTGAGTACGCTGATACCCCATATGTGGGGGGGGGGGGACTGTTTGGGCACCCATCGGGGCTCGGAAGGGTAGGAGCGCCGCTTGGAATGCAGACTTTGATGGGATGGTCTGCGGGCGTCATGTTGCATTTGCAGAGCTCCTGATGTACCTAAACAGTAGAAACCCCCCACAAGTGACCCCATTTTGGAAACTAGACACCCCAAAGAGCTTATCTAGATGTGTGGTGAGTTTATAATGTAGAGCCATGAAAATAAAAAAAATCATATTTTTTCCACAAAAATGATCTTTTCACCCCCAAATTTTTAATTTCACAAGGGTAACAGGAGAAATTGGACCCCAAAATTTATTGTGCAATTTATGCTGAGTAGGCTGATGCCCCATATGTGGGGGTTAACCACTGGTTGGGCGCATGGCAGAGCTCGGAAGGGAAGAAGTGCCGTTTTGGAATGCAGACTTTAATAGAATGGTCTGCGGGCGTTATGTTGCGTTTGCAGAGCCCCTGATGTACCTAAACAGTAGAAACCCCCCACACGTAACCCCATTTTGGAAACTAGACCCCCCAAGGAATTTATCTAGATGTGCGGTGAAAACTTTGAATGCCCAAGTGCTTCACAGGAGTTTATAATGCAGAGTCGTGAAAATAAAAAATATTATTTTTTTTCCACAAAAAAGATTTTTTAGCCCCCAAGTTTTTATTTTCACAAGGGTAACAGGAGAAATTGGACCCCAAAAGTTGTCCAATTTATCCCGAGTACGCTGATGCCCCATTTGTGGGGGTAAACCACTGTTTGGGCGCACGGCAGAGCTCGGAAGGGAGGGAGCACCATTTGACTTTTTGAGCGCAAAATTGGTTGTGGCGTTTAGAGACCCCTGATGTACCTAAACAGTGGAAACCCCCCAATTCTAACTCCAACCCTAACCCCAACACACCCCTAACCCTAATGCCAACCCAATCCATAATCCTAATCACAACCCTAACGATAATCACAACCCTAACCCTAAAACAACCATAACTAGTGTTGAGCATTCCGATGCTGCAAGTATCGGGTATCGGCCGATACTTGCTGTATCGGAATTTCCGATACCGAGATCCGATATTTTTGTGATATCGGGTATCGGTATCGAAACAACATTAATGTAAAAATGTGTAAAAGAAAGAATTAAAATAAAAAATATCGCTATACTCACCTGTCCGACGCAGCCTGGACCTCAGCGAAGGAACCGGCAGCGTTGTTTGTTTAAAATTCGCGCTTTTACTTGGTTACGTGAATTCCCGGCTTGTGATTGGTCAGGGTGGCCATGTTGCCGGGACACGGACCAATCACAGCAAGCCGTGACGAAATTACGTCACGGCTTGCTGTGATTGGTCCGCGTCCCGGCAACATGGCCGCCATTAACCAATCACAAGCCGTGACGTCACGGGAGGCTGGACTTGCGCACTTTTTAAAAAACGCGCGTGTCCAGCCTCCAGTGACGTCCCGGCTTATGATTGGTCAAGGCGCCATGTTGCCGGGACGCGGACCAATCACAGTAAGCCGTGACGAAATTACGTCACGGCTTGCTGTGATTGGTCCGCGTCCCGGCAACATGGACGCCATTAACCAATCACAAGCCGTGACGTCACGGGAGGCTGGACTTGCGCACTTTTTAAAAAACGCGCGTGTCCAGCCTCCAGTGACGTCCCGGCTTATGATTGGTCAAGGCGCCATGTTGCCGGGACGCGGACCAATCACAGTAAGCCGTGACGAAATTACGTCACGGCTTGCTGTGATTGGTCCGCGTCCCGGCAACATGGACGCCATTAACCAATCACAAGCCGTGACGTCACGGGAGGCTGGACACGCGCGTTTTTTAAAAAGTGCGCAAGTCCAGCCTCCCGTGACGTCACGGCTTGTGATTGGTTAATGGCGGCCATGTTGCCGGGACGCGGACCAATCACAGCAAGCCGTGACGTAATTTCGTCACGGCTTGCTGTGATTGGTCCGCGTCCCGGCAACATGGCCGCCCTGACCAATCACAAGCCGGTTATTCACGTAACCAAGTAAAAGCGCGAATTTTAAACAAACAACGCTGCCGGTTCCCTCGCTGAGGTCCCGGCTGCGTCGGACAGGTGAGTATAGCGATATTTTTTATTTTAATTCTTTCTTTTACACATTTATATGGTTCCCAGGGCCTGAAGGAGAGTTTCCTCTCCTTCAGACCCTGGGAACCATCAGGAATACCGTCCGATACTTGAGTCCCATTGACTTGTATTGGTATCGGGTATCGGTATCGGATTGGATCCGATACTTTGCCGGTATCGGCCGATACTTTCCGATACCGATACTTTCAAGTATCGGACGGTATCGCTCAACACTAACCATAACCCTAATCAGAACCCTAAATCCAACACACCCCTAATCTCAACCCTAACCTTAACCCTAATCCCAAACCTAACCCTAATCCCAAACGTAACCCTAATGCCAACCCTAATCCAAACCCTAATCCCAACTCTAACCCTAACTTTAGCCGCAACGCCAACCCTAACTTAAGCCCCAACCCTACCCCAAACCCTAAATTTAGCCCCAACTCTAACCCTAGCCCTAACTTTAGCCCCAACCCTAACCCTAAATTTAACCCCAACCCTAACCCTAAATTTAGCCCTAACCCTAAATTTAGCCCCAACCCTAACACTAAATTTAGCCCTAACCCTAAATTTAGCCCCAACCCTAACCCTAAATTTAGCCCCAACTCCTCTAGCTGCCGGCCGGCAGATCATGGCAGGCGCACTGCGCATGCGCCCGCCATTTTCTTACCGAAGGAAGAAGCTGGCGGCCAGAGGAGGACCCAGGGACACCGGTAAGTATGATAGGGTCCCCAAATCCCCCTATTTCTCTGTCCTCTGATGTGCGATCACATCAGAGGACAGATAATTACACATCGCTTTTTTTTTTGCGTTCGCCGGTAAACAGTTAATTACCGGCGATCGCAAAACAGGGGTCGGTAAAAACAGACCCCGATCATGTTCTTTGGGGTCTTTGCCCCCGGCAGCCGAGACCCCAAAGATCTCCCGGGTGTCGGCCGGCGGGCGCACTGCGCATGCGCCCGCCATTTTTTGGCCGGAAGAAGATGGCGGCGCCCATCGGGAGCCACGAGGAGCACCGGGGGAGACAGGTGAGTATCGGGGGCGATCGGGGACCCCATTTCTCTGTCCTCC
Organism: Ranitomeya variabilis; assembly: GCF_051348905.1. NCBI lineage: Eukaryota > Metazoa > Chordata > Amphibia > Anura > Dendrobatidae > Ranitomeya > Ranitomeya variabilis. The sequence goes on from NC_135233.1 coordinate 468,144,700, forward strand.
AATGTGCGGTCACATTGGAGTACAGAGAAATGAAATGGCAAATCGCGTTTTTTGCGACCGCCGGTAAACGATTAATTACCAGCGATCGCAACTCGGGGGTTGGTAAAAAAAACCCCGATTCATGTTCTCTGGGGTCTCGGCTACCCCCGGTTATAGACTGGCTGAACCGGTTATGTACTGTTTAATGTAGACAAACCTTTTCCCTGAATCGGAGCTTATGGTGACTTTTCAGACAGGTTTCTTTAGAGCAGGGAATAGTAAAGATACCGTTACACTAAACGACTTACCAACAATCACGACCAGCGATACGACCTGGCCGTGATCGCTGGTAAGTCGTTGTGTGGTCGCTGGGGAGCTGTCACACAGACAGCTCTCTCCAGCGACCAACGATCAGGGGAACGACTTCGGCATCGTTGAAACTGTCTTCAACGATGCCGAAGTCCCCCTGCAGCACCCGGGTAACCAGGGTAAACATAGGGTTACTAAGTGCAGGGCCGCGCTTAGTAACCCGATATTTACCCTGGTTACCATTGTAAAAGTTAAAAAAAAAAAAACACTACATACTCACATTCTGATGTCTGTCACGTCCCCCGGCGTCCACAGGGTTAAAACTGCTTTCGGCAGGAGCACTGGTAATGCACGCGCTGCTGCCGAGAGCTTCCCTATTGTGAACTCTATTTTTGGGCTCCCTCTAGTGGTCACAAGCGGTGGACTGAGTTTCTCCCCCCACACCGTTAGTTGGTGTGGGGGTTCTTGAAATCTGAGTGGATATTTTGTAAGGGTTTTTTACTGACCGCATAGATTCCCTTTTCTATTTTCTGCTATCTAGTATTAGTGGGCCTCATTTGCTGAATCTGCTTTCACCCCTGTGTATGTGCCTTCGGGCGTATTAAATGCTGTTTCCCATTCCTGAGTTGTTTTCTGGAGATAGATCTAGGTTCCTAAATTTTAAGAATAATTGTAAGTTATTTCTATCTCTGAGACCTCGTTCCTCTGATGATTCCGCTCAGCAAGTTAAAATTGTTATCTCCTTGTTGCGTGGCGACCCTCAAGATTGGGCCTTCTCTCTGGCGCCAGGAGATCCTGCATTGCTTAATGTACAGGTCCTTCTCAAAAAATTAGCATATAGTGTTAAATTTCATTATTTACCATAATGTAATGATTACAATTAAACTTTCATATATTATAGATTCATTATCCACCAACTGAAATTTGTCAGGTCTTTTATTGTTTTAATACTGATGATTTTGGCATACAACTCCTGATAACCCAAAAAACCTGTCTCAATAAATTAGCATATTTCACCCGTCCAATCAAATAAAAGTGTTTTTTAATAACAAACAAAAAAACCATCAAATAATAATGTTCAGTTATGCACTCAATACTTGGTCGGGAATCCTTTGGCAGAAATGACTGCTTCAATGCGGCGTGGCATGGAGGCAATCAGCCTGTGACACTGCTGAGATGTTATGGAGGCCCAGGATGCTTCAATAGCGGCCTTAAGCTCATCCAGAGTGTTGGGTCTTGCGTCTCTCAACTTTCTCTTCACAATATCCCACAGATTCTCTATGGGGTTCAGGTCAGGAGAGTTGGCAGGCCAATTGAGCACAGTAATACCATGGTCAGTAAACCATTTACCAGTGGTTTTGGCACTGTGAGCAGGTGCCAGGAAGCATGAAGTGCTCCAAAATCTCCTGATAGCTAGCTGCATTGACCCTGCCCTTGATGAAACACAGTGGACCAACACCAGCAGCTGACATGGCACCCCACACCACTGACTGTGGGTACTTGACACTGGACTTCAGGCATTTTGGCATTTCCTTCTCCCCAGTCTTCCTCCAGACTCTGACACCTTGATTTCCGAATGACATGCAAAATTTGCTTTCATCAGAAAAAAGTACTTGGGACCACTTAGCAACAGTCCAGTGCTGCTTCTCTGTAGCCCAGGTCAGGCGCTTCTGCCGCTGTTTATGGTTCAAAAGTGGCTTTACCTGGGGAATGCGGCACCTGTAGCCCATTTCCTGCACACGCCTGTGCACGGTGGCTCTGGATGTTTCCACACCAGACTCAGTCCACTGCTTCCTCAGGTTCCCCAAGGTCTGGAATCGGTCCTTCTCCACAATCTTCCTCAGGGTCCGGTCACCTCTTCTCGTTGTACAGCGTTTTCTGCCACATTGTTTCCTTCCAACAGACTTACCATTGAGGTGCCTTGATACAGCACTCTGGGAACAGCCTATTTGTTGAGAAATTTCTTTCTGGGTCTTACCCTCTTGCTTGAGGGTGTCAATGATGGCCTTCTTGACATCTGTCAGGTCGCTAGTCTTACCCATGATGGGGGTTTTGAGTAATGAACCAGGCAGGGAGTTTTTAAAAGCCTCAGGTATCTTTTGCATGTGTTTAGAGTTAATTAGTTGATTCAGAAGATTAGGGTAATAGGTCGTTTAGAGAACCTTTTCTTGATATGCTAATTTATTGAGACAGGTTTTTTGGGTTATCAGGAGTTGTAGGCCAAAATCATCAGTATTAAAACAATAAAAGACCTGACAAATTTCAGTTGGTGGATAATGAATCTATAATATATGAAAGTTTAATTGTAATCATTACATTATGGTAAATAATGAAATTTAACACTATATGCTAATTTTTTGAGAAGGACCTGTAGATGCATTTTTTCTGGCTCTTGGACTGCTTTATGAGGAGCCTAATCTTGAGAATCAGGCAGAAAAAGCGTTGCTGGCTATCTCTCAAGGTCAGGATGAAGCAGAGGTGTATTGTAAAAAATTTCGGAAATGGTCGGTGCTTACTCAATGGAATGAGTGTGCCCTGGCTGCAAATTTCAGAGAAGGTCTTTCTGAGGCCGTTAAGAATGTTATGGTGGGGTTTCCCACCCCTACAAGTCTGAGTGATTCTATGGCTTTAGCCTTTCAGGTTGATCGGCGTTTGCGGGAGCGCAAATCTGCTCATCCTTTGGCGGTATTTTCTGAACAGAGACCTGAGTCTATGTGTGACCGAACTCTGACCAGAATTGAGCGACAAAGTCATAGACGTCAAAATGGGTTGTGCTTTTACTGTGTAGTGTTGTCTTTCTGCAGGTTGCAGCAGATTTGGAACCATGTGGTGGACAATTTGAGGTTGTCACAGGAGAAGGCTCAGCGCTTTGCCAACCGCCGCCGCGGTGTGGGTCCCTGATTTCGTGTTGGGGATTTGGTATGGCTGTCTTCTCGGTATGTTCCTATGAAGGTCTCCCCTCCTAAATTCAAGCCTCGCTTCATCGGTCCTTATAAGATCTTGGAAATCCTTAACCCGGTGTCTTTTCGTTTGGATCTCCCAGCATCGTTTGCCATTCATAATGTGTTCCATAGGTCTTTGTTGCGGAGGTATGTGGTACCTGTGGTTCCTTCTGTTGAGCCTCCTGCTCCGGTGCTGGTCGAGGGCGAATTGGAGTACGTGGTGGAGAAGATTTTGGATTCTCGTATCTCTAGACGGAGGCTGCAGTATTTGGTTAAGTGGAAGGGCTATGGTCAGGAGGATAATTCCTGGGTTGTCGCCTCTGATGTTCATGCGGCCGATTTGGTTCGTGCCTTCCACGCGGCTCATCCTGATCGCCCTGGGGGTCTTGATGAGGGTTCGGTGACCCCTCCTCAAGGGGGGGTACTGTTGTGAACTCTATTTTTGGGCTCCCTCTAGTGGTCACAAGCGGTACTGTGTAGTGTTGTCTTTCTGCAGGTTGCAGCATCAGCTGGTTCGTTATCCTTGGTTGGTTTCCTATTTAGCCCACCTGGATACTCAGTTCCTTGCCTGCTAACAATGTATTCAATGCTCTTCAGATTCCTTGTGTCTACCTTGCTCCCAGTCTCTCCAAGACAAGCTAAGTTTTTGTTTGATCATTTTTTGATTATCAGCGTTCATTATGTTTTTAGTCCAGCTCGCTAAAATGTGATTTCCTCGCTTGCTGGTTGCTCTAGGGGACTGAGTTTCTCCCCCCACACCGTTAGTTGGTGTGGGGGTTCTTGAAATCTCAGAGTGGATATTTTGTAAGGGTTTTTTACTGACCGCATAGATTCCCTTTTCTATTTTCTGCTATCTAGTATTAGTGGGCCTCATTTGCTGAATCTGCTTTCACCCCTGTGTATGTGCCTTCCTCTTACCTCACCGTTATTATTTGTTGGGAGCTTCTATATCTTTGGGGATTATTTCTCTGGAGGCAAGAGAGGTCTTTCTTTCTCTCTAGGGGTAGTTAGTTCCTCAGGCTGGCTCGAGACGTCTAGGATTTTTAGGCACGTTCACCGGCTAATTCTAGTGTGTTTGGATAGGTTTAGATTTGCGGTCAGTCCAGTTTGCCACCTCCCTAGAGCTTGTCCTATGTTTGTCACTTAGCTGGAGTAATTCGTGATCCTCAACCACTAAGGATCATAACACTTCCCTGCACTGAATGTGTCAGCGCCGGCCGTAAAGCAGAGCACAGCGGTGACGTCACCGCTGTGCTCTGCTTTACGGCCGGCGCTGACACAGTCAACCCTGTGGACGCCGGGGGACGTGACAGACATCAGAATGTGAGTATGTACTGTTTTTTTTTTTTACTTTTACAATGGTAACCAGGGTAAATATCGGGTTACTAAGCGCGGCCCTGCACTTAGTAACCCGATGTTTACCCTGGTTACAAGTGAACACATCGCTGGATCGGCGTCACACACGCCAATCCAGCGATGACAGCATGTGATCAGCGACCAAAAAAAGGTCCTGATCATTCCCATCGACCAACGATCTCCCAGCAGGGGCCTGATCATTGGTCGCTGTCACACATAACGAGATCGTTAGCGGGATCGTTGCTTACGTCACCAAAAGCGTGACGTTGCAACGATATCGTTAACGATATCGTTATGTGTGACTCAGCCTTAACAGTAATTATAGTGAATGCATTTAGAAGGTTTTTTAACAATATTTTTGGCTATTCTGTGTTTCCCCAGTTACACTCATTTATAATGCAATTAACCTTAGTATCTTTTATCCCCTTTGCCTCCCGAGGGTGGTTTGCATGTTAATGACCGGGCCATTTTTTGCAATTCTGACCACTGTCACTATATGAGGTTATAACTCTGGAACGCTTCAAGGGATCCTGGTGTTTCTGAGAATGCTTTTTCGTGACATATTGTACTTCATGATAGTGGTAAAATTTCTTCAGTATGACTTGCATTTATTTGTGAAAAAAATGGAAATTTGCTGAAAATTTGGAAAATGTTCTAGTTTTCAAACTTTTAATTTTCATGCCCTTAAATCAGAGTAATGTCACACAAAATAGTTAATAAATATCAATTTCCACATGTCTACTTTATATCAGCACAGTTTTGGAACACACATTTTTTGTTAGGAACTTATAAGGGTTAAAAGTTGACCAGTGATTTTTCATTCTTCCAACCAAATTTACAAAACCATTTTTTTTTAGGGACCACGTCACATTTGAAGTCACTTTTTTTTAATGAGAGAAGATACCCCAAAGTGACACCATTCTAAAAACTGTACCCCTCAAGGGGCTCAAAACCACATTCAAGAAGTTTATTAACCCTTCAGGTGCTTTCCATGAATTTTTTTTGAAAAAAAAAAAATAATAACTTTTTTTCACAAAAATTTACTTCAGATTAAATTTTTTAATTTTGACAAGGGTAGCAGGATAAAATTAACCACAAATTTTTTTCGTAATTTCTCCTGAGCATACCGATACCCCATATGAGGGAGAAATCCACTGTTTGGGCGCACGGCAGAGCTCGGAAGGGAAGGCCCCTGATGTGCCTAAACAGTGAAAATCCCCCAAAAGTGACACTATTTTGGTAAACGACCCATCAGGGAACTGATCTAGATGTGTGGTGTGCACATTGAACCCTCAGGTGCTTCACAGAAGTTTATAACAAGCCGTAAAAATAAAAAAAATCTAATTTTCCCAACAAATATGTTTGTAACACAAAATATTGCATTTTCATAAGGGTAGCAGGAGAAATTGCACCATACACTTTGTTGTGCAATGTCTCCTGAGTACGCTGATACCCAATATGAGGGAGAAAACTACTATTTGGGTGCATGGCAGGGCTCGAAAGGATAGGTGCGTCATTTGACTTTTTTCATGTAAAATTTCCTGGAATCATTAGCGGACGTCATGTCCCATTTGGAGAGCCCCTGATGTGCTTAAACAGTGGAAACCTCCCACAAATAACCCCATTTTGGAAACTCGACTCCTCAATGAAAGTATTTAGATGCGTGGTGAGTACCTTGAACCCCAAGATCCTTCACAGAATTTTATAACGTTGAGCCGTGAAACTAATAAAATCATATTTTTTATCACAAAAATTTTATTTTCGTCCCAAATTTTGCAATTTCATAAGGGTAGCAGGAGAGATTGCTCCATACAATTTGTAGTGCAATTTCTCCTGAGTGCACAGATACCACATATGAGGGAGAAAACTACAGTTTGGGCGCACAGAGAGCTATAATTTTTACTTATTTTGGCCCACAGAGTCATGCGAGGGCTTGTTTTTGGCGTAACAAGTTGACATTTTTACTGGTATCATTTTCAGGCACATGACATTTTTTGATCGCTTTCTACTCCAATTTTTGGATAGCAGAATGAACAAAAACCAGCAATTCAGAAATTTTTTTGTGGGGGGGGGGTGGATTATGTCATTCTGCGTGTGGTAAAATTAATTAGGCAGTTTTCTTCTTCAGGTCAGTACGATTACAGTGATACCTCACTAATTTTTTTTTTTAAATGTTTTGCCGCTTTTACACAACAAAAACAACAAAAACTTTTATAGAAAAAATGATTATTTTTGCATTGCTTTATTCTGACAGCTATAAATTTTTTGTTTTTCTGCTGATGGAGCTGTATGGCAGCTTGTTTTTTTTTTTGCAGGACAAGATAATGTTTTCAGCGGTACCATGTTTGTATATATTCGTCTTTTTGGTCGTGTCTTATTCCACTTTTTGTTTGGCAGTATGATGATAGAGCATTTTTGTTGCCTTTTTTTATGGTGTTCACTAAAGGGTTTAACTAGTGAGATATTGTTGTAGGTCGGGCCATTGCAGATGTGGCAATACCAAATATGTGTACTTTTATGGTTTATATTTTTTTTCATACAAATATTTATAGATACAATATCTTTTGATTTTTTATGATTTTTTTATTTTTTGAAATATTTTTACAATTATTTACAATTTTTTAAACTTTTTTTTTACTTTGTCCGACTAGGAGACTATCATTTTTTGCAGGCTGATCGCTTGTATAGTATGGGGATGCAGCAGCAGTGCACGCTTGATTGTAATACCCACTGCTTTACAAAGGCTCAGGAGGAGCCGAAACATTGCCCAGGATGAGTGGGGAAGAATAATTTTTTTTTCACTTTTTTCCACCTGAAACAATTGGAGTGCTGCCTTCATTTTTTTTCTTCTGTTTAGTTTGGCAAGTATTGGACTGTTTGCCTGGAGGCCTGGCACCCTCTGTGAATTATTGTGCTGTTCCTTTTTTTCTATATAAATTTAATTGTAGACGTCACCGGTAATTCATTAGATTTCCCTGTACTACAGTATATACATTTCTTTGATCTACAAAGCTCCTTTGTATAAAGATACTGGTGGTAAAATTAGTGCTAGTACTCGATTTTTTGATATTTGGTGGTAATAAGTGGTCCAGTCATTTATCCCTCATACTGTATGTGATGTTATTGGTATATGGGTCTTGGTACAGCAGACTTTGTTCAGTAACAGGATGGTGGTTTTACTCAGACATTATGTGGTGATAATATATGGTTATTGTGTGGCGGCATATATCCCCTTTATGTGGATTATAATTGACATGTTAGTTTTGGTATAGCGGACTTGTTCAGTAATAATATGGTAATGCTTGTCATTTGGTAACTATATGACTACTATTTAAAAGTATTACTTAGAAAATTATCTTATTGGCGTGTCTTCTAGGAGATTTATATATTTTAAGTATTAAGTATTCCCCCCCTTTTTTAATGGGGGGGGAAGAGCAAACACATATGTCTGGTAGGGATGCAGGTCCAAATTTTGCACCATGGCCCATCGGACTTTAGTTACACCACTGATCAATGAGATAAGGTGATAAATACATGAGACGTAACGGTTAGATAGTAATATTTTCAGAATAACACCAACTAAAGCAAATAGATGCAAGGAAAGGAATCTCCGAAAAATGACTTAGAGATGGAAAACTAAATGTATGTACGATTCACAAAGTGCACAACATAGGTGGAGCAGAGAAAAAGCTCAAAAGTAGCCGATGCTGACCTGAATAGAGGTGGTATAGAGAATGAGTAACTAGTAACTACACAATAGAATTATAAAGGCTGAATATGAAAAGGCTATCGGAAATACAAATGAATAACCTGATTCCCCAAAGATGAAAGTAGATGACAGATCAGACATGGGATAACTAAGGATTCAAGTGAAGATAAATACAGAGCAGGGTGAGAAAAGACCCCACACATTTAGCTGCTTATTTAGTGGCTTCCTCAGGGTTAAGGTCCTAACAATAGGGAACGAGAGATGAGGCACCTAACACAGCCTGTGCCTAACCCTAAGCTCCCTAACGCTCTATGCGGGTCCTCCCTGCCGCCATCACGCGCCTTGTCTCTAAGTTGTCACCTCGCTATACCCGCCACGATGAGGTGATTCTCGTTGTTGGGAACCTGCCTAATGTGAATCCTCTCGTGGGCTAAAGCCTACATTTACATGGGAAGGTAGGATCTTGCTGTACATAAAACCGTCTGAGGCTGAGTTCTCAGTCAGAGAGCCTGTGTATGCAAATATCAAAAGACTGACCGTCACTTCCAAACAGAAATCAGGTGTGAACAGGTGCTTACTAAGAGTAGTCAGCTCCATATATAACCAACAAATAAAGTAGCACTCTGTAGAGTTATAGCATGCAAACAGGCCACAGAGTGCTACTTTATTTGTTTGTTATATATAAAGATCACTTACACATGAAATGGCCAATTTCTCCTTCACCTCATTGGGGGACACAGACCGTGGGTGTATGCTGCTGCCACTAGGAGGCTGACACTAAGGGTATGTGTCCACGTTCAGGAAACGCTGCGTTTTTGACGCAGCGTTGAGCAGCATGCACAAAAAACGCAGCGTCCAGATGTTACAGCATAGTGGAGGGGATTTCATGAAATCCTGTCTCCACTATGCAGTAAAAGACGCATGCGGCAGACCCGAGAAAACTCACATGCGGTGCGTCTTTTAAGAACGCAGCATGTCCTTACATTGCAGAAAAAACTCAAGGACAACGCAGGTGACCTGCCAGTGACCTCAGGTGCAGATTTGGTCAGGATTTTACCTGCATCAAATCCTGAAGCAATCCTGAACGTGGACACATACCCTAAGGCTAGGGTCACATTGCGTTAGGGCAATCCGTTAAGCGCATAGCGCTAGCGGATTACGCTAACGCAATGCTTATCTAGGGTCCGCGTTCGGCGTCCCCGCTAGCGCAGATCCCCGATCTGCACTAGCGAGGAACGGACCTCGGGCGCGCCGCGGACGCTGCAAGCAGCGTCCGAGGTCCGTCACTCAAATGACGGCACATCGCTAGCGCACGCCCAATGTGGGCGGGCGCTAGCGACGCTTTCACCATTACAGGCTATGGCGGCGTTAACGGACTACGTTAACACCGTGTTATGCCGCGGTGTAACGTAGTCCGTTAAACGCGGTCACATAACGCAATGTGACCCTAGCCTTAGTGATACAAAGAAAGTTAGCTCCTCTCCTGCAGTATACACCCTCCTGCTGGCTCTCAGCTAACCAGTTCTTGCTTAGTGTCTGTAGGAGGCACACGGGTCTGTTTCAGAACCCAACGTTTTTATTTTATTTTTTACTTTTCTGTAAATTTTAATTTTTTAATTAACGGAGTGAATGGGGCGACGGTTCCTTTCAAGGTTCTGATCTCCCCCGAACCATCAACAGGCGAGAACGCGGAGTATACCTCCCCGTACCCTCTCCTGCGACGTGGAAAGCCATGCCTGAGCTCACTTCAGGGGCGACGGTTCCTTGACGGTCCCGATCTCTCCACACCAGCAGCAGGCGACCACATGGAGTGTCGCCTCCATGTATCCTCTCCTGGAGCAAGGCCTACAGCCGGACAACTGGCCCTGTCCACCCGGACTGAACTCCGTGGATGTACAGAGGCCCCTCTCTATGGCGTCCGAGCAGCCCCCACTGTCCCACCACTGTCAAAGCGGATGGCACAAGGAGGCGGACAGTTCCTCTCCACCTCCCTAACAAAGGGATGGTCGATTGAGGTTTATCCCTGCACCGTCCACGCTGCACAGAACAGCGCTGAAACCCACATCAACGGCGGCTCCATGCCGGGATGCGCACCGATGGTGAGTGGATCCATCTTCAGAGGGATATCCACATGCTGACAGGCAGCCTCAGCCAACTTCTTGTGGCCCACCTCTCTGAGGTAACGCTCCGGCCAGCTGCAAAAATTTAGCCCCCAGCTTCGGCCGATGTGTAGGCCGGATCCCGGAAGTCTCGCCTGGAATGGGGCGTTAGTGTCGCCCGCCAGCTACAGAAATTTAGGCCCCGGCTTGGGCCTATTCAACATTGTGTCCGTGGCTCCGCCTCCCAAATTGGCACTTCTCGCTCTCTGAGAGATTTTAGCAACTCTGCAACTCCTGGTGGCCATCTTGGTTCACCCGGCCGCCTCACACTGGGGCGATGTTTTTTTGCATTAAAGGGGCACATCGACTCTACATCAGTACCCGTGTAAGGAAGTACCTGACCAGTCCCTTAAAGGCACATGACCAGTATTCCCTGGTCTTAAAGGCACACGACCAGTATTCCCTGGTCTTAAAGGCACACGACCAGTATTCCCTGGTCTTAAAGGCACACGACCAGTATTCCCTGGTCTTAAAGGCACACGACCAGTATTCCCTGGTCTTAAAGGCACACGACCAGTATTCCCTGGTCTTAAAGGCACACGACCAGTATTCCCTGGTATTAAAGGCACACGACCAGTATTCCCTGGTCTTAAAGGCACACGACCAGTATTCCCTGGTCTTAAAGGCACACGACCAGTATGTCCTGGTCTTAAAGGCGTATGACCAGTATTCCCTGGTCTTAAAGGCGTATGACAAGTATTCCTTGGTCTTAAAGGCGCATATCCAGTATTCTCTGGTCTTAAAGGCAAATGTCCAGTATTATCTGTACTTAAAGGCACATGACCAGTATTCCCTGGTCTTAAAGGCGCATGACCAGTATTCCCTGGTCTTAAAGGCTCATGACCAGTATTCCCTGGTCTTAAAGGCACACGACCAGTATTCCCTGGTCTTAAAGGCACACGACCAGTTTTCCCTGGTCTTAAAGGCACATGACCAGTATGTCCTGGTCTTAAAGGCGCATGACCAGTATTCCCTGGTCTTAAGGGCGCATGATCAATCCGAAGAGCCCTCAGCCGCCAACCCCAGCTTGCGGTTAGTGGACTTCGTCACTAACCGCAATCCATGGTTCCCTGACCAAGAGATTGAATCCCTCTGTGTACCCTCTGTGGCTCGGAGTGCTCGGAGGACCGATATACATGGTCCCTATCCTACATGGGAGCCGTCGGCTAGCAGGGGTCGCAAGTATTCTAGAAACGTACAGGCGTCTAGAAACATTCAAGCATCTAGAAAATGGAAGTTTTTCGTTTCCTGCTCCCTCACCAATGATTTGATGACAACAAGGCTCTGAATATGGATTGGATATTGCCTGAACTTGCCAGAGCTTCAGAGAAGAGTAACCAATCTCGGTATATTGACGAAGACTCTGGTTCTGCTCTAGACTACGCAGCGTCCCTCATAAGGAGACTAAACTCCCTCATAGAGCATTTGCCATTCAGTTCGGATAAGCGATTCACTGGACAGAAGCCTCTACAGTGGGGCAAAAAAGTATTTAGTCAGTCAGCAATAGTGCAAGTTCCACCACTTAAAAAGATGAGAGGCGTCTGTAATTTACATCATAGGTAGACCTCAATTATGGGAGACAAACTGAGAAAAAAAAATCCAGAAAATCACATTGTCTGTTTTTTTTATCATTTTATTTGCATATTATGGTGGAAAATAAGTATTTGGTCAGAAACAAAAATTCATCTCAATACTTTGTAATATATCCTTTGTTGGCAATGACAGAGGTCAAACGTTTTCTGTAAGTCTTCACAAGGTTGCCACACACTGTTGTTGGTATGTTGGCCCATTCCTCCATGCAGATCTCCTCTAGAGCAGAGATGTTTTTGGCTTTTCGCTTGGCAACACGGACTTCGGTTTTCTATAGGGTTGAGATCTGGAGACTGGCTAGGCCACTCCAGGACCTTGAAATGCTTCTTACGAAGCCACTCCTTCGTTGCCCTGGCAGTGTGCTTTGGATCATTGTCATGTTGAAAGACCCAGCCACGTTTCATCTTCAATGCCCTTGCAGATGGAAGGAGGTTTGCACTCAAAATCTCACGATACATGGCCCCATTCATTCTTTCATGTACCCGGATCAGTCGTCCTGGCCCCTTTGCAGAGAAACAGCCCCAAAGCATGATGTTTCCACCACCATGCTTTACAGTAGGTGTGGTGTTTGATGGATGCAACTCAGTATTCTTTTTCCTCCAAACACGACAAGTTGTGTTTCTACCAAACAGTTCCAGTTTGGTTTCATCAGACCATAGGACATTCTCCCAAAACTCCTCTGGATCATCCAAATGCTCTCTAGCAAACTTCAGACGGGCCCGGACATGTACTGGCTTAAGCAGTGGGACACGTCTGGCACTGCAGGATCTGAGTCCATGGTGGCGTAGTGTGTTACTTATGGTAGGCCTTGTTACATTGGTCCCAGCTCTCTGCAGTTCATTCACTAGGTCCCTCCGCGTGGTTCTGGGATTTTTGCTCACCGTTCTTGTGATCATTCTGACCCCACGGGGTGGGATTTTGCGTGGAGCCCCAGATCGAGGGAGATTATCAGTGGTCTTGAATGTCTTCCATTTTCTAATTATTGCTCCCACTGTTGATTTCTTCACTCCAAGCTGGTTGGCTATTGCAGATTCAGTCTTCCCAGCCTGGTGCAGGGCTACAATTTTGTTTCTGGTGTCCTTTGACAGCTCTTTGGTCTTCACCATAGTGGAGTTTGGAGTCAGACTGTTTGAGGGTGTGCACAGGTGTCTTTTTATACTGATAACAAGTTTAAAGAGGTGCCATTACTACAGGTAATGAGTGGAGGAAAGAGGAGACTCTTAAAGAAGAAGTTACAGGTCTGCGAGAGCCAGAAATCTTGATTGTTTGTTTCTGACCAAATACTTATTTTCCACCATAATATGCAAATAAAATGATAAAAAAACAGACAATGTGATTTTCTGGATTTTTTTTTCTCAGTTTGTCTCCTGTTGTGTATCCGCTTTTTGGGCTCCCCTGGTGGTTGCTGGTGGTACTGGTGACTTGTTTGCACTTTGCTTCTTCTGTTCACCTGCTTCCATCAGTGTTTGGGAGTTTCCTATTTAGCCTTGCTCTCCAGTCATTTCCTTGCCAGTCATCATTGTAACCAGAGCCTTCGGTTGCATGTTCCTGCTACTAGTCTGCTGATCAGCTAAGTGGACTTTGTCCTTTTGTTTTGTACCTTTTGTCCAGTTTGCAGTTTTTGTAATTCTCTGTAGCTGGAGGCTCTTGCGGGCTGAAATTGCCACTCCTGTGTCATGAGTTGACACAGGAGTCTTAAAGTAATTTCAGGATGGTTTTTGAAAGGGTTTTCAGTTGACCGTGAAGTCCTCTTTTGTATCCTTCTGCTATCTAGTAAGTGGACCTCTCTTTGCTAAATCTACTTTCATACTGTGTATGACTGCTATCATCTTTTGGGGTATTTCCCTAGAGGTAAGCCAGGTCTGTTTCTTCCTCTACCAGGCGTAGTTAGTCCTCCGGCTGGCGCGTGGCATATAGGAAGCCGTAGGTATGCTCCCTGGCTACTGTTAGTTGTGTGGTAGATTTAGCTCACGGTCAACTCGAGTTTCCATCACCCGAGAGCTCGTTCATTACTTATGTGTTTTTTACGTTCCCTTGCCATTGGGAACCATGACAGTATGACCGGCCCACAAAGTGTTAATTGTTTGGGCTGAAGCAGGAGAAAAAGAAGTGTTGAAGGGAAATTTTTTTTTTTTTTTTTTTTTTTCTTTCTCTCAGAGTTTTGCTGCCTAGCCCTTAATTGCTGTCTAGCTGCTTCTTACCTCCTCTTAACCCTTGAATGGCTCTGACCTTAGCTGTTTAACATGGATGTCCAGAGTTTGGCTGCAGGTTTAAATAATCTTGCTACGAAGGTTCAAAATTTACAAGATTTTGTTATACATGCTCCTATTTCTGAACCTAAAATCCCTACACCAGAGGTGTTTTCCGGAGATAGATCTCGGTTTTTGAATTTCAAATATAATTGTAAATTATTCCTTTCTCTCAGACCTCACTCCTCAGGAGATCCTGTCCAGCAGGTTAAGATTGTAATCTCTTTGCTGCGAGGTGACCCTCAAAATTGGGCATTTTCATTGGCACCAGGGGATCCTGCGTTGCTCAATGTGGATGCGTTTTTCCTGGCTTTAGGGTTGCTTTATGAGGAACCTAATTTGGAGATTCAAGCTGAAAAAGCTTTGATAGCCCTATCTCAAGGGCAAGATGAAGCGGAGATATACTGCCAAAAATTTCGTAGGTGGTCTGTGCTTACTCAGTGGAATGAGTGCGCCTTAGCGGCAAATTTCAGAGAGGGCCTTTCTGATGCCGTTAAAGATGTTATGGTCGGGTTCCCTGCGCCTACAGGTCTGAATGAGTCCATGACAATGGCAATTCAGATTGATCGGCGTTTGCGGGAGCGCAAACCCGTGCACCATTTGGCGGTATCTTCTGAAGAGACGCCAGAGAAAATGCAATGTGACAGAGTTATGTCCAGAAGCGAGCGGCAGAATTATAGGCGTAAAAATGGGTTATGCTTCTATTGTGGTGATTCTGCTCATGTTATATCGGCATGCTCTAAGCGTACTAGGAAGGTTGACAAGTCCATTTCAATTGGCACTTTACAGTCCAAATTTATTTTGTCTGTAACCTTGATTTGTTCATTATCAGTTATTACCGTGGATGCCTATGTGGACTCTGGCGCCGCTCTGAGTCTTATGGACTGGTCCTTTGCCAGGCGCTGTGGGTTTGATTTAGAGCCTCTGGAAGTCCCTATACCTCTAAAGGGTATTGATTCTACACCTTTGGCTTGTAATAAACCACAGTTCTGGACGCAAGTGACTATGCGTATGACTCCAGACCATCAGGAGGTGATTCGCTTCCTTGTGTTGTACAATTTACATGATGTTTTGGTGCTTGGATTACCATGGTTACAGTCTCATAACCCAGTCCTTGACTGGAAGGCTATGTCTGTGTTAAGCTGGGGATGTCGGGGGGCTCATGGGGACACTCCTATGGTGTCCATTTCGTCATCTATTCCATCTGAGATTCCGGCATTTTTGTCTGATTATCGTGATATTTTTGAAGAGCCTAAGATTGGTTCACTCCCTCCTCACAGGGATTGTGATTGCGCCATAGATCTGATTTCTGGCAGTAAATTTCCAAAGGGTCGTTTGTTTAACCTATCTGTACCTGAACATGCTGCTATGCGCGAGTATATTAAGGAGTCCCTGGAAAAGGGACATATTCGTCCTTCTTCATCACCTTTAGGAGCCGGTTTTTTCTTTGTCTCTAAAAAGGTTGGCTCTCTGAGGCCTTGTATTGATTATCGTCTCCTGAATAAAATTACAGTCAAATATCAGTATCCGTTGCCTTTGCTGACTGATTTGTTTGCTCGCATAAGGGGGGCTAAGTGGTTCTCTAAGATTGATCTTCGTGGGGCATATAATTTGGTGCGAATTAAGCAGGGGGATGAGTGGAAGACCGCATTTAATACGCCTGAGGGCCATTTTGAGTATTTGGTAATGCCTTTCGGCCTTTCTAATGCACCTTCTGTCTTTCAGTCCTTAATGCATGATATTTTCCGGGAATATTTGGATAAATTTATGATTGTGTACTTAGATGATATTTTGATTTTTTCTGATGACTGGGAGTCTCATGTTCAGCAGGTCAGGAGGGTTTTTCAGATTTTGCGGGAGAATTCTTTGTGTGTAAAGGGTTCAAAGTGTGTTTTTGGGGTTCAAAAAATTTCATTTTTGGGGTATATTTTTTCCCCTTCTTCTAATGAGATGGACCCTGTCAAGGTTCGGGCTATTTACGACTGGACGCAGCCTACTTCTCTGAAGAGTCTCCAGAAATTCTTGGGCTTTGCTAATTTTTATCGTCGATTTATAGCTGGTTTTTCTGGCGTTGCTAAACCTCTGACGGATTTGACTAAAAAGGGTGCTGATGTTGCCAATTGGTCCCCTGCTGCTGTGGAGGCCTTTCGGGAGCTTAAGCGCCGCTTTTTGTCTGCCCCTGTGTTGCGCCAGCCTGATGTTTCTCTTCCCTTTCAGGTTGAGGTCGATGCTTCCGAGATCGGAGCGGGGGCGGTTTTGTCGCAGAAAAGTTCCGACTGCTCAGTGATGAGACCTTGTGTGTTCTTTTCGCGAAAATTTTCGGCCGCCGAGCGAAACTATGATGTTGGTAATCGGGAGCTTTTGGCCATGAAGTGGGCATTTGAGGAGTGGCGTCATTGGCTTGAGGGTGCCAGACATCAGGTGGTAGTTTTGACTGATGACAAGAATTTAATTTATTTGGAGTCTGCCAGGCGCCTGAATCCTAGACAGGCACGTTGGTCGTTGTTCTTTTCCCGGTTTAATTTTGTGGTCTCGTACTTACCGGGTTCTAGGAATGTGAAAGCAGATGCTCTTTCTAGGAGTTTTGAGCCTGACTCTCCTGGGAATTCTGAACCTGCTGGTGTCCTTAAGGATGGAGTGGTTTTGTCTGCTGTCTCTCCAGATTTGCGACGTGCTTTGCAAGAATTTCAGGCGGATAGACCTGATCGTTGTCCGTCTGGTAGACTGTTTGTTCCTGACGAGTGGACCATTAGAGTCATCTCGGAAGTTCATTCTTCTACTCTGGCAGGTCATCCGGGAATTTTTGGCACCAGAGATTTGGTGGCTAGATCTGGTGGCCTTCCCTGTCTCGAGATGTGCGTGTTTTTGTGCAGTCTTGCGATGTGTGTGCTCGGGCCAAGCCTTGTTGTTCTAGGGCTAGTGGGTTGTTGTTGCCCTTGCCTATTCCGAAGAGGCCTTGGACGCACATCTCTATGGACTTTATCTCGGATCTCCCTGTTTCTCAGAAGATGTCTGTCATCTGGGTGGTGTGTGACCGTTTTTCTAAAATGGTTCATTTGGTGCCATTGCCTAAGTTGCCTTCCTCATCTGAGTTGGTCCCTCTGTTTTTTCAAAATGTGGTTCGCTTGCATGGTATTCCGGAAAACATCGTTTCTGACAGGGGTACCCAGTTCGTGTCTAGATTTTGGCGGGCAGTCTGTGCCAGGTTGGGCATTGATTTGTCCTTTTCGTCTGCATTCCATCCTCAGACCAATGGCCAGACGGAGCGAACTAATCAAACTTTGGAGACTTATTTGAGGTGTTTTGTGTCTGCGGATCAGGATGATTGGGTCGCCTTTCTGCCGTTGGCGGAGTTTGCTCTTAATAATCGGGCTAGTTCTGCCACTTTGGTTTCTCCTTTCTTTTGCAATTCAGGGTTTCATCCGCGTTTTTCATCTGGTCAGGTTGAATCTTCGGATTGTCCTGGAGTGGATGCGGTGGTGGATCGGTTGCATCGGATTTGGGGACAAGTGGTGGATAATTTGGAATTGTCCCAGGAGAGGACTCAGCAGTTTGCTAACCGTCGTCGTCGTGTTGGTCCCCACCTTCGCGTTGGGGACTTGGTGTGGTTGTCTTCCCGTTTTGTCCCTATGAGAGTTTCTTCTCCCAAATTTAAGCCTCGGTTCATCGGTCCTTATAGGATTTTGGAGATTCTTAACCCTGTTTCCTTTCGTTTGGACCTCCCGCCATCTTTTGCTATCCATAATGTGTTCCATCGGTCGTTGTTGCGGAGATATGAGGTACCGGTGGTTCCTTCTACTGAACCTCCTGCTCCTGTGCTGGTGGAGGGTGAATTGGAGTACGTCGTGGAGAAGATCTTGGACTCCCGTATTTCCAGACGGAGACTTCAATATCTGGTTAAATGGAAAGGCTATGGTCAGGAAGATAATTCTTGGGTAACTGCCTCTGATGTTCATGCCTCGGATTTGGTTCGTGCCTTTCATAGGGCTCATCCAGATCGCCCTGGCGGTTCTTGTGAGGGTTCGGTGCCCCCTCCTTGAGGGGAGGGTACTGTTGTGTATCCGCTTTTTGGGCTCCCCTGGTGGTTGCTGGTGGTACTGGTGACTTGTTCGCACTTTGCTTCTTCTGTTCACCTGCTTCCATCAGTGTTTGGGAGTTTCCTATTTAGCCTTGCTCTCCAGTCATTTCCTTGCCGGTCATCATTGTAACCAGAGCCTTCGGTTGCATGTTCCTGCTACTAGTCTGCTGATCAGCTAAGTGGACTTTGTCCTTTTGTTTTGTACCTTTTGTCCAGTTTGCAGTTTTTGTAATTCTCTGTAGCTGGAAGCTCTTGCGGGCTGAAATTGCCACTCCTGTGTCATGAGTTGACACAGGAGTCTTAAAGTAATTTCAGGATGGTTTTTTAAAGGGTTTTCAGTTGACCGTGAAGTCCTCTTTTGTATCCTTCTGCTATCTAGTAAGTGGACCTCTCTTTGCTAAATCTACTTTCATACTGTGTATGTCTTTTCCTCTTAATTCACCGTTATTACATGTGGGGGACTGCTATCATCTTTTGGGGTATTTCCCTAGAGGTAAGCCAGGTCTGTTTCTTCCTCTACCAGGCGTAGTTAGTCCTCCGGCTGGCGCGTGGCATATAGGAAGCCGTAGGTATGCTCCCTGGCTACTGTTAGTTGTGTGGTAGATTTAGCTCACGGTCAACTCGAGTTTCCATCACCCGAGAGCTCGTTCATTACTTATGTGTTTTTTACGTTCCCTTGCCATTGGGAACCATGACAGTCTCCCATAGTTGAGGTCTACCTATGATGTAAATTACAGACGCCTCTCATCTTTTTAAGTGGTGGAACTTGCACTATTGCTGACTGACTAAATACTTTTTTGCCCCACTGTACGTGGGATGCCATGCCTGGCCTGATTTTTAAGGGTGACGGGTCCTTTAAAGGGCTCCAATCTCCCCACACCATCAATAGACGAGCACATGGAGTGTCGCCTCCATGTTTCCTTTTCTGCATCCAGGCCTAACGCCAGACAACCTGTCCTGTCCACCCGGAGACCTGAACTCTGTGGTTGTACAGAGGCACCCTTTTTTGGCGTACGAGCACCCCTCTGCATCACCACTATTTAGCGGATGATGCAAGAAGGCGGACAATTCCTTTCCACTTCCCTGTTAAGAGGTTGATGGATCGAGGGTTCCTAATTTTTATCTCTGCACCATCAAAAGAGAGCGGCGATGGCAAGAGACTATGACCTGCTGGAAGTAGCTGCACATTCTGCCACGGGCAGATTAACCGGGTAGAATCTCCTGTGATACACCTACCAGTATCCCTACCCGATGGGTCATCAATTAAAAATACCACGGACTGTCAGATAGCAACTCTGGTTAGTTCCGTCTTGCGGCTTCGGGTTCAGCGCTCTATCCTCGCTAGCTGCCGCATGGATTACTAGAGCAATGGTCTCCTGGCTGGAGACCTTAACTACCTTGATTCACACCAGTAACAACTGACCAATCAAATCTTTTGAGCGGGAGACTGAAAAAGGATTGTATAAGGATTGTCCAGCACAGTCTAGATCTAAGGGATCTTGGTTCCAAAAAGGGGAGCGAAAAGTAAGACCCTGGACCTCAAACTTCTAACAACCTTTGACATGGTCCTCCTTCTTCGGATGGAGTTCCTCCGCCCAGTCATTACTTCAACAGAAAAAGGTGCAGTTTCCGGCATCCATCGACATTCGGGATGCTTACCCTCTTCAAAAATTCCTTCGCCTTTCCATTCGTGAACAGCATTTTCAAGTCACAACCTTGTCCTTAGGCCTTGCTTCCGCACCCAGAGTGTTTGCAAGGGTCATGGCGGATGTCATGTTTCTCTTGCACCCTAGGGGCGTGCTCGTCTTGCCCTGTTTGGTCGACTGTCTAGCCGCCCTTCCAGGACTACGCTGAGTCGTCTATATCACTTGCGATACCCTCTCACCTGGGCTGGCAGCTACACTTAGACAAGTTCTCCTTATTTCCAGCCCAGCAGATATCCTTTTTGAGGATGATCCTGCACACTTCTAGAAGGATGGTAATTCTCCTTCGAGACAAGGTCATGGCCCTTCAACAGGGAGCTCGAGCAAGGAGAGTTCTGAGGACTTGATTACTTACCCTCTCATTTCATTCTATTTGCTAGGAGAGTTCTGAGGAAAAATGGTGACGACAATGGAAGCGGTTTCCTTCGCTCCGCTCGTTTTTAGCAAGTCAAACAGACTTTCAGACGATAGTCTCTGAGCTCCTTCTTCATCCAGGGCCTTTCTCCCGGTTCAATGGTTATAAGTAACTCCCAATGCCAGTCTTCTTCTCCCTATCATTGCTCTGGAGATCCGAACGGTAGTCCTACAGCAGGTCCACTGCCTTCTGGCGGGTTACCCTATCCGAATTCAATTGGATAATGCCACAGCGGTGCCATATGTCAATCGTCAATCATCTAGCAGGTATACACAGTCAGGCGCCATGACCGAGGTATCTCACATTCTCTGATGGGCCGAGATCTATCATTCAGTGATCTCGGCAGTATAACTCCCAGGAGTAGAACTCTGGACGGCAAACAAATTCAGACATCAGGGTTCCGCCTCAAGTCAGTGGGAACTTCTCCCCGAGGTCTTCCATCAGATCTGCCTTCACTGGAGCTCTCCAGTTGTAGGTCGAATGACGTCCAGACTGAATGCCAATGTACTCGTGTTCGTGGTTCGGCCTCGAGATCCAAGAGCCATCGCACTCCATGCTCTGGTTCTGCCATGGTACCAGTTTCCATAACTCCCCTTCCACTACTGTACTTCCGAAAGCCTTTCGGAAGCAGAAAGGGGCCCCAGTGATCCTCCGAGATCCACACTGGCCACGTCAGTTTTTGTTTGCGGAGCTAGTATCTTCCCGCCTTATCGCACCAAAACTGCAAGTAGGGACTTTCTCACAGGAAGTTTTCACATGTAGTTCTTCCCTATCGCATACCGTTAGACCATTGGGACCTTACTGGTCCTAGGAGCCTTACAGTAGACTCCTTTTCATCCGGGCAGACTTTACAGTCGCCCTTTTTTCTCTGCGACATCCTCAATCTGACGAGTCTTTCGAGCTAGCTGCTCTGCTCTTTCAGACTTTTTTTCCCATATTACCTTCAAGGAAGGTTGTCCTCAGGCCATCCCCATCGCTTGTTACCAAGGTGGTAATGTATTACCACTGTTATGAGGGCATAGTTCTTCCCTCATCTCTTTCGGCACCAGTACCCAAAATGGAATGAGTTCCCCATATTCTGGATGAAGTGAGTGCTCTGAGTAGGTACGTTTCGAAGATGGCATCCTTCCAACGGTTGGACGCTTTATTTGGGCTTCCTGACGGTAGAGGAAGGCTTCCTGACATTTTCAGGAAGGGTTTAGCCATTTCATTGGCCTTGATAACATGGTGAATTTGTTTCACCATCCAGGAGTCCTTCCGTGCTAGATGTCAGCCTATCTCCCTATCGAGGGTTCTAGGCACCAGGCGTCAGCAAGGCACGCCTGCAAGCTTACGGATTCGTCCAGTCCGCATGTATTCTTGAAGCACTATAATTCCCACACTTCCACAGATGTGAGTCTGGGCAGGCGGACTCTGCAGGCCACAGTGGCGCACTTGTAAGTAGCGGTTACACAGGGCCTGATCTGATGTTGTCCCCACCCAGGGACTGCTTTGGGACGTCCCACGGTCTGTGTCCCCAATGAGGCGAAAGAGAAATAGGGATTTTTGTGTACTCACCGTAAAATCTTTTTCTCCGAGCCATTCATTGGGGGACACAGCTCCCACCCTGGTATTAGCTTATGCTTGTTTTTATAATCTGATATGCTATACTCTCATATATAATATGACAGGCTGTAAGCTCAATCTGATATGCTATACTCTCATATATAATATGACATGCTGTAAGCTCATATGTTGTTATTGATCTACTGCTTTTGCACCGAACTGGTTAGCTGAGAGCCAGCAGGAGGGTGTATACTGCAGGGGAGGAGCTAACTTTCTTTGTATCACTTAGTGTCAGCCTCCTAGTGGCAGGAGCATACACCCACTGTCTGTGTCCCCCAATGAATGGCTCGGAGAAAAGGATTTTATGGTGAGTACACAAAAATCCCTATTTATGCGCTAAGTTTTCTCAATTTTTTTAGTTTTCTAGTGCAGTAATGCAGTTCAAATGACATATAGTTCATGTTTACATGCTATAGCACTACCGAGTGCTACTTTATTTGCTGGTTTGCAAAATGCATGTTTAGGAGCGATTCATGCACTGAAAATATGCTAATTAATTGAAATGATGCTTTTTTTAAGCATTCATAACAAAGCTTGACATACACTTTTGGTGCATTTTCTCATTTAGCATTTTGCAAGAAGAACTGAAGCATTTGTATGTGCATTTTGGCATGGTATCTGCACACAAAAAAAACACATAAAAATCTCAGTTTGCTCAAACCCTGGTAAAAAGCATTTGAGTATTTAAAGTGCAAATTACACTTTTTTAAAGAGGATTTTGGATCACCTCAAAAAGACTTGCATGAAGAGATCAGAGCTGGGCAAAGAGATGATGGTGATTGAGGAAGAGAGAAGTAATTAGGAAAGGAAATATTTGTCTTTTGTGGTGTAAGGAGGTGGAGGTGTGGTGCAAGGAGGTATTTCCCATGTTCACACTTGAAGACGTGTATTGGTGTAATGTGTTATGATGTTTGTGTGTGTAACAATTTGCATTGTTATGTTATATGTTGAGGTTGTGTTCTGCCCAGCAGCAGGGAAATAATAGGGCGAGAGTTAACATTTGGCACTAGCCCATTATGGGAGGGGCTAGGTGAGGAGACAATGGAGAGTTTCATGTCAGAATGTCAGACAGGAACTAGCCTTCAGTAGTAGCAAACCTCAGGTTTGGCTCAGTAGCAGAATTGTATGGAGTGGGTGTCACGGTGGCAAAAGGGGTGACAAAGGAGCCAGATAGTAAGACCCTGTATAGAAGAGACACCTGAAAGAAAAGTGAGTAGCAGTCTGGAGTCGGGACAGAAGTAGTGAGGAAGGAAGAAGTATCGGGGCCTGAGGCAGGAAGCCTAGTGGGACGGGACAGAGTTATCTGCCAGATAGATAACGGAACAAAAAGAGAAAGTGAAGCGAGACAAAGAGAAAATGCCCCACCTGGAAGTCCAGAGGAATCAGCAGGAAATGAAGTTGAGTAACTGCTATATTAGCACAGAAATTCTCCTATGGAAAAAAAAGACGTGGAGTATAGGACTCTTGATTACTGGAGTGGAGTGACGTTATTGCGAATGAGGGATGATTCTGAAGTAGTGTTCTGGGCTGTACAAAGAGCAGAGGAAGTAACCAAGAAAGATAGAGTGATTTCAGGAAAGGAGGAAATGTGTGTGATGATGTCGCTCGTTGTTAAAATAACGTCCTTGAAGATAAATGTTTAAGAAAGAGAATTTGGGCTTGACACCCTAGTCAGTTCAACGACTGCCCCAGGTGCACGGAACTCCGTCAGGATCTGATGTGGATTAGCAAAATACGAAGATAGGCGCTGCAGCTCCTAAAACAATTTCTTTATTCTTCCAAAAGTTAAAACATGACAGACGGCAGTGTCCTCTTTACATGTGGATAGGCACACCAGGCACTGGCGGCCAAGCTACACATTTCGATCCTAGTGTGGATCTTTGTCACAGCTGACATACTCTAAACATCATTAGCACTTTATATGTTAAACGGACCAATCATGTGACCATCTCACATCATGTGATAAAATTAGGAAAGGTCCGAACAGACAAAAGTGTTCGTTCTTCAACAATTATAACAATGTGCTGTATATATATATAGCATTTTTGAATGTTAAAACTTACATATAATTATTTAAAATATCAGCAGTAGTATAGACATTAGTAGTGGAACATTATCTCATTTCTTTTGTTGAGACCTGTCGGATGTCTTGTCTCTATGTTGTAAATCCAGAACGCCTCCCGTGTTAGTAGGCGTCTTTTCATATCTCCCCCGCACTTAACCCCTTAAGCCCCAAGGGTGGTTTGCACGTTAATGACCGGGCCAATTTTTACAATTCTGACCACTGTCCCTTTATGAGGTTATAACTCTGGAATGCTTCAACGGATCCTGATGATTCTGACATTTTTTTCTCGTGACATATTGTACTTCATGATAGTGGTAACATTTCTTCGATAAGACTTGCGTTTATTTGTGAAAAAAACGTAAATTTGGCGAAAATTTTGAAAGTTTCGCAATTTTCCAACTGTTTATGCCCTTAAATCACAGAGATATGTCACACAAAATACTTAATAAGTAACATTTCCCACATGTCTACTTTACATCAGCACAATTTTGGAACCAAAATTTTTTTTTGATAGGGAGTAATAAGGGTTAAAAATTGACCAGCAATTTCTTATTTTTACAACACCATTTTTTTTTTAGGGACCACACCTCATTTGAAGTCATTTTGAGGGGTCTATATGATAGAAAATGACCAAGTGTGACACCATTCTAAAAACTGCACCCCTCAAGGTGCTCAAAACCACATTAAAGAAGTTTATTAACCCTTCAGGTGTTTCACAGGAATTTTTGGAATGTTTTAATAAAAATCAACATTTAACTTTTTTTCACACAAAATTTACTTCAGCTCCAATTTGTTTTATTTTACCAAGGGTAGCAGGAGAAAATGGACCCCAAAAGTTGTTGTCCAATTTGTCCTGAGTACGCTGATACCCCATATCTGGGGGGGAACCACCGTTTGGGCGCATGGCAGAGCTCGGAAGGGAAGGAGCGCCATTTGGAATGCAGACCTAGATGGAATGGTCTGCAGGCGTCACATTGCGTTTGCAGAGCCCCTAATGTACCTAAACAGTAGAAACTCCCCAAAAGTGACCCCATATTGGAAACTAGACCCCCCAAGGAACTTATCTAGATGTGTTGTGAGAACTTTGAACCCCCAAGTGTTTCACTACAGTTTATAACGCAGAGCTGTGAAAATAAAAAATCATTTTTTTCCCACAAAAATGTTTTTTTAGCCCCCCAAATTTTTATTTTTCCAAGGGTAACGAGAAATTGGACCACAAAAGATGTTGTTCAATTTGTCCTGAGTATGCTGATACCTCATATGTTGGGGTAAACCCCTGTTTGGGTGCACGGGAGAGCTTGGAAGGGAAGGAGCAGAATTGGCTGGAATTGAGATCGGACGCCATGTCGCGTTTGGAGAGCCCCTGATGTGCCTAAACAGTGGAAACCCTCAATTCTAACTGAAACCCTAACCCTAGCCCACACCCTAACCCTAGCACTAACCGTAGCCCTAACCTTAGCCCTAACCCTAATGGGAAAATCCATTTTTTAAAATTTTATTATTTTTCCCTAACTAAGGGGTGATGAAGGGGGTTTGATTTACTATTTATAGCTTTTTTTAGCGGATTTTTATGAATGGCAGCTGTCACACACTAAAAGACGCTTTTTATTGCAAAAAATAGTTTTTGCGTCTACACATTTTGAGAGCTATAATTTTTCCATATTTTGGTCCACAGAGTCATGTGAGGTCTTGTTTTTTGCGGGACGAGTTGTCGTTTTTATTGGTAGCATTTTCAGGCTTGTGACATATTTTGATCGCTTTTTATTCCGATTTTTGTGAGGCAGAATGACCAAAAACCAGCTATTCATGAAATTCTTTTGGGGGGGCTTTTATACCGTTCCACGCTTGGTAAACTTGATAAAGCAGTTTTAGGCCAGGTTTACACTGCGTTTTAGCGGTCCGTTAGACGGACTACGTTAAACCGCGGTGTAACGCAGTCCGTTAATGCCGCCATTAAGCCCTAAGGCGGACGCATCGCTAGCGCACGCCCACAATGGGCGTGCGCTAGCGATGTGCCGTCATTGAGTGACGGACCCTGGGACGCGAGCTGCAGCGTTTCCAGGTCCGTCACTGCTAGCACAGATAGAGCATCTGCTAGCTCTATCTGCGCTAGCGATATGACAAGTCGGCACTTGTGTTAACAGCAGCCCGTTAGCGCATGTGTTGAACGGGCTGCTGTTAACGCAGTGTGAACCTGGCCTTATTCTTCGGGTCAGTACGATTACAGAGATACCTCATATATATCATTTTTTATTTTGTGGCGCTTTTATACGATAAAAACTATTTTATAGAAAAAATAATTATTTTTGCATCACTTTATTCTGAGGACTATAACTTTTTTATTTTTTCGCTGATGATGCTGTATGGCGGCTCATTTTTTTGCGGGACAAGATGAAGTTTTCAGTGGTACCATGGTTATTTATATCCGTCTTTTTGATCGCGTGTTATTCCACTTTTTGTTGGGCGGTATGATAATAAAGCGTTGTTTTCTGCTTTTTTTTTTTTACCGCGTTCACTGAAGGGGTTAACTAGCTGGACAGTTTTATAGGTGGGGTCACGGACACGGCGATACTAAATATGTGCACTTTTATTGTTTTTTTTTATTATTTAGATAAATGTATTTATGGGAACAATATATATATTTTTTCTTTATTTAGGATTTTTTTTTTTTTACACATGTGAATATTTTTTTTTTACTTTATAACATTGCCCCGGCTTGCTGCAGGCTTACCAGCGTTTGCTCTGAGCAGGCGCTAGTAAGCCACCGCCCTGCAGGACCCGGAAGTAGCCCCGTGGCCATTTTGGATCCGGGGACTGCAGGGAGGAGACGCTCGGTACAAGGTGAGTACATCGCCTTGTGCCAAGGGTCTCAGGGAAGCACGCAGGGAGCCCCCTCCCTGCGCGATGCTTCTCTGTACTGTCGAAATGCTGCGATCATGTTTGATCGCAGGGTTCCGGGTGTTAATGTGCCAGGAGAGGTCCGTGACCGCTTCTGGCACATAGTGCCGGACGTCAGCTGCGATAGTTGACACCCGGCCGTGATCGGCCGCACTCCCCCCGTGAGCGCGGCCGATAGCATACGACGTACTATCCCGTCGGTGGTCATACGGGTCCACCCCACCTCGGCGGGATAGTACGTCATATGGGATTAAGGGGTTAAAGTTTTTTAAGTGCTCTATTCCTGTAACAACTAAAGATGAAGTGTTGCCATTATGGTGGGAGATAAAGTGTTTAGAAGACATAGATATGTTACGATCCGTGCCATTGATTTTATTTATATCCCTGAGATGTTCACCGATGTGTAACATCCTAGGGTCCTGGTTGTTACAGTGGCATTGCTTTCCTCACGGGGAGAGTGATGACACGCTTGGAAGTGAGCAAAGATCTTCCTTATCAGGTAACCACAAACATACATGTTCACACTCCAGGCCAGAAGGGAGAGCTCTGATCCAGCTTGTGGGTGGCTCCCCTATATATATTCTGGTCTGGAGGGAATGTCGGCCAGTCTGTCAGAGGTAGTGATGGGCAGTCCGGCTCTTTTTGGTGATCCAGCTCTCATGGCTCCGCTCACCAAAAAGAGCCGGCTCTTTTTGGATCCTAAATGGATCCCTATTGAATTAATGTTAAGGCTTCCGAAACCACGCCCACCTTCCGCAGAAACTCCGCCCACTTGCTAGGAACCAATTAAATTGATGAGTGGGTGGAGTTTTGCTCAGGTGCGCGGAGTTACACCTGCTGAAGTCCAGGATTTTACGCCCAGTGAGAGCCATTCAGGGATTTTACTGGCTCTCACTGGCGTGCCGACTCCCATCCTTCACAGCAGGGAGTCGGCTCTTTGTGTCGGATCTGTCTGACGCTGTTCAGACCAGGTCGTCCGACAGACAGCGGTAATTCCGCTTTTGACCACTATTTGCTCATTGGCGTCTGCTAGATTTTATCTAGCTGTTTCGGGGTTAATTTACCTAATCCTTGGATTGGAAGCTGGGCCATGCCCACTGCCTTTAAATAGTTCTCCTGATCTTTGGGCGTCGCCGATTATAGCTTCTGTCTTGTGCGTTGTTATCTCGGTCTGGTGAGGAGAGCTGGTGGTTGGAGATTCGTTGCTGGTGGTGTATTTTCTTTTGTCTTATTTACTCCTTCCTATATTTGTATTTATTTTGCCCTGCACATTTATAGTGTATTCCTGAGTGACTGCGGCGTGGTGTATATTTTCCTTTATCCTTGTCTGTGCTTACTGTGGGTATTGGGGAATAACATCTTCACTGGGTGGTGGGCGGAGGTTTCAGCCTAGGGCTGAGCTCAGGAGACAGGGTGAGGTTCGAGGCCTGGACATGCACACCTTCAGTGTAAACTCCAGGTAGAGGGTCAGTCAGGATTTCCCTAGTCTGAGGGAAACTGCAGGGGCCCGGGTCATTAGCTCTCGCTCACCTAGTCTCTCTCAGACATTATAATCGGCCCAACAACACACAAAAAAAAAAAAGGGTTTATTTTTTTTGTGTTTCGTCATGGATCCCATGACTTCCATAACCCGCCAGTTGGAGGCGCTGTCCCTACAGGTCACGGAGTTGAGGGGGGCAGTACAGCAACAGGGACTAGCATTGTCTAATGTGCAAGCTGGAGCGACAGGAAGAGTTGCTGAGCCTAAATTTCCTTTGCCTGAAAAATTTGCTGGTGAACGCAGTAAATTTGTTTCTTTTCGTGAAGCTTGCAAACTATATTTCCGTATGCGCCCGATATCTTCAGGTAATGAGGATCAGCGTGTGGGCCTGGTGTTGTCATTGTTAAGCGGGGATCCCCAAGCATGGGCGTTTTCTTTGCCATCTGATTCTGCTGCATTTGACTCTGTGGAGAGTTTTTTTTCCTGTCTTGGGAAAATCTACTATGAACCTGACAAAATGGCTCTAGCAGAATCTAAGATATGCTCTATTCGCCAGGGGGAGCGAGTTGCAGAGGATTACTGTTCTGAATTTCGTCGCTGGGTGATCGATACACAATGGAATGATCCAGCATTGCGGAGTCAGTTTATACATGGGATTCCTGGAAGGGTTAAAAAAGCCCTTCTGATGTACGAGACTCCTGCTTCTCTAGATTCCGCCATGAGTCTGGTTGTCCGCATTGATCGCCGTTTGCGTCAGGGGGAGCATGTGACACAGCCTATGGGAGAGGGTTTAGGTTCACGTGAGGTTGCTGCAGGTGAGCCCACGGAGCCTATGCAAATCGCAGGGGTGTCACATGTGAAGCGTCCAGTCCCTGAGCTCAGGAAGCAGGGAGCCTGTTTTTACTGTGGTAAAACGGGTCATTTTATTAACATCTGTCCTCTGCTGCCTAAGAAAAACGCAACGGCGGAAAACTTCTAAGCTCAGAGGGTGTGGAGGAGACCAGTCTGAGCTTATGTATATCCTCCATGGTGGTTCAGTGGATAGTGGTTCAGCCACAAATCTCATTGATGAGGAGTTTGCGCGCACGGCAGGTTTTAGGATTGAAAAACTGTCTCATCCTATCCGCGTGGTCACCATCAATGCTGCTCCTCTCTCTCAGGGGGAGATTACTGAATTTGTGGCTGAGGTGAAACTCCACATTGGAGTTCTACATTCAGAGCGGGTTACATGTAAGGTGCTCAGGAATCTTCCTGCTCAGGTGGTTTTGGGTTTTCCTTGGTTGTCTATGCACAACCCGGTAATTGACTGGAAAACTCAGGACATAATTCGGTGGAGCGAGTTCTGCCAGGAGAATTGCCTGGCCACATGTGTGGCTGCGGTGACTTCAAGCGTTCCGGAGTCACTTCCGGATTTTGTGGATGTGTTCTCTGAGAAGGGTTGTTCAGAGTTGCCGCCACATCGTCCTTATGACTGTTCTATCAGGTTTAAACCAGGGGCCAAATTGCCTAAAGCAAGGATGTTTAAGATCTCCGGTCCGGCGAGACAAGCGTTAAAAGATTACATTGCTGAAAGCTTGAGCAAAGGGCACATCAGGCCGTCATCCTCGCCGGTGGCAGCAGGGTTCTTCTTCGTGAAGAAGAAAGATGGCGGATTACGCCCGTGTTTGGATTTCAGGGAGTTGAACCAGATTACGGTTCGTGATCCATACCCTATGCCTCTGATACCAGATTTGTTCAACCAGGTGGCAGGTGCTAAGTGGTTTACCAAGCTTGACCTCAGGGGGGCGTACAACCTCATAAGAGTCCGTCAAGGTGATGAGTGGAAGACGGCTTTTAACACCCCTGAGGGTCATTTTGAAAATTTGGTGATGCCGTTTGGGTTGACTAACGCACCTGCAGTGTTCCAACATTTCATCAATGATGTGTTCTCGCATGTTTTGGGGAAATTCGTTATCGTTTACCTAGATGACATTCTCATATATTCTTGCGACCGTGATACTCATTTAGATCATGTCAGGCAGGTGTTACAGCTTCTCAGAGAGAATAAGCTGTATGCTAAACTTGAAAAATGTGTATTTTGTGTTCAAGAGTTGCCTTTTTTGGGTTATATTGTGTCTGCTTCTGGTTTTAAAATGGACGCCGCTAAGGTGCAGGCGGTGCTGCGTTGGGAACGTCCTGATAACCTGAAAGCACTTCAGCGGTTCCTTGGGTTTTCTAACTACTATAGAAAATTTATCAAGGATTTTTCCATCATTGCTAAACCGCTAACTGACATGACTAAAAAGGGTACCAATTTCTCCGTTTGGCCTGAGGCTGCTGTGCGCGCATTTGAATTTCTTAAGAACAGTTTTGTTTCAGCCCCCATTCTTGTGCAGCCAGACGTATCTAAACCCTTTGTTGTGGAAGTCGATGCGTCTGAGGTAGGTGTGGGGGCGGTACTATCTCAAGGCTCATCTTTGAGTGGTTTGCGTCCGTGCGCCTATTTCTCCAAGAAACTGTCGTCCGCCGAACGTAACTACGATATCGGCAACAGGGAGTTGTTGGCAATTAAGTTGGCCTTTGAGGAATGGCGACACTTCTTGGAGGGGTCGGTACATCAGGTAACTGTTATTACCGATCATAAGAATCTGCTGTATTTGGAGTCTGCCAAGCGTCTGTCCCCCAGGCAGGCTCGCTGGGCATTGTTTTTCACGCGGTTCAATTTTGTAGTCACTTACAGACCGGGGTCTAAAAACACTAAGGCGGATGCTCTGTCCAGGTGTTTTCCGGGGGGAGAACCTCGGGAAGATCCAGTACCCATCCTCCAAAAGGGTGTTGTGGTTTCGGCTCTCACTACCGAGGTTGAGGCTGAGATTGCCGAGGCTCAGGAGGAGGTACCATCTGAGCTTCCCGTCAACAAATCTTTTGTACCGCTTCATCTCCGCCTAAAGGTTTTGGCGGAGCATCATGATGCTGTCCTGGCTGGTCACCCAGGGGTTAGAAGTACCTTGGAGTTGGTGTCACGTCGGTTTTAGTGGCCCAAGATCCGACAGGACATGGTCTCATACGTGTCAGCTTGTACCACGTGCGCTAGGGCTAAGACGCCTCGCTCCCGTCCTGTTGGCACACTACTTCCTCTTGAGGTACCTAGTAAGCCATGGACGGAAATCTCCATGGATTTCATCACTGATGTGCTCTCATCAGCTGGAAACACGGTCATCTTGGTGATTGTTGATCGGTTTTCTAAAATGTCGCACTTTGTGTCTTTGCCTGCGTTGCCTAACGCTAAGACTCTGGCCCAAGTATTTGTGCAGGAGGTGGTCAGACTACATGGGGTTCCGTCTGACATCGTGTCTGATAGGGGGTCTCAGTTTGTGGCAAAAATTTGGAAAGCATTTTGCTCACAGCTGGGGATCAAGTTGTCTCATTCTTCGGCGTTTCATCCTCAGTCAAATGGTCAGACTGAGCGTATGAACCAAAATTTGGAACAGTACTTACGCTGCTTTGTCTCTGATAACCAGGAGGAGTGGTCTACCTTTCTTCCTTTGGCTGAGTTTGCCATCAATAATCACCGCCAGGAGTCGTCTGGGGAGTCTCCGTTTTTTTGTGTTTACGGGCTACATCCTCAATTTTGTACCTTGAGTCAGAGGGGCTCTTCCGGCGTTCCGGAGGAGGACCAGTTAGGAACACAATTGTCATCAGTCTGGAGGAGAGTTAAACAGCGCCTGTTGAGTGTGGGTGCTAGGTACAAACGTGTGGCTGACAGTAGGTGTGTGCCAGGTCCGGACCTGAGTGTGGATGACTGGGTGTGGTTATCCACAAAAAACATAAGACTCAAAATACCATCCCTTAAATTGGGTCCACGCTTTACAGTACTTGGTACATTGGCGTGGTTATGGGCCTGAGGAGAGGTCCTGGGTACCAGCCTCGGACGTTCATGCTGACCGGCTGGTCAGGTTTTTTCACCGCCGTCTTCCGGACAAGCCGGGTCCTATTAGCCGTGAGGGCCCTGGGGTCCCTCGTAGAAGGCGGGGTACTGTCATGTCGGACGCTGTTCAGACCAGGTCGTCCGACAGACAGCGGTAATTCCGCTTTTGACCACTATTTGCTCATTGGCGTCTGCTAGATTTTATCTAGCTGTTCCGGGGTTAATTTACCTAATCCTTGGATTGGGAGCTGGGCCATGCCCACTGCCTTTAAATAGTTCTCCTGATCTTTGGGCGTCGCCGATTATAGCTTCTGTCTTGTGCGTTGTTATCTCGGTCTGGTGAGGAGAGCTGGTGGTTGGAGATTCATTGCTGGTGGTGTATTTTCCTTTGTCTTATTTACTCCTTCCTATATTTGTATTTATTTTGCCCTGCACATTTATAGTGTATTCCTGAGTGACTGCGGCGTGGTGTATATTTTCCTTTATCCTTGTCTGTGCTTACTGTGGGTATTGGGGAATAACATCTTCACTGGGTGGTGGGCGAAGGTTTCAGCCTAGGGCTGAGCTCAGGAGACAGGGTGAGGTTCGAGGCCTGGACATGCACACCTTCAGTGTAAACTCCAGGTAGAGGGTCAGTCAGGATTTCCCTAGTCTGAGGGAAACTGCAGGGGCCCGGGTCATTAGCTCTCGCTCACCTAGTCTCTCCCTGACAGGATCGTTCACAGATGACACATCACTAGTCAGATGGACAGAGCACAGTTAGTTCCTGTCAGAGAGGCAGAGGAGAAGGAATGACTGAAGGAGCCAGGAAAGTGCTACAGCTCCTGGACAGAAATAACACAGAAGGAAGAACAGATTGTAGTGAGCGTGCAGGAGAGCAAAGCGCAGAAGAGTGACAACTGGAGAGGACAGTTGCGGTTGGGCTACCTTCCTGCAGAGCGCAGATTCCGGTAGCTGGAAGACCGAGGTTGTGTCGGACTCTAGGAGGCACAGGAGAAACTGGTAGGACAGCTGGACTACACATCACCTGTCAGCCCTAATTCCCAGGAGACACAGTGGCGCATAGAGCTCGGGTCATGATAGAGACCCTGTAAAAATGCTCAAGCCACCTGTCATATGGGTTAGGCCTCTTTCCCACTTCTGTTTTTTAAAATCACTCACAATCTGTCAAAATGTTGAAAAGACGGATCCTGTGCAGATTGTAAAAAACGGATGCACTGGATCCTTTTTTTTGACGGATCCGTAGCGTTTTCTAAGCGATCTGTAGCATCACTTGGAAAACTGATTGACAGGTTGGTCTCCCTTGTCAAACATAGTGTTTGACAAGTGTGACCAACTTTTTACTATTGATGCTGCCTATATGCAGCATCAATAGTAAAAGATATAATGTTAAAAATAAAAAAATAAAAATAAATCTTGATATTCTCACCTTCGGGCGTCCACCGCAGTGTTCCCGCGGCCTACCCAATGCTCACGATGCTGCCATTCCCAGTAATGCATTGCGAAATGACCCAATGACGTCGCGGTCTCGCGAGATCGCTACGTCATCACAGGTCATTCTTGAACTCGCTTCCAAGCTGGCCGGACCCTGCCTGTACCTGTAATCCGGGACCCTGGACTGTGACTGCCTGAAGTCTTCAGTAAACCAGGTAAAGAGACTGCAAACCTGTGTCCTCCATTTCTTTATACACTACCCACCATCACCAGCTACACACGGGGAGCCCTGGGGACCCAATTTCACCTGTGGGAAGTTATACCATCTTAGCTGCCATAACACCACCCCAGAGGACCCTTAAGCAGCGTCGGTCCCCACTGACCGAATACCACAGGTGGCGTCACGAACACAAACTTTATTCAAAACCCCTTTAAAGACTTCTCCTTTAACATGGGCGTCCAGGGCCACGGACCTGGTCGCCACCACTGTGACATTCCCCTTTAAGCACCGGACTCAGTTCCAAGTACTCCACGTCCCTGGCGGGCAATCCAGATGCGCGTTTTAAGTTTTCTCATAGTGTGACCTACATAAATTAAGCGACATATGGTACACTCTATTTTATATATTACATTAGTCGAATTACAGTTGATGAACTGATTAATGTTGTACATCTGTGTCTCATTAGAATTTTTAAATGTTTTTAAAACTAGACGTATTTACACATTTTACATTTACTACTGCCGCATTTATAAAAACCTTTGAAGTTTAACCAATTGTGTGTTGGGGATTTAGATAAAAATGCTCCTGGTGACTATTGCCAATACTATGAGCTCACCTGGATACAACATTGACTCATAGTAATTTGCTGCATAGTAATTTAAAAAAACGCAATTACCCACGTCCTTGTTTAAATGGAGTTACTGTGCTGGTCAGTGTTAGGCTGGGTTCACATTGCGTTAATGGCAATGCGTTAAGGGCATCCATTACATAGCGGCACTAACGCTATGTAACGGATGTGTTAGCGCACCCATTGACTGCAATTCTGTAGCGCATCGCTAACGCATGTCATAATGTGCTAGCGATGTGCCGTCATTCTGTGACGGACCCTTGGATGCAGTCTGCAGCGTTTCGGGGTCCGTCACTGCGAGCGCTGATGTGGCATCTGTGCTAGCGCCATCGCATAATGCGATCTTTGACGGCACTTGCGTTAGCACAGTCCGTTTAAAGCACGCGTTGAACGAAATGTGAACCTGGCCTTAGTGATACAGTGGAAATGTGAGATATATATATCCATGCAAGGGGGATTTATAGCCAAAAGAGGGATTGCAAACAAGTCCGTTGGTGGCACAGTTGTGCCTGCAGATCAGGCAGTTTCCCTGGAGTTGCTGCAGGAGCCAGCATTGGTGGCTAAATGGGAAATTCTGACACAGACATGTCTGACCAGAAAGAGCAGCTCTTTTGGACCCCAGTGCAAAAAAAAAAAATTTCCCTCGGTGTGGATTGTATGTATACACCCTCATATTTATCTACCTCAACGATACTACATGTTCAAATTCTAGAGAAGAACCTACAAAGGGCGACATTGTGATCAAGGCCACTGATTGGCCGAAACGTTAAAATTTTCTCTTGTCGCCTCACTTTTCACCAATAAATTATCCACTTGAAGCAAATCTTATCCTGTACGAGTGCAGTGATTATATATTTTATTATCAATGGGACTACTGGCTCCGTTCACTAGCACCGTCACCTCCACAGAAGTCGAGTGCTAGCCTTCTTCTTCTTCTAACACGGGAGGCGTGATGGATTTACAACATAGAGACAAGACATCCGACAGGTCTCATCAAAAGAAACGAGATAATGTTCCACTACTAATGTCTATACTACTGATGATGATATTTTAAATAATTATATGTAAGTTTTAACATTTAAAAAAGCTATATATACAGCACATTGTTATAATTGTTGAAGAACGAACACTTTTGTCTGTTAGGACCTTTCCTAATTTTATCACATGATTGGTTCGTTTAACATATAAACTGCTAATGATGTTTAGAGCGTGTCAGCTGTGACAAAGATCCACACTAGGATCGAAACGCGTCGCTTGGCCGTCAGTGCCTGGTGTGCCTATCCACATGTAAAGAGGACACTGCCGTCTGTCATGTTTTAACTTTTGGAAGAATAAAGAAATTGTTTTAGGAGCTGGAACGCCTATCTTCGTATTTTGAAGATAAATACCTACTATCTGCTCTGTACTATAGCTCACACCAAGTTATTCTTCAGTTAAAATATGCTTATTAATGAACTATGGTCTTCCTCACTGAAGTCTGTAACATCTGATCCTTTCCTGCTGAAAACATTGTGAAAATGCTGTCTGCAAGGGTGTATCGACACTACAGCC
Organism: Ranitomeya variabilis; assembly: GCF_051348905.1. NCBI lineage: Eukaryota > Metazoa > Chordata > Amphibia > Anura > Dendrobatidae > Ranitomeya > Ranitomeya variabilis. The sequence goes on from NC_135233.1 coordinate 468,180,977, forward strand.
AAGGCTCGTGCACCCAGTCGGGACCCCAGCCTCTATGTAATGTGCCGGGGCGTTAGAGACGAGTGCATCGCCCAAGCCAACTTCCCGCGCCACGTTACATTGGAAAATTCCTAACAATGTTTGCTCAGGATTAACAATGTATTTTCCTGCTGACGACAATTATAGGAATTCAGAAATGAAAGTGAAAGTGAATCACCTGGAGTATAAAAGAGTCCTGTGTGTTGTGTTACTTGTAGTGTTAGGAAGAACCAGCGGTCTTGTAAGTAGTGTATATTTTAATGCAATGGTCACAATGATAGGTTATTAGATAATTAGATTATGTTTCTGTGCTACTTTTTCTTCATTGCTTGTTTCCTCTTATTTCCATCAGACAGTCTCTTTATTCTGTAGGAAGATTTTTTCACATTTGCAAGTTTATCTTAAAAGAAATTAGAAGGTGAATATCTGCATTTACAATAAGTTGAGCTATCTGATAGAGAAAGCCATATAATGAAAACTCACATAAAGGCTGTGTGCCTATGGCATGAAATAACGACCCATCATAATTAATATAGCAGACAGCAGAAAAAATATTTAGGAGCAACTCTTTCCCTTTCAGACCCAACCTATAACAAATAGTGCAGCAAACTGCAGCAATGCATTGCTCTTCTCATTTGATTTTCATTTGGTGTACTACTCATAATAGATTGGAACTGAAATGCAAAAAATTAGAAAAAAACGTTGTCTTAGGCCACGTTCACACATTCAGTATTTGGTCAGTATTTTATATCAGTATTTGTAAGCCAAAACCAGGAGTGGGTGACAAATGCAGAAGTGGTGACGCGTTTCTATTCTTCTTTTCCTCTGGTTTTTTTCACTCCTAATTTTGACTTACAAATACTGATTTATTAAAATTAAAGGTAAACGCAAATCATTGCACAATAAAAAGTGCATGTGTCCAAAACACGTTTGCCTTGATTTTTTAACATATTTTTTATTCGTGGCGGTTTTCTTTCTCCTTTTGGCATATTTTTTGTTCTAATAAAATCTTGGATTTTTATTGCCACGGTGTGACAGTAGGAAAGTCGGGGAGGAGGGGCGCTATATTTTCCCTTGTCCTTTAATCTAGGGAGGCCCTTGTCTATCATTAACCCAGGGTTCCCCAGAAGGTGGAGATTCACAGGTCTCGTATCTCTCTGTGCTCCTTTGATATGCTACGTAACTCCCATCCTTCCCCCGGGGAGGAAATGGGAAGGAGTAAATGGGATACACCGGCTGGACAGACAGGGGGAAACCAAGGCACAATCAAATGACAGACACACAGGACAAAATACAAAGGGAAAGTGCACAGTAAAGAAGCAGAAAAGCAACATGAAAGAACGCCAGAAGGAGATGGTAGAGGTATTCACAACACACTGCAAGCAGCAATCGCAAGATAACAACAGCGACTCTCCAGAACACTTTCTCCAAAAAAGCCAGGAACAGAATGAAGATTCTATTGCTGTCATGGAACGAAGCCAGACACAGGTTTATATAATGCAAGGATGTGGTTCCAATAAGCAGAACAGCCAATAGACAAGTGGGAAATGTAAATACTTTCCATGCCACAAGAAACCTGTTATCTCATGAATGGCCAAGTAGATTTAAGGTACCTTCACACTAAACAACTTTACAACGAGAACGACAACGATCTGTGACGTTGCAGCGTCCTGGATAGCGATCTCGTTGTGTTTGTCACGCAGCAGCGATCTGGATCCCGCTGTGATATCGCTGGTCGGAGCTAGAAGTCCAGAACTTTATTTGGTCGTCAGATCGGCGTGTATCGTCGTGTTTGACAGCAAAAGCAACGATGCCAGCAATGTTAAACATGGAGCTAACGACCTGTGAGAACAATAAGTGAGTCACCGCTACGTCACAGGATCGCTCCTGCATCGTTGTGGAGCTGCTGTGTTTGACATCTCTACAGCGACCTAAACAGCGACGCTGCAGCGATCGGCTCGTTGTCTATATCGCTGCAGCATCGCTGAGTGTGACGGTACCTTTAAAGAGGACCTGTACTCATCTAATCTGATCTTCTAATCTCAGATCTACGACAGTTAGCTTTTTTTACGAATCTGTGTCAGCAGCGGGGTCCTCTTTGATCTCCTGTTATAGCTTTTCATTTCATTCAAATGTAGACGGACAGTTCGCGCTGACACATGCACCCTGAGCTTGCAGGACAGCTTTAATTTTTTTGGAACTTGACTGGGGCTGCTTATCCACCATCCGGACTATCATGGGTTGCAACCTTTTATCAATTTTTTTCTGCCGTCCACACCTAGGGAGATTAGCTACGGTGCCATGGTGTAACAATATATAGGTACTAAGGAATCTGATAGCGTGGGATAAAACCAGTCTGAGAGCAAAGCTGCAGTAAAAGATGTATTTAAACAAAACAGAAATGCAAACAGAACTAACATAGATATTCCTGCAATTGTAATGACGTGCTCAGCACAATATGGTAATCACAGCACAGTGAATAGCGGGACGCGACCGCTAATATGAACCAGTCCAGCAAGGATATGACGAGGGGGCAAACAAGACACTTGACAGTAGGTTATCAGTGGAAATGCACACAGTACTTAAACTTGGGAATCCAGCAGAAGTGAAGTAGAAATGCACACAGTACTTAAATGAGGAAGTCCAGCAAAACTTGATCATATGTGTGCACAGCACTTGTTTGTGGAAGTTCAATAATATGCAGGTGGTGCATTGAGCATGAAGTCCTGGTGAAAGAGGATGAAGGGAAAAAGAGGGAGAAGCGCTATCTAAGTGTAGTAGATGAGTACAAAACTATTTTGGTGAGAAAAGCAACACTAGAACCTTGCTCACCTGGTGTGGTTGTGCAAAGAGGCACAACACTGGGAAAAGATTAGCAAACAAGGGAAATCCTTCCTGCCAGTCACAGCAGGTCCAGAGGAGAGATGCAGCTGAAAGGGGCGAAAGCAGACCAACGAGTAGTGAGCAGCTGAAGCAGGGAGTTCTCCAGACCACAGGCAGAAGCTCAGGAGCCAGCAGCACAAAATACTCAGGCAAAGAGCACCACATGACTCGGACTTAAATAATCAGGACAGACAGGAAGTTCCATGACAGGGTGAGATCCAAGACTCCATCTTGGATCAGGGCGAACAGGAACAAGGGAAGTCCGGGATCCTTACACATGGGTTGTAAACGTCTTGGTTATGTTGCTCAATGGAACATCAAGATCTCTGGAGATGGACTTGTAACCTTGAAATTGTTGACCTTTTTAAACCATTTTGGTTCTCCAGTCCTCACACAGTTCTCTTTTCTTTCTGTTCTCCTTACTAAAGGTACCGTCACATTAAGCGACGCTGCAGCGATATAGACAATGATGCCGATCGCTGCAGCGTCGCTGTTTCGTCGTTGTGTGGTCGCTGGAGAGCTGTCACACAGACAGCTCTCCAGCGACCAACGATGCCGAAGTCCCCGGGTAACCAGGGTAAACATCGGGTTACTAAGCGCAGGGCCGCGCTTAGTAACCCGATGTTTACCCTGGTTACCAGTGTAAATGTAAAAAAAACAAACACTACATACTTACATTCCGGTGTCTGTCGCGTCCCCCAGCGTCCGCTTCCCTGCACTGTGTAAGCGCCAGCCCTAAAGCAGAGCGGTGACGTCACCGCTGTGCTCTGCTTTATGGCCGGCCGGCGCTGACACAGTGCAGGGAAGCGGACGCCGGGGGACGCGACAGACATCAGAAGGTGAGTATGTAGTGTTTGTTTTTTTTACATTTACAATGGTAACCAGGGTAAATATCGGGTTACTAAGCTCGGCCCTGCGCTTAGTAACCTGATGTTTACCCTGGTTACCAGTGAAGACATCGCTGAATCCGTGTCACACACACTGATCCAGCGATGTCAGCGGGTGATCCAGCAACGAAATAAGGTGCTGGCCTTCTAGCTCCGACCAACGATGTCACAGCAGGATCCTGATCGCTGCTGCGTGTCAAACACAACGATATCGCTATCCAGGACGCTGCAACGTCACGGATCGCTATCGTTATCGTTGTTAAGTTGTTCAGTGTGAAGGTACCTTAAGTGTGGCACACACAGACACACAATGCAAAGATTGAGCCAACGTCTACCTTTTTTATGTGATTTCAGGTATGATTTTCCTATTGCCCACTTGTCACATGTGAATTTGAACGAGCATCAAATGCTTGAAACAAATTTGCTTACTCACAATTTTGGAAAAGTGCCAACATTTTTTTTTTGACCATTTTTGGGGGTTTGTGTGAAATTATGTTCAATTTGACTTCTTTCTCTTTTTTGTGTTGTTCCAATACACAGAAACAGGAAATAAACTTGTGTATAAGATAACATGAGCAAATGCAATCGTTTTAGGGTAGAAGTACTTCATTTCATTTTTTGGAGTGCCAACACTTTCGCCACGACTGTTTAGTTGCTATTTAAGCTCATAATTATTTCTATATTCCGTAGGCAAATTTATAACAGTGAAGGTAATCCATAGAAAACAGGAGCCATGCCATGCAAGGTAAGTGTAGGTGGCAGATTTTCGACAGGTCTACTTTAGATTACCATAGTATTATCATGAACATAATTTTTGAAGAGCAAAAGTCAATTGCAAAACTTGACACCCTTCACTTTTACATTCTAGTTGTAACATCCAACATGAATCTATGTGTATATATAAACCTATAAAGAGGACATTACAGATAAATGCTCAGCCATCAAAATATATAATAAACCAAAAAGAAGATGGACTCCAAAAGCTAAAAAATTACAATTTTATTAAAGAACCATAAAAACAATACATACAAATAAAGTATATCAATAAAGACAAGATTTATAATAGATAGAGAAGAAGCGACACTAGTGCCGCATACACATATATCCTGCTAGAGTATGTGAGACCCAATTATCACATTTGTATACAACTATCCTGGCAACAGTAGCGTGACAGTTCACATCTATTATAAATCTTGTCTTTATTGATATACTTTATTTGTATGTATTGTTTTTATGGTTCTTTAATAAAATTGTAATTTTTTAGCTTTTGGAGTCCATCTTCTTTTTGGTTTATGAATCTATGTGTGTATGTGGCTTCCCAATTGTTCCTATAGAAATACTAGCCAAAATATCTCTATAACAGGAAATACACAGTTCATAACTTGTAATGTTTGAAATAACCTTTAAATAAGGTTTGACTTTAATAAAATGCATAAATACAGAATAGAAATATCAAAAGCTATGAAAAAAAATAATTTGCTTGATATTGATAAAATCCAGGTCCTTATTCAAATTAGATGTAGAGATGCAGAAAACCCTGTTTACTATCACATCTGCACCTGTTTTTTAACACGTTTTTGGTGTTTTGGTCCTTTTTGTTAATTTGCACCAAATTCCCCTTTCGACTGTTCAAAAAGTCACAGTTTGTCTCAAATGTTCTCCAGTCCTATCATGAAGTGATTGTATTTTCGCCAGGAATTGTTACATAATTTTATTCTGCAAAACATATGACTTTTTGCACTAAAAAAGTCTTAGATTTTGTTAAAGACATAAAAAATGAGTATTTTCGTGCACCATTTTAATAAAATCCCTGTCCCCCCAAATAAAAAAAAATCCAAGAAAATGCCACAATACAAAAAAAAGAAAAGCATCTGAAAATAGCTGCAAATGATGAGCAGGGCCCAAAAATTTTCAATACAAAGTACATCTTCAACTACCTAAGGAGGAAGAGAAAATTACTTCTAGTAATGGATACGCTTTAAATTTACCGTATTTTGTTTTTCTCAAAGGGACCTTTACCACAACCAGGCGATTTGATTGAATTTGACCATTGTTATTATCATCATTGGGGAGTATGTGTTGGAGACGGTAAGGTTGTTCATTTAACAGGTAAGGCCTCCTTCATACATCCTGGTGATTCCTGTACAGTAAAAAACAGTATTGGTGAGATCCGTTGTCCGTATGCCATCCATATGTACGCATGTGACATTCATGTATCCGTTTGCTGTCCGTGTGTCACATTCATGTGCCGTAAGTGTGTCCATGTGACACGTACTCACTCCTGGGAAAAAGCAATACAGTTTGCGCTGATTCCAAGTGCCAGGTGCTAAAGGCAGCTCACATTATTGTCTCCTGGTGGCATTGAGATCCAATATAAGCTCTGAGCCACCCCAGAAATGGCACATCCATAAAATGCACCAAATCTGGCACTTAGCCTTGTTCTTCCCACTTGGCAATGACAAGTGGGGTAATAGGATTGGGGTTGATGTCAGCCTTGTATTGTCAGCTGACATCAAGCCCAGGGGTTAGTAATGGAGACGCGTCTATAAGACAACCCCCATTACTAACCCCATATTAAGCTTGGAAATAAACACACAGAATGAATAAAATCCTTTATTTGAAATAAAAATCAACACCCTGTTTTACACATTTATTTAAAAATAAAAACTGTTATACCCACCTTACGCCTATTCCATTGAATCCCATGTCCCCTGTAAAAGAAAATAACAACCATAATACTCAACTTATGTCTAATCCATTGAAGCCATTGTCCCTCGTAAACAAACAAAAATAATAAACAACCATATCCCTCACCTGTTTAAAGTGAGGATTAGCAATATTGTCCCACACTGTAATCCCTCTACGATATCTGGTTTAGAACCTGAATGGTGGCTAATGCGACCATCCAGGCTGAATACCATGAGAAAATGAGGTGCTGCAAGTACAGCTTTAGTGACGAGCAGTGACGTCAAAGAGGTTATCGCAGGTCACTGAAGGTGCGTTCCCAGGCTCACTTCACTAGGAGTGACCCGATGAACTGTGCTGACCTCAATGAGAAAATTCTCATGGTGATCTCATTGAGGTCACCACAGTTCATTGTCCCAGCTCACAGTGAAGTGAGTCTGGGAACGCATCTGTCACTGAAGCTGTGCTTGCAGCACCTCATTCTCGCATGGTTTTCAGGCTGGACAGTTGCATCTTGGTACCATCCAGGTTGAAAACGATTTTTCCCCTGACAAAGATTACAGTATAGGACAGAACATCAGACAGGTAAGGGATATTGTGTTTTGTGTTTTTTTTTACTTTATTACAGGAGACAAGGGCTTCAATGGAATGAGCATTAGGTGAGTATAACTGTGTTTGTTATTTTTAAGTAAAAATGGAAAAGTGTGTTTTGTTTTCATTTCAAATAAAATACTTTATACGTGCTGTGTATTTATTTTCAATATAACTATAAGATTAGTAATGGATAGGTGTTTTATAGATGCCTCTCCTTTACTAACCCGTGAGCTTGATGTCATCAGACAATACAAACTTGACATCATCCCCACACATTCTATTCCACTTGCCACTGCTACTAGGCAAGTGGGAGGAGCCGGGCAAACCACCACAGTTGGTGCATCTAGTAGATGAACCTTTTCTAGGTAGCTGCGAGCTGCTATTTTTAGGCTGAGGGGGTCAATATCCATGGCACCTTACCAGCCTGAGAATACCAGGCCCTAGCTGTCTGCTATAGGAAGGCTGGTTATCAAAAATGGGGGGGGACACCACACCGTTTTTTTTTTTAATTATTTATTTAAATAATTAAAAAAAAAAAACAGCATGGGGACCCCTCTATTCTTGATAACCAACCTTGCTGAAGCCTGAATCTGACAGCTGAGGATTGCAACCCCCAGCTGTCAGTTTTGCCTGGATGGTTATCAAAAATACAGGGGAACCCACGTCGTTTTTTTAATTTATTTATTTATTTATAGCACATGAATAGTCTCATCTGCCGGCGCCTGCTCTGTTATTTAGTTACAGCAGGTGTAGGCTGATGAGAGTAGTAGTCCCATCAGCCACTGCCTGCCTCACTGTTATCAATTGTGTATAACTCTGAACATTCTCACCTGCTCGCACTGATCGCTGGAAGAGCAGGGGAGAGTAATGATGTGAGCAGTCTTCAGCACTGGGGAACAGCGCTAACTACCATTTCTTCCCTGGTGCCAGTACGTGTTACACTGATGACACACGGATGTCATCCATGTGTCATCAGTGTGCACGTGTGCATGACATTTTGTGGCCTGTGCTGCTGTTAAAAAAACAGACATGTCAGCGTATTTTGCCCACGGACAGACGGGCCGTGGAAACACACTGACATGTGCACAGAGGAATGGGTCTATGTATGTAAGTGTTTCTGGTACGTGTGAAATAGACCTGATGTCTGAAAGAGGCCTAAGAGAAAGGCACACAATGATATCCCGTATATGCCATCTCCAATCAATATAACAACAATATGTAGGTTATAGTTATATGATGTATAGTCTAGTGATCAGCAACATGCAAGTGAAAACAGAATGTACTAATGCTATACGATGATATATCAGATCATACTAGCTGGCAAAGGTCAGAGATGATCCAACCCATGATGTGTCTATAGTTCTGCCGCTGATCACTATTCATGTTTTGCGTATATTGCTTCTTCAGGGAGCGTGGTTATAGCTTTTCCTAAAGCATTTTAGATATTGCGCCAGTCCGATCACATGATTGTCACCGAGTCAACTATAGTGCCGATAGTATCATGCGAATGCTTGGCCCCTTCAACCAGCTTAACTTTCCTGTTAGTCCAGAACAAGGACATGTAATAGCAGATATCGAGTATGCAAGTCCGGCATCATGAAAACAGCAGGGCAGAGGAGAGCGAGACAAAGCAAAGACACACCAGCTGCCAGGAGACTCTAAAGTGAATATTATCACGGCAGGTGCAAAAGACACTCTGATCAAACTCTGATCAGCGTTTGATCAGTGTGATCATAGTGTAATCCGATACTCTTGGGATGCGGAGAAGATGGAGAAAATTGTATTTGTCCATCTTTTTCTTTTATTTTGTATATGATGACTATAATATTCATAGCATGAATTGCATAAAAGGATAAACCACATATTACAGATATTAAAATGACATAAATTTAACCCCTTCACTCCCGGAGCTTTTTTCGTTTTCGTTTTTCGCTCCCCTCCTTCCCAGAGCCATAACTTTTTTATTTTTCCGTCAATATGGCCATGTGAGGGCTTATTTTTTGTGGGACGAGATGTACTTTTGAACGATACCATTGCCATGTAACAGAAAATGGGAAAAAATTCCAAGTGCGATGAAATTGCAAAAAAAGTGCAATCTCACACTTGTTTTTTGTTTGGCTTTTTTGCTAGGTTCACTAAATGCTAAAACTCACCTGCCATTATGATTATCCAGGTAATTATGAGTTCATAGATACCAAACATGTCTAGGTTCTCTTTTATCTAAGTGGTAAAAAAAAAATTTCAAAGTTTGCTTAAAAAAAAAAATTGTGCCATTTTCCGATACCCGTAGCGTCTCCAATTTCGTGATCTGGGGTCGGGTGAGGGCTTATTTTTTGCGTGCCGAGCTGGCGTTTTTAATGATACCATTTTGGTGCAGATACATTCTTTTGATCGCCCATTATTGCATTTTAATGCAATGTTGCGGCGACCAAAAAAATATAACTTTGGCGTTTTGATTTTTTTTCTCACTACGCCATTTAGTGAACAGGTTAATCCTTTATTTTTATTGATAGATCGGGCGATTCTGAACGCGGCAATACCAAATATGTGTAGGTTTGATTTTTTTTTTATTGTTTAATTTTGATTGGGGCGAAAGGGGGGTGATTTGAACCTTTATATATTTTTTATTTTTTTTATATTTTTACACACTCTTTTTTTTTTTTAAATTTTGGCATGCTTCAATAGCCTCCATAGGAGGCTAGAAGCATGCACTACACGATCGCCTCTGCTACATAGAGGTGAAGCACAGATCACCTCTATGTAGCAGAAATGCAGGTGTGCTTTGAGCGCCGACCACAGGGTGGCGCTCAAAGCAATCAGCCATCAACAACCATAGAGGTCTCAAGGAGACCTCTGGTTGTTATGGCAATGCACCGATGACCCCCGATCATGTGACGGGGGTCAGCGGTGCGAGCACTTCCGGCCGCGCGGTCGGGAGCGCTAGTTAAATGCCGCTGTCAGTGTTTGACGGCGGCATTTAACTAGTTAATGGGCGTGAGCGGATCGCGATTCCGCTCGCGCTCATTGCGTGCACATGTCAGCTGTACAAAACAGCTGACATGTCGCGGCTTTGAGGTGGGCTTACCGCCGGAGCCCACCTCAAAGCGGGGGTTCTGCCAGCTGATGTACTATTCTGTCAGCTGGCAGAAAGGGGTTAATAAAAAAGAGTGAAACAATGGAGAAGATGCTCACAAGAATAGAATGTTTTTGGACACGTGGAATTGCATAAAATCCTGTCATGTCGGATGCTGTTCAGACCAGGTCGTTCGACAGACAGCCGTAATTCCGCTTTTGACCACTATGTGCTCATTGGCGTCGGCTAGATTTTATCTAGCTGGTCCGGGGTTAATTTACCTGATGCTCGGATTGGAAGCTGGGCCATGCCCATTGTCTTTAAATAGTTCTCTTGAACATTGGGCGTCGCCGATTATAGCTTCTGTCTTGTGCGTTGTTATCTCGGTCCGGAGTGGTGAGCTAGTAGTTGGAGTATCGTTGCTGGTGGTGTATTTCCCTTTGTCTTATTTACTCCTTCCTATATTTGTATTTATTTTGCCCTGCGCATTTATAGTGTATTCCTGAGTGACTGCGGCGTGGTGTATATTTTCCGTTATCCTTGTCTGTTCTAACTGTGGGTATTGGTGTAAGATCTTTTCACTGGGTGGTGGGCGGTGGTTTCAGCCTAGGGTTGAAACAGGAGACAGGGCGAGGGTCGAGGCCTAGACATGCACACCATCAGTGTAAACTCTAGGTAGAGGGTCAGTCAGGATTTCCCTAGTCTGAGGGAAATTGCAGGGGCCCAGGTTATTAGCTCTTGCCCACCTAGTCTCCCCGTGACAAATCCGCAGTGTAGTGCACAAGCAATGTCAGTCAATGGGAAATCTAGAATTGTTGTGCACATGCTGTGGAAAAAAATGCAAGGATTTGCAGCGTTTTATTTTCCACAGCATGTCAATTCTTTTTGCGGATCTGCAGCGTTTCTGCACCCATTGACTTACATTGATTCAGTGAAATCCGCAGCCAAACCGCAGGTTTAAAAAGATCTGAGGTTTTGCTGCGGAGTTGGGTGCGAGAAACGCTGCAGATAGGGAGGGGGAAGAGTGTGTGGGCGGAGTATGGGCAGAGACTATGTGTGTGGGCAGAGACTGTGTTTGTGCGGAGAAGATGTGCATGTCTGTGTGCGGATGTCTGTGTGTATCTGTGTGTGTGTTTGTGTGTGTGTGTGTCTTGTGTAAGCAGGCATCGTCCGATGGGACTACTAGTCCCATCCGGCTATGCCTGCTACAGTGACAGCTAGCCGATGATGGGACTGCAGTAGTCCCATCATCCGGCTACTGTGTAAAAAAAAACACATACACACATATACACATACAGTACATACAACATACAGTATATACTCACCATACAGCTAATCCCCGACTACTCCCATCTCCTGATGTGACTGCTCTATAGGGGAGATGGTCGTGGGACAGTCGTTATTAAATGGACTGTGTCAGAACAAGGAGTATTTGTGTTGGTTTATTTTTTTTGCAGGAGATTGAGGGCATCGCATGGATTCGCAGAACAATAAAGATGGGAAAAATGTGTAGTGTTTTATTTCATTAAAATACTTTATTCTGGCTGTGTGTTTATATAACCCTTTCACAACTATTGGATTAGTAATAGATAGGTGTCTTATTGACACCTCTCTGTTACTAAGCCGGCTTGATGTCATCTTACAATACAAAGGGGACATTAACCCCCTATTAGTCCATATGCCACCACTACAGGGCAGTGGGAAGAGAGAGGCTAAGTGCCGGAATTGGTGCATCTTAGAGATGCGCCATTTCTGGGGCAGCTGTGAGCTGGTGTTTGTAGCCGGGGAGGGGGGCAATATCCATGGCCCCTTCCTAAGTTATGAATATCAGCCTGCAGCTGTCTGCATAGTCTTTTTTGGCAAAAAATTATAGGGGGATCCCACTTTGTTTTTTTTGGGGGGTCCCCCTATTTTAATAGCCAGTAAAGGCTGATTATACAGTTGCGGGCTGATATTCATAGCCTGGGAAGATCCATGGTATTGACCCCTTCCTAGGCTATAAACATCTGCCCCCAGTCGCATTTAAGGCTGGGGTCACACTTGTGAGAAATTCACACGAGTCTCGCACCTCAATACCCGGCACTGCCGCCAGCACTTGAGACCGGAGTGTGCGGCTGCATATATTTCTATGCAACTGAACGCTCCGGCCTGAGTGCCAGCGCGAGTTTCTCGCAAGTGTGATCCCGGACTAACGCAGATTTTTTTTTGTGTGTGTGTGTGTGTCTTTATTTAACTCTTTATGTACCTTTTTATTATGTTTATTACTAAACATCGGGCTTGATATTTATCTATCTTTTTATCTATCTATTATCTATCTATCTAATATCTATCTTTTATCTATCTATCTGATGTATCTATAGATAGATGGATGGATAGATCTATCTATAGATATATCTCTCTATATATCTAATATCTATCATCTATCTATCATCTATCTATCTATCTATCTATCTATCTATAGATCTATCTATCTGTGTGTAAACATTATTCTTCAATGGAGTATGTAAATTAAGAGGTTGGACAAAAAATGACACCACAATTCTTTTTTGTTGTTGTTAAATGATAGATCTTTATTTAGCTTACAAAAACACATACAAATCCTCATGAAAAAACGCATGAAAATCCGCATCAAAAACGTATCAAATCCGCACCTGCGATTTCTGCCAAGAGAGGAAGAATCTGTGCAGAAAATTCCACAGGCAAGTCTGCAACGTGTGCACATACCCTAAGGATTTGGGATTTCAGCCATGGAACATCCTACAATATTGCGGGATTGTTCCATGAGTAAAGACCATCAAATTTAGCACTGAAGAAAAGCCCACTTCTCTGGAAGCATATAGCGGATTTAAAGGGGTTGTCCGGTCCAAATTAATGAGTCTGCAGTCACCCTGTGTGACTGCAGACTTCTGAATCCCCCCCAGCGCATGAACTGTGCGCTGTTGGGATTTGTCAGTTTTCAACCCGGGACCAGATGGTATGTATTGTTACATAGTTTCATAGGTATGAGTTATGCATACTTCCGGCTAGGGGCACGGCTTTGCGCCATACATTAAGACTAAGACACTACATACACTACACTCGGACTAAGACTAATGACGTGGTGAGCGTGGCCGACTAGAGGGAGCAGGCAGGCGCTGGGCCTCTCTGACCTTTCCCGGCGCCTGCGCACTGCAGTACTTTGCTCTGCCCTCAACAGGACAGATAAAGTACGCCTGCGCAGGAGCCGTGGCAGGAAGCAAAGAAGAGGACGTCATCGTATGAAGATTGGAGGCGCCGGACAAAGACCGCGACGCCCATCGGACCGGACTGTACCGGACCTGGGTGTGTAGTATAATATAATCCTGTTTCTCTTATCTTTCAGGTGACATCGGGGGACTTATCTACAGCATTACAGAATGCTGTAGATAAGCCCCTGATGCCGGTGGCCTTAGCTTATAGGCGAATTTTGGGGTGACAGATTCCCTTTAAGAGGAGCGTTCCTCTTAATGAATGCTCCCCAATGAAGGTCCGCGTTGTTCACACAGGTCTTTATGGATTGGGGGCTGAAGAGTGGGAATACACTTGTAAGGCACTGTATTTATTTATTTGTCATGTGTAATGGATTTAGGTTTATGTGTTAGATTTAGGATTTAAATTGTTTTGCTAAATGCATTATAATCTGTGAATGTTTGTGGTTTTTACTCAGGTCCAAATGGTTTGGGCAGTTTTTCCGCATCAATGGGAGCCGAAGCTGTTGTGAAAGAAGAGTCTTTAAAGTGTATTCCTTTGGATTATAAAGTCAATAACAAATATGACAAGAAAGCAGACCCTTACCCACCAGGAAAAATTGTAAATGCAGCACGAATGGAAGTGGGGAATATGAGGAGCTATGATGTTCGCAAAGCCAACTGTGAACATTTTGTCACTGAACTACGTTATGGTACCCCCTTCTGTGACCAGGTAATTTATTAGTAGTTTACTTCAGTATAAAGACATAAGGCCCATTTCACCAGTGAGTTTTTTTAAATCACTTTTCTTTTTTTTACTATTATTATTTTGCTTATATAGCGCTATCTTAATCCACAGTGCTTTACAGACATTTTGATAACTGCTCCCAGGGGCTCACAATCTAAATTCCCTATCAGTATGTCTTTGGAGTGCGGCAGAAAACCAGAGGAAACTCACACAAACAGGGAGAGAACATACAAACTCCTTGAAGATGTTGTCCTTGGAGGGATTTTAACCCAGGACCCCAGCACTGGCTATCCACTGAGCCACTGTTTATCCGAAAGAGACACATAAGGTTCATGAATTTATCGCGAAATCCAAAATGCTAGTTATTTTATCTTTAACTTTTTATGCTAAATTCTAGCACAAAAAGTCACAAAGTTCCTCTAAAATGATGCAAAATTTGTGTGTAAAATTAAGACAGACATAAAATTACTCCAGGGGCAGATTGGATTACATTTGTGTCACAATTCATGAATCAGCCAAAAAGATATGGAAACACCAAAAGTTTCTCACAATGATGAACATAAAAAAAACAGGCGATTACATATAAAATAGACTGTAAAAAAAGGCTCAAATTACAAAGGTGAAAAACATTAATAACAGAGCAAAAAAAAAATAAAATACAAATACAATAATGAATACAGCAAGCCCTAAAGCTGGGTTGTCAAATGTAAATTCAAAGACCTTCCACAAAATATACGGCAGGTGTTTTTTTCTGCTGTTCATAGTGTTCGTCATAATAAAACACTGACAGTGATTTTTCTTTTTCTGTAATTTTGCATTGCAAATGTGCTAAAACGTTATATGCACTGTTCAAACGACACCTGCAAAGAAGCGCTGCAAAACCTGAGCTACAATTATGTAGTGCAGGAAGTGTGTTATGGCACATCTGTGTACAATTAGTGTGGTTAAATGAACGAGTCCTGTAAGGCTATGTGCACACGTTGCTGCGGAAATTTCTGCTGCAATTCTGCAACTTCTTGCTGCGGGTAAAACGCATGCAGAATTGGCATGCGCTTTCCAGCTAAACAAGTGTTTTGCAAGCGTAATTAGCTTGCAGAATGCTTGCATTTTCCAAGCGATTTGAAGCATCACTTGGAAAACTGATTGACAGGTTGGGTCACACTTGTCAAGCATAGTGCTTGACAAGCGAGAGCAACCTTTTACTATTGATGCTGCCTATTCAGCATCAATAGTAAAAGATAGAATGTTAAAAATAATAAAAAAAATTAAAAAAATGGTTATTCTCACCGTCCGACGGCCCCTGATCTCCTCAGCGACGCTCCTGGCGGCTTCCGTTCCCAGGGATGCATTGCGCTAAGGACCTTTCTGACGTCATCGTCACGTGACCGCAACATCATCCCAGGTCCTTTGCGCAATACATTCCTGGGAACGGAAGGCGCTGCGTGCACCGCTGAGAGGCGGGAGGACTCCAGGGGCCATTGGAAGGTAAGTATATCAATATTTTGTATTTTAATTCTTTTTTTTTTAACAGAAATATGGTTCCCAAGGGCCTGGAGGAGGGTCTCCTCTCCTCCAGACCTGGATACAACCGCACATGATCCACTTACCTCCCGCATGGTGGGCATAGCCCCATGCGGGAAGTAAGCGGATCAATGCATTCCTATGTGTGCGGCATCGCCGCAATTCTGCACAAAGAAGGGGCATGCTGCATATTTTTCCGCGATGCGATTCCGCCATGGAAAAATGAGCAGCATTAGTGCAGCGCCCCAGAGTCCTGGTCGTTGCAGTACTGTTGCTCCGCCACTAAGGGGGGCTATGGTACGTCTGATGGCACTGAAGGAGTTCATCTGACCAGGTATCACAGACACCAATACATTTCACAGTCTGGCCTCCAGGGGGAGCTAAGGGTACTATTCATTAGGCCACTCCTCACAGTCTGGTAAAACTGGGGGTTAGATAGGAAGTTAGACCAGAAAGCTGACTGGGTTGGAACCAGGCAACACCTTGTGGCAGAGGGTGTTGTAGGGGAAGATTCAGAGGGGTCCCTGTCAGGGGTGGGATCCTGACAGAGGCTTAGCAACCAGAGAGAACGTTACGGGACCGCGCCTGCATGATATAGCGGCGGTACCCCAAGAAAGGACAAGAAGCAAGGTTTATTGTGCTGGATGAGAAACAAGATCAACACAACAAGGAGTATACCAGTAGGAGTCGTGCTGTAAGACGAGGCAACATCCTATTGAGGCGCATAACCGGTGGCCGGAACGCTGAGGAAGTACTAGGTTCCAAGCCAGACTTCAAACCTACGGCAGGACAGTCAGTTAGAGGCGGGCTGTCTCACTTAATTGACCTAGGAAGACACAGGGGGGTAACAACAGGAGTGGGGCGACGCTGGAGTCCCAGAAGAGCTCCGAGCCTCCCCGTCAGACGGGTGCGAAGAAGAACATCATTATCGAGTTGTGAGGGAACACGAGAAACAGACACAACAGTTGTGGGGACTATCCCGTAAGCACAGCAGGGGAGGACCACAACACACAAGCGCTAGAAGGTAGGCACAGATTTCCTCCTGCAAAGGGATCTCTGGAGGTGCCATCGGACCGTCCGGACTTGCGCAGCCTGGTTAACCGTATTCCGGATTGAGGACTCAGAATCCTTCAGTAAAGAGGTAAAGAAACTGCAACCTGGTGTCCTCGTTATTTACTGCGACCTGCACAGCACCACAACCTCACCACCATCTACACCTTTCATTGTACGCCCCTCAGCAGGGTCACGGACCGGGTCTAGCCACCGTGACAACCCCAGAACAGAGACTCAGAGGCCCGGTACCGGGTACCCCTCGGCCCTGCGGCAGTGGGGGCGCTACAAACTTGGCGTCACGAACAGGATCTACTTAAGCCTGAAGAATCAGGTCATGTGTGCCTTGGAACTGTGATTTACTGTGCTTGGACTGTGCTTTATTGCAAGGACTGTGTATTGCTATTTGCCGCCAAAACCAGCCGCCATTACAGCACTGAGGAGAGCGCAGGAGAAGAAGAGGGGCGTGGAGTAGGCGTAGACAAACTGGAGAGCGCGAACGACAATGGCCGCCCAGTCTAAATATTTCTGCACCGTGAGGACGTGTCCGTCAGCAGCCGAGATCCGCCTCCTAATTCTCAATGGAGGGCGGAGACAGAGAAAACGAAACCGCCCACGAAGGAGAGAGCGGGAAAAGGACCAGGAAGAAGAAGTCAGCGACATGGAGGACGCCATGGCGAGCAGCCCGAAGCCGGAGCGTGGGGTAGGAGCAGAGGACTCCCCCAGCTACCCGGAGGGGCACCGCAACCAGGCCTCCACCGCTGATATTGACTTCCTGCACGCCAGAGCGGATGAGCTCGGCGACCAACTCCGGCGGACGCAGCTGAGCACTGAGGCCGAGTGGAAGAAGACCTTCATCGGGAGCCTCACCAGACGTCTGTCGGCAGCCTCGTCTGGTCCGGAGCAAGAAAGAAGTTCCAGCACTCCGAAGCCAGAAGGCAAGGCCCTGCCGGAAAGCGAGATGCTTCAAACGGAGATGACAACGCCGCAGCGCAAGGCCCTGCAACCAGCGTTCCAGATTCCAGCGGAGACGGAGCAGATCGGCACCGGTGGGACCGCATCTGAAGCAGGTATGAAGAACGACCCTGCCTCGCCAGCAGAGGACTTGCTGATAGGCCCCGTCGCGCCGGTACCCTCTCTACCTGAGACCTATAGACTCCGGCGCCTTACACCCTGGGATCGGGCCACGGGTATGGAGCACTTCTTAAAGGCCCCGATCTCGCCGATCACCTTGCTGAGCGAGGTCTATGCGGAGCTACGGCCGCCAGAGCGAGAGTAAACCTCGATGCCATGGATATGTAAATAGTTAACTGCTTGTTTCCCTGCTTTTTGCTGCTAATACCCGACTAGGGTTATTCTTAAAGGGATCCCTTCGTTTACCCGGGATCCCTATTGCTTTTTATTTTTGCTTTTATTTTCATTTTTGCTTTTGTTCCACACGTTATCAAGAACTGCTGGATCATGAACAATGCATGATTACAAACTCCTTGTAAATAGTTTACACCTTCTTAAAGGTGTTCTCTACTGGTTTTACACAAAGAAAGGACTCTTTGCGAAGACACTGGTCTTAGAACCAGCACCGGAGTCCTTACTGTCCTTACTGCGAACGGACTTGCAGCTTGAGAAGTTGCACTACCTCATGGAGACTTGGTTCCCTCTTAAAGGGAATGTTCACCTATTGCACTTATGAACAGTGTTGCCTTAAGATGGTTAAATGGCAATAATGTCTTGAAAGAAAAAGTTAAATGTAACTAACTAGTTGATTGTAAGAAATGGTTAATAATGTTGATAGAAGAATGAGAACAGAAAGTGAACCCGTACGGGGTTAGTTAGTGAGTCCTCCTAGGAGCCATACAGAGATGGCTCAGTAATCCTGAACTGAAAGATGGATGATATGTTCTATACTGTGTATAGTTGTGGAAAGGCAGAAGGCCCGGGCGGAAAGGGGCGGTTCTGTACAGAAAGGAGAGGCAGCAGGCCTGGAGCAGTTAGGACAGGCGGTCCTGCAGACACAAAGTAGGAGAATGCAGAAAAGTTGCTTAGTATTATAACGTTTTATAAGTAGGTCTTTAGTGGATTGAGCGTGTACGTCCTTAAAGGCAAAGTTAAATTATTGTTCAAAGTTTGCACTAAGTAGAATACCCTATTGGGTAAAAGCAGTTATTTATAGTAAGCTATTTTAACTATGTTTGTTCAAGTGTCCTCACCTCCCATAAAGGGAAGCTCTGTTAAGGTTTACTTGTTATTTGCATTTCAAAATTGTATGTCTTTTTGCTGACATGTATCGGCCCTGCGGCAGTGGGGGCGCTACATTAGCACAGCATTGTGGAATCCCATTGAATTCAATGGGCTGTGTTGTGTATGTGTTTTCGCCACGATTTCGAGGCGAAAAAACGCGGTGAAAACGCATACAATCTGCAACGTGTGCACATAGCCTAAAAGTACGATTTTGGAGAGGGTTGCTGGAGGCTGAAGTTTTTAGAAAATCCTGGTCCCTGGCTGCAGTTTGTTTATACTTACTGTCCCCAGGTAGACGGGGGAGTCTCCACACCACTCCAGATATTGGCTGCATTAATGACGATATCTCTACAGTGCGACAGGCAATAAGTGAACTCAGTGGCTCTGCCTTAGGGCTCTTTCACACGTCCTGATATTTCTGGTACTGGAAAAAACAGTACCGGCGACATCCATGTCCATGTGTTTCATATGTGTGGCAACCGCGTGCTACATCAGTATCACACGTACCGGCGCCTGAGAAAAGCCGTCAGAGTTCGCATTGTTCTCAGGCGCCGGGTGCTGAAGACAGCTCACATCATTGTCTCCTGCTCTGCCTGCGATCAGCAAGAGCAGGGGACAATGTTGAGAGTTGTATTCAAGTGTAAAATTAAGAATAAAATAAAAAATCACATTATAATCACCTTAACACCTAATCTCTGAATCCATTGTCCCGTGTAACAGACAAAAATAAAAGAACACCTATCCGAAGTTGAAAGAATCCATAGTGTCCCACGCCGTAATCCTGTGCAACATTTGCTCATCCGCATGTGCGGTGACCGGAGGCGACCGCTCACACTGAAAAGCTGGGGAGAATGACTCATTGCAGTGAGACCGGGCCTCACGGTGAACTGCGCTGACCTCAGTGAGATCACCACTAGCACCATGTGAAAAAGTCTCTCCATGCAGCGCTTATCTCAGTGAGTTGACCGTACTTCACTATGAGGCCCAGTCTCGCTGCAGTGAGTCATTCTCCCCAGTTCTTCAGTGTGAGCGGTGGCCCGAGAAGAGCAAATGTCACACAGAAGGATTATGGCCTCTTACAAACACCTCCATTACTAACCCAAGGGCTTGATATCACCGCACAATACAAAGGTGTCATCAACCCTACAAATATTAACCCCACTTCCCACCACCACAGGGCAAGTGGGAAGAGGCGGGCAGAGTGGCTGCGGGCTGTTATTTGTAGGCTGGGGGGCAGCTGTCGTTATCAACAACAGCAGGCGTAGGCTGATAGGAGTACTAGTCCCATCAACCGACACCTGTGACTAAAAGTAAATTTTTAACTTTGGACAGGTGAGGGATATTGTTGTTTTTTTATTTTTGTTTGTTTAGAGGGAACAATGGCTTCAGGGGATTAGGTGTTATGGTAAATATAATGGGATTTTTTTTTTTATTTTATTCTTCATTTTACACTTAAGTACAACTCTCAATATTGTCCCCTGCTTGCCCTGATTGAGAAATTGCACCATACAATTTGTTGTGCAATTTCTCCTGAGTACACAGATGCCCCATATGTGGGGGTAAAATACTGCGTAGGCTCACGGCAGGGCTCAGAAAAAGAGGAGTGACATTTTGGAATGCAGACTTTGATGGAAGGGTCTGCCGGTGTCATGTCTCTTTGGCGAGCCCCTGATGTGCCTAAACAGTGGAAAACCCTTACATGTGACACTATTGTGGAAGCTAGACCCCTCAACGAATATATCTAGATGTGTGGTGAGCAGCTGCTTCACAGAAGTTTATAATGTAGAGCAGTGAAAATAAAAAAAAAATATCAAATTTTTAACGCAAAATTTAGCCCCAATTTTTTTCTTTTCACAAGGATAGCAGGAGAAAATGGACCCCAAAATTTGTTGTGTTATTTCTCCTGAGTACACAGATACCCAATATGCAGTCAAAAACGACTTTTGAGGCACAGTGCAAAGCTTAAAAGAGAAGAAGCGCCATATTGGGGTTCACATTTTGATGGACTGGTTTGAGGTGCCATGTCACATTGGCAGTTCCCCTGAGGTGCCTGAACAGCAGAACCCCCCATAAGAGACCACATTTTATAAACAACAACTCTCAATGAATTCATTTAGTGGTGCAGTGATCACATTGACACCACAGGTGGGTCACAGAATTTTATACCATTGGGCAAAGAAGAAAAGAATAATTACATTTTTACCACAAAACTTTTGTTTTAGCCTCAGATTTTATATTTGCACACGGGGAAATGGGTAAACATTGCACCAAAGTTTGTTCCACAGTTTCCGTTGAGTGTAGAAATACCCCAAATGTGGCAGTACAGTACTGCTTAGCCATAACCATTGGCAAATAGCGCTCCGTCCCTCCCGAGTCTCGCCATTTTGCTAAGCAGTACTGTCATACAGGAGGCATCCTGCAGCGCAGAATCTCCTAGAATAGTTTGCGGACTCCGTATATAGAGCCCATAAGTGCTAGAAGAGCAGAATCCCCCCTCAAGTGACCCCTATTTTGGAAATTATACCCCTTTGGGAATTTATCTACAGGTGTTGTGATGATTTTCCATAAACATGTAGCAGTGGATATTGCTGAATGAAAATTGCAAACAGCCATTGTAGTGACCAGTACATTGTAGTGCCTGTACATTGTGCCCAGGCTTATGCACCTGTAAATTAGGCCGGCTCTCATAGCTACAGAATTGCCAAACATGTGGATGCTAAATGTGGTTTAGGCACACTGGACATCAGCAGGAAAGGGGCATTGGATTTGGGAGCACATAATTTGCTGAATTGAGAGCCTTTTCACTTTTCCAAAGCCTTTGTGCTACCATTAAAGTGGAAACCCCTTACTGTATATTTCTGCTAACAGATGACGGACTTGAGTGGGGACTTTTTTTGTGGATTGAGTTGAAGCCTTTGTTGGGAACAAAATACAAAATGTTATGTTTACATAACAATTTGGATCACATTTATCCAGCGCTCTACACTGAGCACTCACATTGGGGTTTCCCTTTAAATCTGCGAGTGACAAAATTCGGATGAAACCCCCGAGGGATCCATTCACTATAATGAGGCAGCAGAGTTACTCTGAACTCTGCCTGGCCTCTGTTCAGCGATGGCCTTTTTTTCAGAGGTGCAGAAAACAGTGGTAGACCACGTTTTTATGCACACAGTGCCTCATTATAGGGAATCTTCCACCGGAGGATCTGTCTGAATCACGTATTTCAGAGATTTACAAGGAAACCCGAGTGTAAGCGCTCAGCGCAGAACGAAGGATACATATGAGCCGAGTCTTACTGTGAACTTTGGAGGCAGAATGAAAAAAGTCCACAGCACGTGAAGAATTTGTTTTATTCATTTTTTACGCCATTCTTCCTGTGGTATAAGTTATTAGACGACAGTAGTGTATAAGCGGGTGGTCTCGTCACACTCAATTTGACAGGTGCCCCGCCCCCTATCAAGATGTATCAAAAGGGTGTAACCCCTCCTCCCCGCCCTGTCAGCAGCTGCCTCTCCTTGTCTGGCTGTCAGCTTTTGATATAGTATGATATTGTTTGATACAGCAATTATTATCCTGGTATTTGTTTTAAATAGATTTTTTACATATTGTTAATTGGATACATTAACACAAACAGTTGCTTTTGTGGCACATATGTGCAAAATTGTGGGGTTTTTTTTGTTTGTTTTTTTATAACACACGATGGCCCGTTATATAATTATATCCTAGTTGTTTTGGGGCTTCTGTAAGATGTATTTTAGAGACAACTGGCCACTGCTCATTTAGAATGAAACAGCATATTTTTCAGCTTATAACGCAGTTTCTCATTTTCATGAGTTTTAAGAGGTCGTGTTATGTGTGATAAGGGGCTACATGCTCGTGTGGTTAATAGATAAAATACAGATATAATATGCCAATTCACCAACAGTGACCGGCTTACACATAACTCGACAATAATCAAGGGTAGATATACAATACAAGGCAATAGACTTTATTAAAGTATGTATCAGACAGGCGTGATATTTACTAAGGCAGCTGAAATGAATTTGCCTCTGTAATCAGAGCAGTGTATTTTATACACAGTGTTCACATATAGTGAATAGTGCTTCTATATGTATTTGTGCTGAGAGTGCATTCTGCAACCAGAGCAATACTGCTAGCTATCAGTGTGAAACTTTCAGACAAGCACAGTATATTCTGGACATATTATGTATAATTATTAGTTAATTTTTCACTAAAATGACACAAAATTGTGTTTTATAATACACCATGCTGTTTATTCATTATATGTTGTATTAAATAGAGTCTAACTGTCACATTACACGTCTTGCTGTACCAGTGTGTATCAGACTGCAATGGCACATCACACTGCTTGCTGTAGTGAATAGAGCTTCTATATGCAATTGTGCTGAGAGTGCGATCTGTTATCAGTGCAATACTGCTAACTATCAGTGTGAAACTTTCAGAGGACTGTGTTATGTGTGATAACTTACCGAAGCGGTAAAAGCAAAACACAGATGTAGAAGTGCAAAAATGACAGACACTGTATGAGTTTTAATAGACTTTAATAAAGTATGTATCAGACAGGCGTGATATTTACTAAGGCAGCTGAAATGAATTTGCCTCTGTAATCAGAGCAGTGTATTTTATACACAGTGTTCACATATAGTGAATAGCGCTTCTATATGTATTTGTGCTGAGAGTGCATTCTGCAACCAGAGCAATACTGTTAGCTATCAGTGTGAAACTTTCAGACAAGCACAGTATATTCTGGACATATTATGTATAATTATTAGTTAATTTTTCACTAAAATGATAATTTCTGCCCGAACAGCGGATTAAACTTGAAAATTTTGACAAAAACTATCCTATATTAATGTTCGTATTTTTATTACACTCACCCCAGGTCATATTATATATAATTATTAGTTAATTTTTCACTAAAATGATAATTTCTGCCCGAACAGCGGATTAAACTTGAAAATTTTGACAAAAACTAGCCTATATTAATGCTCGTATTTTTATTACACTCACCCCCAAATGAGCCACTGCTAATTTGATGACCCAATTTTTATCATTTCAATACTATACATTAACTAAATGCTAGAGCTTATGTTACAATATTTTATCTGTTTATTTTATATCATATTAGATTTTCACATTATTTGTAGCTGTTTGTGTGGGTGCTATATTATGTATATTCTGTGTTTCTGCACTATTATTTGTTGAAAATTTTTCACTAAAATGATCATTTCTGACAGCGGCTTCTTTTGTAATATGCAACAGGTCATATTTGTGGCTTCTTTTTCTATTTGCAGGGGAGATGTGACCGTAGCCGCAGCTCACTGAGCGTTACCACCGGACTCACTTCTCTTTGGGGCTTCTGAATGTACACTATTCCCACCCACGGACAGTTTTCCTTTAAAAATATGAATATTATTGAATATAATGTTTTACTTATGTTACAGTATTTTATCTGCTTATTTTATATCATATTAGATTTTCACATTATTTGTAGCTGTTTGTGTGGGTGCCTCTGTAAGCCGCATTTTTCTGCCATCAGGCCATAAAGATGTGACCGTAGCCGCAGCTCACTGTGCGTTACCACCGGACTCACCTCTCTTTGGGGGCTTCTGAATGTACACTATTCCCACCCATGGACAGTTTTCCTTTAAAAATATGAATATTATTGAATATAATGTATTACCTATGTTACAGTATTTTATTTTCCTGGTGTTACTTTTGTTTTGCTGTCTGTTTTACCATTTCAATACTATACATTAACTAAATGCTAGAGTTTCTGTAACAGAAACTAGGGACCAGTGTTTTGACAGGGTATAAAGCGGTTGTTTTATACATGACAGGTATATGAATATAAAAAGTAAAAATCATCACATGTACAATTAACATACACCATTACACTTCTTATAAAATAGAGTATATTATGTATATTCTGTGTTTCTGCACGATTATTTGATTATTTGATTTATACCTCACTGTATGGGATTATTATGTATAGATATGAATATTACTGAATAGTCTCATATCTCGTCGGCCGTAATAGGCTTTAATGCTATAACATCCCACCTCTGCTTGCTGTCTCAGATCTCAACCACAGCAATAGAGTCTGGTGGTATAACCGGCCACCTCAGTTTCTGTAGGGGGAGTCAAACACCGGTGTACTATTACGATGTCAGAAAGGTGTTAATATTACCATAATTTTCAAATATCCCTTTCTTTTGTTTGGGTGTTAGAAATGCTACATTTTGCAGCAATTTTTCACTTCTTTTAAAGGAAACTTACAAATTCTATCTTTACAGACCTATTCAGTTTTTAACTAACTTTTTAGAGCCTATAACTCATACATTACTGCCTTTACTCTTGTTTTTTTACTAGTTAAAAAGTCATAAAAACTTCTCAACACAGAAAAAAATTAATATTATGCAAATTTTATGAATTGTGTGTGCCATTTTTAAAGGAAACTTACAAATTCTATCTTTACAGACCTATTCAGTTTTGAACTAACTTTTTAGAGCCTATAACTCATACATTACTGCCTTTACTCTTGTTTTTTACTAGTTAAAAAGTCATAAAAACTTCTCAACACAGAAAAAAATTAATATTATGCAAATTTAATGAATTGTGTGTGCCATTTTTAAGACTTTGACAGCGTGTCCAGGGGTTGTGTTATGTGTGATAGCCAGCTACGTGCTCGTGTGGTTAACAGATAAGATAAAATAATGAGTAAGAGACATCCTACAAAGAGAATCCTTTTCCCATTTCATTTGACCTGCGATATTCCACATTTTTTTCAGTGTGCATGAGAAAGATTTAAACAAGTAAGTAGAACTTTTTTCTTAACTATATATTAAATGTAAACACTTGCCCTATTTATAATACTCTTTATATATTCTATATATATGTACCGGTACGCCTGTGTAAGAATAAATTTAAATGTTAGCCAGAAATCTAAAAAATCGAGTGTTTTTATGATCACTAGTATTCATATTAATAGGTACTTTTAACTATCCTTTTAGAGTGTCTAGTAGTTTTATATTCTTTGTCTGATATATTTCTACACAAAGCTTCAAAACTATTTTGTAATTTATAATGTATCACAGTAGTTTCATATGAAGTTACATCTTAGGCTCTGTTCAGACTATTGTAATATCTGTAGCTTAAAATAGAGCCAAATAGCCACTTTCAAATCCGGACATACACCATTGATTTTAATGGGGTCTAAGGGGGTTCTATCAAGGTTTTCCACATAATAGTTATGGAAAGAATAATGCTACAGAATTGGCCGGTCCAGTTATAAAACAAAAAATGATGAAAATTATCCTTGATGATAATGTGAAAAAGGCTTATGCAGTGGGTTTATGGATCTCTACAATAAACACAATGTGTAGAAATTTGGTTCTAGAACTTGTTGGATTAGTGAATATAATAACGCTTGGCATATTTTATAACATACAGCAAATGATTCTTGCTTTTAACTTGTATGTAACTGGTTAATGTTACTAATACCCTCTAACATGGGGTCATGGTTTTGCATTTTCTGAAGAGTTGAGCTTCATCTCCATCTTTCTTTAATTATACATTATTTTATCACATATTAATTTCACAGCTGTCTGTGCTGGCTATTTACACACAGCCTTCTTGAATTCAATGCTATTTACACACAGCCTTCTTGAATTCAATGTTTTTTTTTTGTTTGTTTTTTGCATGACAGAAAAATCTACAAAGTGTACAAAGTTAAAACATAAGTAAAATAAAGAATAATGACCTAGCTGGTTGTTTGGGTGATATTGTAAAATCATTTATTGTTTCTACTACTTGGCAACTGTTACATTCAGTTATTTTTATTTTTTATTTATTTATTTATTTATTTTTTTCCCTTGGATTTTGTTAGTCACTACAATTATTTTTGCAGATAATAAATCTTAATTTCTTTATAATTTGACTTTTAGTTATAGTTTGTTTCAGTTCTTTGACGTTCTATGTATACCGTAAATTTTGCACCCTTTCAGTGAATAATATAAGACAAATTTTTTTTTATTCAAAGACATCTAACTTATGTATACTTTTAAAGCTTTGTTACATTTCTATCCAGTCTACACCATGCTGTGTAACATAAATACATGTGGTCTTGTAGTGATTTAATATAGTGCACCAAACATGACATGGTTTTTGGTTTCTCTGAACTGCCGCAAACAAAACATATAAGGTAGTACAGCACAAGATGTGAGCGTACCCGCAGCTCACTGAGCATTACCACTGCACTCACTTCTCTTTGCTGCTTCTGAAAGTACACTATTCTCACCCATGGAGAGTTTTCCTTTAAAAATATGAATATTATTGAATATAATGTTTTACCTATGTTACAGTATTTTATTTTCCTGGTGTTACTTTTGTTCATGTATTACTGGCTTCTTCTTCAGTTGTGATTCGTACCTTTTCTATATAAATATGGGTAAATGAATTGTCCATTATAGAACCATTTTGAATCCATGTTTTGTAGACCTTAAACATTTTGTATAACAGATGTGTTTCTCCTGATTTTTTCTTGGTTAAGGGATCACTGCTGTTTTAATAAACTTTGAATAAATAACTGGTCATACATAAGAAACCTGGCAATATATCTTTATAGAAATAATACTTCTGCACTCATGGCCGCTTCTCCTCCACCTTTGCCTCCTGAAGTCATCATTCACTGTGAAATAATGCAAAAATCCATCTTTGTGCCGATGGAGGCATCAACATTTTGCCATTATAAGTTTATGGTTCTGTAAAGAGAGAGGAGAATTGCAGAAAGGAGATTGAGGCAGACAGACACACACAACACACAGAACACACGCACAACAAACACACATAACATACAGAACACACACAACACACGCACAACAAACAGACAACATACAGAACACACACAACACATACAACACACACAACAAACATACACACACAACATACAGAACACACACAACACATGCAACACACACAACAAACACACACACAACATACAGAACACACACAACAAACATACACACAACATACAGAACACACACAACAAACATACACACACAACATACAGAATACACACAACACATGCAACACACACAACAAACATACACACACAACATACAGAACCATAAACTTATAATGGCAAAATGTTGATGCCTCCATCGGCACAAAGATGGATTTTTGCATTATTTCACAGTGAATGATGACTTCAGGAGGCAAAGGTGGAGGAGAAGCGGCCATGAGTGCAGAAGTATTATTTCTATAAAGATATATTGCCAGGTTTCTTATGTATGACCAGTTATTTATTCAAAGTTTATTAAAACAGCAGTGATCCCTTAACCAAGAAAAAATCAGGAGAAACACATCTGTTATACAAAATGTTTAAGGTCTACAAAACATGGATTCAAAATGGTTCTATAATGGACAATTCATTTACCCATATTTATATAGAAAAGGTACGAATCACAACTGAAGAAGAAGCCAGTAATACATGAACAAAAGTAACACCAGGAAAATAAAATACTGTAACATATGTAAAACATTGTATTCAATAATATTCATATTTTTAAAGGAAAACTCTCCATGGGTGAGAATAGTGTACTTTCAGAAGCAGCAAAGAGAAGTTAGTGCAGCGGTAATGCTCAGTGAGCTGCGGGTACGCTCACATCTTGTGCTGTACTACCTTATATGTTTTGTTAGCTGCAGTTCAGAGAAACCAAAAACCATGTCATGTTTGGTGCACTATATTAAATCACTACAAGACCACATGTATTTATGTTACACAGCATGGTGTAGACTGGATAGAAATGTAACAAAGCTTTAAAAGTATACATAAGTTAGATGTCTTTGAATAAAAAAAATATTTGTCTTATATTATTCACTGAAAGGGTGCAAAATTTACGGTATACATAGAACGTCAAAGAACTGAAACAAACTATAACTAAAAGTCAAATTATAAAGAAATTAAGATTTATTATCTGCAAAAATAATTGTAGTGACTAACAAAATCCAAGGAAAAAAAATAAATAAATAAATAAATAAATAAAAAATAAAAATAACTGAATGTAACAGTTGCCAAGTAGTAGAAACAATAAATGATTTTACAATATCACCCAAACAACCAGCTAGGTCATTATTCTTTATTTTACTTATGTTTTAACTTTGTACACTTTGTAGATTTTTCTGTCATGCAAAAAAACAAACAAACAAAAAACAACAACATTGAATTCAAGAAGGCTGTGTGTAAATAGCCAGCACAGACAGCTGTGAAATTAATATGTGATAAAATAATGTATAATTAAAGAAAGATGGAGATGAAGCTCAACTCTTCAGAAAATGCAAAACCATGACCCCATGTTAGAGGGTATTAGTAACATTAACCAGTTACATACAAGTTAAAAGCAAGAATAATTTGCTGTATGTTATAAAATATGCCAAGCGTTATTATATTCACTAATCCAACAAGTTCTAGAACCAAATTTCTACACATTGTGTTTATTGTAAAGATCCATAAACCCACTGCATAAGCCTTTTTCACATTATCATCAAGGATAATTTTCATCATTTTTTGTTTTATAACTGGACCGGCCAATTCTGTAGCATTATTCTTTCCATAACTATTATGTGGAAAACCTTGATAGAACCCCCTTAGACCCCATTAAAATCAATGGTGTATGTCCGGATTTGAAAGTGGCTATTTGGCTCTATTTTAAGCTACAGATATTACAATAGTCTGAACAGAACCTCAGATGTAACTTCATATGAAACTACTGTGATACATTATAAATTACAAAATAGTTTTGAAGCTTTGTGTAGAAATATATCAGACAAAGAATATAAAACTACTAGACACTCTAAAAGGATAGTTAAAAGTACCTATTAATATGAATACTAGTGATCATAAAAACACTCGATTTTTTAGATTTCTGGCTAACATTTAAATTTATTCTTACACAGGCGTACCGGTACACATATATAGAATATATAAAGAGTATTATAAATAGGGCAAGTGTTTACATTTAATATATAGTTAAGAAAAAAGTTCTACTTACTTGTTTAAATCTTTCTCATGCACACTGAAAAAAATGTGGAATATCGCAGGTCAAATGAAATGGGAAAAGGATTCTCTTTGTAGGATGTCTCTTACTCATTATTTTATCTTATCTGTTAACCACACGAGCACGTAGCTGGCTATCACACATAACACAACCCCTGGACACGCTGTCAAAGTCTTAAAAATGGCACACACAATTCATTAAATTTGCATAATATTAATTTTTTTCTGTGTTGAGAAGTTTTTATGACTTTTTAACTAGTAAAAAAACAAGAGTAAAGGCAGTAATGTATGAGTTATAGGCTCTAAAAAGTTAGTTCAAAACTGAATAGGCCTGTAAAGATAGAATTTGTAAGTTTCCTTTAAAAATGGCACACACAATTCATAAAATTTGCATAATATTAATTTTTTTCTGGGTTGAGAAGTTTTTATGACTTTTTAACTAGTAAAGAAACAAGAGTAAAGGCAGTAATGTATGAGTTATAGGCTCTAAAAAGTTAGTTAAAAACTGAATAGGTCTGTAAAGATAGAATTTGTAAGTTTCCTTTAAAAGAAGTGAAAAATTGCTGCAAAATGTAGCATTTCTAACACCCAAACAAAAGAAAGGGATATTTGAAAATTATGGTAATATTAACACCTTTCTGACATCGTAATAGTACACCGGTGTTTGACTCCCCCTACAGAAACTGAGGTGGCCGGTTATACCACCAGACTCTATTGCTGTGGTTGAGATCTGAGACAGCAAGCAGAGGTGGGATGTTATAGCATTAAAGCCTATTACGGCCGACGAGATATGAGACTATTCAGTAATATTCATATCTATACATAATAATCCCATACAGTGAGGTATAAATCAAATAATCAAATAATCGTGCAGAAACACAGAATATACATAATATACTCTATTTTATAAGAAGTGTAATGGTGTATGTTAATTGTACATGTGATGATTTTTACTTTTTATATTCATATACCTGTCATGTATAAAACAACCGCTTTATACCCTGTCAAAACACTGGTCCCTAGTTTCTGTTACAGAAACTCTAGCATTTAGTTAATGTATAGTATTGAAATGGTAAAACAGACAGCAAAACAAAAGTAACACCAGGAAAATAAAATACTGTAACATAAGTAATACATTATATTCAATAATATTCATATTTTTAAAGGAAAACTGTCCATGGGTGGGAATAGTGTACATTCAGAAGCCCCCAAAGAGAGGTGAGTCCGGTGGTAACGCACAGTGAGCTGCGGCTACAGTCACATCTTTATGGCCTGACGGCAGAAAAATGCGGCTTACAGAGGCACCCACACAAACAGCTACAAATAATGTGAAAATCTAATATGATATAAAATAAGCAGATAAAATACTGTAACATAAGTAATACATTATATTCAATAATATTCATATTTTTAAAGGAAAACTGTCCGTGGGTGGGAATAGTGTACATTCAGAAGCCCCAAAGAGAAGTGAGTCCGGTGGTAACGCTCAGTGAGCTGCGGCTACGGTCACATCTCCCCTGCAAATAGAAAAAGAAGCCACAAATATGACCTGTTGCATATTACAAAAGAAGCCGCTGTCAGAAATGATCATTTTAGTGAAAATTTTTCAACAAATAATAGTGCAGAAACACAGAATATACATAATATAGCACCCACACAAACAGCTACAAATAATGTGAAAATCTAATATGATATAAAATAAACAGATAAAATATTGTAACATAAGCTCTAGCATTTAGTTAATGTATAGTATTGAAATGATAAAAATTGGGTTATCAAATTAGCAGTGGCTCATTTGGGGGTGAGTGTAATAAAAATACGAGCATTAATATAGGCTAGTTTTTGTCAAAATTTTCAAGTTTAATCCGCTGTTTGGGCAGAAATTATCATTTTAGTGAAAAATTAACTAATAATTATATATAATATGACCTGGGGTGAGTGTAATAAAAATACGAACATTAATATAGGATAGTTTTTGTCAAAATTTTCAAGTTTAATCCGCTGTTCGGGCAGAAATTATCATTTTAGTGAAAAATTAACTAATAATTATACATAATATGTCCAGAATATACTGTGCTTGTCTGAAAGTTTCACACTGATAGCTAACAGTATTGCTCTGGTTGCAGAATGCACTCTCAGCACAAATACATATAGAAGCGCTATTCACTATATGTGAACACTGTGTATAAAATACACTGCTCTGATTACAGAGGCAAATTCATTTCAGCTGCCTTAGTAAATATCACGCCTGTCTGATACATACTTTATTAAAGTCTATTAAAACTCATACAGTGTCTGTCATTTTTGCACTTCTACATCTGTGTTTTGCTTTTACCGCTTCGGTAAGTTATCACACATAACACAGTCCTCTGAAAGTTTCACACTGATAGTTAGCAGTATTGCACTGATAACAGATTGCACTCTCAGCACAATTGCATATAGAAGCTCTATTCACTACAGCAAGCAGTGTGATGTGCCATTGCAGTCTGATACACACTGGTACAGCAAGACGTGTAATGTGACAGTTAGACTCTATTTAATACAACATATAATGAATAAACAGCATGGTGTATTATAAAACACAATTTTGTGTCATTTTAGTGAAAAATTAACTAATAATTATACATAATATGTCTTTTAAGCTAAATCATGCATGTGTACATACATATTTAATGTTTTTGCTTTTTATATTCTGTAAGAATTTTTATATTATTGAAGTGTCTTTGTCAAAATTTGTCATTGTTCTGTCAGAAATGATCGTTTTAGTGAACAATTTACTAATAATTATACATAATATGTCCAGAATATACTGTGCTTGTCTGAAAGTTTCACACTGATAGCTAGCAGTATTGCTCTGGTTGCAGAATGCACTCTCAGCACAAATACATATAGAAGCACTATTCACTATATGTGAACACTGTGTATAAAATACACTGCTCTGATTACAGAGGCAAATTCATTTCAGCTGCCTTAGTAAATATCACGCCTGTCTGATACATACTTTAATAAAGTCTATTGCCTTGTATTGTATATCTACCCTTGATTATTGTCGAGTTATGTGTAAGCCGGTCACTGTTGGTGAAATGGCATATTATATCTGTATTTTATCTATTAACCACACGAGCATGTAGCCCCTTATCACACATAACACGACCTCTTAAAACTCATGAAAATGAGAAACTGCGTTATAAGCTGAAAAATATGCTGTTTCATTCTAAATGGGCAGTGGCCAGTTGTCTCTAAAATACATCTTACAGAAGCCCCAAAACAACTAGGATATAATTATATAACGGGCCATCGTGTGTTATAAAAAAAAAACAAAAAAAAAACAACACAATTTTGCACATATGTGCCACAAAAGCAACTGTTTGTGTTAATGTATCCAATTAACAATATGTAAAAAATCTATTTAAAACAAATACCAGGATAATAATTGCTGTATCAAACAATATCATACTATATCAAAAGCTGACAGCCAGACAAGGAGAGGCAGCTGCTGACAGGGCGGGGAGGATGGGTTACACCCTTTTGATACATCTTGATAGGGGGCGGGGCACCTGTCAAATTGAGTTTGACGAGACCACCCGCTTATACACTACTACTGACGACTTTATTCTTCGTGTCGGTGCAATTGCAACGATACCAGATTTATATTGGGTTTTTATATTTGGCTGTTGTCACACACTAAAAAATGTGTGTTTTATTGCAAAAACTCATCATCGCCGTATTTTGAGAGCTATAATTTTTCCATATTTTGGTCCACAGAGTCATGTGATGGCTTCTTTTTTTGCGGGCTGAGTTTACTTTTTTATAGGTACCATTTTCGGGCACATGACATTTTTTGATCGCTTTTTATTCCCATTTTTGGGAGACAGAATGAACAAAAGCCAGCAATTCAGGAATTGCTTTTTGTTTTGTTTTTGTTTTTTTACCGTTCCGCGTGTGGTAAAATTGATAAGGCATATTTATTATTCTGGTCAGTACGATTACAATGACACCCCATTTATATATTTTTTATGTTTTGTCGCTTTTACACAATAAAAACTATTTTATAGAAAAAATAATTGCTTTTGCATCGCTTTATTCTGAGAGCTATAACTGTTTTTCGGCTGATGGAGCTGAATGGCAGCTTTATTTTTGCGGGACAAGATGACAGTGCAGCGGTCCCGTTTGTATTTACATTTGCCTTTTTAATTTCATTTTATTCCATTTTTTGTTTGATGATCTAATGATAAAGCATCATTTTTTGTCTTTTTTTTTTTTTTTACGGTGTTTACTAAAGGGGTTAACTAATGTGACAGCTTTATGGATGCGGCGATACCAAATATCTGTACTTTTATTTTTATTTCTTTTTTTTGTTATAATAATTATTTATGGGTACTATAGATAGATAGATAGATAGATAGATAGATAAAAAACAATACAGCAGCACATGTGCATGAATCTAGGCCATGTGAAAACACAAACATTCAATATAGATTATACTTCTCAAAAATATATATATATTTTTATTTTTTCATAAAACTTACAGTAATAGATGAAATGAAGGTTCTTAGCGCATAAATTGGCTAACTCATGTATGCCCATCAACCACGGCAAGGTGACCTCCCTCTGATGGGTCCTACTCTACTGTACATGCCACTTTCGGGCCACCAGCCTACAACTATGGACAAAACATGTCACTCTCGGGCTAAAGGTACCGTCACACTCAGCGATGCTGCAGCGATATAGACAACGAGCCGATCGCTGGAGCGTCGCTGTTTTGGATGCTGTAGAGACGTCAAACACAGCAGCTCCAGAACGATGCAGGAGCGATCCAGTGACGTAACGGCGACTCACTTATCGTTCTCGCTGGTTGTTAGCTCCATGTAAAACATTGCTGGCGTCGTTGCTTTTGATGTCAAACATGACGATACATGCCGACCTGACGACGAAATAAAGTTCTGGACTTCTAGCTCCGACCAGCGATATCACAGCGGGATCCAGATCGCTGCTGCGTGTCAAACACAACTAGATCGCTATCCAGGATGCTGCAACGTCATGGATCGTTGTCGTTCTCATTGCAAAGTTGCTGAGTGTGAAGGTACCTTTAGCCTACAATTTATTGGCAGGTAGGGCTGATTACGGCCACCTGCAAGGTCAATGGGAGGAGTGCACATGTTCACATTAGGAGTGCTGGTTGTTTTTTTTTTTGTTTTTTTCTCTATTTAGTTACTGGATGCTGGCTGCTTCCAGGCTGATCTTGCACTCCTCCCATTGACCTTGCAGGTGGCCATAATCAGCTCTACCTGCCCATAAATTGTATACTTCCCGCAAGAAGTGACTCAGTGTTACACCCAACCCCTGAAGCAGAATTCTATGATGACACTTTGTATAAGGGTGATGACAGCAGTACCAACCTCCCAGATGACTTCATGTTTAAGAATCCCCTGTGCATGCTGGAATATTATAACAGTCAAGGCTAGAAAGGAGAGTGGACCCTCTGGACTGTGGGAAGACCTACCCCTGGGCGAGTGGACCTAGTAGCACCGACCCCTATACAGGGACCGTCAGGGACAGGCCCAGAGGTCACTTACCCACGGTGAAGTACCGAGAGGGACAGCTCACGGGAGGAGAAGCAGAAGGCACGGAGAAGCAAAACCGGGAAGACGAAGACAACTGGAGACAAGAAGCCGGAACTGAAAAGGACTGTGCAAGAAATAACAAAAGACAACGTAAGAAACTTAAAGCAGGCACAAGGGGAATACAAAGGGGAAGTATGGACAACCAGGAACGGAGAAGAGAGATGCAAAGCACAGAACAAGAGGTACTGAGTACTAAGCACAGGAATAGGGGCCAGAAGCACAGGAAATGCTATGACAATCAGGCACCTGAGCACAGGAGAGACTGCCTCTTATAGCAGAGGCAGAGACAGGATTGGTTGTGGCATTACTGACCTTGACCTAGACCCCAGGGAGTAGGATTAGGCACAACGCGCCTGCGCTTATTAGTGAAACTAGAGCGCCTGCGCAATCCCCGCAGTCCTGCTGAGACCGAAGAGGCCGGAAGTGAAGAGAGGTTGCTGGCAAGACTGGACCCGGAAGTAGAACGCCGGGCGCGCGCGCGTGCAGGAGGAAAGAGAGTGCCCGAGCGGCGGGAGCGCGCCGCGGCAGGAACGGAAGCCCCAGCCGGAGAGGTAGAGCGGAGACACCTGGACTCAGTGATGGAACCGCGGCGGGCAGCGGCAGAGGTAACAGCGCGGCGGGCAGCGGCAGTGGGAACAGTGCGGCGAGCCGCTGCAGCGGTAACAAATATTCAAACAAAACACAATCGGAAGTGAAAAAAAAAACCTAAACGGACAGTAAGTTAGAGAAGGAATGGTAGGGATATTTAAGTGAAGTACATTATAAAAGTGATTACATTATTAGATTAAATCAACATTTATTATGAAATTCACCTTAGGTGTCAGACTCCTTTCAGAGTGTTTTTTTAAATTCCATTCTACTACCAGTCTGACTGTAAACGTTAGACAGGACCTATTACTTGTCATAAATGTGTTTGTACAGTAATATTCCTTTAAGACATTCTCTGTAGGCAAGGTGTCTGATAGTTCTCATCTCACAATGGCAGAGCACCTCCTCCGAAATCTTCGGATTTTCGTCTTTTCCCAGGGGTTGATTCAGGAAACCCTAGCCTAGGCTCCATACTCTCTCACAAGCAATGAGATTGAAACAACTTAGGCTACTTTCACACTAGCGTTGTTTGCTGTACGTCGCAATGCGTCGTTTTGGAGAAAAAACGCATCCTGCACAGTTGCCCGCAGGATGCGTTTTTTTCTCCATAGGCTTGCATTAGCGACGCATGGTCACACGTCACATCCATTGTGCGACAGATGCGTCGTGTTTTGGCGGACCGTTGGCATAAAAAAAGTTACATGTAACTTTTTTTGTGTATCGTGTCTGCCTTTTCTGACCGCGCATGCGCGGCCGGAACTCCGCCTCATCCTCCCCGAACATTACAATGGGGCAGCGGATGCGTTGAAAAACTGCATCCGCTGCCCCCGTTGTGCTTAATTAACACACTGTCCGTCGGTACATCGGGCCGACGGTTTGCAACGGCCCCTACCGACGGACTAGTGTGAAAGAAGCCTTAAAAGGTGTTTTCGACTGTCAAGAAAGTGGACCACAAATACTCTAAAATACCTAAATAGCAAATACAGCTTGTACTCACCATCCCCGGCTACAGCCTCAGCTCCCTGCTGATTCTCAGTGATTTGGTTGCAGTGGTTGAGTTCCCGCCTCTGCACAGGGGCAGTCTCGAACCATGTCTGCTGCGGTCCCCCATTCTTCTCCAGCCGCAGTGGAGCCTGCTCAGCAGAGATGTTAGTTTCAGTGTCTGGCTCAGCCTGATACTGCGTGGATGGTTACTGCTGCCTTTCCAGGCTCAGCCATTGTAGCCAGTACTGGTCAGCGGCGAGCAGACGTCTTTGGGACTAAGTCCTGCTTTTCCACTTCTGAGCATGCCCAAGGTAAGACCTCTCATTTGAGGTCAGGGGTGACATGCTCAGGTGCTGCAGCAGCTCCCATTGGTCCTCTAGGAAGGTCCTGAAGTTGCTCAGGTACTGTAGCAGCTCCCATTGGTCCTCTAGGAAGGTCCTGAAGTTGCTGCAGCTATAAAAGGTTTGCATGGCTGCACGGCCATGCGCTAGAATCAGCTTATGTCATGAGCTTTTGCTATTCAGTGGTCTTGTCTGCTTGTGGTCAGGGTCCGGCTGAAGTAAGCCACTAGAATACCGGCACCACCGGTGAGGAGTTTTGCATGGTGAATTCAGGGCTGGCGTAAAGCCATCAGAATTCCGGCTCCACCGGAGAGGAGGTGTTTGTGTGCTTGCTACTCCCTGACCATTGATTGCTTTTGCTCTGTTAGGCAGCTGTGTTCCCCTGTGACGCTAACAGGGCACAGCGTTTTCCCTTCTATGCGACTCTGTGAAGTAAAAGAGTTTACTTATGCCGCCATTTGCTAGCAGCAGGTTCGTCTCCTGCACGGTGGATCCCGGGCTGCGAAAACACCAATAATTATATCTAAATATACTCGGTGCGTTCCGCCAGCCGTAACGGTGGCGATGTCACATCAACAACATGCATCACTGCTGTAACCAATCACTGAGCTCAGTGGCTCATGGGGTGAGGGGATTAACAAAAGACTAACATCATTAAAAATTAACTTTTATTAGAATTATAATAAACGACCAACAAACACATATAACGCCTAACCAGGCAACTAGTAGTACGCTGACTTACAGCTGACTAAAATATCCAGGGGATATACCTAGTTCACCCTATTGTCCCCTAGATAGATCCTGCCTATCATTGGAGGTTGGTGGAGCGGCCCCCAAACGCAGGGCAATGGGGTACCCGGTACCAGGTCTCTCTGTCTCGGTCCTGGGGATGTCACGGTGGCAAGACCCGGTCCGTGGCCCTGCTAAGGGGCGTCCAGTTAAAGGTGATGGTGGGTGGTGCAAGATGCGATGAATAACGAGGACACAGGGTTGCAGTCTCTTTACCTTTTTTTACTGAAGGCTTCGGCATCCGCAATCCAGAGCACTGCTAACAGGGCTGGCTGAGACCGGCCGGTCCGAAGGCACATCCAGAGTTCCCTTTGCAGGAAATCCGTAGCCTTCCTACTTGCACCTGTGTGTTGTAGTACCTCCCTGCTGAGCACCACGGGATAGTCCTCACAACTCTTGTATCTGTTTCTGATGTTCTCTCTCTCCGTCCCCCAGTTGGTATGGCTAGGACGCACTCGTATGACGGGGTAGGCCTGGAGTTATTTTATAGGGACCCTAGAGATGCCCCTCTCCCACAATTGCCTCCATTGTCTGCCTAGGTGATTAGGTGAGACAGCCAACCTAAAGTTAACTGCCCTGCCGTGATTCGGAGTAGTGCGTAGAGCCAGTACTCCCTCGGTGTTCCGGCTACGCGCCTCAGAAGGATGTTGCCACGATCTTAGGGCACGACTCCTCCCGGTATTATCTCCTTAGTGCTGTGATCTCGTTTCTCACTTCTCCACAATATCCTTCGCTGCTTGTCCTTCCTTAGGATGCCGCCGCAATGAGGTGCAGGCGCGGCTCCGTAACGATCTGTCTCTTGCTAGGCCACTGTCAGGATCCCACCCCTGACAGGGACCCCCCTGGGTCCTCCCAAGCAACGCTCTCCTCTCACTAGATGTTACCTGGGCAAAACCCAGTCAGCTTCCCTCTAACTTCCTATCCAACCCCCAGTTTTACCAGAGTGTGAGGAGTGGCCTAATACATAGAATCCTTTGCTCCCCCTGGTGGCCGGGGTGTGAAGTGTAATGTGTGACTGTGATACCTGGTCAGGCGAACTCCTTTAGTGCAATCAGACGTAACATCACTCCCCTTAGTGGCAGAGCGACATTACTGCAATGACCAGGACTCTGGGGCGCTGCACTGGCACCCTACCATGAATGCAAATTGGCACCCCCGCTCAACAAGGACAATAGGGTGAACTAGGTTCACCTGTTGGTACATCCTCTGGATATTTTAGTCAGCTGCAGGTCTGCTTTTAATTTTTAATGTTTTCTAATTTTTAATGTTATTAGTCTTTTGGTAAGCCCTTTCTGAATTAATCCTTGAATCAAGCTACTATAAATTTCTCAGTGGCTAATGCCATCTACCGCAAAAAACTATTGTTCTTTTTTTTTCTTGGAAGCCCACAGCAGCTTTCTTCCAATTTCTGAGACCCAGAGTAATCTATTCTTCATGTCCTCTACTATTATTCCGAATTATGATGTAAAGGTGCATTATGATCACTAAGAACATGTGATATAACATGACAATGTAAAAACATGTTTGTTTTTATATCCTGTAGGTGGAAGATGCAAAATTTGGATCATCACTTGGAGCAGGATTTCTTGGAGTGATAGTTGGGGCGGCTATGTTTCTTGGAAGACTTGTTCGTTTAAATTAGGGAAATGCCTGGATGTCAGAGAGACTCAACTTCAGAACATTCCAAACCTTTTAATTCAATGTCTTGTAGCAAATCATGGCAGATACAATGGTTGTTCTACAAAGCAAAACAAAAATAAATGAACTCCAATATATATTCGTTTTTACTGACAAAATTGAAAATTGTAATTACCAGTGGAACAAATAGTCCGAATACTTCTATATACCTTGTGACATAGACTTTGTGTCCCATTAAGTCCTGCACTGAGAATGGAGATCACAGAAAATACAATGGAAGCTATGAGCCCAGAGGTGTATCTAGGTTTTCTGGCACCAGGGGCAAGAAGTAAGTTTGGCACCCTCCAAGCACATACAGTTGTGTGAAAAAGTGTTTGCCCCCTTCCTGATTTCCTATTCTTTGCATGTTTATCACTCTTAAATGATTCAGATCACCAAACAAACTTAAATATTAGGCAAAGATAATGCAATATATACAGAAAAAAAACAGCAGCATTCTCATTGCAAATGGCGGATTTACTAAGTATTAAGTGTTATGACCCCAATGGCGAGGGTCTCAGAGGAACAAGTAAGTCTGCGACGTACAAAAATCCAGCTCATAGGGCAGTGGTAACTGGGTTGACCATATAACTACTCCTAACGCCAACACTAGAAGTAGCCGGGGAACATGCCTACGTTGGTCGCTAGATGTCTCGCGCCAGCCGGAGGACTAACTACCCCTAGAAGAGGAAAACAAAGACCTCTCTTGCCTCCAGAGAATAGACCCCAAAAGTCGGATACAAGCCCCCCACAAATAATAACGGTGAGGTAAGAGGAAATGACAAACACAGATATGAACTAGGTTTAGCAAAGAGAGGCCCACTTACTAATAGCAGAATGTAATAAGATAACTTATATGGTCAACAAAAACCCTAACAAAATTCCACACTGGAGATACAAGAACCCCCGAACCGTCTAACGGCCCGGGGGGAGAACTCCAGCCTCCCTAGAGCTTCCAGCAAGGTTAGGATACAGATTATGTACAAGCTGGACAAAAATGCAAACAAAAACAAATAGCAAAAAGCAAGAAAGCAGACTTAGCTTAATTTAGCAGGAACCAGGATCAGTAGACAAGAGCACAACAGATTAGCTCTGATTACAACGTTGCCAGGCATTGAACTGAAGGTCCAGGGAGCTTATATAGCAACACCCCTGACCTAACGACCCAGGTGAGCATACAAGGGATGAATGACATACCCAGAGTCAAATCACTAGTAACCACTAGAGGGAGCCAAAAGGTAAATTCACAACAGTACCCCCCCCTTAGTGAGGGGTCACCGAACCCTCACCAAGACCACCAGGGCGATCAGGATGAGCGGCGTGAAAGGCACGAACTAAATCGGCCGCATGCACATCAGAGGCGACCACCCAGGAATTATCCTCCTGACCATAGCCCTTCCACTTGACCAGGTACTGAA
This sequence comes from Ranitomeya variabilis, assembly GCF_051348905.1. Lineage (NCBI taxonomy): Eukaryota > Metazoa > Chordata > Amphibia > Anura > Dendrobatidae > Ranitomeya > Ranitomeya variabilis. Next base: position 468,222,378 of record NC_135233.1, read on the forward strand.
GCCTCCGCCTGGAGAGACGAGAATCTAAGATCTTCTCCACCACGTACTCCAACTCGCCCTCAACCAACACCGGAGCAGGAGGCTCAGCAGAAGGAACCACAGGCACAACGTACCGCCGCAACAAGGACCTATGAAATACGTTGTGAATGGCAAACGACACCGGAAGATCCAGGCGAAAGGATACAGGATTAATGATTTCCAATATCTTGTAAGGACCAATGAAGCGAGGCTTAAATTTGGGAGAGGAGACCTTCATAGGAACAAATCGAGAAGACAGCCATACCAAATCCCCAACGCGAAGTCGGGGACCCACACCGCGGCGGCGGTTGGCAAAACGCTGAGCTTTCTCCTGTGACAACTTCAAGTTGTCCACCACATGACTCCAGATCCGCTGCAACCTATCCACCACGGAATCCACCCCAGGACAGTCAGAAGGCTCCACATGTCCCGAGGAAAAACGAGGATGGAAACCAGAGTTGCAGAAAAATGGCGAAACCAAGGTGGCGGAACTAGCCCGATTATTAAGGGCAAATTCAGCCAACGGCAAGAAGGTCACCCAATCATCCTGATCAGAAGAGACAAAACACCTCAAATAAGCCTCCAGAGTCTGATTAGTTCGCTCCGTTTGTCCGTTAGTCTGGGGATGGAAAGCGGACGAAAACGACAAATCAATACCCATCCTACCACAAAAGGATCGCCAGAACCTGGAAACAAACTGGGATCCTCTGTCCGACACAATATTCTCAGGAATGCCGTGCAAACGAACCACGTTCTGGAAGAACACAGGAACCAGATCAGAAGAGGAAGGCAGCTTAGGCAAAGGAACCAGATGGACCATCTTGGAGAAACGATCACATATCACCCAGATGACAGACATGCCCTGAGACACCGGAAGATCCGAAATGAAATCCATAGAGATGTGTGTCCAAGGTCTCTTCGGGACAGGCAAGGGCAAGAGCAACCCGCTGGCACGAGAGCAACAAGGCTTAGCTCGGGCACAAGTACCACAGGACTGCACAAATGACCGCACATCCCTTGACAAGGAAGGCCACCAAAAGGACCTGGCCACCAGATCTCTGGTGCCAAAAATTCCCGGGTGCCCTGCCAACACCAAGGAATGAACCTCGGAAATGACTCTGCTGGTCCATCTAGCAGGCACAAACAATCTGTCAGGTGGACAAGAGTCAGGCCTACCAGCCTGAAATCTCTGCAACACACGTCGCAGATCTGGAGAAATAGCAGACACGATAACTCCTTCCTTAAGAATACCCACAGGTTCAGCGACTCCAGGAGCATCAGGCACAAAGCTCCTAGACAGAGCATCGGCCTTCACATTCTTAGAACCTGGTAAATACGAGACCACAAAGTCAAAACGGGAGAAAAACAATGACCAGCGGGCCTGTCTAGGATTCAGGCGTTTAGCAGACTCGAGATACATCAGATTTTTGTGATCAGTCAAGACCACCACACGATGCTTAGCACCCTCGAGCCAATGACGCCACTCCTCAAATGCCCACTTCATGGCCAACAACTCCCGATTGCCCACATCATAATTTCGCTCTGCCGGCAAAAACTTCCTAGAGAAAAAGGCACAAGGCCTCATAGTAGAGCAACCAGGGCCTCTCTGCGACAAAACGGCCCCTGCCCCAATCTCCGAAGCATCCACCTCAACCTGAAAGGGAAGTGAGACGTCAGGCTGGCACAAAACAGGCGCCGAAGTAAATCGGCGTTTCAACTCCTGGAAAGCCTCCACGGCAGCAGGAGCCCAGTTAGCTACATCAGAGCCTTTCTTGGTCATATCCGTCAGCGGTTTAACAACGCTAGAGAAATTTGCGATAAAACGACGGTAGAAGTTAGCAAAACCCAAGAACTTCTGAAGACTCTTAACTGACGAGGGTTGAGTCCAATCATGAATAGCTCGGACCTTGACTGGATCCATCTCCACAGCAGAAGGGGAAAAAATGAACCCCAAAAAGGGAACCTTCTGTACACCAAAGAGACACTTTGAGCCTTTTACAAACAAAGAATTTTCACGCAGAATCTCAAAAACCATCCTGACCTGCTCCACATGCGAGTCCCAATCATCAGAAAAAACCAGAATATCATCCAGATAAACAATCAAAAATTTATCCCGATACTTCCGGAAAATGTCATGCATGAAGGACTGAAAAACTGAAGGGGCATTAGAGAGCCCAAATGGCATCACCAAGTACTCAAAATGACCTTCGGGCGTATTGAATGCGGTTTTCCATTCATCGCCCTGCCTAATGCGCACAAGGTTGTACGCACCACGAAGGTCTATCTTGGTGAACCACTTGGCACCTTTAATCCGGGCAAACAAATCTGACAACAGCGGCAAAGGATACTGAAATTTGACAGTGATCTTATTTAAAAGCCGATAGTCAATACAAGGCCTCAAAGATCCGTCCTTTTTGGCCACAAAAAAGAATCCCGCACCAAGAGGGGAAGAAGAAGGACGGATATGCCCCTTCTCAAGAGACTCCTTGATATATGAACGCATCGCGGTATGTTCAGGTACCGACAGATTAAACAGTCTCCCCTTAGGAAACTTACTGCCAGGAATCAAATCTATTGCACAGTCACATTCCCTATGAGGAGGCAGTGCACTGGACTTAGACTCGCTGAAGACATCCTGATAATCAGACAAATACGCCGGAACTTCCGAAGGCGTAGAAGAAGCAATAGACAAGGGCAGGGAATCTCCATGAATTCCATGGCAGCCCCAACTTGACACTGACATAGCCTTCCAGTCCAAGACTGGATTATGGGTCTGTAACCATGGCAAACCCAAAACAACCAAATCATGCATTTTATGCAGAACAAGAAAACGTATTACCTCCCGATGTTCGGGAGTCATGCACATGGTAACCTGTGTCCAAAACTGCGGTTTATTTTTTGCCAATGGCGTAGAATCAATACCCCTAAGAGGGATAGGATTTTCCAATGGCTCAAGAACAAATCCGCAGCGCTTGGCAAATGACAGATCCATAAGGCTCAGGGCAGCACCTGAGTCCACAAACGCCATGACAGGATACGATGACAGTGAGCAAATCAAAGTTACAGATAGAATAAACTTAGGTTGCAAATTACCAATGGCGACCGGACTAACAACCTTAGTAAGACGTTTAGAGCATGCTGAGATAACATGTGTAGAATCACCACAGTAGTAACACAAGCCATTCTGGCGTCTATGAATTTTCCGCTCATTTCTAGTCAGGATTCTATCACATTGCATTAAATCAGGTGCCTGTTCAGACAACACCATGAGGGAATTTGCGGTCTTGCGCTCCCGCAACCGCCGGTCGATTTGAATAGCCAGGGCCATAGAATCATTCAGACCTGTGGGAATGGGAAAACCCACCATCACATTCTTAATGGCTTCAGAAAGGCCATTTCTAAAATTTGCAGCCAATGCACACTCGTTCCACTGGGTCAGCACGGACCATTTCCGAAATTTTTGGCAATACACTTCAGCCTCGTCCTGGCCCTGAGACATCGCCAGCAAGGCTTTTTCTGCCTGAATCTCAAGATTGGGTTCCTCATAAAGCAAACCAAGCGCCAGAAAAAACGCATCAATGTCAGCCAATGCCGGATCTCCTGGCGCCAGCGAGAAAGCCCAATCCTGAGGGTCGCCCCGTAAAAAAGAAATAACAATTTTTACTTGCTGAGCGGAGTCTCCAGATGAACAGGGTTTCAGGGACAAAAACAATTTACAATTATTCCTGAAATTTCTAAATTTAAATCGGTCTCCGGAAAACAGTTCAGGAATCGGTATCTTAGGTTCTGACACAGGATTTCTGATAACATACTCTTGTATGCCCTGCACACGAGCAGCAAGCTGATCCCCACTTGTAATCAAGGTCTGGACATTCATGTCTGCAGCAAACACAAGCCACTCAGAGGTAAAGGGGAAAAGAAAAAAAAATGAGAGAGAGAAAAAAAAACTCAGAACTTTCTTTCTTATAATCCCGCTTCTGCAATGCATTTAACATTTAATACTGGCCTGGCAAACTGTTATGACCCCAATGGCGAGGGTCTCAGAGGAACAAGTAAGTCTGCGACGTACAAAAATCCAGCTCATAGGGCAGTGGTAACTGGGTTGACCATATAACTACTCCTAACGCCAACACTAGAAGTAGCCGGGGAACATGCCTACGTTGGTCGCTAGATGTCTCGCGCCAGCCGGAGGACTAACTACCCCTAGAAGAGGAAAACAAAGACCTCTCTTGCCTCCAGAGAATAGACCCCAAAAGTCGGATACAAGCCCCCCACAAATAATAACGGTGAGGTAAGAGGAAATGACAAACACAGATATGAACTAGGTTTAGCAAAGAGAGGCCCACTTACTAATAGCAGAATGTAGTAAGATAACTTATATGGTCAACAAAAACCCTAACAAAATTCCACACTGGAGATACAAGAACCCCCGAACCGTCTAACGGCCCGGGGGGAGAACTCCAGCCTCCCTAGAGCTTCCAGCAAGGTTAGGATACAGATTATGTACAAGCTGGACAAAAATGCAAACAAAAACAAATAGCAAAAAGCAAGAAAGCAGACTTAGCTTAATTTAGCAGGAACCAGGATCAGTAGACAAGAGCACAACAGATTAGCTCTGATTACAACGTTGCCAGGCATTGAACTGAAGGTCCAGGGAGCTTATATAGCAACACCCCTGACCTAACGACCCAGGTGAGCATACAAGGGATGAATGACATACCCAGAGTCAAATCACTAGTAACCACTAGAGGGAGCCAAAAGGTAAATTCACAACAATTAAGCCACCATGAAGAAGATATTTTTAACTCCATAAGTATAGACAAAAATATGAGGAAGAAAAAGAGTATCAAATCAATAAAGTAAAAAAATACAAATTTTATTAGAGTATTAACAAGTAAATATTATAGAAAAAAAAAGACAATGTAACAAGCCAACACCAAAAGATGGGGTCACGTGCAATAGTTGTAACAAATCAGCGCAACCCATAAGTTTCCATGGTATGACATTAGGAATGCACTATAGGTAATATACACTCGCAGGCATAGCCCAGGGATAAATATAAGCACTATAGTAGAAAAGAAAATTTTTCCCAAAATGGGCTATATCACACATGTATATAGGGGCAAAGCTTACCAGCTAACGTATGCACAGACCCCAAGTCGGATGGTGAAAACCCCTGACGCGCATTTTGCTTACCAGAGGTCACTTTCTCAAGCGGATGTAAAGTGGAAATATGGCAAGGACCTTAAAAACCCGTGACAACCAATCACATGTCCAGTCACCTAGTCCTAATCGACCAATGACAAGCGGCACTCATGGCCCATGCGCAGTGCGCCTGAAGAGTCCCAGGATACAGAGCACAGGACATCAAGCATCACTGCGCAGGCGCGGGGAGATGAGAGTCTCTGGGCATGCGCAGGAGGCATAAAGACGCCCAGCCCTGCGTGGGAAGCAGGGGGCAGCAGCGCGCATGAGCACGGCCGCAAAAAGGACATAGTATTTAAAAAGTACAAAGCCGGATTGTAAACATATCATTAAGCAGCATATAGGAGCACACACCATAACGAGCGCATGAATAAAGTACAGGGTCGTACTGTTGTAGGATCCTACGGTTGTAGGATCGCTACTTCCAACAGGTGGCGCTATAGAGTTAAGTCTTCTTTTTCTCAGAAGAGGCAATTTGCACATGAATAAAGTACTGAACAACCAATATGGCTGGCGCACCACAATAATTCAAAATACACAAAGAAAAGGGGGTGCAGCAGAGTGGCTAAATAAGGTAGCTAACTAAAGAAGAAAAGTAGCCACCCATACAAAACTGCACACCACCAATAGATAATGAAAAATCAACAGCTTTATTGATAAACAATGTTAAAACCAGAATAAAAACATAGAAAAAACACATATCCACCCTTTGGTCTGCTCATAATGCATCCCGTATATATAAATATGCATATAAATATCTATCATAACAAACAGCCACCTGGCATAAGTAAATAATGCAATACTGAAAAGAATTGTTGTATACTGCAATATGCTGCTGAGTATCAAAAAAGACACAATTGCTAGCTACCGGGGGAGGAATTATAACCAAAAGCCTGCTACAATAGAAGGGAAAACACAGTAAACCCTGTGCCCACGAAGGTGTTAACCTGAGTCCTATCAAAAAGGACCCCAGAGACAAGGTGTAGTAGCCGACGATGCAAGCACATACTCACAAAAGTGACAATGCTGGAGGTCCTGACCCAGTCAGAGCCCGGGCTGGAGCAAAAAGTGTCCCAAAATGATCCTATGGGTAAGTAAAAAGGCCTAAACAGCCGGTGGTGAGAGCCAGACCGCTGGGTGGGAGAACCCAACGCGTGTCGCGGTATCAAAAGACCGCTTCGTCAGGGGAAGTAACTTAGCAATAAAGACGTTGTCCTTATATATACGACCGTACGGTGCAAGTAAGCACACATGTGTGGCTGAGAAATGGTGGGGAGCAAAACCAGAAGTGGAAGACTGAGGTAAGCCGAGCCCACGAGGTGGCGCATGCGCACAGCACAGGAGAGAAATGAATGAAATGGGCAGACGTCTCTGCCCATACTCCACCACTGCGCACGCGCCGTCAAAAGAGACTGCGGTCCGCAAAGGAGACGCAGCATATAGATAGCACATTCTAGGAGGGGACCAGCGGACCAGCGGACAGCCCAAAAACACATGGAGCGGCCGCATAAGAAAAAGGTAGAAAGAATATGGAATATGAAAAGAACAGCCTGAAAATGAAAAGTCACGTTATGTAAAGTAACCAACATAAATTCAAAATACATACCAAGAAACAGGTTGGATACATATCATATATATTACACATAGGTATAGTGATATATTGCATGACAGTAAGTATGTGGCCTATTTAGATCCACAGGATGACGCATATCCAGCGAAATGTACATATGTTAGTAGACCTAATTTACAGGAAAAAGAAGAGCCCATATATGTGATAAAAGATAATAGGGTGTAATACCCAATCAATCATCAAGGTAAGCAGATAGACTACTGTTACACAATCCACCATAGTATTCCAATGTGGCTCAATGTGGGATGGATAGCCATAAAGATATATACCAATGTCCACAGTAATGTCCATATGTAGCACCAAACCCTCACTAGTGAGTATAAAGCCACGACTTTGTGTTCCAATGATTGTCCCTCTGAAGTAGGGAACCTGGGTGAAGATCCCCATGAAGTCCTCCATGATGTACTTTGATGAAACGAAGTCCTTGATGATTCGTATCCATCAGCGCTCTTACATCCCAGATGTTGTAAATCCAAAATACAGTGATGGTTATCCAGGAGAGATTAACCCAAGAAACCTGTGAAGAGGAGGTCCTCATTAATTCCATGGGGTGCAATAGAGTGAAGTAAATAAATCCACCGGGATTCAGTCTGTAATAGTCGTTTATGTAGCGAGCCCGCCCTGCCAGAGCTCCTAACATGCTCCAAACCCACTATCTTCGTTTTAGCATAGCTGCCCGCATGATGTGATAAGAAATGTGCAGCAACTGTAGTCAGCACCTTACCCTTACGGCTGGCTATCAACTGCAGCAGTATTGATAGTTGAGAAATGACCTTGTATTCTCCGGCGCAGCTCTTGTGAGGTCTGACCTACGTAAATGCAAGGGCAGGGACAGATCAACGCATATATCACATAAGAGGTTTTACAGTTAATATATGCTTTCAGTTTATGCTGTCTTTGATCTGTCGGATTAAGAAAGATATCCCGGGTAGGATGCATATATGGACAGATACTGCAGTCTCCGCAAGGGAAGGAGCCTCGCAGACAAAAGCCACGATTCAATCTATGAGTGGGTCTGGTGTAATGACTATTAGTGAGTAAATCTCTGAAATTAGGCGCCCTCCTAGCTGTCATAAGTGGTTGGGTACTAACCACCTGGGACGTTTGCGCATCCGTTGTTAAAATCCTCCAATGTTCACCCATTATCCGCCTTACCTGGGACCATTGAGTATGATAACCTGTGATGAAACGTGCATAATTGTCCGGTCTTCTTTTGGTAGGAACCAGCAGAGTGTCCTGTGCTTGTGCATTAGCCCTCTGAAAAGCGGAAGATATAAATTTTCTGGGGTAATTCCTGTTCCTAAATCTCATTGTGAGGTCACGGGCTTCCCTCCTGAAGTCAGAATCCTGCGTACAGTTCCGCCTAGCCCTGAGAAACTGGCCAATCGGAACCCCATCTCTAGTATGTTTGGGGTGGAAGCTGCGATACTCCAACAGGCTATTGACGGCTGTGGATACAGAGCACAGGACATCAAGCATCACTGCGCAGGTGCGGGGAAATGAGAGTCTCTGGGCATGCGCAGGAGGCATAAAGACACCCAGCCCTGCGTGGGAAGCGGGGGGCAGCAGCGTGCATGAGCACGGCCGCAAAAAGGACATAGTATTTAAAAAGTACAAAGCCGGATTGTAAACATATCATTAAGCAGCATATAGGAGCACACACCATAACGAGCGCATGAATAAAGTACAGGGTCGTACTGTTGTAGGATCCTACGGTTGTAGGATCGCTACTTCCAACAGGTGGCGCTATAGAGTTAAGTCCTCTTTTTCTCAGAAGAGGCAATTTGCACATGAATAAAGTACATATCCAAAAAAAAATCAGTGTAAAATATTATATGACATCGCGTCCCAAGGTCATCTGATTCTGGCCATCATGATCTTGTGCAAACAGTGCTACAAAAAGAAGAGATTCGCTGGCAAAGATGATGGATGATAGGGCAAGAGAAGGAATCTGTCCATTCCATAAATCACTAATGGCGCTAAACAATAAACAAACAAAAAACAGAATAAAATAAGTACAATTAAAAACAAGGATAAAAACCATTCAGAATTAAGGGATACAGAATAGGAGCAGGGGAACAATAAATCACAAATTAAAAAAATATCAATGATCACTGTTTCTAAGAATGAGGCGAAACTTAGGATTCATTTAGACCCTTGGGGGCCATAGTATCCAAGGTCAAGATCCATTTAGTCTCTCTCTGAGCGAGAAGTCTCTTATAGTTACCCCCTCTGATTCCCATTTGAATGATTGTCAACACCTGTGACGGGGTGTACGGCAGAGCAGGAAGGGACAACAGGCCAAGGGATGATTCCACAGATTTATTATCAAGAACGCTGGAACAACACATGCAGGTAGATCTACAGAGTCCACAATTAGTCCAACGGAACAGGTTCAGGGGCACCTCCCGATAATCCTTGTGCCAGCTAACAAAACAATAGTCCACACGAGTCCAAGGGATCTCAAAACAATCCCACGAACGACGAGATATGTCCTCAACTCAAGTCTCGCCCCGTTCGCTTCTGCAGTCCCAGATGGACATGGGGTCTTGCCTCAGCTAAGAATCCCCACTCCTTCTCTTCCAGTCTCCAACACACAACTGATCTCAAAATAAGAATGGATTGTCTGAGCTCTTGGGATCCGCCCATGAAGGGGGGTAGGGGTCACACCTTCTGTTCAATGGTTGAGTTCACCAGAAGATTCTATTCTGGTCGGCTCCACATAGTCTACGTAGTATGTACATTTGACTAGCCACCTGCTGTGAGGAACAATGGCTATTCCTTCCTAGTGATGTTGACAAAGCTTAATTACATTATAGCTTAGGGCTGCAAGTATTGGGGGAAGGAGACATTTTGTTACAGATTAACTCAAAGCACAAGAAAATACATATATTACAGCTAATAGAAACCAGAGAACAGTTACATACATCACATGGCATATTATTCAAATACAGGACAGGGCAAAAGTACATATCATGACAATCCCTTCCCCTCCCAATTTGTGTACGTACTAGGGACCTCTACAGGTCGCTGGTTAAGTACACACAGGCAGAGCGTAACTTACATGTGGCTTCATGCAGCCACGAATTGGCATCGTAGCTCTCCCACATCATTGCCCAGGAGAACATCTGCAGGCAGACCTCCCATCACCCCAACCATACATCGCCTGACCCCAAAACCAAAGTTCAGATCCACAGTGGCTGTGGGAATAGTCCTCCAATGTCCACCAGCCAGTTCAATAACAATCCCAGGTCCTCTATGGATTGCCTCAGGCCGACCCACTCGGGGATCAGCCAGTGTGAGGAAAGCCCCCGAGTCACAAAATCCAATAAGTCTCTGTCCATCCAGCACGACCTCCTGCAAGTGCTTACCTCGATGAGCAGACGTCATCATAGCTGCAGGTCGCACACCATAAACTCCTAGTGGTGCAACATGGTTGGGGGAGGCACTAGGCCAGTCCTCACGTAGTGGTGACACGTCTTCCTCCATGGCACTTGGCTGTACATAATTAATAATACGACTGGGTACAGGATCAATCCTCATTTGAACAGCTGGGCAGGAGGCTTGCAGATGCCCCGGCTGCCCACATCGATAGCATCTGTGCTGGGTCTCACTCCATCCAAGGCGTCCTCTTGGGTGAGGGGTAAGGGAACCTGGAGGCCGGCCCCCACCTGAAGGTGCTGTAGGGGTTTGATGACGACTCCTCCATGAGCTGGCTGGGCATGAGGCCTGCAGATGCCCCGGATGCCCACAGCCATAACACCTGCGCTCTGCTACTTCCTCTCCTCGTCGTATTCCAGAAAACGCAGTAGAAGCAACTGGAGGGACATTTACACGGGTATCAGCATGAGGTGGTGGCTTAGAGGAACGGGGAACAATGGGGACAGAAGAACTGGGGGCCACCGGGGTTGTGGGGCTGGTAGGCCTCTCTCGATCCTCTAACAGAACCCTCCACTGAGGCTTGATGGTGAGAACCTCATCAGCTAGAGCTGCAGCTTCTTCCACAGTGGCTGGTCTCCTCTCACGCACCCATTCCCGGATCTCAGCAGGGCACTTGAAGTAAAATTGCTCTTTTAGGATAACCTGGAGAAAGGTCTCCCAGGTTAAGGCCTCCTCTGCTTCCAGCCAGCGATTACATATTTGTTTGAGTCTGTGGGCATACATCTTGAAAGACACTTCCTCATTGCAGGCTAAAGTACGGAACTGAGTCCTGTAAGTGTCTGGCGTCACAGCATAATGTTCTAGAATAGTCAGTTTAATCTCCGCATACTCACAGTTCTCTCGAGGGCCCATGGCTCTATAGGCTGCGGCAGCTCCACCCTCTAAGAGCCCCACCAGATGTCGGACTCGCTCCCTGTCCGGGACTTCCATTAATCGACACTGATGCTCGAAGTCCTGGAAGAAGCTCTCAATGTTGCCTGCAGCCTCATTAAGCGGCTTGAAGTCTTTGCGGGACACTCTGGGAAGTTCCCTCATGGTGGGTGCTGGGGTTATAGTCTGTCTGGAGCTTCTAGCTGCTTCCAAAGCGATCTGCCGCTCCAGCAATGCCATCTCCTGAGCTCTGTGAATGGCCTCCCTCTCTCTCTCCTTGGCTCTGTGAATGGCCTCCCTCTCCTCGGCTCTGTGAATGGCCTCCCTCTCCTGAGCTCTGTGAATGGCCTCTCTCTTATCGTCTATTGTGGCCTCCTCTCCCAGCAATGCCAACTCCTCCTTGTACCACACAACCCACTGACTCTTTTGGGTATTTACCTCCGGCTGCAGTCTTTCCTCCATTTGCTGTGAGGATCCTTCCTCAGCGTCATCTTGCAGGCGAACTCCTTCCAAAGCCGCAATTAGCTGCTCCTTGGAGAGTCCTTTAAAACAGACTCCTACTTCACGGGCCTTTGATTGTAGGCTCCCCAAAGTCCAGTTCTGGTACTCTGTGGTGCTGGTTCCCGATGTTGGGCCATTGTCTGTAGCAATATGTTATATGTTCATGTGGCCTCTAGGGGTCTCACTACTTTTATGTGTGTTCTATATTCTTTGTTTGCAACTTGTTGGATGTTGTTGTTCACTTGATTCATGTAATGGAGGTTGAGGCATGATGTGAATAAAGAGCCTGGAGATACTCACAGAGTGTGATTCATGACAGAATTCATCAAACAGAACATGGTGGCAGCCGGACACAGAACCTACAAATTCTCAGAGCTTATATGAGGCTGGAACTGCACAGATCACTGCAACTGTAAGTACAGATTCCCTGACAGTACAGCAAAATGGAGACTGGTCTGAAGCCCCCTCAGAGACTGGATGTCACTTCATGTAATCTGTCCCAGACCTGGAGACATTGGAAGGAAGAGTTTACACTGTATGTGGATCTGACTGTGGGCCCCACTGACGACAAACGGAAAGTAAATCTGTTTTATTACCTAATTGGGGAAAATGGCAGAGAATTAGCCCACACCTTGCTCCCAGACACAGACAACCTCCTCCTAGCAGACATTGTGCAGGCATTTGATAAACACTGTGACCCAAAGAAGAATGAGACAGTGGAAAGATATAAGTTTTTCACAAGACATCAGGAGAATGGTGAAAATATGGACAGATATCTGACAGAGCTGAGGAGACTTGCAGAAACATGTGGCTTTGGAGAGATCAGGGACAGTCTAATCAAGGACAGAATGGTATGTGGCATAAAGGACAGTCATCTCAAAGAAAGATTACTGAGAGAGGAAGGCATGACTTTAGAGAAATGTATGCAAATCTGCAGGGCTGCTGAGCTCACACAGCACAGCCTGAAGATGATGGCAGGCACCAGTGAGAATGATCTAAACCAAAAATGCCCTCTCAGCCAGCAGAGGGCCTACCTCTAAGCCACAACATATAAACCTATAAAAAACCTGCTAGGTTGCAAAATCAAGAACCCAAATGTAAATGAAAATTCACAACCACACAGAAGAGGTAACAAAGAACAAATGATTTTTATTAAGATGACATATACATAATAATGCAATACTAAATATGGACAAAAACGGTGAAAGGGAGGACGTGCCACTAATACCACCAGCAAAAAGAGATGTTGATAAGTTGCTGGAGGCGGACACAACACGTTCAGGCACCCTGACTCCACAACCACGCTGGGAAATGCCCAAGAATGAGACCAATGGCAAGCAGTGATATACCTAAATAACGAAGACCTCCAAATGGATAAAGTGAAAATAATTAAGGTTAAAATAACCCATAAATCCATGGAATGGATCCATTAAGAATGGTATACAACCACATGTGTGGTATTAAATGACAAAGTCACTGCGCCAGGTCAAAGACAGGGCATAAAGATGTAACTAGCACCGGTACCTCCAAGTCTGAGGGAAAATGTATGCATGCTAAAGATGGTAAAGGACATTACCTTGAGACATGGTAGCAACCGGGCACCGGCGTGGCGTGGGCAGGAAGGAACCTCGACGTACGTTTCGCCTTAAGGGGCTTTGTCAGGAGGCGTGGCTAAATGTTGGGTAAGTTGGGAATTATATAGGAGTGAAAGATAATACACTATCCAATCGGCGCGCACCCATCATGATGCGGAAGTCCCCGGCCGGCGGATGCAGCGGCGCACCATGGGGCGTGGGCGGGAGGACGAGCGTCATCTCCGCCCATCCCCATGGCAACGCCGCAAACACCCGACCCGGCCGGGGACACCACAGCGCATGCGTGGGGTGCGCTCAGGATAGAAAACCGATGCCGCCACTATAATAATGCAGCGAGCTAGATGGGAAGAAGTGGAGAGAATGGGAGGAGGTATAATGTCAGCTCGGCGCACATCCATCATGATGTGGAAATCCCCGGCCGGCGGATGCAGCAGCGCGCCATGGGGCGTGGGCGGGAGGACAAGCGTCATCTCCGCCCATCCCCATGGCAACGCCGCAAACACCCGACCCAGCCGGGGGCACCACAGCGCATGCGTGGGGCGCGCCGAGGATAAAGAGCCGATACCGCCACTGAAATGATGCAGCGGACTAAATTGGAAGAAGTGGAGAGAATGGAAGGTGGTATGCTGTCAGATCGGCGCGCATCCATCATGATGTGGAAATCCCCGGCCGGCGGATGCAGCAGCGCACCATGGGGCATGGGCGGGAGGACCAACGTCATCTCCGCCCATCCCCACGGCAACGCCGCAAACGCCCGACACGGCCGGGGGCGCCACAGCGCATGCGTGGTGCGCGCTCCGGACCGAGGGATAGATAAGGCTACGTTCACATTTGCGGCCAGCGCATGCGTCATGCGCCCCTATATTTAACATGGGGGCGCATGGACATGCGGCGCACTTGCGTTTTGCGCCGCATGCGTCGCTGCGTCGCCCGCGTCCAGGCGCAGAGGACGCAGCAAGTTGCATTTTTGCTGCGTCCAAATTCAATGAAAAAAACGACGCATGCGGCGCAAAACGCAGCGTTGTGCATGCGTTTTGCTGCGTTTTTGTTTGCGTTGTGCGCTGCGGCGCCGACGCTGCGGTGCACAACGCAAATGTGAACGTAGCCTAAATGAGGCTAATACCACAGATGATGAAGTGGGCTTTACGGGCAAAAAAAGAAAAAGGGATAAGAAAGGCAAGAAGATACACAGACACACCACTACCGAGTGGCAATTAATGGACCCACAAAGTGGAATATATTTCAATTACAAAATAATAATATACTAAGATGTGCCCTGCCTAACACGGGATTTTAGTATTGTTATACCGTTTGTGGATTCATGCCTGAAGTTTTATCTTTGAATTGGGGATGACATTGTCACGACGGTGGATTTTGCTTGGACCAACTACTGTCATCATTCTCTTGAGGGATCATCTCTACGTTTGGACATTATATCTATATGCACAATATGCTGTGACATTCTTTTTATTGCTATTTTTGATTCATGGTCCCATATGTGTGTGTGTGTATATATATATATATATATATATATATATATATATGTAATACTGTTGTTTAATACATTATGTGTGATTATCTGGAGGATATATGGATTTCCCTTATTGCTCTGTTATTTTCGGATATTGAGTATAGATCCCAGCTTCCGTCGGTTCATTACCCATTTTAACTATACTTTCATCGATAATGGCTTGTTTATTATTATTATTATTATTGGCTGTCTTACATTCGGTATTTGTATATACTCTTTCCAATGTTTGTCTTGTAATTACTTATAACGCTATTGCTTTTCTGCCCCCCTCTTTTGCGTCTTTTGCCATGGACGCACTGTGGTGTGGGTACCTCGCCCCCTGAGGTCGGTCTGGAGCTTGGTCACGTGGGGCCCCATGTGTTCCGGCATCAGCTGACCGGGTGGTGACGTACCTGTGCGCCGCAGTTGCTGTCATGGCAACATTCTTTTATGTAGGCGTCCCTTAGTTCTCAGCTGACGCGGTAGCGTCATGATGTGCTGGTATGGTTGTTGTTATAACAACATGCTGGCGACGCCCCCTTACTTCCGGCGCTACATTGCTGTGGGTTCTGGGCTTGTTGCTATTATAGCGTGGTTTCTCATTTCCGGTTGGTGCGGTTACCTTCTTACTATATAAGACGGCACATGTGGATTCTCGGCACGCCCCCTGAGGAAGGTTTACATAACCGAAACGCGCGTCGGGGTCAGCGGTGTACGGCGTGGTGACGGGCACATATACCTGGGTATGTTTTTTACGTCAGTTTGTATGTTATATTACCAAATGCCCCCTATGTATTTATGGTAAATGCCCTATATCCTTATGGCATCTGAATAAAGCCAACAGTGGCTATATATCTGTCTATGCTGTAATATGCCTATTCCATCTATGCATTGTTCATTTATATTATAGAGATATGCCGTCCACGGCTCTTAGTGGGCACGGTTTGTGCTGCACTGTTGCATGCTTCCCCATATTCCCCGTTTATCTGTTTTTATTCTATTATCTTTAATAAAGTATTATTTGCTATTTTGGACAAAAAAGCTGGTGTTGGTGCTTTTTGGTTTAACACGGGATTGCAGAGTGTGAACAAAATATGAAAACCAAAAATAAGAAATGAAAATGGGAATAGTGCCAAAATTTCAAACTCTGCAGAGCCGTGCATCACAGTATCAAAAAGCTATAACAAAAATATACTAAAATGCAGAAAATACAAAACATTAATATACTGCTAAATAGGTGGCATACAAGACAGCATAATGATACGGATGGTAATGACACCACTCATTGTAACCCGATAAGTAAATTGAACAAAGTCCATAATAAATCATGAAACATTAAGATAGAATGGGACCCAAACGATGGTTGATAAGAAGCAATAGTCCCAAAATTGATGGAATTCTTCTTCTTCCAATAGGTACGGCATCCTACTCGACAAGATCCACCACAAAATCCCACCATACAGAGCAGATCACGACCAGAGAACAGGTAAGTGTCTAAATAAACATAAAAATGTAACACTCAATACCAGTATAAGACACACAAAAATAACTTCAAAAAAGCAAACATAAAAAGACCCAACGCACATAAAAGAAAATAAGATTAAAAACAGCCTGAAGTTATAGAAAAGGCTTGAAACTGATAGCCTCATTGAGGCCTATTGGTGAAAGGGTGCCCAGGTTAACCATCCAGCGTGTCTCCTTTTGGAGGAGCCTTTGTCTGATGTTACCACCACGAATCCCCATATAGACATGGTCGATGCCACGAAAGCTCAGACCCTTGGGGTTACTATGGTGGACCTCAAAGAAATGTCTAGGAATAGACTTCAACAAAAGGGGCTCAGAACATGTAGCCGAGTTTCTAATGTCCCTAATGTGTTCCTGGACACGAATTTTGAAGGCCCTTGTTGTCATGCCAATGTAAATGCGTTCACACGGACATTTGGCATAGTAAACAACGGCTTCTGTGTTGCACGTAATGTGGTGCACAATCTTGTATGTCCTATTCCCAGCGGAGTTAGTAAACTCCTTAGTTCTAGGGATATATTTACAGGCCGAGCAGCTACCACACGGAAAGCAGCCCCAAGGGGGGCCCTTGGAAGTAACACCAAAGGAGTCAAACGGGCTACTTTTAGGGGGAACATAATGACTACTGCAGAGTGTATCACGCAGCGTACGGGACCTCCGCCATGTAATAAGTGGATGCGGAGTCAATTGTCCAGACAGGTCTTTATCTGTCAGGAGAACCGGCCAATGTCTTCTGAAGATATCATTAATTTTTGACCAGTTCGAACTGAACTGAGTAATGAAACGTGGTGTTGAAACGTCATTAGTTCCAGATCTCCTAGGTGATCCTGCCAGAAGGGAAGCCCTGTCTGAACGTAAAGCCCGCAAATGCCCTCGCTGGATGTCAGCCTGTTTGTAGCCCCTATCCTTAAACCGACGTGTAAGCTCACCCGCCTGCCTAGAGAAAGTGACATCATTAGAACAGATTCTGCGAGCCCGCAGAAACTGTCCAATGGGTATGGAGCTCTTGAGTTTGGGAGGATGGGATGAGGAGAAATGTAGCAATGCGTTGGTGGAGGTGCTCTTGCGAAAAACATCAGTGGCTATGGAACCGTCCGGCAGCTTGGAGATAGCCAGATCCAAGAAATCAATGGAGACCTGGCTATACTTCCAAGTCAATCTAATGTTTAGTGTGTTAATATTAAGGCGGTTAAGAAAGATATCTAACCGCGACGTGGAGCCCTGCCAAATAAAGAAAATATCGTCGATATACCGTAGCCACGAGATGACGGAGCTGTGGCTGGGTGTGTCAAGGACCACATCCCTCTCCCACAGCCCCAGGAACAAATTAGCATACGAGGGCGCACAAGACGCCCCCATAGCAGTGCCCTGGAGCTGTAGGAAGGGGCGGTCCTCGAACACAAAAAAATTATGGGTCAAAATGAACTCAAGTAGTTCCAAAATAAAATTAATGAGTTCCGGTCCAAGATTAGTCATCTCCAAAAAGAATCTGGCAGCCCGCATCCCGTGGCGTGGCTAAATGTTGGGTAAGTTGGGAATTATATAGGAGTGAAAGATAATACACTATCCAATCGGCGCGCACCCATCATGATGCGGAAGTCCCCGGCCGGCGGATGCAGCGGGTCGGGTGCCCCCGGCGGATGCGCTGTGGTGCCCCCGGCTGGGTCGGGTGTTTGCGGCGTTGCCATGGGGATGGGCGGAGATGACGCTTGTCCTCCCGCCCATGCCCCATGGCGCGCTGCTGCATCCGCCGGCCGGGGATTTCCACATCATGATGGATGTGCGCCGAGCTGACATTATACCTCCTCCCATTCTCTCCACTTCTTCCCATCTAGCCCGCTGCATTATTATAGTGGCGGCATCGGTTTTCTATCCTGAGCGCGCCCCACGCATGCGCTGTGGTGTCCCCGGCCGGGTCGGGTGTTTGCGGGATAGGGGCTACAAACAGGCTGACATCCAGCGAGGGCATTTGCGGGCTTTACGTTCAGACAGGGCTTCCCTTCTGGCAGGATCACCTAGGAGATCTGGAACTAATGACGTTTCAACACCACGTTTCATTACTCAGTTCAATTCGAACTGGTCAAAAATTAATGATATCTTCAGAAGACATTGGCCGGTTCTCCTGACAGATAGGGACCTGTCTGGACAATTGACTCCGCATCCACTTATTACATGGCGGAGGTCCCGTACGCTGCGTGATACACTCTGCAGTAGTCATTATGTTCCCCCTAAAAGTAGCCCGTTTGACTCCTTTGGTGTTACTTCCAAGGGCCCCCCTTGGGGCTGCTTTCCGTGTGGTAGCTGCTCGGCCTGTAAATATATCCCTAGAACTAAGGAGTTTACTAACTCCGCTGGGAATAGGACATACAAGATTGTGCACCACATTACGTGCAACACAGAAGCCGTTGTTTACTATGCCAAATGTCCGTGTGAACGCATTTACATTGGCATGACAACAAGGGCCTTCAAAATTCGTGTCCAGGAACACATTAGGGACATTAGAAACTCGGCTACATGTTCTGAGCCCCTTTTGTTGAAGTCTATTCCTAGACATTTCTTTGAGGTCCACCATAGTAACCCCAAGGGTCTGAGCTTTCGTGGCATCGACCATGTCTATATGGGGATTCGTGGTGGTAACATCAGACAAAGGCTCCTCCAAAAGGAGACACGCTGGATGGTTAACCTGGGCACCCTTTCACCAATAGGCCTCAATGAGGCTATCAGTTTCAAGCCTTTTCTATAACTTCAGGCTGTTTTTAATCTTATTTTCTTTTATGTGCGTTGGGTCTTTTTATGTTTGCTTTTTTGAAGTTATTTTTGTGTGTCTTATACTGGTATTGAGTGTTACATTTTTATGTTTATTTAGACACTTACCTGTTCTCTGGTCATGATCTGCTCTGTATGGTGGGATTTCATGGTGGATCTTGTCGAGTAGGATGCCGTACCTATTGGAAGAAGAAGAATTCCATCAATTTTGGGACTATTGCTTCTTATCAACCATCGTTTGGGTCCCATTCTATCTTAATGTTTCATGATTTATTATGGACTTTGTTCAATTTACTTATCGGGTTACAATGAGTGGTGTCATTACCATCCGTATCATTATGCTGTCTTGTATGCCACCTATTTAGCAGTATATTAATGATGACGTTGGTCCTCCCGCCCATGCCCCATGGTGCGCTGCTGTATCCGCCGGCCGGGGATTTCCACATCATGATGGATGCGCGCCGATCTGACAGCATACCACCTTCCATTCTCTCCACTTCTTCCAATTTAGTCCGCTGCATCATTTCAGTGGCGGTATCGGCTCTTTATCCTCGGCGCGCCCCACGCATGCGCTGTGGTGCCCCCGGCTGGGTCGGGTGTTTGCGGCGTTGCCATGGGGATGGGCGGAGATGACGCTCGTCCTCCCGCCCACGCCCCATGGTGCGCCGCTGCATCCGCCGGCCGGGGACTTCCGCATCATGATGGGTGCGCGCCGATTGGATAGTGTATTATCTTTCACTCCTATATAATTCCCAACTTACCCAACATTTAGCCACGCCTCCTGACGAAGCCCCTTAAGGCGAAACGTACGTCGAGGTTCCTTCCTGCCCACGCCACGCCGGTGCCCGGTTGCTACCATGTCTCAAGGTAATGTCCTTTACCATCTTTAGCATGCATACATTTTCCCTCAGACTTGGAGGTACCGGTGCTAGTTACATCTTTATGCCCTGTCTTTGACCTGGCGCAGTGACTTTGTCATTTAATACCACACATGTGGTTGTATACCATTCTTAATGGATCCATTCCATGGATTTATGGGTTATTTTAACCTTAATTATTTTCACTTTATCCATTTGGAGGTCTTAGTTATTTAGGTATATCACTGCTTGGCTTGCCATTGGTCTCATTCTTGGGCATTTCCCAGCGTGGTTGTGGAGTCAGGGTGCCTGAACGTGTTGTGTCCGCCTCCAGCAACTTATCAACATCTCTTTTTGCTGGTGGTATTAGTGGCACATCCTCCCTTTCACTGTTTTTGTCCATATTTAGTATTGCATTATTATGTATATGTCATCTTAATAAAAATCATTTGTTTTTTGTTACCTCTTCTGTGTGGTTGTGAATTTTCATTTACATTTGGGTTCTTGATTTTGCAACCTAGCAGGTTTTTTATAGGTTTATACCAGTGAGAATGATGATGACAAGGTACATGCAGTATCTATGAAAGGAAAGACAGGACCAGACTACCCTATAAACACTGTCCACTGCAAGTATTGTGGGAAAAGACATGAGAGAGACAAAACCAAGTGTCCAGCATATGGGGAAACCTGCAGGTCATGTGGCAAGAAGAATCATTACACTGCTGTCTGCAGGCAGGGAAGAGGCAAACAGTAAAGACAGCTCCACGCGGTGACACCAGACACTGACAGTGCAGAGGACATTACATGGCTACAAATGCAGTCTACAACAGAGAAAGTCAATGTAGTCGGGCAGTCAGTAGTGAAGGATGCCAAGCAGCTTTATGCAACATTCTTGTTGGATGAGAAGCCCATTAGATTTCAGCTGGATTGTGGAGCAAGCTGCAATGTAATTTCATTTGATCTGCTAAACAAACAGGTTTCTATTGAGCCAACTGACAAGGTACTGGTGATGTACAATAAAAGTGTTCTGAAACCAATGGGGACATGTAAGCTAAAAATACGAAACCCATGTAACAGAAAGAGTTATAGAGTTGAATTTACCGTGTTACGGGGTGGTAACCATGTACCATTACTGGGAGTAAAAGCAGTTCAGGCAATGGACTTAATAAAAGTACAGTCTCAGAACATTATGTCTGTTGAAGTTGCCCAGGATATACAAAATCCAAAACTAAATGCAGAGCACAACTTGGACATGCAGAAAATAAAAGCAGAGTATGCTGATGTATTTGAAGGTGATGGGTGCTTTGAAGGTAAATATAGGCTAGAAATTGACAACACAGTGCAGCCCACCAGATTACCCACAAGAAGAGTGCCTGTAGCTTTAATGCAACCGCTGAAAGTAGAACTGCAAGATCTACAGAGAAGAGGCATGATAGCACCAGTCCACAAGAGCACAGATTGGATCAGCAGTTTGGTCATAGTGCAGAAACCATCGGGCAAGTTAAGAATATGTATTGATCCTAAGCCACTCAACAAGGCGCTGAAACGAAACCATTACCCAATGCCAACATTAGATGATGTCCTACCAGATTTATCAAAGGCTAAAATATTTTCTGTATGTGATGTAAAAAATGGATTCTGGCATGTGGCCCTGACTGAAGATTCAAGTTTATTGACAACATTTTCTTCACCATTTGGACGCTTTAAATGGCTGAAAATGCCCATGGGACTAAAACCTGCTCCAGAGATATTCCAGCAGAAATTGATGCAGGCTTTGGAAGGACTTACTGGATTTGGAAGGACTTACTGGAGTGAAGACAATAGCGGATGATATCCTGATAGTGGGAGAAGGTGAAAATATGGAATCTGCAGTCAAGGATCACGATCAGAAGATGATACAATTTTTGGTCAGATGCAGAGAAAAAAACATAAAGCTGAATTTGGACAAATTCAAATTGAAAATGACAGAAGTGGCCTATATTGGTCATCGACTGACTTCAACTGGGGTCAGAGTGGATCCTGAAAAGGTGAGAGCAATACAAGATTTGCCTACCCCTACTGATGTTTCTGGAGTACAACGATATTTGGGCATGGTGAATTATCTCTCAAAATTTTGCAGACATCTGTCAGACATGTGTGAGCCACTGAGACAGCTAACCCACAAAGATGTGCGCTGGGAATGGACAGAAAGCCAGGAGACTGCTTTCCGAGCAGTAAAGAATGCCATTGCAGATACAGCAACCCTAAAGTATTTCGATCCAGATCGAGAAGTGGTGGTACAATGTGATGCTTCGGAAAAAGGCCTTGGAGCCACATTAATGCAGAACAAACAGCCAATTACATTTGCAAGCAGAGCCCTTACAACAACAGAGCAGGGATATGCGCAGATTGAGAAGGAACTACTGGCTGTGGTATTTGGGATGGAGAAGTTTCACCAGTACACCTATGGTCGACGGGTAACAGTGCAGTCGGATCACAAACCATTGGAGAGCATTACAAAGAAACCATTACTAAATGCCCCAAAGAGACCACAGCGCATGCTGTTGCGACTTCAGAAATATGATGTTGACATCGGGTACTGTCCAGGAAGAGACTTACTGATTGCAGATACGCTAAGCAGAGCTTACCTTCCTAGCACAAAGGATGAGGAGGAAGACATTGAAACCATCAACATGTGTAACTACCTTGCAGTGTCAAAAGAAAAGGTGAAGCAAATCCAGATTTTTACAGAGAAGGATAAAAGTCTCCAGAGTTTAAAAACTGTCATCTTGCAGGGCTGGCCAAAATACAAGCAGCATGCTCCGAGGGAAGTCTCACCATTCTTCCACATAAGAGATGAATTGTCAGTGCAGCAAGGAATCATCTTTAAAGGAGACAGGGCTGTTATACCTGAAGTTCTCAGAAGAGACATATTGAAAACATTGCACTCTTCTCACTTAGGCATGGAAGGATGCCTACGTCATGCACGAGAATCAGTTTATTGGCCAGGAATGAATGACCACATAAAAAATTACATAGCACAATGTGAAATATGTGCATCCTGCAATGATAAGCAACCAAAGGAGACATTGCAACCTCATGAAATTCCACATAGGCCTTGGTCAAAAATAGGAACAGACTTGTTCACATGGAATGACAAAGAATACCTGATTACAGTGGACTATTTCTCTAACTTCTGGGAGGTTGATTTGGTGCAGGACACAAGGGCGAGAACAGTGATTAAAAAACTCAAGGCCCATTTTGCCAGGTATGGCATTCCAGATATCGTTTTCTCTGACAATGCGGCACAGTTTACGTCGGAAGAATTCAAAACTTTCAGTAAGAAGTGGGAATTTGAACACCAGACGTCTTCTCCGAGATATCCTCAGAGTAATGGGAAAGCAGAGTCAGCAGTAAAAACGGCCAAAAGACTCATGCAGAAAGCTAACCAGGCGGGTGCTGATGTATATCTGTCTATACTGGATCATAGAAACACACCCACCCAAGGCCTAGACAGCAGTCCGGCACAGAGGCTCATGAGTAGGCGTACAAAGACACTTGTACCAACTGCGTGTCATCTGTTAGAGCCAAAGCTGATGGGAAACATCGAAGCTAAATTACAGAAGAATCAAGCGAGGCAAGCTTTCTATTACAATAAATCGGCAAAGGATCTGCCTGAGCTCCAGAGAAATGACAACATTCGGCTGCAGCCAAGCAGCACACAAACACTGGCAAAAGGCAAAGGTTGTCCAGAAACTGGGACCTCGGTCCTACGAAATTCTAACAGACGACGGAAGAAGACTAAGGAGGAATCGGAGACATTTGAGGAAAACGCGAGAAAGAGATGATTCATGGCCTTTTGAACAGTATCCAGACACCCAAGACAACGAGGCAGCAAGTACAAGTCAGGCACCAACAGTGACAGCTGACCATCAGGGTGAGGACTCTGGCCAGAGACAGACAATATCAGAAGAACTACCAGATGTACCAGATGTAGAAAGGGACACATCTTATATTACCAGAGCTGGCAGAATTAGCAAAAAGCCGGCGCACCTCAAAGATTATATCTAACTGGACGTACTAGGTTAATTTCTAACTTTGTCATAGTATACTTTAGTTTAGTATCTTTTATTGTTCCTCCAGTTAAAAGAGAAAGGATGTAGCAATATGTTATATGTTCATGTGGCCTCTAGGGGTCTCACTACTTTTATGTGTGTTCTATATTCTTTGTTTGCAACTTGTTGGATGTTGTTGTTCACTTGATTCATGTAATGGAGGTTGAGGCATGATGTGAATAAAGAGCCTGGAGATACTCACAGAGTGTGATTCATGACAGAATTCATCAAACAGAACAATTGTCCTCCATTCCTTCTGCTCTGATCCCGCTGCTAGCCACCAGTTTGTGACGGGGTGTACGGCAGAGCAGGAAGGGACAACAGGCCAAGGGATGATTCCACAGATTTATTATCAAGAACGCTGGAACAACACATGCAGGTAGATCTACAGAGTCCACAATTAGTCCAACAGGTTCAGGGGCACCTCCCGATAATCCTTGTGCCAGCTAACAAAACAATAGTCCACACGAGTCCAAGGGATCTCAAAACAATCCCACGAACGACGAGATATGTCCTCAACTCAAGTTTCGCCCCGTTCGCTTCTGCAGTCCCAGATGGACATGGGGTCTTGCCTCAGCTAAGAATCCCCACTCCTTCTCTTCCAGTCTCCAACACACAACTGATCTCAAAATAAGAATGGATTGTCTGAGCTCCTGGGATCCGCCCATGAAGGGGGGTAGGGGTCACACCTTCTGTTCAATGGTTGAGTTCACCAGAAGATTCTATTCTGGTTGGCTCCACATAGTCTACATAGTATGTACATTTGACTAGCCACCTGCTGTGAGGAACAATGGCTATTCCTTCCTAGTGATGTTGACAAAGCTTAATTACATTATAGCTTAGGGCTGCAAGTATTGGGGGAAGGAGACATTTTGTTACAGATTAACTCAAAGCACAAGAAAATACATATATTACAGCTAATAGAAACCAGAGAACAGTTACATACAGTGGGGCAAAAAATGCTGGATTTTTTTTTCTCAGTTTGTCTCCCATAGTTGAGGTCTACCTATGATGTAAATTACAGACGCCTCTCATCTTTTTAAGTGGTGGAACTTGCACTATTGCTGACTGACTAAATACTTTTTTGCCCCACTGTACATCACATGGCATATTATTCAAATACAGGACAAAAGTACATATCATGACAACACCCCTAACCATAAGTGTCCCGCACATGCTCGCACACCCGTACACGTAGTTCCCTAGAGGTCAAGCCAACGTATATAATGGAGCACCCACTTGTAACATAATAGATCACATTGGTGCTGCTACATGATATATGCTGTCTAATGTTAAATTGTTTGGAACCATCAGCGGACTGAAAGGTCGAGCAGTGCAGGACATTTGAGCAGGCAAGACAGTGGCCGCAAGGAATTCAACCAGGGACAGGACCTCTTATACCAAATGAATTTGAAATCTTGGGAATATAGTGACTCTTGACCAGAAGGTCATTGAGAGTTTTAGACCTTCTGGAAGTCATGGATAGAAAACTGCAATCGAAGGGCCCAAGGAGGGCTCCACACTGAGAACAGCCCAATATTTCGAAAGGATGTGTCTCATATTGATCCACTCATGATTGTATGTGGAGATGAAACGGATTTTATCATCCCCACCCCTCTTCCTCATTTTTGTCCCCTCCCGTGGGTATAAAAGATCGTTACCGGGGTCTTCCTGGCCCTATCATAGCCTCGCTTTATACACCTGTGTCCATAGCCACGGTTCCTAAAACGTGACTTAAGATCCGAGGCTTGTGTCTCAAATCTTCAGTGGAGCAGATTTGCCTCATCCTTAGGAACTGTCCGACTGGGACGGCACTAATGGTAGCAGGATTGTGTGATGTATCGGCATTTATGAGGGCATTGACCAAGGTTGGCTTTTTATAGACGTTCGTCTGAATGTGCCTATTGGCATCAATCTCCACAGAGACGTCCAGAAAGTCAAAACAATGTACTTCAGATGTATCAGTCTGGTAATAAAGCCATTTCTGAAGCTTTAGGACTCCAACGAACCATAGTGAGAGCCATTTTCCACAAATGATGAAAACCTGGAACATTGTCCTCTCACATTGTGTCCTCCCTATAGTGCCCAGTCTCTATACTATGCCCCATCACCACACTCCCCCCTCCTTGGCTTACTATCTCTTCCTTGGCTGTGACCTTACACTGTTCCCCCATGCTACCCCACCACACTACACAGGCCACACTACACAGTCTTTATTCTGTGCCCACTTTTCTCCCTCCATACTGTCTCCTCGCACTATATAAGGGTGTTACAGAAGCTGTCATGCTCATCGCCGCCTTATAACCAGGTGGTTCCCGTTTAACTGGCAGGTGCAGAAGGATGATGGCGGCCGCGAGGCAGAAGAGGCCAAGAGTCCTGAACCGTATCAACAGGAGAAAGAAACGGTCAGGGTACCTGAATCGAGCGGCCTTGGAGTGGTCGCAGCTGTGGCTCCTAACTCATGTGGACGGAGGATCATTACAGTTGGATGCATCATAGCCGGTGAGTTCGACACCTGCTTTAGCTCCGGCCCCCACCTTGCAACCCCTCAATTACCCAGGAGGGCCCCTGGTCTCCACCGCTGAGGAAGCCAGGTGGATAACAGGGTTTGTTTAGTAGAAAAAGAGGAGGGAATGCTCCATTAGAGAGTAGCTGCAGCGTTCTGGGGAGGAGCCATGGCCGGCCGGATGACACGCAGCCTGATACAGTACTTCAACCCCTCTAGAGGATATGCGTTTATCCGAGAGGCCGGACCTGGTGAGAAAGTCTACGTGAATGCCAGGTCCTTTGCAGGAGTGGGACCGGGTGGTCTTTATAAAGGAAGAGGGGCACAGGGGACCATACGCCGTCGTGGTCAGCATGGTTTCCACTATGGAAGAACGGCTGGAGAGAAAGACCAGACATATTGTGCGGCCACCTGTGACAAATTCATCTCAAGTAGCTACCCCTGTATCTGAGGACTTCACAACCCCAAGAGCGACAACGCCCCTGAATGAAGTGGTGGCAGCAGCCTGGCCGCAGGAGAAGGTGGCTCCAAGGTCACTGGGCCAACTGTCTGCTGGAGGGAGGAGTGGACAAGCAGTGGGGAGTCTTCCTCCAGCGAATCCTCGGGTAACACATTTATGTACAAGACCCTGTAGCGGCTCAGTACGTCGACATCGGTCGCAAGGACGCTAAAGTGTGACTGCGGCCCTTTTAATAAGTTTTGAAAATCTGTTGTGCTGGTTGCATCTGAAAATAGAAGAGAGACTGTTCTGCGTCTCTTAAAGGGAAAGGAACCCTGAATGCGCCAGATGTAGGTCATAGTGGGCCGAAGTTAAGTTTAAAGTGAAACATATAGTGTGGTCTGTGCGTCCGAAGTTGGATACGTTGTTGTGTGTGTTTGTGAAGTAGCCGAGGGCAAGGTCGCCCATGTATATCCGTGATCTGGCCCAGCAAAACTTCCACACTCAGATTCCATCTTAACAAACATATCTTTACTGTTATACATTTTCCTTAACACAGCGGAACACAATAATAGACAATACAAAATATGCCTATTCACAGAGATAACGTGTAATAACAAACTGTCCCTCACTGTCCCTATCCACACGTTACCAGTTCCTTTGCTCCAGGAGGTTATCTTCCCACGTCGCAGGCCTGTCTGTCACTGCAGGGAGACGCTCCAGCCGAAGAGAAACAACAGGGATTAAACAAAACTCTGTCTCTCAGGTCCAGACTGTAGTCCTTGGGGTTCAGCAGGTAAGGGTGGAATGTTCGGCCTCTCAACAGAGGACCCGCTTACAGTTCATAGGCTCCAGGATCTGTGAAGATGTCACCGCTGAGTGCTCCGCAGTGTGGGAGCTGGGAACAATCTGGATGTCAGCTTCCAAGAGAGAGGGGTCATCCAGGCAATCTTCTATATCGCA
Source organism: Ranitomeya variabilis (assembly GCF_051348905.1). Classification (NCBI taxonomy): domain Eukaryota; kingdom Metazoa; phylum Chordata; class Amphibia; order Anura; family Dendrobatidae; genus Ranitomeya; species Ranitomeya variabilis. Next base: position 468,250,297 of record NC_135233.1, read on the forward strand.
TCTACAGGAGGACGCCAGCACACACAGACCTCTCTCTGCACAGAAAAGTTTCCCGGGCTCTCTTTTTCCCTCCCCTTCCTGTTCACATGACACCACAGGGGGAAGTTTAGCCAATACAGTTTGTTTCTCTGTAATCACATTCGGCATAGGTATAACTTCTGGCCACACGGGGGCAGTGTCTGTCACAGATTCTATGTCAATGATAACAGAACAGTCACAGCCGGCCAGCTCACTACATTTGCGCCAACTCCAAGTTCTTTTGTGCACGTTTGCACATTCCACTGCTGGATTATGAGACTAAGACCTAAGTATGTTTCCATGTTCAGTATTTTCTGCGGATTGGATGCTGTGTACAGCAGCAGCGTCCAGATGTTACAGCATAGTGGATGGGATTTTATGAAATCCCATCTCCACTATGCGTTCAAAGATTCAGGTGGCAGACCTGCCTATACGCTCTGTGCCCAATGCTTCACTTTCTCCTACCAGTTTTCAGATCTTCAAGCAATAATTTGGTCTCATGCTTACAATCATGTATGGCAAGATGCACTGACATCAATAATGTGTTGTACCTCATTGGACCACATGGGATGACACATGGCAATCACGTGTGTTAGGCCCCATGTGACCACGTGAGGCTTCATCAGCACTGGAAGATCCAAAGACCAGAGGAACCAACAAAGGACTCGGTGAGGAGCTGTAGAGGCTGGACAGGTGACGCGTGGGTCTAGGACACGTAAGTATATTTTTTAATTGCTTCTTCTCTCCTATTTTTTTATACATTGGTATCTGGAGAGACCTCAGAATATAATGTCCTTTCACTGAACTTTTGATTTGTACCAAATCGAATATGTTGGCTGAATTGAGAGACTCATTAATCTCTACTAATGTGTCCATGAAAAGTCTGGGCTACTTTTAGCAGTTTTTTCTATACACATCCTCAAAGACCAATATGAGGAAAGACGATAAATTGCAAAATATGAATTTTTAAAATAAGTCTTTATTGAGTTTTAAACAACAACAAAAAAATAATAAAATGCATGAATCAAGCAATTGGAATTAAAAGAGGATGAAAAACTTGGAACCATCAAAATGTAAAGCATAGATCATGCTAATATAATACTCAAAAAATGAAATAGCAATCTTCAATCAAAGATGGTATATATGTATCCAAACACTATAATAATATAAATCCATAAGTGAATGAGCCATAAAGTGCATAGTGCAAACCATGAATATTCACATTAAACTGAAAAGGTAAAAAGTGGATCTCACTGAACAAATACAAGGAACAAACCACATGACTACAAAGGGCCCATATATATTGTAACTAGCTGTACTACCCGGCTTCGCCCGGGTTAATAACTGCTGTTAGCAAAATAGAATGTGTTAACAAAAATTTATTCTGCACACAAAAACCACAAAACAAATAGATAGAAATGTAATTATTAAAAGGCAAAAACTAAGCTAATTTCACAACATATATTTCAACACCTCAGACAGTTCATTGGCTCTTGAGGATGCAGTTCTTGTTCTCTTGTCTGCAAGCCTCGTTTCCCTCTCCTCAGAAAGTTCATTGGCCCTTGAGGAAGCAGCTCTTGTTTTCATGTCTGCAAGCCTCGCTTCCCTCTCCTCAGAAAGTTCATTGGCCCTTGAGGAAGCAGCTGCTGTTCTCATGTGTGTCAGCCTTGTTTCTCGGTCTTCACATTTTTCATTGGCCCATAATGCAGCTTTTCTTTTCGCATCAGTTGACATTCATGCCATGGAATTCCTTTTCTTATGAGGCATTATTGTGGTAAAAATTGTCTGTAACTGGCAGTCTCTATATCCTCTCACATATAGGTAATGTGACTGACATCAGCATTTCCACCAACACACCCTAACTGACATGCTATTACCTCACACAAGCTTTGTTGCCTATATTAACCAATCAGAGCTCAGATTAATTAACTGTAGCAAAATAGAAGCTATTGGCAGCCTGATAAATCCCCAGGCAACAGGAAGCCCCCCCCCTGGCAGTATATATTAGCTCACACATACACATAATAGACAGGTCATGTGACTGACAGCTGCCATATTTCCTATATGGTACATTTGTTGCTCTTGTAGTTTGTCTGCAAGTTTTGTGTGAGGCAACTTTTGCATGTGTTGCAACTTTTGTGCATGTAGCAATTTTTCCGCGTGTGCAAGTTTTGCGTGTGGCGAGTTTTCCATGAGGTGAGTTTACCATGAGGTGAGTTTTGCACGTGTGGCGAGTTTTGCGTGAGCCTAGTTTTGCACGTGGCGCATTTTGCACGTGGCGAGTTTTGAGTGGCAACTTTTGTGTTTCGACTTTTATGTGGCGAGGTTGGTGTATGTGTGGTGAAATGTGTGCTGAGGGTGGTATATGTGTTCAAGCACGTGTAAGTGTGTGGCGCATTTTGTGTGTGTGTTCATATCCCCGTGTGTGGTGAGTATCCCATGTCGGGGCCCCACCTTAGCAATTGTACGGTATATACTCTTTGACGCCATCTCTATCACTCTTTAACCCCTTCCCGACCCATAACGCCACGTAGGCGTCATGAAAACCCGTGCCAATCCGACGCCTATGTGGCGTCATGGAATGATCGCATCCCTGCAGATCGGGTGAAAGGGTTAACTCCTATTTTACCCGATCTGCAGGGAGAGGGGGAGTGGTACTTCACCCCCCCGTGGCTACGATCGCTCTGATTGGCTGTTGAAAGTGAAACTGCCAATCAGAGCGATTTGTAATATTTCACCTAAAAAACTGGTGAAATATTACAATCCAGCCATGGCCGATGCTGCAATATCATCGGCCATGGCTGGAAAACCTGAAGTGACCCCCCCCCACCCGACCGATCGCCCCCCCAGTGCTCCGTTATGGGGTCCGGTCCCCTCCGTCCTGTGCTCCGCTCCCCCGTCCTCCTGCCCGCTCCCCCCCTGCTCCTATGTCACCCCCCCGGTGCTCCGACGCCCCCCCCCGTGCCCCGATCTCCCCCCCTTATACTTACCGAGGCTCCCGGTGTCGGTCCGTCTCCTCGCTGGGCGCCGCCATCTTCCAAAATGGCGGGCGCATGCTCAGTGCGCCCGCCGAATCTGCCAGCCGGCAGATTCATTACAAATACATTTTGATCGCTGTGGTAGGTTCTATCACAGCGATCAAAATAAAAAAATTAATAAATAAACCCCCCCCTTTATCACCCCCATAGGTAGGGACAATAATAAAATAAAGAAAATATTTTTTTTTCTTTTTCCACTAGGGTTAGGGTTAGAACTAGGGTTAGGGTTACGGGTAGGGTTAGGGGTAGGGTTAGGGTTACAGGTAGGGTTAGGGTTAGGGGTAGGGTTAGGGTTATGGCATGTGCGGATTTGGCTGCGCATCCTCAGCGGATTGGCCGCGGATCCGCAGCGGATTGGCCGCGTTGTATTTTCCGCAGCATGTCAATTCTTTGTGCGGATTCCGCAGCGTTTTACACCTGTTCCTCAATAGGAATCCGCAGGTGAAATCCGCACAAAAAAACACTGGAAATCTGCTGTAAATCTGCAGGTAAAACGCAGTGCCTTTTACCTGCAGATTTTTCAAAAATCGTGCGGAAAAATCTCACACGAATCCGCAACGTGGGCACATACCCTTAGGGTTAGGGTTGGAATTAGAGTTAGGGTTGGAATTAGGGCTAGGGTTGGAAATAGGGTTAAGATTAGGCTTGTGGTTAGGGTTACGGATAGGGTTAGGGGTGTGTTGGGGTTACAGTTGTGGTTAGGGTTGGGATTAGGGTTAGGGTTTGGATTAGGGTTAGGATTAGGGTTAGGGTTGGAATTAGGGTTACGGGTGTGTTGGGGTTAGGGTTGTGGTTAGGGGTGTGTTGGGGTTAGGGTTGGGATTAGGGTTATGGCTACAGTTGGGATTAGGATTAGGGGTGTGTTGGGTTTAGTGTTGAAGTTAGAATTGAGGGGTTTCCACTGTTTAGGCACATCAGGGGTCTCCAAATGCAACATGGCGCCACCATTGATTCCAGCCAATCTTGCATTCAAAAAGTCAAATGGTGCTCCCTCCCTTCCAAGCCCCGACGTGCGCCCAAACAGTGGTTTACCCCCACATTTGGGGTACCAGCATACTCAGGACAAACTGGGCAACAACTGTTGGGGTCCAATTTCTCCTGTTACCCTTGCAAAAATAAAAAATTACTTGCTAAGACATAATTTTTGAGGAAAGAACAATTATTTTTTATTTTCATGGCTCTGCGTTATAAACTTCTGTGAAGCACTTGGGGGTTGAAAGTGCTCACCACACATCTAGATAAGTTCCTTCGGGGGTCTAGTTTCCAAAATGGGGTCACTTGTGGGATGTTTCTACTGTTTAGGCACATCAGGGGCTCTGCAAATGCAACGTGACGCCCGCAGACCATTCCATCAAAGTCTGCATTTCAAATGTCACTACTTCCCTTCCGAGCCCTGACGTGCGCCCAAACAGTGGTTTACCCCCACATATGGGGTATCACTGTACTCACAACAAACTGGGCAACAAACATTGGGGCCCAATTTCTCCTGTTACCCTTGTGAAAATAAAAAATTGCTTGCTAAAACATCTTTTTTGAGGAAAGAAAAATTATTTTTTATTTTCACGGCTCTGCGTTGTAAACTTCTGTGAAGCACTTGGGGGTTGAACATGCTCATCACACATCTAGATAAGTTCCTTGGGGGGTCTAGTTTCCAAAATGGGGTCACTTGTGGGGTGTTTCTACTTTTTAGGCACATCAGGGGCTCTGCAAATGCAATGTGACGCCCGCAGACCATTCCATCAAAGTCTGCATTTCAAATGTCACTACTTCCCTTCCGAGCCCTGACGTGTGCCCAAACAGTGGTTTACCCCCACATATGGGGTATCAGCGTACTCACAACAAACTGGGCAACAAATATTGGGGTCCAATTTCTCCTGTTACCCTTGAGAAAATAAAAAATTGCTTGCTAAAACATCTTTTTTGAGGAAAGAAAAATGATTTTTTATTTTCACGGCTCTGCGTTGTAAACTTCTGTGAAGCACTTGGGGGTTGAACGTGCTCATCACACATCTAGATAAGTTCCTTGGGGGGTCTAGTTTCCAAAATGGGGTCACTTGTGGGGTGTTTCTACTGTTTAGGCACATCAGGGGCTCTACAAATGCAATGTGACGCCCGCAGACCATTCCATCAAAGTCTGCATTTCAAATGTCACTACTTCCCTTCCGAGCCCTGACGTGTGCCCAAACAGTGGTTTACCCCCACATATGGGGTATCAGCGTACTCACAACAAACTGGGCAACAAATATTGTGGTCCAATTTCTCCTGTTACCCTTGAGAAAATAAAAAATTGCTTGCTAAAACATCTTTTTTTGAGGAAAGAAAAATGATTTTTTATTTTCACGGCTCTGCGTTGTAAACTTCTGTGAAGCACTTGGGGGTTGAACGTGCTCACCACACATCTAGATAAGTTCCTTGGGGGTCTAGTTTCCAAAATGGGGTCACTTGTGGGGGGTTTCTACTGTTTAGGCATATCAGGGGCTCTGCAAACGTAACATGATGCCCGCAGACCATTCCATCAAAGTCTGCATTCCAAAATGTCACTACTTCCCTTCCGAGCCCCGGCATGTGCCCAAACAGTGGTTTACCCCCACATATGAGGTATCAGCGTACTCAGGAGAAACTGGACAACAACTTTTGGGGTCCAATTTCTCCTGTTACCCTTGCAAAAATAAAAAATTCTGGGCTAAAAAAATATTTTTGAGGAAAGGAAACACATTTATTATTTTCACGGCTCTGCGTTATAAACTTCTGTGAAGCACTTGGGGGTTCAAAGTGCTCGCCACACATCTAGATAAGTTCCCTTGGGGGTCTAGTTTCCAAAATGGAGTCACTTGTGGGGAGTTCCTACTGTTTAGGCACATCAGGGGCTCTGCAAACGCAACCTGACGCCCGCAGAGCATTCCATCAAAGTCTGCATTTCAAAACGTCACTACTTCCCTTCCAAACCCCGACGTGTGCCAAAACAGTGGTTTACCCCCACATATGGGGTATCAGCGTACTCAGGAGAAACTGGATAACAACTTTTGGGGTCCAATTTCTCCTGTTACCCTTGGGAAAATAAAAAATTGTGGGCTAAAAAATCATTTTTGAGAAAAGAAAAATTATTTTTTATTTTCACGGCTCTGCGTTATAAACTTCTGCGAAGCACTTGGGGGTTCAAAGTGCTCACCACACATCTAGATTAGTTCCTTGGGAGGTCTAGTTTCCAAAATGGGGTCACTTGTGCGGGAGCTCCAATGTTTAGGCACACAGGGGCTCTCCAAACGCGACATGGTGTCCGCTAATGATTGGAGCTAATTTTCCATTCAAAAAGCCAAATGGCGTGCCTTCACTTCCGAGCCCTGCCGTGCGCCCAAACAGTGGTTTATCCCCACATATGGGGTATCATCGTACTCAGGACAAACTGGACAACAACATTCGGGGTCCAATTTCTCCTATTACCCTTGGGAAAATAAAAATTTCTGGGCTAAAAATCATTTTTGAGGAAAGAAAAATTATTTTTTATTTTCACGGCTCTGCGTTATAAACTTCGGTGAAGCACCTGGGGGTTATAAGTGCTCACTATGCATCTAGATAAGTTCCTTGGGGGGGTCTAGTTTCCAAAATGGGGTCACTTGTAGGGGAGCTCCAATGTTTAGGCACACAGGGGCTCTCCAAACACGACATGGTGTCCGCTAACGATTGGAGCTAATTTTCCATTCAAAAAGTCAAATGGCACGCCTCCCCTTCCGAGCCTTGCCGTGCACCCAAACAGTGGTTTACCCCCACATATGAGGTATCAGCGTACTCAGGAGAAATTGCCCAACAAATTTTACGATCCATTTTATCCTGTTGCCCATGTGAAAATGAAAAAATTGAGGCTAAAAGAAATTTTGTGTGAAAAAAAAAGTACTTTTTCATTTTTACGGATCAATTTGTGAAGCACCTGAGAGTTTAAAGTGCTCACTATGCTTCTAGATAAGTTCCTTGGGGGGTCTAGTTTCCAAAATGGGGTCACTTGCGGGGGAGCTCCAATGTTTAGGCACACAGGGGCTCTCCAAACGTGACATGGTGTCTGCTAGCGATGGAGATAATTTTTCATTCAAAAAGTCAAATGGCGCTCCTTCCCTTCCGAGCCTTACCATGTGCCCAAACAGTGGTTTACCCCCACATGTGAGGTATCGGTGTACTCAGGAGAAATTGTCCAACAAATTTTAGGATCCATTTTATCCTGTTGCCCATGTGAAAATGAAAAAATTGAGGCTAAAATAATTTTTTTGTGAAAAAAAAGTACTGTTTCATTTTTACGGATCAATTTGTGAAGCACCTGGGGGTTTAAAGTGCTCACTATGCTTCTAGATAAGTTCCTTGGGGGGTCTAGTTTCCAAAATGGGGTCACTTGTGGGGGAGCTCCAATGTTTAGGCACACGGGGGCTCTCCAAACGCGACATGGTGTCCGCTAAAGATTGGAGCCAATTTTTCATTGAAAAAGTCAAATGGCGCTCCTTCTCTTCCGAGCCCTGCCGTGCGCCCAAACAGTGGTTTACCCCCACATATGAGGTATCAGCGTACTCAGGACAAATTGGACAACAACATTCGTGGTCCAGTTTCTTCTTTTACCCTTGGGAAAATAAAAAAAATTTCGCTAAAAATCATTTTTGTGACTAAAAAGTTAAATGTTCATTTTTTACTTCCATGTTGCTTCTGCTGCTGTGAAACACCCGAAGGGTTAATAAACTTCTTGAATGTGGTTTTGAGCACCTTGAGGGGTGCAGTTTTTAGAATGGTGTCACTTTTGGGTATTTTCAGCCATATAGAACCCTCAAACTGACTTCAAATGTGAGGTGGTCCCTAAAAAAAATGGTTTTGTAAATTTTGTTGTAAAAACGAGAAATCACTGGTCAAATTTTAACCCTTATAACTTCCTAGCAAAAAAAAAAATTGTTTCCAAAATTGTGCTGATATAAAGTAGACATGTGGGAAATGTTATTTATTAACTATTTTGTGTCACATAACTCTCTGGTTTAACAGAATAAAAATTCAAAATGTGAAAATTGCAAAATTTTCAAAATTTTTGCCAAATTTCCGTTTTTTTCACAAATAAACTCAGAAATTATCGACCTAAATTTACCACTAACATGAAGCCCAATATGTCACGAAAAAACAGTCTCAGAATCGCTAGGATCCGTTGAAGCGTTCCTGAGTTATTACCTCATAAAGGGACACTGGTCAGAATTGCAAAAAACGGCAAGGTCATTAAGGCCAAAATAGGCTGGGTCATGAAGGGGTTAAGTCCCCCTTGTTCACATCTGGCAGCTGTCAATTTGCCTCCAACACTTTTCCTTTCACTTTTTCCCTATTATGTAGAAAGGGGCAAAATTGTTTGGTGAATTGGAACGCGCGGGGTTAAAATTTTGCTCATAACATAGCCTATGACGCTCTCCGGGTCCAGACGTGTGACTGTGCAAAATTTTGTGGCTGTAGCTGCGACGGTGCAGATGCCAATCCCGGACATACACACATACATACATACATACATACACACACACACACACACACCCACACATTCAGCTTTATATGTAAAAGCTGATAAAAGATAAAAGTTTTGCCACAGTTATGTTGGTGTATAATGGTTTAAATGATGAAGGTAAAAGATGATAAAATACCTCTAAAGGGTTAAACGCAAGGGTTCCAGATGCCTCGTCCTCTCACCCCGACAGCGCCGTTTCGCAAAATGCTTCCTCCATCGTCCTCTTTTAATTCCTATTGCTTGATTCATGCATTTTATTATATTTTTTTGTTTAAAACTCAATAAAGACTTGTTTTTAAAATTTATATTTTGCAATTTTTTTCCCTCATATTGGTCTTTGAGGATGTGTATAGAAAATTCTTGAATAGATGTTTTTGCCTTACTTCTTACTAGACTGTGTTACTGCACAAAATTACTGTTCGAAACAATACAGGCACTCAGTGCAATTGGATCGCCCCCAGGCGCAGGGCAATGGGGCACTCGGCATCGGGTCCCTCTGGCTCGGTTCTGGGGATGTCACGGTGGCCCGACCCGGTCCGTGGCCCTGCTAAGGGGCGCCCAATTAAAGGTGATGATAGTTTGTCAAGTGTTCGTGACGCCACCTGTGGTGTTCGGTCAGGGTGACCGACGCTGCTAGGGGTCCGCTGGGGGTGATGGAATGGCAGCCAGATGGTATACCTTCCCACAGGTGAAGTATGTCCCCAGGGCTTCCCAAGAGGTGTGGATGATGATGGTGGATATAGTAAGGCGCAATGAATAACGAGGACACAAAGGTTGCAGTCTCTTTACTTTTTACTGAAGACTTCAAGGTCCACAGTCCAGAGTACCGTTCACAGGGCTGGCTGAGACCGGCTGGTCCGAAGGCACATCCAGAGTTCCCTTTGCAGGTGGAAATCAGTAGCCTTCCTACTAGCGCCTGTGTGTTGTAGTACCTCCCTGCTGAGCACCACGGGATAGTCCTCACAACTTTCGTATCTATTTCTGATGTTCTCTCTCCGTCCCCCAGATGGTATGGATAGGACGCACCCATATGACGGGGTAGGCCTGGAGTTAATTTATAGGGACCCTAGAGATGCCCCTCTCCCACAATTGCCTCCGTTGTCTTCATTAGGTGTAAAGGTTGGACAGCCAACTTGGAATTAACTATCCTGCTGTAGTTTGAAGTAATGCGTAGAGCCTAATACTCCCTCGGTGTTCCGGCCACCGGCTATGCGCCTCAGAAGGATGTTGCCACGATCTTAAGGCAGAACTCCTCCTGGTGTTATCTCCTAGTGCTGTGATCTCGTTTCTCACTTCTCCACAATATACTTCGCTTCTTGTCCTTTCTTAGGATGCTGCCGCAATGAGATGCAGGCGCAGCTCCGTAATGCTCTATCTCGTGCTAGGCCGCTGTCAGGATCCCACCCCTGACAGGTCCTCCCTGGGTCTCCCCAGTCAGGTTTCTCTCTCTCTGACTCGATGTTACTTGGGCAGAGCCCAGTCTGCGTTCTGTCCTAACTTCCTATCCAACCCCCAGTTTTACCCGAGTGTGAGGAGTGGCCTATTAGATAGAACCTTTTGCTCCCCCTGGTGGCCGGAGTGTGAAGTGTAGTGTGTGACTGTGATACCTGGTCAGGTGAACTCTTTTAGTACAATCAGACGTACCATCACTCCCCCTGGTGGGAGAGCGACAATACTGCACGACCAGGACTCTGGGGCGCTGCACAATCTTGGTGTGGCCAAATAATTCAATGCACCTTCCCACCTACTTGTTTTCCCTCTTTCTTTGCCTCACTGCCCTCCACCCTTTATTTTGGATAGGAAGCTCTGGTTTTATAGAATCAGAGAAGAATGGAGATAGATGGAAAACAAATAGATGGGAAGGGGCACTGAACGATTTGTCCACGCCAAGGGTGCACCAAGTGCCTGAACATGGTTGAAACAGCCATTCTGTGCTGACAGTCTCCCTTTAAACCAGTTCTCTTACCAAGGACAGTGCTGTCCATACAGAAAGTGATGACTGTGTCTTAGATTTTCTCTGCCAGGTTTGCTTTTGGTAAATTGAGAAGTAGGGGCCACATTGGAGGGAGGAAAAGAATATAGGAACCTGTAGAGCAGTGGCACAATGAATGTAAAGAAAAGACCCAGTAACTTCACTACAGTAAACGTTCCCCAGGTAATGTTACATTTTTATATCAAACTGGATTATCCCTTTGAGTTTTCCTTGGATATTTCTTTGTGACAATCACTGTGGTATTGTCCAGTGTGAATCGTATTTCATCTTGAAAGGTACAATAGAAATTCAGCATTTATTGCATTAGCGATTCTCGGCTTCATATATTTTTCAGATACCAAAGTGCAGATCTTTCTGCTATCTCTTTATGAGAATATAGACTACTATTTCGATCCAAACAAGGGCCGACTAGAGAAGAGATCCTTTAAAAAAGTAACATTTTATTGAATATATTAAAAAAACACATAAAAAGCAGAAAATACACAGACAGGGAGCTGCTAAAAACCAGACCCAAAATAACCGTCACAAAAAACATCCAAATCTATTCAGTACAAAACCAAGTGTCTACATCAAAAAATGGACATCACTAATATAGATATAGTTATTACTTTTCAATAAATATGATCTAGTGATGCTCTAAAGGTGATTTATTATATTCAACTACATATGGATAGAGATATAGATACAAATATAACAATACTCAGTGTCCATGCTATGATGTAGGTACTAAATATGGTAAGTATAGTAACAATACGTTATTTTAATATCCCACTAGTCTCCAAAGACATAAATAACAGTGATCTATAGGTTAGTTCCTAATGTTCCATCTAACCTACCAGCAAACATACAGGTTAATACGTGATCTCCAACCTGGCGGTATAACCAGTAAAGCCAAACAGGCCTGAATTAGGCAAGCGGTGCAATGTAATGCAATGTAAATACCCGCAGGAAGTAGACACAATATTCAATATTGTAGGGATAATGCTGGAGGAGCGAAAGAGGAAAAAAGGAATATACCTACATCGCGGGACTTGACAAGAGAATGGTCTTGGTCCAGGTAGCAGCGTCCCCTCACCCCGACGCGCGTTTCGCCGCCAGCTTCTTCCGGGGGCGTGTCGGGGTGAGGAACAGCCGGCCCTTAAAAATCGCCATAAGCCAATAGGCTTGCTGCGTCGGCCTGCCACGATATGAACGGCGCATGACGACGTCATCCCCCTCGTGATGTTGATCTTCCAATCAACGCTACTGACACGCAAGCGTGGACCGCAAGCTTGTCATGGTGAGCGTCGCTGAAAGATCACGAGCTGGGGAGGACTGCGCATGCGCACTGTCGCCGCAGCCGAGACAGCGATGGTAAACTGGAATAACGTGACCATAAATAATAGATATTCTGGGACACTGTCACAGCCATAACTTAACAAAAGTGTTTAAAACTTAATAACATTTAGTGAACTGACATTACACCCTGCATGAAAAACGGTGTTTTTCCGATACATATTGTTTTTCAATATATAGTGCAGCATATACATATTAATAAAATTAGAATAAAAACTTGTGCAAAATAGATAAAAACCAGACACTGCTGTGAATGGTTATAGTAATATACGATGTGTATTGATAGTGATGATGATAAAATTATACAAAATATCAATAAAATCTTATTATAATGATTAAAAAGTGTTTAAACAGCTATGATAAGAATAGTGACAAAACAAGTTTGGAGAAGTGATGAGGTGAAAAATAAGGAAGGGAAAGTGAAAAAGGTGCGACATATACATCCATAAATAACATAAAGTGCATATCTTACATATATATATAAACCCATAACATACAAATATACAATTATAAAGTGTAGGCATATAATTATAGGCATATACCTATAATAGGGAAAAGGAAAGGAGGCAGAGGAAAAGAGGGGAGGGGGGGGGAAGGGGAAGGGGGGGAGTGAGGGGAAGGAGGAACGAGAAGGGAAAGGAAGGGAAGGGGGGGGGGGAGGGGAGGGGGGGGAGAGGGGAAGGGGGGGAGGGGGGGGAGGGGGAAGGAGGGGAGGGGAAGGGGGGAGAGGGGGGGAAAGAGGGAAAATGGGGAGAAAAAGAGGAAGGAAAAGGAGAAAGAAGAAGAAAGGAAAAAGTGATGGTGGATACAGTATTCCAATGTCTCCATATATCTTAGGAAAAATCTCATTGACCGGAAAAAGATTATATGTGAAGGAAAAAAGGCCTTTGGATATAGAAGTCCTTTGAAGAAAAAATGTCCTTCTTTCTTTAACTAATTCTTCAGCAGTCATTTTTCACCTGTCATTTTCAAGAAACTTTTTGATTTCACCACATCCAGTTATTATCATGGCAATAAGGGCTACATAATAAGAAAAATAAGAGTAGAGTTAAAAACAACAATCAATAAAACCATCGCAACACATACAGTGGCTGCCCCCCTACCCCTAAAAAAGATATCATATCCTACACTATGCAAAATTTCTTACAAAAAATCCTACAAAAAGGAAGCAAAGCCCATGTTTTCATTAAGTCCCCGAGGGTAAAGAGTTCCCAAGCGATAAATCCAACGACTTTCTAACTGAGCAAGTGTCCGTGATAAGTCTCCTCCCCTGGGGCCCAGACAAATCTGATCTATAGCTTTAATTTTTAGCCCGCTAGAGTTAGATTGATGGTACCTTTTAAAGTGACGCGCCAGGGTCTTCAGTTGAGTATCATCTTCAATTGTTTTGGATTTATCAATGTCACGGACGTGTTCCCTTGTTCGAATCTTTAATTCTCTCGTTGTTAGACCTATATACACTTTTTTACATGGACATTCCGCGTGATATATCACACCTTTTGAACTGCAATTTAGGTGTTTTAATATCCTAAAAATTCTTGTTCCATCATGATTGTTGAATGTCTTTGATTTTATGAGGTTCCTGCATGCCTTACATATGCCGCACGGGAAAAAACCATTGTTTCCTTTGTTACTTATGTTCCTTTTGTCACGTTTTGAGTCATAGTGACTGTGGACCAAAATGTCTTTTAGATTTGGCGATCTTTTTGCCACCATTTGAGGAGACTGAGGGAGTATTTGTTTCAACACAGGATCCGTTAAAAGGATGTTCCAATTTTTTCGAATTATGTCTGTTAATGGTTTCCATTTACTGTTATATGTTGATATAAATCGAATTTGTGATTGATCCTGTGTTTCTTTTTGGACAACAGGTCCATAAAGAAGGCTATTTCGTGATGTTTTAATTGCCCTATGATAGCCTTGGCGAATCAGTCTCCGACTATATCCACGTTCCTCGAATCTTGTTGCTAGGTCCACTGAATGAGTATGGAAAGTTTTTTCGTCTGAGCAAATTCTTTTTAGTCTCAAAAACTGACCAATAGGGATTCCCCAAATCGTAGATCTTGGATGAGCCGAATTTGCCATCAGGAGGGAGTTGGTTGAGGTAGGTTTCCTATATATTTCTGTCTGTAGGATGCCATTGTCCGATGCTTCTATGAGTATATCCAAGAATTCCAATTTCCTACCAGATTTAAATGTAAGTTTAATATTTCTAGAATTGGAATTCAGTTTGTTCATAAAAATCTCAAGTTCGCTAGTGGTACCTTCCCATATAAATAGCACATCATCAATGTACCTAACCCAGTTATGGACTTTACTGGTTTCTGGTATCTCCTCTCCCAAGAATATATCTCTTTCCCAGTAGCCCATAAAAAGGTTAGCATATGAGGGGGCACAAGATGCCCCCATTGCTGTACCTCTTAACTGCAAATATATGTTTTGATCAAAAATGAAGGTATTATGTTTTAGCACAAACTCAAGAAGCTTCAGGATCAAATCTGCCAACTCACCATCTAGGTTACTGGAATGTAAATACCACGAGGCTGCCTCTAAACCATCGGAATGTTTAATTGACGTATATAAGGCTTCGACGTCAGCCGTTACCAATATCATACTTTCCTCAATGGTTATTTGATCAATTCTTTGAAGTGCTTGGTTGGTATCCCTGATGAATGAAGGGAGTGTTAGCACCAAAGGTTTTAGAAAATGATCCACTATATCTGAGATCAACTCACATAGACCCCCATTACCTGATACGATCGGTCTTCCTGGGGGATCGCTGGGGTCTTTGTGGACTTTAGGTATCAGGTATAATGTAGGTAGCCTTGGATGGCAATTTCGGATTTTGTCCACCAGTGTTTTGGAGACAATGCCTAGTTGATGCGCCTGTTCCAATATGGTAATAAGTTCTTCCTGAAAAGAGGTTAACGGGTTATAGCATAATTTACGGTAACATGATTTATCATTTAGTTGTTTATATGCCTGTCTTTCGTACATGGATGTTGGCCAAACTACCATGTTGCCACCTTTGTCTGCAGGTTTGTATAGGACATCTGTCCAAGATTTCAATTCTTCCAAAGCTAGATTTTCTTTTTTCGACAGGTTATAAGTATTGATCCGCTGTGCTGCCAATGCTTCAATTTCACCCGTTACTACTTTGGTGAATACTTCTACCGTGGGACAGAGTAATAGTGAAGGGAATTTACTGGATTTTGTGTATAGATGAGGGGGAATGGTACTTACCTCATTGATCTTATTCTCATCTTCTAATGACTCCAGTATCCTTTCGCTCCTCCAGCATTATCCCTACAATATTGAATATTGTGTCTACTTCCTGCGGGTATTTACATTGCATTACATTGCACCGCTTGCCTAATTCAGGCCTGTTTGGCTTTACTGGTTATACCGCCAGGTTGGAGATCACGTATTAACCTGTATGTTTGCTGGTAGGTTAGATGGAACATTAGGAGCTAACCTATAGATCACTGTTATTTATGTCTTTGGAGACTAGTGGGATATTAAAATAACGTATTGTTACTATACTTACCATATTTAGTACCTACATCATAGCATGGACACTGAGTATTGTTATATTTGTATCTATATCTCTATCCATATGTAGTTGAATATGATAAATCACCTTTAGAGCATCACTAGATCATATTTATTGAAAAGTAATAACTATATCTATATTAGTGATGTCCATTTTTTGATGTAGACACTTGGTTTTGTACTGAATAGATTTGGATGTTTTTTGTGACGGTTATTTTGGGTCTGGTTTTTAGCAGCTCCCTGTCTGTGTATTTTCTGCTTTTTATGTGTTTTTTTAATATATTCAATAAAATGTTACTTTTTTAAAGGATCTCTTCTCTAGTCGGCCCTTGTTTGGATCGAAATAGTAGTCTATATTCAATAGGTTGAAGTGCCTTTTCGATAAATATGGTGGACCTATGGTTATAAATCTGTATTATTGCTGTTTTTGTAACAGATTTTTGTCCGGTCACTATGGACCTTAAAGCCAAGGAAAGTACTTGGCGTACTAAAGCTCTAAATATATTCAAGCAGAATGTCACAGACTGTTCGCAAGATATCATTCCGAGTAATAGGGAAACTATGCAAAAATATAAAAATGCTTTACATCGCAAAATTAAACTTTGGTGGAACAAGACTTCATTAGAAAATTATTGTACACAGAAAATTGTTCCGAGAGGACTGCGCATTCAAATATATCCATCATTTGAATTAGACAATGATCTCCTTACAAAGAGATGGACTGAAACTGCCAACAATTGCTCTGTGGAATTTATAAAAATAATTATAGACAAAAACACTATGTTTTTAACAGAGCTGGATTCAGAACTGGATAGCCTACAAAGCATACTACAAAAAAATTTATCTACATCTGATTTTGAAAATTGGCTCAAAGAGATTAATAAAGAAAGTGACAAGTGGGAGGATGAGATTAGCCTGAGTAAATCCAAAAAGTATATACGTGATGTAAAAGATTATGAAAATCAAAGGGTATACAGATGGCAATATAAAACAAAAACAAAAACGACAGACAAATCTTCACATGAGAGAAGTGAAATGTCAAGTGCCTCGGGAAGTGAAAGTAATGCATCCTTAAGTGACTCTGAACATGTGAGAGACTCTTACCTTAGAAGTGGACATCACCGTAAATTTCCAGATATCTTCAGCAAATCACAAAGACCTAGAAGAAACAAGGATCGGTATCAGGTAATCAATCTATCTCAGCATGAATTGACGGATGTGCATTGTAAGATTCTGGAAAAGGGTTTGACTTTTTCCCCATCCACCCATTTAGATGCCTTTACCACGGTAAAGGATATACACCTTTTGGCAAGAAAGATTGTTTTGAAAAAACTACATTTTAAATCTGGAGATGCCAACACGAACGATACTGATGAAGACATAGAGACGTTAAGGATACTGGAGTCATTAGAAGATGAGAATAAGATCAATGAGGTAAGTACCATTCCCCCTCATCTATACACAAAATCCAGTAAATTCCCTTCACTATCACTCTGTCCCACGGTAGAAGTATTCACCAAAGTAGTAACGGGTGAAATTGAAGCATTGGCAGCACAGCGGATCAATACTTATAACCTGTCGAAAAAAGAAAATCTAGCTTTGGAAGAATTGAAATCTTGGACAGATGTCCTATACAAACCTGCAGACAAAGGTGGCAACATGGTAGTTTGGCCAACATCCATGTACGAAAGACAGGCATATAAACAACTAAATGATAAATCATGTTACCGTAAATTATGCTATAACCCGTTAACCTCTTTTCAGGAAGAACTTATTACCATATTGGAACAGGCGCATCAACTAGGCATTGTCTCCAAAACACTGGTGGACAAAATCCGAAATTGCCATCCAAGGCTACCTACATTATACCTGATACCTAAAGTCCACAAAGACCCCAGCGATCCCCCAGGAAGACCGATCGTATCAGGTAATGGGGGTCTATGTGAGTTGATCTCAGATATAGTGGATCATTTTCTAAAACCTTTGGTGCTAACACTCCCTTCATTCATCAGGGATACCAACCAAGCACTTCAAAGAATTGATCAAATAACCATTGAGGAAAGTATGATATTGGTAACGGCTGACGTCGAAGCCTTATATACGTCAATTAAACATTCCGATGGTTTAGAGGCAGCCTCGTGGTATTTACATTCCAGTAACCTAGATGGTGAGTTGGCAGATTTGATCCTGAAGCTTCTTGAGTTTGTGCTAAAACATAATACCTTCATTTTTGATCAAAACATATATTTGCAGTTAAGAGGTACAGCAATGGGGGCATCTTGTGCCCCCTCATATGCTAACCTTTTTATGGGCTACTGGGAAAGAGATATATTCTTGGGAGAGGAGATACCAGAAACCAGTAAAGTCCATAACTGTGTTAGGTTCATTGATGATGTGCTATTTATATGGGAAGGTACCACTAGCGAACTTGAGATTTTTATGAACAAACTGAATTCCAATTCTAGAAATATTAAACTTACATTTAAATCTGGTAGGAAATTGGAATTCTTGGATATACTCATAGAAGCATCGGACAATGGCATCCTACAGACAGAAATATATAGGAAACCTACCTCAACCAACTCCCTCCTGATGGCAAATTCGGCTCATCCAAGATCTACGATTTGGGGAATCCCTATTGGTCAGTTTTTGAGACTAAAAAGAATTTGCTCAGACGAAAAAACTTTCCATACTCATTCAGTGGACCTAGCAACAAGATTCGAGGAACGTGGATATAGTCGGAGACTGATTCGCCAAGGCTATCATAGGGCAATTAAAACATCACGAAATAGCCTTCTTTACGGACCTGTTGTCCAAAAAGAAACACAGGATCAATCACAAATTCGATTTATATCAACATATAACAGTAAATGGAAACCATTAACAGACATAATTCGAAAAAATTGGAACATCCTTTTAACGGATCCTGTGTTGAAACAAATACTCCCTCAGTCTCCTCAAATGGTGGCAAAAAGATCGCCAAATCTAAAAGACATTTTGGTCCACAGTCACTATGACTCAAAACGTGACAAAAGGAACATAAGTAACAAAGGAAACAATGGTTTTTTCCCGTGCGGCATATGTAAGGCATGCAGGAACCTCATAAAATCAAAGACATTCAACAATCATGATGGAACAAGAATTTTTAGGATATTAAAACACCTAAATTGCAGTTCAAAAGGTGTGATATATCACGCGGAATGTCCATGTAAAAAAGTGTATATAGGTCTAACAACGAGAGAATTAAAGATTCGAACAAGGGAACACGTCCGTGACATTGATAAATCCAAAACAATTGAAGATGATACTCAACTGAAGACCCTGGCGCGTCACTTTAAAAGGTACCATCAATCTAACTCTAGCGGGCTAAAAATTAAAGCTATAGATCAGATTTGTCTGGGCCCCAGGGGAGGAGACTTATCACGGACACTTGCTCAGTTAGAAAGTCATTGGATTTATCGCTTGGGAACTCTTTACCCTCGGGGACTTAATGAAAACATGGGCTTTGCTTCCTTTTTGTAGGATTTTTTTGTAAGAAATTTTGCATAGTGTAGGATATGATATCTTTTTTAGGGGTAGGGGGGCAGCCACTGTATGTGTTGCGATGGTTTTATGGATTGTTGTTTTTAACTCTACTCTTATTTTTCTTATTATGTAGCCCTTATTGCCATGATAATAACTGGATGTGGTGAAATCAAAAAGTTTCTTGAAAATGACAGGTGAAAAATGACTGCTGAAGAATTAGTTAATGAAAGAAGGACATTTTTTCTTCAAAGGACTTCTATATCCAAAGGCCTTTTTTCCTTCACATATAATCTTTGTTCCGGTCAAGGAGATTTTTCCTAAGATATATGGAGACATTGGAATACTGTATCCACCATCACTTTTTCCTTTCTTCTTCTTTCTCCTTTTCCTCCCTCTTTTTCTCCCCATTTTCCCTCTTTCCCCCCCTCTCCCCCCTTCCCCTCCCCCCCTCCCCTCCTTCCCCTCCCCCCCTTCCCTTCCTTTCCCTTCTCGTTCCTCCTTCCCCTCACTCCCCCCCTTCCCCTTCCCCCCCCTCCCCTCTTTTCCTCTGCCTCCTTTCCTTTTCCCTATTATAGGTATATGCCTATAATTATATGCCTACAATTTATAATTGTATATTTGTATGTTATGGGTTTTTATATATATGTAAGATATGCACTTTATGTTATTCATGGATGTATATGTCGCACCTTTTTCACTTTCCCTTCCTTATTTTTCACCTCATCACTTCTCCAAACTTGTTTTGTCACTATTCTTATCATAGCTGTTTAAACACTTTTTAATCATTATAATAAGATTTTATTGATATTTTGTATAACTTTATCATCATCACTATCAATGCACATCGTATCTATAATATAACGCTGGGAGCGTCACTCTGTCCGAAGCCTCTATAGACTGCGCAAGCGCAAGCGCCGGCGCAGTCTGGACCCCACAGAGCGACGCTCCCAGGAGATCGCGGTATGCGTAAGCGCTGAACGCACACCGCGATCTCCAACGGAGAAACAGGGACGAGCCAGGAGGCGGAGGGTGAGTATACTTACCTGTCCCGTTCCACCGACGCCATTCCGGGCCATGAATATCCCTCTGCTCCCGGAATCGGCGCCTGCGCAGTCCGCGCTTTCCGGCGCCATTTTCTTGAAGACACATTGCAGTGTGCACCAGGAGGACACAGAAAATGGCGCCGGAAATGAATAAGGTACCGCAAGTAACAAATTGCTGTGCCATGAGGCTGTGGCATTTCATGCCACAGCTATTTGTTACTTACGCCACTTACGTCCACAGCCGCCGCACCCACCACAGCCATCGCACCCAGCACAGCCACGCACAGCCGCCGCACCCAGCACAGCCACGCACAGCCGCCCACAGCCACGCACAGCCGCCCACAGCCACGCACAGCCGCCGCACCCAGCACAGCCGCCGCACCCAGCACAGCCGCCGCACCCAGCACAGCCACGCACAGCCGCCCACAGCCACGCACAGCCTACAGCCACGCACAGCCGCTGCACCCAGCACAGCCACCGCACCCAGCACAGCCGTCCACAGCCGCCACACCCAGCACAGCCACGCACAGCTGCCGCACCCACCACAGCCACCGCACACAGCACAGCCACGCACAGCCGCCGCACCCAGCACAGCCGCCGCACCCAGCACAGCCGCCCACAGCCACTGCTCACAGCCGCCCACAGCCACGCACAGCCGCCGCACCCAGCACAGCCACCGCACCCAGCACAGCCGTCCACAGCTGCCGCACCCAGCACAGCCACCCACAGCCGCCCGCACCCAGCACAGCCACGCACAGCCGCGCCACATACAGCCGCCCGCACTCAGCACAGCCGCCCACAGCCACGCACAGCCGCCGCACAGCCGCCCACAGCCACGCACAGCCGCCTACAGCCACGCACAGTCGCCGCACCCAGCACAGCCGCCGCACCCAGCACAGCCGCCCACAGCCACGCACAGCCGCCCACAGCCACGCACAGCCGCCGCACCCCGCACAGCCACTGCACCCAGCACAGCCGTCCACAGCCGCCGCACCCAGCACAGCCACGCACAGCCGCTGCACCCAGCACAGCCGTCCACAGCCGCCACACCCAGCACAGCTGCCGCACCCACCACAGCCGCCGCACCCAGCACAGCCGCCCACAGCCGCCGCCCACAGCCACGCACAGCCGCCCACAGCCACGCACAGCTGCCGCACCCAGCGCAGCCGCCGCACCGAGCACAGCCACCCACAGCCGCCCGCACCCAGCACAGCCACGCACAGCCGCCCGCACTCAGCACAGCCGCCCGCACTCAGCACAGCCGCCCGCACTCAGCACAGCCGCCCGCGCTCTGCACAGCCGCCCGCACTCCGCACAGCCGCCCGCACTCCGCACAGCCGCCCGCACTCCGCACAGCTGCCCGCACTGATGGGGGCGCAGGATGGAGCAGCACGTGATAGGATGGGGGTGCAGGATGGGAGCACATGACAGGATGGGGATGCAGGATGGAGCAGCACATGACACAGTGGAGCAGCACATGACAGGATGGGGGCGCAGGATGGAGCAGCACATGACAGGATGGGAGAGCAAGATGGGAGCAGCACATACCAGGATGGAGACCATATACCAATATAAATGCTCGCCACCCGGGCATAGAACGGGTTCAATAGCTAGTATTACTATAACCATTCACAGCAGTGTCTGGTTTTTATCTATTTTGCACAAGTTTTTATTCTAATTTTATTAATATGTATATGCTGCACTATATATTAAAAAAACAATATGTATCGGAAAAACACCGTTTTTCATGCAGGGTGTAAAGTCAGTTCACTAAATGTTATTAAGTTTTAAACACTTTTGTTAAGTTATGGCTGTGACAGTGTCCCAGAATATCTATTATTCATGGTCACGTTATTCCAGTTTACCATCGCTGTCTCGGCTGCGGCGACAGTGCGCATGCGCAGTCCTCCCCAGCTCGTGATCTTTCAGCGACGCTCACCATGACAGGCTTGCGGTCCACGCTTGCGTGTCAGTAGCGTTGATTGGAAGATCAACATCACGAGGGGGATGACGTCGTCATGCGCCGTTCATGTCGTGGCAGGCCGACGCAGCAAGCCTATTGGCTTATGGCGATTTTTAAGGGCCGGCTGTTCCTCACCCCGACACGCCCCCGGAAGAAGCTGGCGGCGAAACGCGCGTCGGGGTGAGGGGACGCTGCTACCTGGACCAAGACCATTCTCTTGTCAAGTCCCGCGATGTAGGTATATTATTTTTTCCTCTTTCGCTCCTCCAGCATTATCCCTACAATATTGAATATTGTGTCTACTTCCTGCGGGTATTTACATTGCATTACATTGCACCGCTTGCCTAATTCAGGCCTGTTTGGCTTTACTGGTTATACCGCCAGGTTGGAGATCACGTATTAACCTGTATGTTTGCTGGTAGGTTAGATGGAACATTAGGAGCTAACCTATAGATCACTGTTATTTATGTCTTTGGAGACTAGTGGGATATTAAAATAACGTATTGTTACTATACTTACCATATTTAGTACCTACATCATAGCATGGACACTGAGTATTGTTATATTTGTATCTATATCTCTATCCATATGTAGTTGAATATGATAAATCACCTTTAGAGCATCACTAGATCATATTTATTGAAAAGTAATAACTATATCTATATTAGTGATGTCCATTTTTTGATGTAGACACTTGGTTTTGTACTGAATAGATTTGGATGTTTTTTGTGACGGTTATTTTGGGTCTGGTTTTTAGCAGCTCCCTGTCTGTGTATTTTCTGCTTTTTATGTGTTTTTTTAATATATTCAATAAAATGTTACTTTTTTAAAGGATCTCTTCTCTAGTCGGCCCTTGTTTGGATCGAAATAGTAGTCTATATTCAATAGGTTGAAGTGCCTTTTCGATAAATATGGTGGACCTATGGTTATAAATATCTCTTTATGAGGAATAAGGTTGCACAGTTACGCCAGGTTTTATTATTTCCAGTGTTTAATGCTTACTATAACTTATCTGTTTATGCTGGGTCCATATATATTGGTTTTGTTTTTAGTGCCTGAACCACACTGAACTGGATGACGCCCATTCCCAGTGTTTATGGTGGTACACAAACCGTATTTTTCGGACTATAAGACGCCTGAAGCCTTGGGAAGCAGAGCACTCAATGTGCGCACGCGCAGCCTCAGGAAGATGGCCGCCTCCACCGAGAAGCCAGTGATTACCGTAACCCAGCTCTGCTGCTCGCCTTGGATACCTGAGGAGGTGACCGCACCTCTGCCACTGCCACACCACTGCCACAACCCCCCAAGGACACCAGGCTGCGGCGTCGCCCACCTAAGCAGGAAGGGACCCTGCTGAGGTGCACGCCGTACCGCCCACCGCGCCTCAGCATCACCGCACCTCTGCCACCACCATGCCTCCTGTGACCATGCTCTGCCACCGCCAGCCCTCAGGTAAGATACCTTAAATTCAGACAATAAGATGGACCCCCATCTTATAAAAATCTTTTTTTCTGCAATTTTCACCCCAAATTTTCGGTGCGTCTTATGGTCCGGTGCGTCTTATAGTCCAAAAATAAGGTAAATGTATGAAATGTCTTGCTGTCTGAGCTGGGCAAGGTGAGACTGTTATGATTCGGTGACCTTGGAGCTGCATGAGACTTTCTCAGGAGAAGTGGAATCTGTACTGACCTCAAACCCTGAACTTAACACCGCAGCTAGAAGTAGCCGTGGGGAGTACCTAACAAACCCTAGACCCCTCGACACAGCCGGAGGACTAAATACCCCTATAGATGGAAATGGGAAAACTAACTTGCTACAGAGCAGACCCCCAAAGGATAGGCAGCCCCCACAAATATTGACTGTGAATAGGAGAGGAAGGACACACACAGGCAGAAAACAGATTTCAGCAAAAGAGGCCACTCTAGCTAAATAGGGAAAGATAGGACAGAATACTAAGCGGTCAGTATTAAAAACTCTTCAAAAATATCCACAGCAGAAAATACAAAAATTCCATGACCTAACTAAAGGCATGGAATGTATATCTGCCACTCCTGAGAATCCAACCAGACTGAGAAAATACTGACACAATCTAAGCTGGACAAAAAAACAATGAATAGCATGAAACTATTAAGCACACGAAGCATGTGTGCAAAAAAACACAAAGCCAGACACTTATCTTTGCAGATATGGCAGCTAGGCAGATGAAACCAGGCAAGGACATAACCTCCAAAAACAATGGACAACTGGCAATGACTAATGAATCCTGCAAGCCTAAATACCCCAGTCAGAACTGCAATCAGCGGATACATCTGACCAGGGCTGTAATCCAGAGACAACTGCATTACCATCTATGACCACCGGAGGGAGCCCAAGAGCAGAATTCACAACAGTACCCCCCCTTGAGGAGGGGTCACCGAACCCTCACCAGAGCCCCCAGGCTGGTCAGGACGAGCCAAATGAAAAGTATGAACCAAATCGGCAGCATGGACATCAGAGGCAAAAACCCAAGAATTATCCTCCTGGCCATAACCCTTCCATTTGACAAGATACTGAAGCCTCCGCCTCGAAAAACGAGAATCCAAAATTTTCTCAACCACATACTCCAACTCCCCATCAACCAACACAGGGGCCGGAGGATCAACAGAGGGAACAACTGGTACCACATATTTCCGCAATAAAGATCTATGGAAGACATTATGGATAGCAAAAGAGGCCGGAAGCGCCAATCGAAAAGACACCGGATTAATAATCTCAGAAATCCTATAAGGACCAATAAACCAAGGCTTAAACTTAGGAGAAGAAACCTTCATAGGAACATGACGAGAAGACAACCAGACCAGATCCCCAACCCGAAGCCGGGAACCAACACCCCGACGACGGCTAGCAAAACGTTGAGCCTTCTCCTGGGACAACACCAAATTGTCCACCACCTGAGTCCAAATCTGCTGCAACCTGTCAACCACAGAATCCACACCAGGACATTCAGAAGGCTCCACCTGCCCAGAAGAAAAACGAGGATGAAAACCAAAATTACAAGAAAAAGGCGAAACCAAAGTAGCCGAACTAGCCCGATTATTAAGGGCAAACTCGGCCAATGGCAAAAAGGCCACCCAATCATCCTGATCAGCGGACACAAAGCATCTCAAATAAGTCTCCAGGGTCTGATTAGTTCGCTCAGTTTGGCCATTTGTCTGAGGATGAAATGCAGAGGAAAAAGATAAATCAATGTCCAGCCTAGCACAAAAGGCCCGCCAAAATCTAGAAACAAACTGGGAACCTCTGTCAGACACAATATTCTCCGGAATACCATGCAAATGAACCACATGCTGAAAAAACAACGCAACCAAATCTGAGGAGGAAGGCAATTTAGGTAAAGGCACCAAATGAACCATCTTAGAGAACCGGTCACAAACAACCCAGATAACCGACATCTTCTGGGAAACTGGAAGATCAGAAATAAAATCCATAGAAATATGCGTCCAAGGCCTCTCAGGGACCGGCAATGGCAAAAGCAACCCACTAGCACGGGAACAACAAGGCTTGGCCCGTGCACAAGTCCCACAGGACTGCACAAAACAATGCACATCATGTGACAAAGAAGGCCACTAAAAGGACCTACCAACCAAGTCTCTGGTACCAAAAATACCAGGATGACCAGCCAACACAGAACCATGAACCTCAGAAATCACTCTACTAGTCCATCTGTCAGGAACAAACAATTTCCCTACTGGACAGCGGTCAGGTTTGTCAGCCTGAAATTCCTGAAGAACCCGTCGTAAATCAGGGGAAATGGCAGAAAGATCCACCCCCTCTTTCAGAATGCCGACCGGTTCCAGGATCTCAGGAGAATCAGGCAAAAAACTCCTAGAAAGGGCATCAGCCTTAATATTCTTAGAACCAGGAAGATACGAGACCACAGAATCAAAACGGGAAAAAAACAAAGACCATCGAGCCTGTCTAGGATTCAGTCGTTTGGCAGACTCAAGGTAAATCAGATTCTTATGATCGGTCAAGACTATAATACGGTGCTTAGCTCCCTCAAGCCAATGTCGCCACTCCTCAAACGCCCACTTCATAGCCAACAACTCCCGGTTGCCGACATCATAATTGCGTTCAGTAGGCGAAAATTTACGGGAAAAGAAGGCACACGGTTTCATCAAGGAACCAACAGGATCCCTCTGAGACAAAATGGCCCCTGCCCCAATCTCAGAAGCGTCAACCTCAACCTGAAATGGAAGAGAAACATCAGGTTGACGCAACACCGGAGCAGAAGTAAATCGACGTTTACGCTCCTGAAAGGCAGAAACAGCCGCAGAGGACCAATTCGCCACATCAGCGCCTTTCTTTGTCAAATCGGTCAGGGGTTTAACCACGCTGGAAATGTTAGCAATGAAACGGTGATAAAAATTTGCAAAACCCCAAAATTTCTGAAGGCTCTTTACGGACGTGGGTTGAATCCAATCATGAATGGCCTGAACTTTAACCGGGTCCATCTCAATAGATGAAGGAGAAAAAAATAAAACCCCAAAAAGAAACCTTCTGCACCCCAAAGAGACACTTAGACCCCTTCACAAACAAAGCATTGTCACGAAGGATCTGAAACACCATCCTGACCTGCTGCACATGAGACTCCCAATCATCAGAAAAAAATAAAAATATCGTCCAGATATACAATCAAGAATTTATCAATATAATTCCGGAAGATATCATGCATGAAAGACTGAAAAACAGATGGAGCATTAGTGAGCCCAAACGGCATCACAAGGTATTCAAAATGACCTTCGGGCGGTATTGAACGCAGTTTTCCATTCATCACCCTGCTTAATACGAACAAGATTATACGCCCCCCGAAGGTCAATCTTTGTAAACCAACTAGCCCCCTTAATCCTAGCAAACAAATCGGAAAGCAAAGGTAAAGGGTATTGAAACTTGACCGTGATCTTATTCAAGAGGCGATAATCAATACAGGGTCTCAAGGAGCCATCCTTCTTAGCAACAAAAAAAAAAACCTGCTCCCATTGGTGAAGAAGATGGATGAATATGCCCTTTCTCCAAAGACTCCTTAACATAACTCCGCATAGCGGTATGTTCAGGCACAGACAGATTGAAAAGTCGGCCCTTAGGAAATTTACAGCCTGGAATCAAATCAATAGCACAATCACAGTCCCTGTGCGGCGGAAGAGCAATGGACTTGGGCTCATCGAATACATCCTGAAAATCAGACAAAAACTCTGGAACTTCGGAAGAGGAAATAGGAGATGGACATTAATGGAACATCATTATGACCCCCCTGACAACCCCAACTAGTCACAGACATAGACTTCCAATCCAACACAGGATTATGTACCTGCAACCACGGAAAACCCAGCACGATAGCATCATGTAAATTATGCAACACCAGAAATCGACAATCTTCCTGATGGGCTGGCGCCATGCGCATGGTCACCTGTGTCCAAAACTGGGGCTTATTTTTAGCCAGAAGTGTAGCATCAATGCCCCTTAAAGGAATAAGGTTCTGCAAAGGCTGCAAGGGAAACCCACAATGCTTGGCAAACTCTAGGTCCATTAAATTCAAAGTGGCACCTGAATCCACAAACGCCATGACAGAAAATGATGACAATGAGCAGATCAAGGACACCGATAACAGAAATTTAGGTTGTACAGTACTGATGGTAAATGAACTCACGGTTTTCTTTATCCGCTTAGGGCAGACTGAAATAACATGAGAAGATTCGCCACAATAATAACACAACCCATTCTGACGTTTGAATCCTTGTCGTTCTGTTCTAGACAGAATCCTATCACACTGCATTGGCTCAGGTCTCTGCTCTGAGGACAACGCCACAGCGCGCACAGTTCTGCCCTCCCGCAAGCGCCGATCAATCTGAATGGCTAGAGACATAGAATCACTCAGACCGACAGGTGTGGGAAACCCCACCATGACATCTTTAACGGATTCAGAAAGACCCTCTCTGAAAATTGCCGCCAAAGCATCATCATTCCATTTAGTCAACACAGACCATTTTCTAAATTTTGTGACAATACAATTCTGCCGCCTCTTGACCCTGAGACAGGACCAACAAGGTTTTCTCCGCTTGATCCACAGAATTAGGTTCATCATATAGTAATCCTAAAGCCTGCAGAAAGGAATCTACATTAAGCAAAGCTGGACTCCCAGATTCCAGGGAAAATGCCCACTCCTGTGGATCGCCACGCAGCAAGGAGATAATGATTTTAACCTCCTGAATGGAATCACCAGAGGATCGATGTCTCAAAGCAAAAAATAGTTTACAGTTGTTTTTAAAACTCAAAAATTTAGATCTGTCACCAAAAAACAAATCAGGAGTAGGAATCTTCGGCTCCAACACAGGAGTCTGAACAATATAATCAGAAATTCCCTGCACCCTAGCAGCCAGCTGGTCTACACGAGAAGCCAATTCATGAACATCCATGCTAACACAAGTCTCCTCAGCCACCCCAGGATAAAGAGGGAGGAACAGGCAAAACAGACTACAGAAAAAAAATGGCTCAACACCTTTCTTCCCTTCTTCTGAGATGCATTTAACTCATTCTTGGCCAGTTGTATTGTTATGATTCGGTGACCTTTTAGCTGCATGAGACTTTCTCAGGAGAAGTGGAATCTGTACTGACCGCAAACCCTGAACTTAACACCGCAACTAGAAGTAGCCGTGGGGAGTACCTAACAAACCCTAGACCCCTCGACACAGCCGGAGGACTAAATACCCCTATAGATGGAAATGGGAAAACTAACTTGCCTCAGAGCAGACCCCCAAAGGATAGGCAGCCCCCACAAATATTGACTGTGAATAGGAGAGGAAGGACACACACAGGCAGAAAACAGATTTCAGCAAAAGAGGCCACTCTAGCTAAATAGGGAAAGATAGGACAGAATACTAAGCGGTCAGTATTAAAAACTCTTCAAAAATATCCACAGCAGAAAATATAAAAATTCCACGACCTAACTAAAGGCATGGAATGTATATCTGCCACTCCTGAGAATCCAACCAAACTGAGAAAATACTGACACAATCTAAGCTGGACAAAAAAACAATGAACAGCACAAAACTATTAAGCACACGAAGCATGTGTGCAAAAAAACACAAAGCCAGACACTTATCTTTGCAGATATGGCAGCTAGGCAGATGAAACCAGGCAAGGACATAACCTCAAAAAACAATGGACAACTGGCAATGACTAATGAATCCTGCACGCCTAAATACCCCAGTCAGAACTGCAATCAGCGGATACACCTGACCAGGGCTGCAATCCAGAGACAACTGCATTACCATCTACGACCACCGGAGGGAGCCCAAGAGCAGAATTCACAACATGAGACATCATGTAACAAAACTGAAGTCACCAGAAACAAAACTGAACCCACTATAAAATCAGATATGTCATTAGTTTCAGTTGTTTTTTTTCTGTACTACAATGGAGGAAAATGGTACTGGAGGGCTGGATATATGAGAACGATCCATTATTACAACTGTTTATGGAAGAAATGTATCAAAATAATGAACTCTGGCTACTTGTATTTTTATTTTAATTAAACCTAGAAAACAGTGAACTAAATTACAATATATAAAATAAATACATCAATAAGTATTCATATTTTTTTACATCATTTGCTCCGAGTGGATGAAGATATCCTCATCAGTTTTTAAAGGGATTTTCCTTGCTGAAATGAACAATCTGCAGTCACTTTATGTTACTGTAGTCTTCCAAATTTTGACAATGTGTAATATCAACACTTTTGCTTATCCTGGTAGGCCCTATGCAAGTGGGAGATCATGTGACCGGATGTATGCGATTTGATGTTCTTCTATTAGGAGGAGCCCATTCAGACTAGTCTGCACAGGACGATAAGTATGTAAATTGCATACATGAGGTCAGATGACTGCCCATTCTCACGGGACATACAGGGAAATCGTTAGTGTGTAGAACTTGCAGGAACACGGGATGTCGTCACAGACAGGAGGCAGATCAAGAGTTAACAGTTTTATTTAACAACAAAACACAATCCATGCAGGGAGTGATAGATGGCAGGGTAATGACAGGTTGGAGGGTAGTGGAACAGAGTGGGACAGGTTTGGGGAAAGGCAAATCAGAATAGGGACAAAATGTTAATACAATAACTAGAGGGACTAAACTTATCAGAATGCAGTCTTCTTCTGTACGGCTCCTCAGGGTTCCAACGGTGGCACAGTCAACAGCGGCACGTGATGTCTCAAGGTGGACTGTGATGAGCAGGGATCCAACGATGGCACCAACAGCAGAGGCACGTGAGATCTCAAGGTCGTCTGTGGTGAGCGGGGATTCAACAATGGCACCGACACGTGTTGTCCTGATGTAGTCTTTCTGGAGGCAGTCTCTTTCCTATGCCCACGTGTGTCTGGCACGGTACTAAGTCCAACATATGCGGCCACCGGAGCGAAACTAAGCTCCGCGGTGTACACAGGTTCGGGGTGACAGGGCTTGGGCCTAATCACCTGCCACTCCCGTCACCTTCCCTGATGTCGTGGCTGAGTCTCCTTCAGTCACAGAGGAAATTGGAGGTCTGTCACCTAGTGCTTCACCTGCGGTGGGCCTGTATGGAGGAGTACTGTCAGGTCGGGTTGTATGTCCGGCATGCTCTGCCCTGTCAGCAAACTCTGCCCTAGACTCATGGCTCAGCTTTCCCACCCCGGGTCTGAGTCTTTTCCCACGCGCTGCGCTGCACTGCTAGTATCAGCCTGCTCACTCCAGTCACATGCAAGGGTCTGTCCTGGAAAGAATGTCTTTCCCACTGCAACATCGGTGACAGCCCCGGCAGTTTCGGAGCCGGTGTGAGAAAGGTACCCCCGCACTGGTTCTTCCACTTACAAATGTACAGTATGTATCACACAGTATTATGATCTGTCAATCTGCAGTCACATAATTACTGTAGAATTTTATTTTAGTCCAACTGCTTTTCCTGAGTTTTGTGTCATGTTCTTAGATGACTAGAGAAGGGAAATACAGTTTTTGGCTGATACAGAGATGTATCTAAGGGAGGCATCAGTGGCATGTGCCCCGAGTGCAGCCGGCAGGGGGGCACAGTCAAGCTGACAGGAGGCTCAGAGAATCCGCAGTGTGCTGGCTCCCAGTGATCTTTCAGACGAGAGTACAATAGAAGCTCCGAACATTGGTTCAGAGTGACGTCAGAGGCGCACATTGGTGGTAAATGCTCCACCCTAGTGGAGCTGAAGTCACCAAATATTGCATGTAACGGGAGGGGTATTTACTGGATTCTGGATTGTGTGGGGGTATTTACTGTGTGTGAGGGAGATTTAGTGTAACAGGGCTGGGGGAGATTTACTCTGTGTGGGGGTATTTACTGTGTATGGGGGTATTTACTGTGTGGGGGACAATTAAGGGAAACGGGGCTGGGATAGATTTACTGTGTGTGGGGTTATTTACTGTGTGTGTGGCGAGATTTGATGTAACAAGGATGGGGAGATTTACTGTGTGTGGGGGTATTTACTGTGTGTGGGGGCATTTACTGTGTGTGGGGAAAATTTACTGTGTGTGGGGAAGATTTACTATGTGTGTATGTGTGTGTCGAGACTTGGTGTAACAAGGGGAAGATTTACTGTGTGTGGGGAGATTTAGTGTAGCGGGGCTGAGGGAGATTTACTGTGTGTGGTGGGGTAGATTTACTGTGTGTGGAGATGATGTACTATAACGGGCGATGATTTGAGGACAAAAGTTTGGGGAAGAACGAAGGGACAGGTGTAAACACAAAATGGGGAGCGGAAGAAATGTGAAGACACAATATGAGGAGCAAGTGGGGAAATAGGGGGAATGTATGAAGAAACAGTATGGGGGATGAGGAGTATGAGGAGCGAAGGGAAAATGTATGTGGACACAGTATCGGGAGTAAGGGTGATGGGATGTGTGTGGACACAGTATGGGGAGTCGGGGGATGTGTGAGGAGGCAGTATGGAGAGTCAAAGGGTAAATGTGTGAGAAGACTATTGCGGGGAATAGGGGGAGGAGAAAGTAATGTGGTGAGGTAGCATGCGGGAACAGTGTAAGGTCACAACGAGGAAGGATAGAGGAAGGATCGTAAGCCAAAGAGGGGGAGTGTGGTGAGGGGGCATAATATAGATACTGGGCAGTATAGGGAGACAGAGTGTGACAGGACAGTGTGAAGAGGGGGCCTAGTATGGAAAGGAGAGGGCAGAGTGCAGGGATATACAATAAGAGGGACAATGTGTGAGTCATATTTTGCGCAAGGAATATAGTGAGCGGCAATTATTTATTCTTGGGCTCCGAGTAGGGCAGATAATTTTATTCAGGAGCATTATAATAACATTGCTATCTTTAACCCCTTCATGACCGTGGGATTTTTCGTTTTTCCGTTTTCGTTTTTCACTCCCCTCTTTCCCAGAGCCATAACTTTTTTATTTCTCCGTCAATTTGGCCATGTGAGGGCTTATTTTTTGCGGGACGAGTTGTACTTTTGAATGACACCATTGGTTTTACCATGGCGTGTACTAGAAAACGGGAAAAAAATTCCAAGTGCGGTGAAATTGCAAAAAAAGTGCAATCCCACACTTGTTTTTTGTTTGGCTTTTTTGCTAGGTTCACTAAATGCTAAAACTGACCTGCCATTATGATTCTCCAGGTCAGTACGAGTTCATAGACACCTAACATGACTAGGTTATTTTTCACCTAAGTGGTGAAAAAAAATTCCAAACTTTGCAAAAAAAAAAAAAAAGTTGCGCCATTTTCCGATACCCGTAGCGTCTCCATTTTTCGTGATCTGGGGTCAGGTGAGGGCTTATTTTTAGCGTGCCGAGCTGGCGTTTTTAATGATACCATTTTGGTGCAGATACGTTCTTTTGATCGCCCGTTATTGCATTTTAATGCAATGTCGCGGCGACCAAAAAAACGTAATTCTGGCGTTTCGATTTTTTTCTCGTTACGCCGTTTAGCGATCAGGTTAATGCTTTTTTTTATTGATAGATCGGGCGATTCTGAACGCGGCGATACCAAATATGTGTAGATTTGATTTTTTTTTATTGATTTATTTTGATTGGGGCGAAAGGGGGGGGTGATTTAAACTTTTATGTTTTTTTTTATTTTTTTCACATTTTTTTTTACTTTTTTTTTTTTACTTTTGCCATGCTTCTATAGCCTCCATGGGAGGCTAGAAGCAGGCACAACCCGATCGCCTCTGCTATGTAGCAGCGATCATAAGATCGCTGCTATACAGCAGAATTGCAGGTGTGCTGTGAACGCCGACCACAGGGTGGTGCTCACAGCCACCGGCGATCAGTAACCATAGAGGTCTCAAGGACCTCTATGGTTACCTTCCTGACACATCGCCAACCCCCGATCATGTGACCGGGGTCGGCGATGACGTCATATCCGGCCGCCTGGCCGGATGCAGTAGTTAAATGCCGCTGTCTGCGTTTGACAGCGGCATTTAACTAGTTAATAGCGGCGGGTGATCGCGATTTCACCCGCCGCTATTGCGGACACATGTCAGCTGTAAAAAACAGCTGACATGTCGCGACTTTGATGTGCGCTCACCGCCGGAGCGCACATCAAAGCAGGGGACCCGACATCGGACGGTATAGTACGTCCGATGTCGGTAAGGGGTTAAGGGCATCATGTGGTGATGTGCTGCAGAAAACTAGAGAAGATGGAGGTCTGCAGAGACGGGCGGTAGATGAAAAAAACTCATGTCATCTGGACAAGATGAAGAAGAAAAGAAAGAGAACAACTCCAGAGACAACAACATCTATCAGATACCTGGATGTAAATTTTTTTTTGTCATACTAATTTTCATATTTTTATTTATGTTAGGAGCATTAAAGGGGTTGTCCAAGTTTGTGATGAGTTTGCTGTCATTCTATGTGACTGCAGGCATCTGAATTCTCACAGTGCGCTCTGCACTCTTTCAGGATTCTCTGATATCGGCGATTTTCATATATACAATCACATACTGACTAGACATGCGTGGCCTCACTCAATGAAAATGAATTGAGCTAGGCCAGACAAGTCTAGTCGAAATGTGGCCAGAAGTATACAAATCATAAACTTGTGCAAGGGAGAATCCTAACAATGTGCAGTGCATGCTCTACGAGAATTCAGAAGTCTGCTGTCGCCTAAAGTGACTGCAGACTTTCATCTCAAACCTGAACGCACCCTTTATAAAATGAAGCCTTGTAGCATGCCAATTCCAACAGAGTGTAATATACACACTGTCAAGATTCAGCTTATAATGCTGGTTCCAGCAGTCATCACATGACCACTTCACTCACATGTGATTTTCACTCTTACGGTCATGTGACAATCAGCTTCTCTTTCTGCTTCTTTCAGTTTTTCACTGAACATTGATAGCATTAGGAAGAGAAGATAACAGGCATATGTCTAAGTGTGCAAATGGCATACAGTTGTGTGAAAAAGTGTTTGCTCCCTTCTTGATGTGCAAATAGAAAATATCACTGGAACACCCAGATCCAGGTGGCACCATCAGAGCCAGGGGAGGTGGCCACCAGTCTGCAAAGCAACTTGCTGAGACCTTCTGAAGACAGATGCAGTGTAACGGTCTGCAGCCTCTGACACATCTGTGATATTTAAATATTAGAAAAAGATAACACAAGAAAAGACAAAATGCAGTTTTTTTAAATGAAAATCTTTATTAGGCTAGGTTCACATTGCGTTAGGGCAATCCGTTTAGCGCTAGCGGATTGCGCTAACGCAATGTTTATTTAGGGGCCGCGTTCAGGGGTCGCGTTAACGTCCCCCGATCGGGGATCTGCGAGAGCGGGGAACGGACCTCGGGCGCGCCGCGGACGCTGCAAGCAGCGTCCGAGGCGCGTCACAGAAGAACGGCACATCACTAGCGTGAGCCGAAAAAGGCACGCGCTAGTGATGCGCTGCAGGCGAAATTTACATTGCTGTCAATGGGTGCGCTAACGGACCCGTTGCACGGCGTTAATTGCGACATTTTCGCCGTGCAACGCTGTCCGTTAGCGATCACCCACTAACGCAATGTGAACCTAGCCTTAAGAGAAAAGGAAATTCAAACCTGCAGGGCCCTTTGTGAAAAAGTTATTGCCCTCTCCCCTTAAAACAGAAATTAACTGTGGTTTATCACATCTTTACAAAGCTGTGCTCAAATTCCCTAGCCACACCAAGGCCACACCTGTTCGCAATCAAAAAATTACTTAAATAGGACCCTCCTGACAAAGTGAATTAGACCAGACGTTCCTCAAAAGCTAGATATCATGCTGCGATCCAAAGAAATTCTGAAAGAAATAAGAAACAAAGTAATTGAGATCTATCAGTCTGGAAAAGTTAATAAAGCCATTTCTAACGCTTTGGGACTCCAACGAACTACAGTGAGAGCCATTAACCACAAATGTCGAAAACATGGAACAGTGGTGAATAGTGTTGAGCGATACCGTCCGATACTTGAAAGTATCGGTATCGGAAAGTATTGGCCGATACCGGCAAAGTATCGGATCCAATCCGATACCGCTACCCGATACCAATACAAGTCAATGGGACTCAAGTATCGGACGGTATTCCTGATGGTTCCCAGGGTCTGAAGGAGAGGAAACTCTCCTTCAGGCCCTGGGATCCATATAAATGTGTAAAAGAAAGAATTAAAATAAAAAATATCGCTATACTCACCTCTCCAACGCAGCCTGGACCTCAGCGAGGGAACCGGCAGCATTGTTTGTTTAAAATTCGCGCTTTTACTTGGTTACGTGAAGTCCCGGCTTGTGATTGGTCAGGGCGGCCATGTTGCCGGGACGCGGACCAATCACAGCAAGCCGTGACGAAATTACGTCACGGCTTGCTGTGATTGGTCCGCGTCCCGGCAACATGGCCGCCATTAACCAATCACAAGCCGTGACGTCACGGGAGGCTGGACACGCGCGCTTTTTAAAATGGGCGCGTGTCCAGCCTCCCGTGACGTCCCGGCTTGTGATTGGTTGCGCCGCGGTCAACCAATCACAAGCCGGGAGGCTGGACACGCGCGCATTTTAAAATTTTAAAATGGGCGCGTGTCCAGCCTCCCGGCTTGTGATTGGTTGATCGCGGCGCAACCAATCACAAGCCGGGACGTCACGGGAGGCTGGACACGCGCCCATTTTAAAATGCGCGCGTGTCCAGCCTCCCGTGACGTCACGGCTTGTGATTGGTTGCGTCTCCCATGTGACTGCGACGCAACCAATCACAAAGCCGGGACGTAATTTTAAAATCCTTAAGGACCTGAAATTACGTCACGGCTTGCTGTGATTGGTTGCGTCGCCCATGTGACTGCGACGCAACCAATCACAACGCCGGAACGTAATTTTAAAATCCTAAAGGACCTGAAATTACGTCACGGCTTGCTGTGATTGGTTGCGTCCCGGTCACATGGGTGGCACGCAACCAATCACAAGCCGGGACTCACGTAAAGGAAAGAAAAGCGCGAATTTTAAACAAAGAACGCTGCCGCTTCCCTCAGTAAGGTGCAGGCTGCGTCGGAGAGGTGAGTATAGCAATATTTTTTATTTTAATTCTCTCTTTTACACATTTTTACATTAATGTTGTTTCGATACCGATACCCGATATCACAAAAATATCGGATCTCGGTATCGGAATTCCGATACAGCAAGTATCGGCCGATACCCGATACTTGCAGTATCGGAATGCTCAACACTAGTGGTGAACCTTCCCAGGAGTGACTGGCCGACCAAAATTACACCAAGAGCGCAGCAGCGACTCACCCAAAAGGTCCCAAAACAACATCCAAAGAACTGCAGGCTTCATTTTCATCAGTTAAGATCAGTGTTCATGATTCCACCATAAGAAAGAGACTGGGAAAAATGGCCTGTATAGCAGAGTTCCAAGATGAAAACCACTCCTGAGCAATAAGAACAAAAAGGCTCATCTCAGTTTTGCCAGAAAACATCTTGATCACCCTCAAGACTTTTGGGAGAATATTCTGTGGACTGACAAGACAAAAGTTGAAGTTTTTTAAAGTGTATTTACCATTACATCTGGCGTAGAAAGTAACACAGCATTTCAGAAAAGGAGCATCATACCAACAGTATAATATGGTGGTGGTAGTGTGATGGTCTGGGGCTGTTTTGCTGCTTTAAGATCTGAAAGACTTGCCATGGGAAATGGAACCATGAATTTTGCTGTCTACCAAAAAATCCTGAAGGAAAATATCCGGTCATTGTTCATGACCTCAAGCTGAAGCGCACTTGGGTTATACAGCAGGACAATGATTCAAAACACACCAGCAAGTCCACCTCTGAATGGCTTAAGAAAAATAAAATTAAGACTTTAGAATGGCCTAGTCAAAGTCCTGACTTTAATCCGATTGAGATGCTGTGGCAGGACCTTAAAAAAGCAGTTCAGGCTCAGAAACCCTCCAATATTGCTGAATTACAACAATCCTGCAAGGATGAGAGGGTCTAAATTCCTCCAGAGCGTTGTAAAAGACTCATTGCCAGTTATCGCAAATGCTTGATTGTAGTTATTGCTGCTAAGGGTGGTCCAACCAGTTATTAGGTTTAGGGGCAATCACTTTTTCACACAGGAACCTGTAGGTTTCGATTTCTTTTTACCTTAACCCCTTAAGCCCCGAGGGTGGTTTGCACGTTAATGACCAGGCCAATTTTTACAATTCTGACCACTGTCCCTTTATGAGGTTATAACTCTGGAACGCTTCAACGGATCTTGGCGATTCTGACATTGTTTTCTCGTGACATATTGTACTTCATGTTAGTGGTAAAATTTCTTCGATATAACTTGCGTTTATTTGTGAAAAAAACGAATATTTGGCGAAAATTTGGAAAATTTTGCAATTTTCCAACTTTGAATTTTTATGCCCTTAAATCACAGACATATGTCACACAAAATACTTAATAAATAACATTTCCCACATGTCTACTTTACATCAGCACAATTTTGGAACCAAAATTTTTTTTTGTGACGGAGTTATAAGGGTTAAAAGTTGACCAGCAATTTCTCATTTTTACAACACCATTTTTTTTTAGGGACCACATCTCATTTGAAGTCATTTTGACGGGTCTATATGATAGAAAATACCCAAGTGTGACACCATTCTAAAAACTGCACCCCTCAAGGTACTCAAAACCACTTTCAAGAAGTTTATTAACCCTTCAGGTGTTTCACAGGAATTTTTGGAATGTTTAAATAAAAATGAACATTTAACTTTTTTTCACACAAAATTTATTTCAGCTCCAATTTGTTTTATTTTACCAAGGGTAACAGGAGAAAATAGACCCCAAAAGTTGTTGTACAATTTGTCCTGAGTACGCTGATACCCCATATGTGGGGGTAAACCACAGTTTGGGCGCATGGCAGAGCTTGGAAGCAAAGGAGCGCCATTTGACTTTTCAATGCAAAATTGACTGGAATTGAGATGGGACGCCATGTTGCATTTGGAGAGCCCTTGATGTGCCTAAACATTGAAACCCCCTACAAGTGACACCATTTTGGAAAGTAGACCCCCTAAGGAACTTATCTAGATGTGTGGTGAGCACTTTGACCCAACAAGTGCTTTACAGAAGTTTATAATGCAGAGCCGTAAAAATAAAATCATATTTTTTCACAAAAATGATCTTTTCACCCCCAATTTTTTATTTTCCCAAGGGTGAGAGAAGAAATTGGACCCCAAAAATTGTTGTGCAATTTGTCCTGAGTACGCTGATACCCCATATGTGGGTGTAAACCATTGTTTGGGCGCAGGGCAGAGCTCGGAAGGGAAGGAGCGCCATTTGACTTTTCAATGCAAAATTGACTGGAATTGAGATGGGACGCCATGTTGCATTTAGAGAGCCCCTGATGTGCCTAAACAATGAAACCCCTAACAAGTGACACCATTTTGGAAAGTAGACCCCCTAAGGAACTTATCTAGATGTGTGGTGAGCACTTTGACCCAACAAGTGCTTTACAGAAGTTTATAATGCAGAGCCGTAAAAATAAAAAATCATATTTTTTCACAAAAATGATCTTTTCACCCCCATTTTTTTATTTCCCCAAGGGTAAGAGAAGAAATTAGACCACAAAAGTTGTTGTGCAATTTGTCCTGAGTACGACGATACCCCATATGTGGGTGTAAACCATTGTTTGGGCGCATAGCAGAGCTCAGAAGGGAAGAAGCGCTATTTTACTTTTCAATGCAAAATTGACTGGAATTAAGATGGGATGCCATGTTGCGTTTGGAGAGCCCCTGATGTGCCTAAACATTAAACCCCCCCACAAGTGACACCATTTTGGAAAGTAGACCCCCTAAGGAACTTATCTAGATGTGTTTTGAGAGCTTTGAACCCCCAAGTGTTTCACTACAGTTTATAACGCAGAGCCGTGAAAATAAAAATTATTTTTTTTTTTCACAAAAATGAAATTTAGCCCCCAGTTTTGTATTTTCACAAGGGTATCAGGATAAATTGGACCCTAAAAGTTGTTGTCCAATTTGTCCTGAGTACGCTGATACCCCCTATGTGGGGGGGAACCACTGTTTGGGCGCATGACAGAGCTCGGAAGGGAAGGAGCGCCATTTGGAATGCAGACTTAAATGGATTGGTCTGCAGGCGTCACGTTGCATTTGCAGAGCCCCTGATGTACCCAAACAGTACAAACCCCCCACAAGTGACCCCATATTGGAAACTAGACCTCCCAAGGAACTTATCTAGATGTGTTGTGAGAACTTTGAACCCCCAAGTGTTTCACTACAGTTTACAACGCAGAGCCGTGAAAATAAAACATATTTTTTTTCCCACAAAAATGATTTTTAGCCCCCCAAATTTTTATTTTCCCAAGGATAACAAGAGAACTTGGACCCCAGAAGTTGTTGTTCAATTTGTCCCTAGTACGCTGATAACACATATGTTGGGGTAAACCCCTTTTTGGACGCACGGGAGAGCTCGGAAGGGAAGGAGCACTGTTTTACTTTTTCAACGCAGAATTGGCTGGAATTGAGATTGGACGCCATGTCGCGTTTGGAGAGCCCCTGATGTGCCTGAACAGTGGAAACTCCCCAGTTCTACCTGAAACCCTAACCCAAACACACCCCTAACCCTAATCCCAACGGTAACCCTAACCTCACCCCTAACCGTTTACTGAACATTTTCTGACAGTCATAAGTGCCACGTATATAAGTGCCACGTATATAAGTGCCACGTATATAAGTGCCACGTATTTAAGTGCCACGTATTTAAGTGCCACATATTTAAGTGCCACGTATTTCAGTGCCACGTATTTCAGTGCCACGTATTTCAGTGCCACGTATTTCAGGCACTGAAAAATACGTGGCACGTAAATACTTCAGTGCCACGATATTTCAGTGCCACGATATTTCAGTGCCACGATATTTCAGTGCCACGTATTTCAGTGCCACGTATTTCAGGCACTGAAAAATACGTGGCACGTAAATACGTGGCACTTAAATACGTGGCACTTAAATACGTGGCACTTAAATACGTGGCCACTGAAATATCGTGGCCACTGAAATATCGTGGCACTTATATACGTATATAAACGTATATTTCAGTGCCACGTATTTCAGTGCCACGTATTTCAGGTTAGGGGTAGGGTTAGGGTTTTTTGTTTTTTTCTTGTTTTCTTGTGTTTTTCTATAAAAACGCATGCGTTTTACCGCGTTTACATGCATTTTTTCACACATGCGGTTTTTTTAAAAAACGCATGCAGATAAAAACGCAAGTGTGAAACCAGACTAAAAGACGCTTTTTATAGCAAAAAAGTTTTTGCGTCTCCACATTTTGAGACCTATAATTTTTCCACATTTTGGTCCACAGAGTCATGTGAGGTCTTGTTTTTTGCGGGACGAGTTGACGTTTTTATTGGTAACATTTTCGGACACGTGACCATTTTTTATCACTTTTTATTCCGATTTTTGTGAGGCAGAATAACCAAAAACCAGCTATTCATGAATTTCTTTTGGGAGAGGCGTTTATACCGTTCTGCGCTTGGTAAAATTGATAAAGCAGTTTTATTCGTCGGGTCAGTACGATTACAGCGATACCTCATTTATATCATTTTTTTATGTTTTGACGCTTTTATACGATAAAAACTATTTTATAGAAAAAATAATTATTTTGGCATCGCTTTATTCTGAGGACTATAACTTTTTTATTTTTTTGCTGATGATGCTGTATGGCGGCTCGTTTTTTGCGGGACAAGATGACGTTTTCAGCGGTAACATGGTTATTTATATCCGTCTTTTTGATCGCGTGTTATTCCACTTTTTGTTCGGCGGTATGGTAATAAAGCGTTGTTTTTTGCCTCGTTTTTTTTTTTTTTTCTTACGGTGTTTACTGAAGGGGTTAACTAGTGGGCCAGTTTTATAGGTTGGGTCGTTACGGACGCGGCGATACTAAATATGTGTACTTTTATTGTTTTTGTTTGTTTTTTTAGATAAAGAAATGTATTTATGGGAATAATATTTTTTTTTTTACACATGTGGAAATTTTTTTTTTTACTTTTTTACTTTGTCCCAGGGGGGGACATCACAGATCGCAGATCTGATAGTGTGCACAGCACTCTATCAGATCCGCGATCATACTTTCATCGGAGCAGGCTGCAGCTTTCATCTGCAGCCTGCTCCGACCCGGAAGTGCTCCCTGCAGGACCCGGATACAGCCCCTCGGCCATTTTGGATCCGGGGCCTGCAGGGAGAAGACGTTCGGTACGAGGTGAGTACATCACCTTGTACCGATCGTCTCAGGGAAGCACGCAGGGAGCCCCCTCCCTGCGCGATGCTTCCCTGTACCGCCGGTACACCGCGATCATGTTTGATCGCGGTGTGCCGGGGGTTAATGTGCCGGGGGCGGTCCGTGACCGCTCCTGGCACATAGTGCCGGATGTCAGCTGCGATAGGCAGCTGACACCCGGCCGCGATCGGCCGCGCTCCCCCCGTGAGCGCGGCCGATCGCGTATGACATACTATCCCGTCACCGGGAATTAAGGCCCACCCCACCTCGACGGTATAGTACGTCATACGGGCTTAAGGGGTTAATAATAAAGACCTTCATTTATAAACTGCATTTTCTCTTTATGTGTGTTCTCTCTGGCTAATATTTAAATTTGTTTGGGGATCTGAAACATTTAAGTGTGACAAACATGCAAAAGAATAGGAAATCAGGAAGGGGGCAAACACTTTTTCACACAACTGTATGTGCTTGGAGGGGGTGGAGAGCACCAAATTGAATTCTTGCCCCGGGTGCCAGAAAACCAAGATACACCTCTGGGCTCATAGCTTCATTTGCATTTTCTGTGATCTCTATTCTGAGTAATGACGAACTTGATAGGACTCAAAGTCTATGTCACAAGGTTTATAGAAGCATTCTGACTCTTTCTTCCACTGGTAATTACAATTTTACAGTTATGTCAGTGAAAACAAATATATTGGAGTTCATTTATTTTTGTTTAGCTTTGTAGAACAACCATTGTTTCTGCC
The DNA here is from genome assembly GCF_051348905.1 of Ranitomeya variabilis. Lineage (NCBI taxonomy): Eukaryota > Metazoa > Chordata > Amphibia > Anura > Dendrobatidae > Ranitomeya > Ranitomeya variabilis. The sequence goes on from NC_135233.1 coordinate 468,292,776, forward strand.
ATGTATTGATACAGGACATTGAATTAAAAGGTTTGGAATGTTCTGAAGTTGAGTCTCTCTGACGTCCAGGCACTTCACAAATTTTAACGAAACAGTTTTCCAATAACTATAGCCACCCCAACTATTGCTGCAAAAAATCCTGCTCCAACTGTTGATCCAATTATCGCATCTTCCACCTATAAGATAACAATGACAATGTTTAAACAAATTTGTTTTTTATATATCACATGTTCATAGTGATCATAATGCACGTTTACACCATAATTCTGTATAGTAGAAGAAAAAACAAAGAATAGATTACTCTGGGTCTCAGAAATGGGAAGAAGGCTGCTGTGGGCTTCCAAGAAAACAAGAAAAAAAGAACAGTAGTTTTCCGAGGTAGATGGCATGAGCCACAGAGCTCAGTGATTGGCCGTTGCTGGATCCAGGGAGGGTGAGTAACAGCTGTATTTGCTATTTAGATATTTTAGGGTGTTTGGCATCCACTTTCTTGACAGTCGAAAACCCCTTTTAAGTTGTTTTAATCTCATTTCTTGTGAGAGAGAATGGAGCATAGGCAAGGGATTCCTGCGTCAACACCTGGCAAAAGACGAAAATCCTTCTATATTCTATACAGGTCCCAGCCATATTTCGGAGCAGGTGCTCTGCTATAGTGAGGTGACAACTATCAGACATCTTGCTTACAGAGAATGTCTTAGGCTACGTTCACATTTGCGTTGTGTGCCGCAGCGTTGGCGACGCAACGCACAACACAAATGTAAACGCATGCACAACGCAGCGTTTTGTGACGCATGCGTCCACTTTTGCATGGTTTTGGGCGCAGAAAAAAATGGAACTTGCTGCGTCCTCTGCGCCCTGACGCATGCACCACAGTGACGCATGCGTCACAAAACGCAAGTGCAACGCATGTCCATGCGCCCCCATGTTAAATATAGGGGCGCATGACCCATGCGGCGACGCTGCGGCGCCCGACGCTAATGTGAACGTAGCCTAAAAGGAGTGTTACTGCACATACATATTTATGACAAGTGATAGGTCTTCTCTAACGTGTGCTGTCAGATTGTTAGTAGAATGAAATCATAAAACCAATCTAAAAGGAGTCGTCTGAAACCTAAGGTGAATTTACATTATTAAATTAAATGAACGTTATTATTAATCACTTTTGTAATGTTCTTCATTTAAACATCCCTACCATTCCATCTCTAACTTCCTGTCTCTTTTTTTTAACTTATGATGTTTTGTTTGAAAATTCAAGCATGTACTGGGATTCTTAAAGATTAAGTCATCTGGGAGGTTGGTACTGCTGTCACCACCCTTAAACAAAGTGTCATCAGAGACGTCTGTTTCATGGGCTGGATGTGACGCTGAGTCACTTATCGTAGCTGGGCAATCACCTGGGACAGGGAAGAGCTGCAAAGAACCTCCCAGTTTCAGATTGGCTGGTCGAGCTGTCGATCAAAACACTGACAGCTCAGCATGTCCCTGTACCAGATTGGACAGCTGATCTGTCAGTGACTGCATCCTAGACACATTGAGGGGTGGATTTGTGAGACTGGAATAGTCCCTGCTCTACTGAGCATGTGCTGGTTTTGAATTCTGACTCATGCTCAGTATGCACTCCCTGCTCACTGTGCTAAATTCTTTTGACTGTTCATTGACATTGCACTCTGTTAAGGTTTCTAAAGAGAAGTGGTGAGCTGGCAAGAGAGCACAATGTCCTTGGACAAAGGAGAGGACAGCACAAAGGCGAGAACATGGCAAGCAGGGAGAAAAGACCAGCCCACTAAACAAAAGTCACTGATGAAATCCTGTTTCAGGGCAATGACCTCTATTTTAGATTTCATACACGTTAGATAGTTGGCGCCCAAACGATGTTTCAGCCAATCACTTGGTCGACAGCCATCTCACCACACTTTACTATACACAGGAGCGCTCGTTTGGCTAAGCACTCTTGAGTTCTCTTTGAGATAGTACCAGGCTAAGACTTTGGCTGATGGCTTATCTCTTGAAGAATAACGCAACATGCAGTACAAAATCTGATGTGTGCAATCTATATCTCCTCCTACCATTTCTGTTGCCAAGTCATATTTAACCATTACATTTAATATCTGCTGTAGTCCTGTTGATGCAACCCCATATGTACAGTGTGGTACTCCCTCTAGCTGAAGCTGCTGCGCGGATCCTAGGGATAGTTCTAGCCAAGGCCATTGTCCTAAATATGTACATAAGTGTGGGGTCCCAAAACTTAGAGTGCTGCAGCAGGCTGTAGTCTTGGAATAGCCTTTTTTTAACTGTAAATTTTTATTAATGTATTATCAATTATTGATAATTATAGAAAAGTCAGAAGTAAATTTTACAATACAAAACAAAGAAAATTGGGGAAGTATCAATATTACTTCCAACGTAACAGGTGGATAGACCTATAACGATTTGTCAAGCATGTAACCTTGATATGAGCCAACAAAGAGACAAGACACACACCATTGGGAGGGAAAGGGAAGGGAAGGGAAGAGAGCAAGGACCAGGGGGAGGAAGGACGGAAGGACCAAAGTTCGAGTATTGATCTAGTCCGGTCTCTGTGCCCAGAAGAAATCCCAAGGAGCCCAGACCAAATCAAGGTTCTCTACATTTGCATTCAAGATCGCAGTCATGTATTCCATCCTACGAATATCGTTAATTCTGTGGAGTAGATGGAGAAAGAGCGGTGGAGATACCTGCCTCCAGGTTAAGGGCGATCAGACATCTTACAGCAGTAAGAATGTGTAATAACAGTTTAGCTGATCTTTTCCCCAGACCTTTAGGGGTAAGGTTTAGCAGATATGTAGTCGGATCTAAACCCACTTCGGCCACAAGCACCTTGGAAATTAATGAACCCACCTCCCTCTAGAAACTCTGAATCCTAGGGCACATTCAGAAAATATGGTACAGGGAACCCACATCCAGGCCACGATGCCAACACACATCTGGAATTGCGGGATTCAGTCTGTGCAGGAAAACAGCGCAAAACCACTGATCCTCATGATCAATATCAGCAGTGTTGTTCTGTCTACACAACATCACTGGTGTAGCCATGTCAACAAAGACTGGGGGTAAAGGAGATGTGATGTAGGAATAAGTGACAAAACATGAAGGATACATACCACGTTAATATTACATCAGCGGAATCACATGGTACGATCTCCCCTCTTGTACCAAACATGATGTTTTGCACCCCCTATGGACACATAAGGTCAACTGGGCACAGTTCTACACAGAACCCCTTGTCTACACGGACCCCGGGAGGTGCGGGGAGTGAGAGGTGGCCCACGCAGTCACTGATGTGGCACCACACTTGCCCACAACCCTGACAAGCTGAGAGGCCCCTTTCACTGTCATCAGTGAAAAAGAACCTTATCAGCCCGGTAGGACTGCCAATTCCTCGTTTGATATATGCCTGGTCCTTTAACAAGGTTATATTGGGCCAGAAACCAGCCCCAGTAACGTGTGATTAGGCCAAGAAATGGACGTGTGGATTTATGGATAGAGATAATAGAGCAGCCAAAGGTTAAATTATATATTTAATTGCCTTAAGTGCACACTAGACAATACACTATATATACTGTGACAGTGTCCCTGGTGAAGTAATGAAGGGGAGACACATGTCACTGCGCATGATAGTGTTAGTGGTGTAAAACCAGAGTAGTTTCTTCCAGTATACTACGTGTTGAGAGTATGAAATAAGAGTTATGTTATGGGCTGGTTTTAGTGGACCTCCATAGAGTGGGTGGGAGGGGGTCCACATGCAGAGTCCTGACAGGACCTGTGTAATGTGAAGATCAGGTGAACAGTCAGAAGATGGAGAGTCACATGGTCTGGCCTTAAATAGCTGAACTCCAAAGTTAGTCTGGGCTGTTGAGGGCCTGGAGAGGAAGACTACAGGAGAGTGTTTATGCACATAGTGCTTGTGCAAGGACATTGTTAACCCTGGGTGGGCTGAGCTCCACTAGTGCAAGGACTGCACAAAGTCCTACTGTTTTGTTCTACTGTTTTGCCCAGAGGGCTGTTTGTGTGCTTAAAACCTTGGTTTACGCTCTACTAAATAAACCAAGTGCACCTTTAAAGGTGCAGTGTTCCATTGATTACCTCCGTATGCAGACAAGTGAGCCGATCTGCCACTAAACACAATGGTTATACATATATAATGGTCAGATATGCAAATGCAATAGTGGTAAGACAAATGTTATAAGCAGAACATATGGTTAGTTACCAGTTAGATGAAAGCCTGGCTTGCGGGGTTGGTGGCTGCCACATGGGATGTTTGTGGTCCCCTTTGTGTGTGACTTCTCCTCACACAATGTATCCTCGGGACCTCCCAGAGTAAAAGCAATAGGATATGCTTCACACAAGCATTTAACCCTCATGTTCATCCCAGAGGGCAGGAGGTGAGTGACCCAAAATCCCCTCCCCTGGAGGTTTGGAGGTAAATCTCCCAAAACCTATGCTACCCATAGAGACCAAACACAATTTTGCTACCTAGCTGCTAGTGGCTGTTCTATGTATCTCCCTTCCTGTGCATGTTAGAATGACTCGAGAACCAGGCAGGCAGTTGCCCTGTTCTGGGGATCTCAGAAATATATACAATGTACAGCTAAGGTATATAATATTTCCATAACTCGTTTATGAAATCCTAGCTGGCTGAACAAAGTACTCAGGCACATGGCTTGGATCAACAGGGGGTCTTCTTGTAGAAAGTTGCATACCTGCCAGCTAGTTGGAGGGAGGGGGTTTGAATCCCTTTGTTTGAAGCTGGCCAGGTGTCATGTTACTACTGTTGCAGAGTGCGTCTTCTTGCAGTCACCGCTGTACTTATGAGAGCTTCAATCAGCAAGATATCTTGAGTAAACAGTATTTACTTCATACTGGATAAACATGAGATACAATTCAGTGTCACACAGTCCGTACACTGAAGACATAACACATTCAAAAAGAAGAAGAAAAACAGGAAGTAAGAAAACAACCAACAATTGAGAGCTTCCCTCCCCACATTACAGCAAGTATATAAATTTACACACTATCGCCATCTGCTGTCTGGTTAGTATAAAGTCCTCCTTTCACTTATAATAAGTCCTAATCTGTTGCATATGCCAACACCCTTTCTCAACAGTAAGGACTTATTCAATCAAACCCAACTTTTTTATTAGTCTCTGATGTTTATCAGCATTCAACGCCTTCGTGAAGATGTCTGCTGTCATTTCTTCAGTAGGACAGTACTCTAACTTCAAGACTCCTTGTTCCTGATGATCTCTCAAGAAATGATATTTCACATCAATATGCTTGGTTCTTGGATTGACTCTTTCCATCTGAGCAAGAACAAGACATCCTTGATTGTCATCTTTCAGTTTTGTTGGTGCCAACTGTGGTTGTCCCAATTCTGTCAACAATTGTCTTAACCACAATACTTCTTGACTCGCATGTGCTGCGGCAACATATTCTGCTTCTGTTGAAGATAGTGTCACAATTGACTGTTTCTTACTTGTCCAACTTATTGGTCCACCTGAGAGGAAAAAAATATGTCCACTGGTAGATCTTCTGTCAGTTGGATCTCCAGCCCAATCTGCATCAACATATCCTGTTAAAATGCAATCATCACTTGTGGGTAATTTCAGCTTAACATTGCTAGTTCCTTTCAAATAAAGCATTACTCTCTTCACGGCATTCCAATCAGCTTTATTTGTTTTTGATACCTTTCTACTCAGGATTCCTACTGCTGCTGCGATGTCTGGTCTTGTAACGGTCGCTAGATACAGTAGTTTTCCTATTGCTGTTCTGTATTCTTCATTATTTGGTTGCATATTTTTTTCACTGTTCATCTCTTTGAAAAAATTAGTTTCTATTGGAGACTTTACTGTTTTTGCATCCTTTAATCCAAATTTTTCTGTTATGTCTTGAATCATGTGATTTTGATTCAATAGGAAACTTCCGTCTTCTTCTCTTTCTACCTGTATTCCTAGATATTGTTTTACATTTCCCAAGTCTTTGATTTCGAAATGTTGCTTCAAGATTTTTAGAATGTTTTCGTTATCCCTTTCTTGTTCAAAACAAATCAAAATGTCGTCTACATATATGAGTATATAAATCCATCTATTAATCAGCCTTTTTGTGTATAAGCATGGATCAGCTTTGCTTCTTTGAAATTTTTGATTTGTAAGTACTTCAGTGATTTTGTCATTCCACGCTTTAGCTGCTTGCTTTAAACCATATATGCTTTTCTGTAGTTTACAAACTTTGTTTGGATTTCTTTCATCTTTGAATCCTGGAGGTTGTTCCATGTAAATGTCTTCTGTTAAATCTCCATTCAGAAAAGCTGTCTTTACATCCAGATGTCTCAGTTGCATCTGTTTCATTGCTGCAACTGTAAGTAAAGTTCTTATTGTGGTGTGTTTGACAACTGGAGCAAATGTCTCATCATAGTCTTCTCCATATTTTTGAGAATACCCTTTAGCTACGAGTCTTGCTCGGTATCTTTCAGATGTGCCATCTGTTTGGTATTTAGCTTTAAAAATCCATTTACATCCTATGGTTTTTCTTCCTTCTGGTAAATCTGTTAGTGTCCATGTATTTGAATCATGCATGGATTTAATTTCTGTTTCTGTTGCTTCTATCCATTTATTAGCTTCTTCTACAGGAAGTTTAGATATGTCTTCCCAAGAGGTAGGCTCATAGATTTTTCTTGTGCTTGTCTTGTATGAGAGACATTTTGGTGGTTTTCCTTTGTTCTCTCTCATTGAACGTCTTGGTTCTGTGTCTGTTTGTAGTTGTGATTCTTCACTTTCAGTATTTTGTTCTTCATTAATTTCTGCTTCTTTCTCATCAGATATTTCTTCAGTTGTGTCACTATTGGTTTTCTCATTTTTTGTTTCAACTGAAATCATAATGTCTTCATTTAAATCTTCAATGAATGTCACACTGTTACTCACCGTAACTCTGTTTTGGGATCTAGGATTCTGTATCCTTTGCAATTTTCACTATATCCAACAAATATTCCTTCCATGGATCTGTTTTGAAGTTTGGAACATTTTTATGTTGGAATGAATATAAAAACTTTACATCCAAAACCTTTTAAATGATTGACACTTGGTTTCATACCTTGCCACAGTTTATATGGAGTTTTCATCAGTTTTCTGGAAAAAGTCGGTTCTGTAGATATGTAGCTGTCATTGCTGCCTCACCCCAATATTTCTCTGGTAGTTTGGAATCCATCAGCATACATATTATCATTTCTGTTAGAGTTCTGTTTTTTCTTTCTGCTACTCCATTTTGTTCAGATGTGTATGGAACCGTTTTCTTGTGTTCTATTCCATTTTGTCTTAAGTAGTCTTCTATTCTGTGACCTGTAAATTCACCTCCATTATCACTTCTGATGACAATTGGCTTCCTTTGAAATTTGTTACTTGATCTTGTTACATAGTCTACAAGTTTATCAAAAACTTCACTTTTGTTTTTAATTAAGTATGTGACTGTGTATCTTGAGTAATCGTCTATAAAAGTCAACATGTATCTATTGCCTCCTGATGTGGACACTTTCATGGGTCCACATACGTCAGTATGCACCAAATCAAGTGGTCTTTCGCTTTTCATCTCACTTTCTTTTGGATTAGATATCCTTGTGGCTTTGGATTTTATACAACATTCACATCTTATGGTAATTGAGCAATCTGATATCTTTAAATCTTTTGTCAATTCTTTTCTTTGTAGTTCCCTTATACTGTCAGGGTGTCTATGTCCTAGATGTCTATGCCACATGTGAATACAGTTTTTGTGATCATGTGTACATACCTTCATCTGTTCCTTTGGTGTGTCAAAATGATATAATTGTTCATATGCCTTGACTTTGGTTATCACCTTGTTTCCTGCAATAATTGCACACTCATTGTCTTTGAATTTCACTGTAAAGGTACCGTCACACTAAGCAACGTCGCCAGCGATCTGTGACGTTGCAGCGTCCTAGGGAGCGATATCGCTGTATTTGACACGCAGCAGCGATCAGAATCCCGCTGTGAAATTGCTGGTCGCTGCTAGAAGGTCTGCACATTATTTGGTCGCTAGGTCGCCGTGTATCGCTGTGTTTGACAAGCAAAAGCAACCATACCAGCGATATTTTACACTGGTAACCAGGGTAAACATCGGGTTACTAAGCGCAGGGCCGCGCTTAGTAACCCGATGTTTACCCTGGTTACCAGCGTAAAATGTAAAAAAACAAACAGTACATGCTCACCTGCGCGTCCCCCAGCCTCTGCTTCCTGACTCTTACTGATCGCCGGCCCTAAACTGAAAGTGAAAGCACAGCGGTGACGTCACCGCTGTGCTGTTAGGGCCGGAGCTCAGTCAGTGTCAGGAAGCAGAGGCTGGGGGACGCGCTGGTGAGTATGTACTGTTTGTTTTTTTAACTTTTACGCTGGTAACCAGGGTAAACATCGGGTTACTAAGCGCGGCCCTGCGCTTAGCAACCCGATGTTTACCCTGGTTACCCGGGGGCCTCGGCATAGTTGGTCGCTGGAGAGCGGTCTGTGTGACAGCTCTCCAGCGACCAAACAGCGACGCTGCAGCGATCGGCATCGCTGTCGCTATCGCTGCAGCGTCGCTTAGTGTGACGGTACCTTAAGTCCTTTTGCTGATAAACGTTTCACAGATAATAATCCGCCTTCCAATTTTGGAACATACAACACATCCTGTACAAGTATCTTTGAATCTTGCCCGAACTTGTTTGAACAATTTAGCATACCTTGTCCCATACCTTCTGCGGGTTATTTTGCTTCCATCTGCCAGATAAATGGCTTCTTTCTTATCTAAATCAAGATCAGTAAAGAAATTCTTGTCACTTGTCATATGACTCGGTGCTCCTGAATCAATAAACCAAACAAGTGATGATTTCTTGTCTGTTACTTTAAATGTGCCATTCCAATTATTCTCACATGAATCGGAAATTGTGTTTTTTACTTTCTGTGTATGCTTTTTATGTTGTAATTTTTGTTCTGCTTTCCATATGGTACAGTCTTTCTTTAAATGACCTTCTTTCTTACATCTGAAGCATTCTCTTGTCTCTTTATTATAGGGTTTTTTTAATTCTGTAGCTTTAAGAGCGTTTTCACTGTCCTTTTCAGTAGAAGAATCATTTCTTTGTTCTTTTCTTCTCTGATATTCATCTATTAGTCTTGTTTTCACAAAATCTAATGTAATGTCAGTTTCTGGTCTAGTCTTAAGGGCATTTATCAAGGCTGTATACAAATCTGGTAAACTGCACAACAATATAGCTGCTACATGACTTTCTTTAACATCTTCACCAATAGATCTTAGCTGTGATATCACTTCCATCATTGAGAATATGTGCTTCTGCATATCGTCATTTGCACTCAATCTCATACTGTAAAACTTTCTTAATAAAAATAACTTGTGATTCAAGCTAGGTCTTTAATACAGTTTTCTTAATGCTTCCCACATTCCCTTAGCTGTTTCTTCATTTCTTATATGTATTAATTGAGCATCATCCACTAATAAGCTAATGGTGGCTTTAGCTTGTCTATTCTTCTTATCCCATGTCTGATTATCTTGATCTGGTCTTGCTGTAACAATTACTTCCCATAGATCATCCTTAGATAACAACATCTCTACTTTGAATTTCCATAACTGATAATTTTCACTATTCAGTTTAGCTACTGTAAATTTCAGTTCTGTGTTACTCATCATCTTTATATAGTCTTACTTGTTTAGAGAGTTGTACTGAAGATATTCTCTTGTATGTCCTGTGAATTCTCTGTAATTATATCTAGCTCCTGGGATCATGAATTCCTCTGTCACTCTGTATCTGGATTTATTTCCTTCTGTTTACAGAGCTTATCTGTGTGCTCCATTATCTGGGGTTATAAACCAGGATCCTGCTGCCTGGGCTTGTAGTGCAGACCTGTAGTGTCTGGGCCCATAACCTGTTGCAGAGTGCGTCTTCTTGCAGTCACCGCTGTACTTATGAGAGCTTCAATCAGCAAGATATCTTGAGTAAACAGTATTTACTTCATACTGGATAAACATGAGATACAATTCAGTGTCACACAGTCCGTGCACTGAAGACATAACACATTCAAAAAGAAGAAGAAAAACAGGAAGTAAGAAAACAACCAACAATTGAGAGCTTCCCTCCCCACATTACAGCAAGTATATAAATTTACACACTATCGCCATCTGCTGTCTGGTTAGTATAAAGTCCTCCTTTCACTTATAATAAGTCCTAATCTGTTGCATATGCCAACAACCACAGCACATGCTGCTGGATTTTTTATAATCACATGCCCAATAGTATACAGATGATTGACATGGAATTATGTGTCCAATATTCTTCACAGATTGGAAGTAGGTAATCTTGGATTTGTTATTTTTATGCAGATAAAGACTTTGGCTCCAATAAAGTAAAAACTCTGAAATGTAGCAAAACTGCAGCACCAAAGCTTGTGTAAAAAATGTGAGGTTTTGCCAAGTCCCAGCTAAATTCGTCAAAGTGGGTGGAACTGGGGTGAAATGGGCATGACAAAGAGCGCCCATCAAATTAATAATATTTTGTGCCTCAAAAGTAATGTAATTTAAGCGTAACTAGATGAAGGCAGGCATGTCATTTGCCATAGCTCCCAACGGTCCTTCATACTGCGGGACAGTCCCAATTTTGAGGCTGTGCCCCGCAGTCCTGCACGGGACTCCACATCTCCCGCACAGCCAGCAGGAGAAGCAGCCGACATGCCCCCTTGTATTAGGCAGGGATGGGATGGAAGCAGCGAAGAATAAACTCCAAGCAGTGACCGTGCAGAGGCTGAGAACAGCTACTTTGGCAGCCAGGGCTGATCAGCCGCCATCAGTGACACTTTGGGAAGAGATCTCCGCTCCAGTCTCCCTCTCTTTGCTTCCTTTCTGATATATTCCCCGGATGGCAGAGAAGGGGAGGGAGGATGAGGAGGGTAAGTTACAAGGGAGGAGAGAGGGTAGGCTCATGCACTCAGCATACACTGCTGCTGCTGGAAAGTTAAGTGCACTGTCTGCACTCCATCACAGATGGCAGTGTCCGTGTGCCAGTCTGCCTGGGCTCACACACTCTGCAGCCTCGGCTCCTGCATTACCATAATTACCCTGGTGTGGCAGCAGACCTATTATCTCCAATTACCAACATATCAAGCAATAAGCGTCACTTCTTATCTGCCATGCTCAACTACATCAGCCAGCAGTCTGGGCTACACCCTGGGCATCAGAGACCTACCCCAGAGCATCACAGACCCCCCAGGGCATCACAGACCCCCCAGAGCATCACAGACCCCCCAGAGCATCACAGACCTCCAGAGTATCACAGACCCCCCCAGAGCATCACAGACCCCCAAAGCAGGGATGCATCTCCTCCAAAAAGCTGCAGCAGGTCCATCTATATACACACTGCAAGCTGCAGCAGGTCCATCTACATACACACTGCAAGCTGCAGCAGGTCCATCTATATACACACTGCAAGCTGCAGCAGGTCCATCTATATACACACTGCAAGCTGCAGCAGGTCCATCTATATACACACTGCAAGCTGCAGCAGGTCCATCTACATACACACTGCAAGCTGCAGCAGGTCCATCTACATACACACTGCAAGCTGCAGCAGGTCCATCTACATACACACTGCAAGCTGCAGCAGGTCCATCTACATACACACTGCAAGCTGCAGCAGGTCTGTAATAATTATATGGGATAACTCAGGAGACTCTTTGCGTGGAACAGACAACCACAGGACACAGTTTTATAAGTGGTAAAGTCTATATTATAACACGGTGATTCAAACAGGTGCAGAGAGAAACTCAAGTCCACAACACTTGGTGCAAATATTAAACGCAGCTTAGCAGTCTATAGGAAACTTCAGAGGAAAATGCAATCAAGCAGAGAGTCTATGAAGCACAGTTATTCTTGAGGATACTTGACACGAATAAGTCCTTGCTTAGTTCAAAACACAGATAGATATGCTTATAAGGCAGTTCAAATAATATCTTAGCTCAGAGGCCCAGAGGCCTGGGTAATAGTCTCAGGCTCTTGCAGAGCAGCAAACAGGTTACATGTCCAGCAAATACAGATGGAAGTAAACACGAGCAGCAGATGAAGGAGGATTACTGAAACTGGTGTATTTTACTGTCCCCTGTAACTTGACCAAGTGTGAGTTTAGTTGGCACACTAATGGGCTACTGGGAGCAGTTACCTGTTTCCTTAATACATTCAGGGTTGGATATGTAGAGAGATGGACAAGAGAGACTGAGTAACTGTAAGCAAACACCGCCATCTGCTGGACCAAACTGAAAGTGAAAGTAAAAAAATAATTGTGTTAGCAGGAGTCAACTTGTGCTGGTAGATTTGCAGGTGGAGTAAATTTGCCTGCTGAACCTGATCAGGTGACACACATGAAGGACTTCCTGAATATAAAAGGCCTGGCCAGGCTGAAAAGAGCAGTTGGTGCCAGAATTTGTAACAGATGTACCGCTTGTCTCACTCTCCAACCAAGTCACAGCCATGGCATCCCATGTGCCTAGCTTGGCTCTGGTCACAGCCTTCCACTGGGTCGGGGCATGGATCTTCATCACAACTCAGGCCTTCTCTGGCATCTGACATTGCTCAGACTCTTCTGTGGCAATGGTGGCTACATGCCCACCTTGCAGGCATACAACCTGTCCTGGTGCAGGTTCTGATGCCAACTGCTCTTCTCAGACTGGTCAGGCCTTTTATATTAAGGAAGTCCTACCTGTGTGTCACCTCGTCAGGTTCAGCAGGCAAATTCACCCCCCCTGCAAATCTCCCAGCACAATTTGGTTCCCGCTAAAACAATTCTTTCTTCCTTTACTTTCACTTTGGTCTAGCAGATAGCGGTGTTTGCTTACAGTTACTCAGTCTCAGAATCACCATCATTGTCAACCTTGACTTGACTGACAGCTGGCTTTGTGTGGAAAATTCTCTGAGATCCTTGCCCTCCATCTCTTGATTCCAGCTTCAAGATCTGCTCTGGCCCTGAGTGCTGTTACCACTGCTATGACCGTGGGCCTCTATTGTCATGGCTCACAGAGCCTGCCACTTAGCTAGCCCTTTAAATCAAGTCCTCAATCTCCTCCAGTCCCATGTCATCTAAGTATAAAGGTTGACCGCCCATCTCTTCCAATAAATCAACTAGAAGAACTGCCTGCAAGCAGCGGGAGCAGGAGTCAATGTTGAGAGTTGTATTCAAGTGTAAAATTAAGAATAAAATAAAAAATCACATTATTCTCACCTTAAGGCTGCTTTCACACATCAGGTTTTTGCCGTCAGGCACAATCTGTCGAATTTTGAAAAAAACGATCCGGAAAAAGTTGCCGCCCGATCCGTTTTTTTCTTATAGACTTGTATTAGTGATGGATTGTGACGGATGACCTCACGTTTCCTCCATTTTTCACCGGATCCATAAAAAATTAATTTTACGGCGGCCGGAGAAAATGGACATAGTAAAGTTTTTTGTTTCCATCGAAAAAACGGACAGCGACAGATCCGGCTAGAATGGAAGCTTATGGCGCCGAATCCGTCATATGATGGAATCCGGCGACGGATTCCTTTTTTTTTTTTGAACTGAGCATGCTTTTATTTTTGCATTTTCCATTCTGGTCTCTCTCTCTCTCTCTCCTTCCTTCCCGGATCAGCTAGTTGAATTTTCTCCCCGGATCAGCTAGTCGGATCCGGGGAAAAAACGGATTCATCGCATCAGTTTTTCACAATTTGTGACGGATCCGTTTTTTTTTTTTTTTTTTAATTCGCCAGATTGAGCCTGAGTGCAAAAACTTGATGTCTGAAAGCAGCCTAAGGCTGGGATCACACATACGGGAGATACGGCTGAGTCTTGCAGGTGAAAACCCAGCTCTGACGCTGGCACTCCGGAGGGGAGCGTGCAGCTCCATGTATTGCTGTGCAGCTGCATGCTCCGCTCCGGAGTGCCGGCGCCATAGCTGGGTTTTCACCTGCGAGACACGGCCGTATCTTGCGTATGTGTGATCCCGGCCTAACACCTAATCCCTTGAAGCCACTGTCCCCTGTAAACACACCAAAATAAAAAACAACACCTTTTCCAGTACCAAAATATCAGGACCGGTGAAAGAGCCCTAAAGCAGAGCCACTGAGCTAACTTATTCACTTATTGCCTGACATGCTGTTGAGATATTGTCAGTGCTGCAGCCAATATCTGGAGTGGTGTGGAGACTCCCTAGTGGACCTGGGAACAGTAAGTATAAACAAACTGTGTTCAGGGACCAGAGTTTTCGAAAAGCTTCAGCCTCCAGCAACCCTCTTGAAAATCGTTCTTTTACAGGATTCTCCCATTTAACCACACTAATTGTACACAAATGTGCCATAGCACTTCCTATGCTACATAATTGTAGTTCAAGTTTTGCAGCGCTTCTCTGCAGTTCTCGTTTGAACTGTGCATGTGTAAGGAGGTGGCGGAGACCCTCAGTTGCCTCCTCTCTCCTATATGCCGGGCATGTGTTACCATGCGGTGCCCTGCCGGTTTGGCTATAAGTCAATATGTAAATGCAGCGCCCCAGGGTCCTGGTCGTTGCAGTAATATCATTCTCCTCTAGGGGGGAGGGATGTTACGTTTGGAGGCAATGAAGGAGATCTCTTTACCAGATATCACAAACATACAACACATTTCATACTCCAGTCCACCAGGGGGAGCTATGCTCCTATTTATTAGGGCACTCCTTCACACTTAGGTAAAACTGGTGGCCTGGAGAGGAAGTTAGGCAGTTGCTGGCTGAGCTTTGCTCTGGTAGTTTGTCCCTGGCAGGGGTGGGAGCCTGTCAGAGGCCTAGACGGAAGGTCACGGAGCTGCGCCTGCCCTAAGTGCGGCAGTTCCTAAGAACGGACACCAAGGAGAACTGTATTGTAGAGAGGGTGAGAAGAAGTCATAGCAAAGGAGTGGATGCAAGAAGGAGTTCTGCCCTGCACAGGCTGCCTCCTTCTGAGGCGCAGGATCCCGATAGACGGAACACCGAGGGAGCAACAGTCCTTTATGCCTTGCTCTAGAGACCGGCAGGACAGCTAGTTTCACATTGCTGATCCGTCCCATACCCAGGAAGCAAGGTGGCACCCACAAGAGGCCGGGGCATGATAGAATCCCTGTAAAAAAGCCTCAAGCCATCGGTCATACGGGTTGTCCTATCCATCTGGGGGACAGAGAGAGAGATATAACACCAACAACATCTACAACATCTGTGAGGACCTTATGAGACGCTTAGCAGTAAGGTACTACAACACCAAGGCGCTAGAGGAAGGCTACTGATTTCCACCTGGATAAGGGGACTCTGGATTTGCCTCCAGACCGGCCGGACTCTGCCTGCCCTGTGATCTGGTGCTCTGGACTGCGGATGCTGAAGCCTTCAGTAAAAAGGTAAAGAGACTGCAACCTTGTGTCCTCATTCTTCACTGCGCCGCTCACCATCCACCATCTACACACCGGGAAGCCCTGGGGATACATTTCACCTGTGGGAAGGTATAACATCCAGCTGCCATAACATCACCCTAGCGGACCCCTTAAAGCAGCGTCGGTCACCCTGACCGAATACCACAGGTAGCGTCACGAACATTCCCCTTTAAAGACCTTTCTCTTTTACATGGACGTCCCTAGGGCCACGGACCGGATCAGCCACCGTGACATCCCCCTTGAGAACCGAAGGACCCGGTACCGAGTACCCCTAGCCCTAGACGGGGCTATCCATAAACATTGTGTATTGCTGTTTTATTAATGTGTCTGTATGTCTGAGATTGTACTATTGTTTACTAATGTGAGTGTACTGTATTATACAATATGTATGTAGTTAGTTCAGGGTTAGAAAAGGTTAACAAAAGGGGGCTGGGTTAGCAGTCTCAAAGAAGCCGGAAGTGTCGGCTTCTGGAGCACTGCAGAGCCCGAGCAGGCTTGCCCGTGGCAAGATGTGCTCCACTGACTGGAGGACGATATACCCCTGGAGGGGGTAAGTCACTGCCGAGGACTGCCGGCCAGTGAAAACGAGCACCAGGACTGTGGAAGTGCCCACCGAAGGACTGTCAGTTCCCAGAAACTGGATGGGAGCTGATGCTCTGATGATATGACAGAGCTTGATAGGGAAAGAACAGGAAGTTTTACCTCATTTACCTCATCTACCCCATCCATATTAAAAAGTTACCACAAGTGGCGTCACAAACATTCCCCTTTAAAGATCTTTCCCTTTTACACGGACGTCCCTAGGGCCATGGACCGGGTCAGCCACCGTGCCATCCCCCTTGAGAACCAAAGGACCCAGTACCGAGTACCCCTAGCCCTAGACGGGGCGATCCAATTTGGCGTCACGAACAGGATCTACTTAAGCCTGAAAATCGGGTCATGTGCGCCTAGAGACTATGCCAGAATTGTGCTTGAACTGTGATTTACTAAAGCACTGTGTATTGCAAAAGACCGCCAAAATTCCAGCCAAAACCGCCGCCATTACAGCGCCACGAGGAGCGCAGGAGAAGAAGAAGGGCTTGCCAACATGGGAGGAGAAGCCAAAAGTGACGACCGCCCACTCTGACTGCTGCTATGAGATGAAGACGTGCCCAGCAGCCAAGGGGGTCCGCCCCCTTATTTGCAATGGCGGGAACAAGGAGAAGGAGCCCCGCCCCCAGAAAATGGAGGAGCAGCGTGCATGTGCGGCGGCAGATCCAGAAGCAAGGGTGGCGACCAGCTGGTACCTGAACAATGACGAAGTGACTCAGGACCTTCCCAGGCGACCGGAGGCGAACCCAGACTCGTCGCAACAGGAGGGTTCAAACTTCTTGGAACCGCAGGTGGAGGATCCGAGCCACCAACTCCCGGACGTAGAGCAGACAGCAGTGAAGAGACGGAAGTCGGACCTCTGCAGGAAGATCGCACTAGAAGAATCGCGGTCCGGGCAGCAGCAGACTCCAGCGTCCTCATCAGCGGAGCAGACCGGCAAGGGTGGAACCACATCAGACGCAGGTACAGAAACGCCCCTGCCCCACCGACCGATCCTGCTCTAGCGACCGCTCTCTCCCTAGCTGCTGATTCCGCTTCAGTGACTGCTCCTCGCCCAGACTGTGACCGAACACCAGCCGTCGCTCCAGTTCCAGCGACTCCCCGCACCACTTACGAGACACCATTACCGCGCCTAGCGACCGAGGGCATACCGCTGGACGTGAGCCCTGAGGGGGTGATCTTTTGATGGGATGCCCCGAGAGATGGGTTGAACGGGTCCTATATTGCAGTCCTTACCTGGGAGGAGTATAAGCAATGCCTGCTCTCGCACTGGAAGGACCGGAAGGAGCAGGGCGCTCCATGTAAAACGCCGACCTACAAGACCAATTGCCGTAAACCGCGTCCAGCAATGCGGGGGGACAGTAATAGCCTTTCACCCGAAAAGGGGTTGGAGCTTCATTCAGGAGCCGAGACTGCAAACAGAAGTCTTTGTTACCAGCTATAACGTGGAAGCTCATTTCCGGGACGGCCACCCTAACCGAAACTTGTGCAGAGGGGATAATGTGACCTATACCCGCCACTGGAGTGAGCAAGGCTGGTACGCCAAGAACGTTAAACGATGTGCACCTGCAGTAGCGCCACCTGCTGCCACAACTGAGACTATCAGCACTACCCCTCTAGTCTCTGAACCAGCAGCTCCTCAAACCAACACTACTACTACTGTGTGCATAATTACCACTACTGAAACTGCTGCTGTGGCAAATGCTAAAGCTGACATCCATACTCAGGCAGCTAATGACTTGGCCACACCTGAGAGACAAACCACTGACGTTGATACAGCATCAGATGAGAACTCGTAAACAGACCTTCCTTGGTCAGGAAATGTTCGTTACCGACTGATGCCTTGCAACCTACTGTAAGAGAATAACCGAAATCTAAAAAGACTGTAAATAGTTCTTAAACTTTACTTTTGCTGTGTTTTTCAAGTTTAAACCCGTCCAGGGTTATTTCTTAAAGGGGTCTCTGTTGTGAATTCTGCTCTTGGGCTTCCTCCGGTGGTTGTTAGTGGTAGTGCAGTTGTCTCTGGGTTGTTATCCTGGGCAGGTGTTTCTGCTGATTGCAGCTCTATTAGGTATTTAGGTGTGTAGGATCCAGGAGTCCCTGCCAGTTGTCAATTGTTCTTGGAGGGATTGCACCTCTGTCTGGCTCCTCATGCCCTGCTGTCAATTCAGCTAAGATAAGTGTCTGGTTTTTTGTCCCTGCAGCATACTTGCAGTGTGCTTTACTGTTCAGTGCAATTTATTGTGTTTTTGTCCAGCTTAGACTTTGTTTGGATTTTCCTGTCATGCTGGATTCTCTGGAGATGCAGATATACATTCTATGTCTTTAGTTAGATGTAGAATATTAGTATTATCTGCTGTGGATATTTTTAGGGTTTTAATACTGACCGCTTAGAATTCTGTCCTATTCTTTTCTATTTAGCTAGAAGTGCCTCTTTTGCTAAATCCTGTTTTTCTGCCTGCCTACGTCTTTCCTCTTAAACTCACAGTCAATATTTGTGGGGGGCTGTCTATCCTTTGGGGTTCTGCTGAGGCAAGATAGAATTCCCATTTCCAACTTTAGGGGTATTTAGTCCTCCGGCTGTGTCGAGTTGTCTAGGCCGTGTTAGGTACACCCCACGGCTACTTCTAGTTGCGGTGTCAGTTTAGGGTTGCGGTCAGTACAGGTACCACTTACTCCAGAGATAGTCTCATGCGGCTCCAGGGTCACCGGATCATAACAGGTCCCCTCTTAAAGGGATCCTGTGTTTTGTTTTTGCACAAGTTCATCGTTGCCTGTTGCCTTAAAGAACTGCAGAATCATGGACGGTGAATTATTCCTGAACTGTTTGTAGATAGTTTGCACTTTCTTAAAGGTGCCCCCTACTGGTTTTACAAGAAGAGCTGTTTGAAACAGACTGTTCCTGATGACATTGTGAGAGCTCTTGCTGTTATAGAGTTAATAACTGATTTGAATGTTTTGTTTTGCACTACCTCAGTGAGTTAATTGAATCCTTAAGGCCAGTCTCACACGTCCAGATAATTCCGGTACCAGAGAAATCGGTACCGGAGTTATCCGTGTCCGTGTGCTCACGTGGCACATCAGTGTGGCACACGTGCGGCAGCCGTGTGCCGTCCGTGTGCCGACTGACGACCACACACCGTGCAGGAGACAATGATAGAGTTAAGCGCTGTCCCCTGCTTTTGGTACTGAAGCCGGCATTCATTCCTTCTCCCCAGCTGCGTTCGCTGGAGAGAAGGAATGAAAAATCAAGGTTTTTTTATTTTTTTTTGTTAAGAATAAAGTTCGGTGTCACCTCCCGCCTCCCACCCCCTGTGCGCTCGCCCGTTTGCATTAAAATACTCACCCAGCTCCCGAGATGTCTCCACTCAGCGCTGGCAGCTTGTTTTGGGAGGTGGAGCTGCATATTCATCCCTGTAATGAGCGGTACCACATGACCGCTCACACAGGACAAGCTGCCGGCACTGAGAGAAGACATCGTGGGAGCTGGGTGAGTATTTTAATGCAAACGGGCGGACGCACAGGGAATGGGAGGCGGGAGGTGACACCAAACTTTATTCTTAACAAAAAAAATAAAAAAACCTTGATTTTTCATTCCTTCTCTCCAGCGAACGCTGCTGGGGAGAAGGAATGAATGCCACCTTCAGCACCAAAAGCAGGGGACAGCGCTTAACTCTAGCGCTGTTTCTCCTGCGGCGGTACGTGCACACGGAGGAGAGTGCACACCTTTCTCCGTGTGCACGTGTGCGGGACGTTTTGTGGACAGTGCTGCCGGAGAAACGTGGACATGTCTCCGTGTTTTGCACACGGACACACGGTCCGAGAAAAATCACTGATATCTGCAGAGACACATTGATTTTAATGTGTCTGTGTCTCTGGTATGTGAGGAAACTGTCACCACATGTACCGGAGCCACTGACGTGTGAAACAGGCCTAAAGGGGATGTGAATTGTTGCACTTTGCCAGATTAGAATTAATGTGATAGATAGAATTGTGGTTTACATAGTCAAGAGTATGTAGCTAGAAATATAGAGAATGATAGTAAAATTGAGGTTGAGATAAATGATAGGAAATGGTTAATATGATGTACTTTGAATAAAATAAAGAGAAGGAAAAATGCAGTGAGCCCGTGGGGGTTGATAGACAGTCCTGCATGTGAAACAGAATAACAGTAACCAAATGTTGATTTGCACTTTGAAGTTCTACGTTAGTATACCCTTAGAGGGTACTTGCACTTAATAGACAGTATACCTGTACGGGTAATTGTGTCTCATAGTTAGTTAGTTAGTAACTGCTTTCTACTTGTATTCAAGTCGCACGCAAAATGTAAATATGTTTTATTATGCAACGTTCAAGTGTTCTCACCTCCCATAAAGGGAAGCACAGTTATATCAATTTGTTTTACAGCATTTTAAAAATTGCATGTCTTTTACTAATGTATTGTTGTTTTCTTTTCCCAGTCCCGGAGTACTGGACTTAACTTGGGGGGGGGAGTGCAGCGCCCCAGGGTCCTGGTCGTTGCAGTAACATAATTCTCCTCTGGGGGGAGTGATGTTACGTTTGGAGGCAATGAAGGAGATCTCTTTACCAGGTATCACAAACATACAACACATTTCATACTCCAGTCCACCAGGGGGAGCTATGCTCCTATTTATTAGGGCACTCTTCACACTTAGGTAAAACTGGTGGCCTGGAGAGGAAGTTAGGCAGTTGCTGGCTGAGCTTTGCTCTGGTAGTTGGTCCCTGGCAGGGGTGGGAGCCTGTCAGAGGCCTAGACGGAAGGTCACGGAGCTGCGCCTGCCCTAAGTACGGCAGTTCCTAAGAACGGACACCAAGGAGAACTGTATTGTAGAGAGGGTGAAAAGAAGTCATAGCAAAGGAGTGGATACAAGAAGCTGCCCTGCACAGGCTGCCTCCTTCTGAGGCGCAGGATCCCGGTAGCCAGAATACCAAGGGAGCAACAGTCCTTTATGCCTTGCTGCAGAGACGGGCAGGACAGCTAATTTCATGTTACTGATCCGCCCCATACCCAGGAGGCAAGGTGGCACCTGTTGTGAACTTTGTTTTCAGGCTCCCTCTTGTGGTCACTGGTGGTATGGTGTGACTTTTGCTTTGGGCTCCCCCTGGTGGCTTTGTTTGTTATCCTGCTGGTCTCTGGCTATCAGCTGGTTCGTTATCCTCTGGGAAGTTCCTATATAGCTCTGTTTTACTTCCACTTGTTGCCGGCTGTCAATGTAATCAGTGCTACTCAGATTCCTTCTGACTACCTTGCTCCCAGTCCATCCAGGACAAGCAAAGTTTTGTTTGCTCTTTTTTTGATCAGCAGTGTTTATCATGTTTTCTTGTCCAGCTTGCTAAATGTGATTCCCTCGCTTTCTGGATGCTCTAGTGGACTGAGTTTCTCCCCACACACCATTAGTTGGTGCGTGGGTTCTTGAAATCTCAGGATGGATATTTTGTAAGGGTTTTTTATTGATCGCATAGACCCCATCTCTATTTTCTGCTTTCTAGTACTAGTGGGCCTCTTTTGCTGAATCTTATTTCATCCCTACGTATGTGCCTTCTTCTTACTTCACCGTTAATATTTGTTGGGGGCTTCTATATCTTTGGGGATTATTTCTCTGGAGGCAAGCGAGGTCTTTCTTTCTCTTTAGGGGTAGCTAGTTCCTCAGGCTGGCTCCAGACGTCTAGGAATTTTTTAGGCACGTTCACTGGCTACCTCTAGTTGTGTTGGATAGGTTCAGATTTGCGATCAGTCCAGTTACCATCTCCCTAGAGCTTGTCCTTAGTTTATTCACTTGCTGGTCTATTCGTGATCCTCAGCCACTAAGGATCATAACAGTACAGCCGGCCCATAAAGTGTTAATTGCATGGCAGAAGCAGGAGAAAAGAAGCCTTGAGAATTTTTTTTTTGTTGTTGTTGCCGTGTGTCTAGCTGCTGTGGCTAGCTTCTCTCCTCCTCTTAATCTTGGTGTGGCTCTGAGTTCAGCTGCTGACATGGATGTCCAGAGCTTGGCTTCCAGTCTGGATCATCTTGCTGCTAGGGTTCAAAGTATTCAGGATTTTGTTGTTCACAGTCCTATGTCAGAGCCTAGAATACCTATTCCGGAGTTGTTTTCTGGAGATAGATCTAGGTTCCTGAATTTTAGGAACAATTGTAAGTTGTTTCTTTCTTTGAAACCTCGTTCCTCTGGTGATGCCGTTCAGCAAGTTAAGATTATCATTTCCTTTTTGCGTGGTGACCCTCAAGATTGGGCCTTCGCATTGGCGCCAGGGGATCCTGCATTGCTTAGTGTAGATGCATTTTATCTAGCCCTTGGATTGCTCTATGAGGAACCTAATCTTGAGAACCAGGCTGAAAAAACGTTATTGGCCCTCTCGCAGGGGCAAGATGAAGCAGAGGTGTACTGCCAGAAATTTCGGAAATGGTCGGTGCTTACTCAGTGGAATGAGTGTGCACTGGCTGCAAATTTCAGAGAAGGTCTTTCTGAAGCCATTAAGAATGTCATGGTGGGGTTCCCTACGCCTGCAGGTCTGAATGAGTCAATGACTCTGGCCATTCAGATTGATCGGCATTTGCGGGAGCGCAAACCTGTGCACCATTTGGCGGTGTCTTCTGAACAGACACCTGAATCTATGCAATGTGACAGAATTCTGACCAGAAGTGAACGGCAAAGTTATAGACGGCAAAATGGGTTGTGCTTTTACTGTGGTGACTCAGCTCATGTTATCTCAGCATGCTCTAAGCGAAAAAAAAGGTTGATAAATCTGTCACCATTGGTACTTTACAGCCTAAGTTCATTTTGTCTGTTACCCTGATTTGTTCCCTGTCATCTTACCCGGTTAATGCTTTTGTAGATTCAGGTGCCGCCCTGAGTCTGATGGATTGGTCATTTGCCAGGCGCTGTTGTTTTGATTTGGAGCCTTTAAAATTCCCTATTCCACTAAGGGGAATTGATTCTACACCATTGGCTACGAATAGACCTCAGTACTGGACACAAGTGACCATGTGCATGACTCCTGTTCATCAGGAGGTGATTCGCTTTCTTGTACTGCATAATTTGCATGATGTCGTCGTGTTGGGTCTACCATGGTTGCAGACTCATAATCCAGTCCTGGATTGGAAAGCTATGTCGGTGTCAAGTTGGGGTTGTCAGGGAATTCATGGTGACGCTCCTGTGGTGTCAATTGCTTCGTCCACTCCTTCTGAAGTCCCTACGTTTTTGTCAGACTACCAGGATGTATTTGAGGAGCCCAAACTCAATTCTCTACCTCCTCATAGGGACTGTGATTGTGCTATAAATTTGATTCCTGGTAGTAAGTTTCCTAAGGGACGACTTTTCAATTTATCTGTGCCGGAGCATGCTGCCATGCGGAGTTATATAAAGGAGTCTTTAGAGAAGGGACATATTCGCCCGTCCTCATCCCCTCTTGGTGCAGGATTCTTTTTTGTGGCTAAAAAGGATGGTTCCCTGAGACCCTGTATTGATTATCGCCTTTTGAATAAAATCACGGTCAAATTTCAGTATCCTTTGCCATTGTTAACTGATTTGTTTGCTCGCATTAGGGGGTCTAGTTGGTTCACCAAGATAGATCTTCGTGGTGCGTTTAACCTTGTGCGTATAAAACAGGGTGATGAATGGAAAACTGCATTTAATACGCCTGAAGGCCATTTTGAGTACTTGGTGATGCCTTTTGGACTTTCTAATGCTCCTTCAGTCTTTCAGTCCTTTATGCATGACATCTTCCGTGAATATCTGGATAAGTTTATGATTGTGTATCTGGATGATATTCTGTTTTTTTCGGATGATTGGGAGTCTCATGTTAAGCAGGTCAGGATGGTCTTTCAGGTCCTGCGTGACAATGCTTTATTTGTGAAGGGCTCAAAATGTCTTTTTGGAGTCCAGAAGATTTCTTTTTTGGGTTTCATTTTTTCTCCTTCTACTATTGAGATGGACCCAGTCAAGGTTCAGGCTATTCATGACTGGACAACAACCAAAGAACATATGTGCAAAAAAACTACATAGTGGTAATTTTATCACAAAATGTAAACTTTATTTAAATACAACATAAGAACACAAAAAGTAATAGGATGGGAATGAGGTGAAGGACTATACTGGAAAATGACTGCATATGAGCACACTGATATGTGTATCATGGGGGGTACATAGCCTAATAGCAATATAAAAGGTCAAATGTCTCAATGCCTGGCACTACGTATAAAGGCTAGTAAAAAAAGGGGGGGGGGGGCAGGAGTAGTCCCCGGAACTCAGTGACCAGATGACCCTTAAGGTACACCCAGTCCTGACCCCACATAAAGATAATCCATATTGCACATACATCCATAAAGTGCTTCAGTGATTATAAATGTGCCAGAAATAGCGTGCCACAATTACAGCTTAAGGCTTACCCATGTGTGTGCAGGTCTGCGGTCAGATTCCAGTGAGAAGCCCCGACGCGCGTTTCGCGTGATGTGCTTCCTCGGGGGGCTGTGTGGGTACTGGATATACAAGGTTTATATAGGGCCATGATGTAAAAAACATTAATTCCTATTGGCGGTGATTGCGGCGCACGAGGAACGGTGAACCGCCATTGCCGCCCTCCTTCCGGCCATCTCAGCAGCGTCCAGTGAGGGGGAAATCCCCCATGACGTCAGATGAACTGGACGTCGCTGTGTGAAGATGCCTTGGGAGGCGCGGCTTGTGCCGGGACCCATTGCGCGTGCGCACCACCGCGGTGGCCATTTTGGAAAAGGGAAAAACTGCTGGCATGATGAAAGTGAGTATAATGCAACCAAAGGGGAACTGTCATGATTCTCAATGGCGAGAGAACATAGCCCAGCATATATGAGAACTAGCTCTTGGAAGATGGAAACTATACTGACCATGAACTAAACCTGCCGCACAACTAGAAGTGGCCGGGTAGCATGCCTACGTTTTTTTATCCCTAGATGCCCAGCGCCAGCCGGAGAACTACCTAATCCTAGCAGAGGAAAAGACAGTCCTGGCTCACCTCTAGAGAAATTTTCCCAAAAGGCAGACAGAGGCCCCCACATATATTGGCGGTGATTTTAGATGAAATGACAAACGTAGTATGAAAATAGGTTTAGCAAAAATCGAGGTCCGCTTACTAGATAGCAAGAAGACAGAAAGGGCACTTTCATGGTCAGCAGAAAACCCTATCAAAACACCATCCAGAAATTACTTTAAGACTCTAGCATTAACTCATAACACCAGAGTGGCAATTTCCGCTCACAAGAGCTTTCCAGACACAGTAACGAAACAGCAGCTGTGAACAGGAACAAAATGCAAAAACACACAAGGACAAAAGTCCAACTTAGCTGGGAGTTGTCTAGTAGCAGGAACATGCACAGAAAGGCTTCTGATTACATTGTTGACCGGCATGAAACTGACAGAGGAGCAAGGTTATATAGCGACTCCCACATCCTGATAGGAGCAGGTGAACAGAGGGGATGATGCACACAAGTACAATTCCACAAGTGGCCACCGGGGGAGCCCAGAATCCAATTTCACAACAGTACCCCCCCTCAAGGAGGGGGCACCGAACCCTCACCAGAACCACCAGGGCGATCAGGATGAGCCCTATGAAAGGCACGGACAAGATCGGAGGCATGAACATCAGAGGCAGTGACCCAAGAATTATCCTCCTGACCGTATCCCTTCCATTTGACCAGATACTGGAGTTTCCGTCTGGAAACACGAGAGTCCAAGATCTTTTCCACAACGTACTCCAACTCACCCTCAACCAACACCGGAGCAGGAGGCTCAACGGAAGGCACAGCCGGTACCTCATACCTGCGCAACAATGACCGATGAAAAACATTATGAATCGAAAAGGATGCAGGGAGGTCCAAACGGAAGGACACAGGGTTAAGAATCTCCAATATCTTGTACGGGCCGATGAACCGAGGCTTAAACTTAGGAGAAGAAACCCTCATAGGGACAAAACGAGAAGACAACCACACCAAGTCCCCAACACAAAGCCGAGGACCAACACGACGACGGCGGTTGGCAAAAAGCTGAGTCTTCTCCTGGGACAACTTCAAATTGTCCACCACCTGCCCCCAAATCTGATGCAACCTCTCCACCACAGCATCCACTCCAGGACAATCCGAAGATTCCACTTGACCGGAGGAAAATCGAGGATGAAACCCCGAATTACAGAAAAACGGGGACACCAAGGTGGCAGAGCTGGCCCGATTATTGAGGGCGAACTCCGCCAAAGGCAAAAAAGCAACCCAATCATCCTGATCCGCAGACACAAAACACCTCAAATATGTCTCCAAGGTCTGATTAGTCCGCTCGGTCTGGCCATTAGTCTGAGGATGGAAAGCAGACGAAAAAGACAAATCTATGCCCATCCTAGCACAGAATGCCCGCCAAAATCTAGACACGAATTGGGTCCCTCTGTCAGAAACGATATTCTCCGGAATACCATGCAAACGAACAACATTTTGAAAAAACAGAGGAACCAACTCGGAAGAAGAAGGCAACTTAGGCAAGGGAACCAGATGGACCATCTTAGAGAAACAGTCACACACCACCCAGATGACAGACATCTTATGAGAAACAGGCAGATCCGAAATAAAATCCATCGAGATGTGCGTCCAAGGCCTCTTCGGGATAGGCAAGGGTAACAACAATCCACTAGCCCGAGAACAACAAGGCTTGGCCCGAGCACAAACGTCACAAGACTGCACAAAGCCTCGCACATCTCGTGACAGGGAAGGCCACCAGAAGGACCTTGCCACCAAATCCCTGGTACCAAAGATTCCAGGATGACCTGCCAACGCAGAAGAATGAACCTCAGAGATGACTCTACTGGTCCAATCATCAGGAACAAACAGTCTACCAGGTGGGCAACGATCAGGTCTATCCGCCTGAAACTCCTGCAAGGCCCGCCGCAGGTCTGGAGAAACGGCAGACAATATCACTCCATCTTTAAGGATACCTGTGGGCTCAGAATTACCAGGGGAGTCAGGCTCAAAACTCCTAGAAAGGGCATCCGCCTTAACATTCTTAGAACCCGGTAGGTAAGACACCACAAAATTAAACCGAGAGAAAAACAACGACCAGCGCGCCTGTCTAGGATTCAGGCGCCTGGCAGACTCAAGGTAAATTAAATTTTTGTGGTCAGTCAATACCACCACCTGATGTCTGGCCCCCTCAAGCCAGTGACGCCACTCCTCAAAAGCCCACTTCATGGCCAAAAGCTCCCGATTCCCAATATCATAATTCCGCTCGGCGGGCGAAAATTTACGGGAAAAAAAAGCACAAGGTCTCATCACGGAGCAGTCGGAACTTCTCTGCGACAACACCGCCCCAGCTCCGATTTCAGAAGCGTCGACCTCAACCTGAAAAGGAAGAGCAACATCAGGCTGACGCAACACTGGGGCGGAAGAAAAGCGGCGCTTGAGCTCCCGAAAGGCCTCCACAGCATCAGGGGACCAATCAGCAACATCAGCACCCTTCTTAGTCAAATCAGTCAATGGTTTTACAACATCAGAAAAACCAGCAATAAATCGACGATAAAAGTTAGCAAAGCCCAAAAATTTCTGAAGACTCTTAAGAGAAGAGGGTTGCGTCCAATCACCAATAGCCTGAACCTTGACAGGATCCATCTCGATGGAAGAGGGGGAAAAAATGTATCCCAAGAAGGAAATCTTTTGAACCCCAAAAACACACTTAGAACCCTTCACACACAAGGAATTAGACCGCAAAACCTGAAAAACCCTCCTGACCTGCTGGACATGAGAGTCCCAGTCATCCGAAAAAATCAGAATATCATCCAGATACACAATCATAAATTTGTCCAAATAATCGCGGAAAATGTCATGCATAAAGGACTGGAAGACTGAAGGGGCATTTGAAAGACCAAAAGGCATCACCAAATACTCAAAATGGCCCTCGGGCGTATTAAATGCGGTTTTCCACTCATCCCCCTGCTTGATTCGCACCAAATTATACGCCCCACGGAGATCAATCTTAGAGAACCACTTGGCCCCCTTTATACGAGCAAACAAATCAGTAAGCAGTGGTAACGGATATTGATATTTAACCGTGATTTTATTCAAAAGTCGATAATCAATACACGGCCTCAAAGAGCCGTCTTTCTTAGACACAAAGAAAAAACCGGCTCCTAAGGGAGATGACGAAGGACGAATATGTCCCTTTTCCAAGGACTCCTTTATATATTCTCGCATAGCCGCGTGTTCAGGCACAGACAGATTAAATAAACGACCCTTAGGGTATTTACTACCCGGGATCAAGTCTATGGCACAATCGCACTCCCGGTGCGGAGGTAGTGAACCAACCTTGGGTTCTTCAAAAACGTCACGAAAGTCAGACAAGAATTCAGGAATCTCAGAGGGAATAGATGATGAAATGGAAACCAAAGGTACGTCCCCATGAGTTCCTTTACATCCCCAGCTTAACACAGACACAGCTCTCCAGTCGAGGACTGGGTTATGAGATTGCAGCCATGGCAATCCCAGCACCAAAACATCATGTAGATTATACAGCACCAGAAAGCGAATAACCTCCTGGTGATCCGGATTAACACGCATAGTCACTTGTGTCCAGTATTGTGGTTTATTACTAGCCAATGGGGTGGAGTCAATCCCTTTCAGAGGTATCGGAGCCTCCAATGGCTCCAAATCATACCCACAGCGTTTGGCAAAGGACCAATCCATAAGACTCAAAGCAGCGCCAGAGTCGACATAGGCGTCCGCGGTAATAGATGACAAAGAACAAATCAGGGTCACAGATAGAATAAACTTAGACTGTAAAGTGCTAATTGAAACAGACTTGTCAGGCTTCTTAGTACGCTTAAAGCATGCTGATATAACATGAGTTGAATCACCACAATAGAAGCACAACCCATTTTTTCGTCTAAAATTCTGCCGCTCGCTTCTGGACAGAATTCTATCACATTGCATATTTTCTGGCGTTTTCTCAGTAGACACCGCCAAATGGTGCACAGGTTTGCGCTCCCGCAGACGCCTATCGATCTGAATAGCCATCGTCATGGACTCATTCAGACTCGCAGGCACAGGGAACCCCACCATAACATCCTTAATGGCATCAGAGAGACCCTCTCTGAAAATCGCCGCCAGGGCGCACTCATTCCACTGAGTAAGCACAGACCATTTGCGGAATTTTTGGCAGTATATTTCAGCTTCATCTTGCCCCTGAGACAAGGACATCAAGGCCTTTTCCGCCTGAAGCTCTAAATGAGGTTCCTCATAAAGCAACCCCAAGGCCAGAAAAAACGCATCCACATTGAGCAACGCAGGATCCCCTGGTGCCAATGCAAAAGCCCAGTCTTGAGGGTCGCCCCGGAGCAAGGAAATTACAATCCTGACCTGCTGTGCAGGGTCTCCGGCAGAGCGAGACTTCAGGGACAAAAACAATTTGCAATTATTTTTAAAATTTTGAAAGTGAGATCTATTCCCCGAGAAGAATTCAGGCAAAGGAATTCTAGGCTCAGACATAGGTGCATGAACAACAAAATCTTGCAAATTTTGTACCTTTGTGGCGAGATTATTCAAACCTGTAGCTACACTCTGAAGATCCATTTGAAACAGGTGAACACAGAGCCATTCAAGGATAAGAAGGAGAGAAAGAGAGGAAGGCTGCAGTATAGGCAGACTAGCAAGTGATTCAATTAAGAGCACACTCAGAACTAGAGGAAAAAAAAAAAAATTGTAGCAGACTTCTTTTTTCTCTCCTTTCTCAGCCAGTAATTTAACCCTTTTTTTTGGGCCGGTCAAACTGTCATGATTCTCAATGGCGAGAGAACATAGCCCAGCATATATGAGAACTAGCTCTTGGAAGATGGAAACTATACTGACCATGAACTAAACCTGCCGCACAACTAGAAGTGGCCGGGTAGCATGCCTACGTTTTTTTATCCCTAGATGCCCAGCGCCAGCCGGAGAACTACCTAATCCTAGCAGAGGAAAAGACAGTCCTGGCTCACCTCTAGAGAAATTTTCCCAAAAGGCAGACAGAGGCCCCCACATATATTGGCGGTGATTTTAGATGAAATGACAAACGTAGTATGAAAATAGGTTTAGCAAAAATCGAGGTCCGCTTACTAGATAGCAAGAAGACAGAAAGGGCACTTTCATGGTCAGCAGAAAACCCTATCAAAACACCATCCAGAAATTACTTTAAGACTCTAGCATTAACTCATAACACCAGAGTGGCAATTTCCGCTCACAAGAGCTTTCCAGACACAGTAACGAAACAGCAGCTGTGAACAGGAACAAAATGCAAAAACACACAAGGACAAAAGTCCAACTTAGCTGGGAGTTGTCTAGTAGCAGGAACATGCACAGAAAGGCTTCTGATTACATTGTTGACCGGCATGAAACTGACAGAGGAGCAAGGTTATATAGCGACTCCCACATCCTGATAGGAGCAGGTGAACAGAGGGGATGATGCACACAAGTACAATTCCACAAGTGGCCACCGGGGGAGCCCAGAATCCAATTTCACAACAGGGAACGTGTTACTGCCGCGCAACATACAGAGGACAAACAGAGTGCGTATACATATTTTTACAAACTTAATAGAGAAAGGAGTGCATTCAGAAACACTGGCAGTCAGGGCAGCCAATTCTGTGCTTTAAGTTGTAACAATCAAGCAAAGCGTCCATTCGCTGCCACAGATGTCTTCACTGCTGCTCCGCTTGTAAAATTGCGCACTCTTTAGGTGGCCATGGGGGCACCAAGTCCAAACGCCAATAAAGAATAATACATATAAACACAAATTGTAAATGCACGAGACCACTATAAAGACAAAAAGGAAAAAACAAACAATATGAATAAAAATAAGAAATTAAAACCAGTTAAAAACATGAATAAACTAGAGAGACGGGTTATAGGAATGGAACGAAGGACAACTTTTCATTAAGGCCATTCGGGGCCATAGTCCCTAGCCTAACTATCCACTGACATTCAATTTTGGCTAGTAATTTTTTAAGGTCACCACCCCGAGTGCCAGCATGGACCCTATCAATGCCTCGTACTTTTAAGGTATCTGGGTTGCAGTTATGTCTTGCCTTAAAGTGTCTCGGGATGGTCTTGAGTTCTGAGTCATCTATAACTTCCTTTGCGGACACAATGTCCCTGACATGTTCACGGACCCTGACACGGAGTTCGCGGGAGGTGAGGCCTACATAAATTAGATTACATGTACAGGTGGCATAGTAGACCACAAACGTGGTACTACAAGAAATATAACTCATAATACGGTATTCCCTACCCCACCTGCCGCCGAGAATGTAGTGGCCCGTATAATATTTCTGCATGCTTTGCAGGAGCCGCATGGAAAACAACCCCACCTTGGGGATCCTGAGCCAAAGATTCGGGGAGAAGGCATGCTGTAATGGCTCCGCACCAGTTGGTCTCTAATACTTCTGCCTCTCCTTGCCGTAAGAAGAGGCCGGTCAGGTAAGATTCCGTTGAGTGTTGGTTCAGTTTTTAACACAGACCAGTGTCTCTGTAGGACTTCTCTGATATCATCCCATTTGTTGTTAAAAGTGGAGATGAATCTTAGTGGCTGCTCTTTTTTAAGAGCCGCCACTGGGGTCCCACAGAGAAGTCGATCTCTAGGGGTGCTTTTAGCACGGAAATAACCCCTTTTAATAGATCTACCACTGTACCCCCGATCCCGGAAGCGATCAAAAAGGTCACGGGCCTGGCCCTCAAAGACTCCATCCGTGGAGCAAATCCGTTTCATTCTAAGAAATTGGCCCACAGGTATAGCACGTATTGTGGAGCTAGTATGTGCAGAGGTGGAATGCAATAATGCATTCACAGATGTCTCTTTTCTAAACACATCAGTTTGAATTACCCCGTCCTCACATCTACAGATCTTAATATCCAGAAAGTCTATGCTTTCTGCAGCAATTCTATGTGTAAGGCGGATATTCCGATCATTCTGATTTAGTCCACGGATGAAGTCACGAAGGCCAGGCTCGGGACCCTGCCAAATTAACAAAACGTCATCAATATAACGATACCAGCACTGCACATGGGAAGCGGCACATGCGCCTTCACCGAAAATCTCCCTCTCCCAAAATCCGAGAAAGAGATTAGCGTACGAAGGCGCACATGCCGCGCCCATGGCAGTGCCGCGGTTCTGTAAAAAATACCGGTCCTTAAACGTAAAAAAATTGTGTGTTAAAACAAAATGGAGGAGCTCTAGGATCAGGGTGCACAGTGGAAGACCTAAATTGCTCATATTCAAAAAGAACTCAACGGCCTCCAACCCGTCCGTGTGCCTTATACAAGTGTATAAGGATTCAACATCAACTGTTGCAAAGACCATATCTGACTCCAAGGTAAGACCATCAATTTTCCTCAGGACGTCCGTAGTGTCTCTGACATAGGAGGGGAGTGACTCAACTAAGGGGTGCAGATAGTATTCAATGAATTTGCATATGGGATCGCACAATCCTCCTATGCCAGAGACAATGGGACGCCCCGGGGGTTCCAACGGATCTTTATGGACCTTCGGCAGCAGGTAGAAGGTAGGGACAACCGGATGTTCCACCATAAGACCTTTAAACACCTTTTTTGTTATAATCCCCCGTGTCAGGGCCCGATCCAAAATTTCGTACAAGGCACTAGAAAAACTCGGCAGTGGATTACTAGCAAGGGATATGTATGAATCCCGGTCCTTCAATTGTCGGAAAGCCTCCCTCTCATACTTAACTGTTGGCCAGACTACCACGTTCCCCCCTTTATCTGCTGGTTTTATCACAACATCCCGCATAGACCCCAGTTCTTTAAGGGCCCTGCGTTGTTTTACAGTAAGGTTATCACCCCTCTTATCGTTAGAGATTTTCTTAAGATCCTCCAGTACTAATTTATTAAAAATATCAATCTGGGGGCAAAGCGAAAAAGAGGGGAACGTGGTACATCTCGGCGCAACAGAAGGAGGGAAGGTACCTGTGACAGGTGTCTCACTTTCTGCTGCCAACTCTTCCAGTGCCACCAGTGCCTCCTGTTCCAAGGTTGTGTCAGGATTAAAGGTGTCGCCTGGTTTAGCATGCAATTTCCGCAGGATGACCTTCCTCAAAAAGAGTTGCGTGTCTTTAATGACTGTAAAATAATCAAAACTGTTAGTTGGAACGAAATTCAACCCTAAACTCAGAACCTGAACCTGGTCAGTGGACAGCACGTGCTCCGATAGGTTGATTACCTCAAGGTTATTAGTGGGTTTCGATTTTTTCTCACGAGACTGTGGTGGAGTAAATCGGCGTTTGTTCTTCCCCCTCTGGTTACCAGATTTAGCCTCACCAAGTCTTTCATTCAAGATATTACTGGAGTGGCTCGTACCCGCATGTTCCTCATCCATCGAAGATGCCGATGAAAAGGAATTACGGTGGACTGGGGGTTTCTGTTGAAATGCCTGCTTCTTTTTCCATTTGTATACATGGTTGTTTTTATAGTCCAACACATCTCTTTGATATTTTTTAGTCTTAGATGCCACAATGTCTTTTTCCCACTTTTGAAATTCCCCCTCAAGCTCTTCATTCAGTTTTGTTTTAGCTGTCACTGACAGTGAACCCAATAACGTCTCCTGTAGCGCTCCGATCTCACTCTCTACTGACTGTAGAGAAGTTACTAAATTGAAGTATTTATTAAATAAAAAAACACGGTTGTGGTGGAACAAAGCCTTCTTAGAAAGGTATATCGATAAGGGCCTGATACCGAGAGGCTTGAGGATTCAAGTGTTCCCTTCATTTTCTATAGACGACGAACTCCTAAAAGAACAATGGGAGGAGTTGTCCTCAAATTGCTCCAGAGGGTATATGGAATTATTGGTCAAATCCAATGCAACTTCTCTACAGTCAGTAGAGAGTGAGATCGGAGCGCTACAGGAGACGTTATTGGGTTCACTGTCAGTGACAGCTAAAACAAAACTGAATGAGGAGCTTGAGGGGGAATTTCAAAAGTGGGAAAAAGACATTGTGGCATCTAAGACTAAAAAATATCAAAGATGTGTTGGACTATAAAAACAACCATGTATACAAATAGAAAAAGAAGCAGGCATTTCAACAGAAACCCCCAGTCCACCGTAATTCCTTTTCATCGGCATCTTCGATGGATGAGGAACATGCGGGTACGAGCCACTCCAGTAATATCTTGAATGAAAGACTTGGTGAGGCTAAATCTGGTAACCAGAGGGGGAAGAACAAACGCCGATTTACTCCACCACAGTCTCGTGAGAAAAAATCGAAACCCACTAATAACCTTGAGGTAATCAACCTATCGGAGCACGTGCTGTCCACTGACCAGGTTCAGGTTCTGAGTTTAGGGTTGAATTTCGTTCCAACTAACAGTTTTGATTATTTTACAGTCATTAAAGACACGCAACTCTTTTTGAGGAAGGTCATCCTGCGGAAATTGCATGCTAAACCAGGCGACACCTTTAATCCTGACACAACCTTGGAACAGGAGGCACTGGTGGCACTGGAAGAGTTGGCAGCAGAAAGTGAGACACCTGTCACAGGTACCTTCCCTCCTTCTGTTGCACCGAGATGTACCACGTTCCCCTCTTTTTCGCTTTGCCCCCAGATTGATATTTTTAATAAATTAGTACTGGAGGATCTTAAGAAAATCTCTAACGATAAGAGGGGTGATAACCTTACTGTAAAACAACGCAGGGCCCTTAAAGAACTGGGGTCTATGCGGGATGTTGTGATAAAACCAGCAGATAAAGAGGGGAACGTGGTAGTCTGGCCAACAGTTAAGTATGAGAGGGAGGCTTTCCGACAATTGAAGGACCGGGATTCATACATATCCCTTGCTAGTAATCCACTGCCGAGTTTTTCTAGTGCCTTGTACGAAATTTTGGATCGGGCCCTGACACGGGGGATTATAACAAAAAAGGTGTTTAAAGGTCTTATGGTGGAACATCCGGTTGTCCCTACCTTCTACCTGCTGCCGAAGGTCCATAAAGATCCGTTGGAACCCCCGGGGCATCCCATTGTCTCTGGCATAGGAGGATTGTGCGATCCCATATGCAAATTCATTGAATACTATCTGCACCCCTTAGTTGAGTCACTCCCCTCCTATGTCAGAGACACTACGGACGTCCTGAGGAAAATTGATGGTCTTACCTTGGAGTCAGATATGGTCTTTGCAACAGTTGATGTTGAATCCTTATACACTTGTATAAGGCACACGGACGGGTTGGAGGCCGTTGAGTTCTTTTTGAATATGAGCAATTTAGGTCTTCCACTGTGCACCCTGATCCTAGAGCTCCTCCATTTTGTTTTAACACACATTTTTTTTATGTTTAAGGACCGGTATTTTTTACAGAACCGCGGCACTGCCATGGGCGCGGCATGTGCGCCTTCGTACGCTAATCTCTTTCTCGGATTTTGGGAGAGGGAGATTTTCGGTGAAGGCGCATGTGCCGCTTCCCATGTGCAGTGCTGGTATCGTTATATTGATGACGTTTTGTTAATTTGGCAGGGTCCCGAGCCTGGCCTTCGTGACTTCATCCGTGGACTAAATCAGAATGATCGGAATATCCGCCTTACACATAGAATTGTTGCAGAAAGCATAGACTTTCTGGATATTAAGATCTGTAGATGTGAGGACGGGGTAATTCAAACTGATGTGTTTAGAAAAGAGACATCTGTGAATGCATTATTGCATTCCACCTCTGCACATACAAGCTCCACAATACGTGCTATACCTGTGGGCCAATTTCTTAGAATGAAACGGATTTGCTCCACGGATGGAGTCTTTGAGGGCCAGGCCCGTGACCTTTTTGATCGCTTCCGGGATCGGGGGTACAGTGGTAGATCTATTAAAAGGGGTTATTTCCGTGCTAAAAGCACCCCTAGAGATCGACTTCTCTGTGGGACCCCAGTGGTGGCTCTTAAAAAAGAGCAGCCACTTAGATTCATCTCCACTTTTAACAACAAATGGGATGATATCAGAGAAGTCCTACAGAGACACTGGTCTGTGTTAAAAACTGAACCAACACTCAACGGAATCTTACCTGACCGGCCTCTTCTTACGGCAAGGAGAGGCAGAAGTATTAGAGACCAACTGGTGCGGAGCCATTACAGCATGCCTTCTCCCCGAATCTTTGGCTCAGGACCCCCAAGGTGGGGTTGTTTTCCATGCGGCTCCTGCAAAGCATGCAGAAATATTATACGGGCCACTACATTCTCGGCGGCAGGTGGGGGTAGGGAATACCGTATTATGAGTTATATTTCTTGTAGTACCACGTTTGTGGTCTACTATGCCACCTGTACGTGTAATCTAATTTATGTAGGCCTCACCTCCCGCGAACTCCGTGTCAGGGTCCGTGAACATGTCAGGGACATTGTGTCCGCAAAGGAAGTTATAGATGACTCGGAACTCAAGACCATCCCGAGACACTTTAAGGCAAGACATAACTGCAACCCAGATACCTTAAAAGTACGAGGCATTGATAGGGTCCATGCTGGCACTCGGGGTGGTGACCTTAAAAAATTACTAGCCAAAATTGAATGTCAGTGGATAGTTAGGCTAGGGACTATGGCCCCGAATGGCCTTAATGAAAAGTTGTCCTTCGTTCCATTCCTATAACCCGTCTCTCTAGTTTATTCATGTTTTTAACTGGTTTTAATTTCTTATTTTTATTCATATTGTTTGTTTTTTCCTTTTTGTCTTTATAGTGGTCTCGTGCATTTACAATTTGTGTTTATATGTATTATTCTTTATTGGCGTTTGGACTTGGTGCCCCCATGGCCACCTAAAGAGTGCGCAATTTTACAAGCGGAGCAGCAGTGAAGACATCTGTGGCAGCGAATGGACGCTTTGCTTGATTGTTACAACTTAAAGCACAGAATTGGCTGCCCTGACTGCCAGTGTTTCTGAATGCGCTCCTTTCTCTATTAAGTTTGTAAAAATATGTATACGCACTCTGTTTGTCCTCTGTATGTTGCGCGGCAGTAACACGTTCCCCTTTGGTTGCATTATACTCACTTTCATCATGCCAGCAGTTTTTCCCTTTTCCAAAATGGCCACCGCGGTGGTGCGCACGCGCAATGGGTCCCGGCACAAGCCGCGCCTCCCAAGGCATCTTCACACAGCGACGTCCAGTTCATCTGACGTCATGGGGGATTTCCCCCTCACTGGACGCTGCTGAGATGGCCGGAAGGAGGGCGGCAATGGCGGTTCACCGTTCCTCGTGCGCCGCAATCACCGCCAATAGGAATTCATGTTTTTTACATCATGGCCCTATATAAACCTTGTATATCCAGTACCCACACAGCCCCCCGAGGAAGCACATCACGCGAAACGCGCGTCGGGGCTTCTCACTGGAATCTGACCGCAGACCTGCACACACATGGGTAAGCCTTAAGCTGTAATTGTGGCACGCTATTTCTGGCACATTTATAATCACTGAAGCACTTTATGGATGTATGTGCAATATGGATTATCTTTATGTGGGGTCAGGACTGGGTGTACCTTAAGGGTCATCTGGTCACTGAGTTCCGGGGACTACTCCTGCCCCCCCCCCCTTTTTTTTACTAGCCTTTATATGTAGTGCCAGGCATTGAGACATTTGACCTTTTATATTGCTATTAGGCTATGTACCCCCCATGATACACATATCAGTGTGCTCATATGCAGTCATTTTCCAGTATAGTCCTTCACCTCATTCCCATCCTATTACTTTTTGTGTTCTTATGTTGTATTTAAATAAAGTTTACATTTTGTGATAAAATTACCACTATGTAGTTTTTTTGCACATATGTTCTTTGGTTGTTGTCAACAAGTATATACTTGGGAGTTTTTGGTACTCCCGAGTGGTTCTCCCCTGATAGGGTGCTATGGGCACTCCAGATAGAAGGGAGTGTGGTATTCTTAATTACATCCACAAGTTCGGTTTTTGTTATAAATATTCATGACTGGACGCAGCCTACATCTGTTAAGAGTCTTCAGAAGTTCTTGGGTTTTGCTAATTTTTACCGTCGCTTCATAGCTAATTTTTCTGGCGTTGTTAAGCCTTTGACGGATTTGACCAAGAAGGGTTCTGATGTGACTAATTGGTCTTCTGCGGCTGTGGAGGCCTTTTGGGAGCTGAAGCGTCTGTTTTCTTCGGCTCCGGTCTTATGTCAGCCAGATGTCTCACTTCCCTTCCAGGTGGAGGTTGATGCTTCCGAGATTGGAGCGGGGGCTGTTTTGTCGCAGAGAAGCCCCGATGGCTCTGTGATGAAGCCATGTGCTTTCTTTTCAAGAAAGTTTTCGCCTGCCGAGCGGAATTATGATGTCGGTAATCGGGAGCTGTTGGCTATGAAGTGGGCATTTGAGGAGTGGCGACATTGGCTCGAGGGAGCTAAACATCGTGTGGTGGTCTTGACTGATCACAAGAATTTGATTTATCTCGAGTCGGCCAAGCGGCTGAATCCCAGACAGGCTCGTTGGTCATTGTTTTTCTCTCGTTTTGATTTCATGGTCTCGTACCTGCCGGGTTCGAAGAATGTGAAGGCTGATGCTCTTTCTAGGAGTTTTGTGCCTGACTCTCCTGGAGATTCAGAGCCGGCTGGTATCCTTAGAGAAGGGGTGATTTTGTCTGCCATCTCCCCAGATTTGCGACGTGTGCTGCAAGAGTTTCAGGCGGATAGACCTGACCGCTGTCCACCGGAGAGACTGTTTGTCCCGGATAGATGGACCAACAGAGTCATCTCCGAGGTTCATTCTTCGGTGTTGGCGGGCCATCCTGGAATATTTGGTACCAGAGACTTGGTGGCCAGGTCTTTTTGTTGGTGGCCTTCCTTGTCGCGGGATGTGCGTTCCTTTGTGCAGTCTTGTAGAATTTGTGCTCGGGCGAAGCCTTGCTGTTCTCGTGCCAGTGGTTTGCTGTTACCTTTGCCTGTCCCGAAGAGGCCTTGGACGCACATTTCCATGGATTTTATTTCAGATCTCCCTGTCTCTCAGAGAATGTCTGTCATCTGGGTGGTGTGTGATCGTTTTTCTAAGATGGTCCATTTGGTGCCCTTGCCTAAGTTGCCTTCCTCCTCCGAGTTGGTTCCACTGTTTTTTCAAAATGTGGTTCGTTTGCACGGGATTCCTGAGAACATTGTTTCTGACAGAGGATCCCAGTTTGTGTCTAGATTTTGGCGGACCTTTAGTGCTAAGTTGGGCATTGAATTGTCTTTTTCGTCGGCCTTCCATCCTCAGACGAATGGCCAAACCGAGCGAACTAATCAGACCTTGGAGACTTATTTAAGATGTTTTGTTTCTGCTGACCAGGACGACTGGGTTACTTTTTGCCGTTGGCCGAGTTTGCCCTTAATAATCGGGCTAGTTCTGCCACTTTGGTTTCTCCTTTTTTTTGTAATTCGGGGTTTCATCCTCGTTTTTCCTCGGGTCAGGTGGAGCCTTCTGACTGTCCTGGAGTGGATGTTGTGGTGGATAGGTTGCATCAGATTTGGAATCATGTGGTGGACAATTTGAAGTTGTCACAAGAGAAGGCTCAGCTCTTTGCCAACCGCCGTCGCTGTGTGGGTCCCCGACTTCGCGTTGGGGACTTGGTGTGGTTGTCTTCTCGCTTCGTTCCTATGAAGGTCTCCTCTCCTAAGTTCAAGCCTCGGTTTATCGGTCCTTATAAGATTCTGAGAGTCCTTGGCCCTGTGTCATTCCGTCTGGACCTCCCGGCATCATTTGCTATTCATAATGTGTTCCATCGCTCGTTGTTGCGGAGGTATGTGGTACCTGTGGTTCCTCCGGTTGAGCCTCCTGCCCCGCTGCTGGTTGAGGGAGAATTGGAATACGTGGTGGAGAAGATCTTGGATTCTCGTGTTTCTAGACGGAGGCTCCAGTATTTGGTCAAGTGGAAGGGCTATGGTCAGGAGGATAATTCTTGGGTTGTCGCCTCTGATGTTCATGCGGCCGATTTGGTTCGTGCCTTCCATGTGGCTCATCCTGATCGCCCTGGGGGTTTTCATGAGGGTTCGGTGACCCCTCCTTAAGGGGGGGGGGTACTGTTGTGAACTTTGTTTTCAGGCTCCCTCTTGTGGTCACTGGTGGTATGGTGTGACTTTTGCTTTGGGCTCCCCCTGGTGGCTTTGTTTGTTATCCTGCTGGTCTCTGGCTATCAGCTGGTTCGTTATCCTCTGGGAGGTTCCTATATAGCTCTGTTTTACTTCCACTTGTTGCCGGCTGTCGATGTAATCAGTGCTACTCAGATTCCTTCTGACTACCTTGCTCCCAGTCCATCCAGGACAAGCTAAGTTTTGTTTGCTCTTTTTTTGATCAGCAGTGTTTATCATGTTTTCTTGTCCAGCTTGCTAAAATGTGATTCCCTCGCTTGCTGGATGCTCTAGTGGACTGAGTTTCTCCCCACACACCATTAGTTGGTGCGTGGGTTCTTGAAATCTCAGGATGGATATTTTGTAAGGGTTTTTTATTGATCGCATAGACCCCTGCTCTATTTTCTGCTTTCTAGTACTAGTGGGCCTCTTTTGCTGAATCTTATTTCATCCCTACGTATGTGCCTTCTTCTTACTTCACTGTTAATATTTGTTGGGGGCTTCTATATCTTTGGGGATTATTTCTCTGGAGGCAAGCGAGGTCTTTCTTTCTCTTTAGGGGTAGCTAGTTCCTCAGGCTGGCTCCAGACGTCTAGGAATTTTTTAGGCACGTTCACTGGCTACCTCTAGTTGTGTTGGATAGGTTCAGATTTGCGATCAGTCCAGTTACCATCTCCCTAGAGCTTGTCCTTAGTTTATTCACTTGCTGGTCTATTCGTGATCCTCAGCCACTAAGGATCATAACAGGCACCCACGAGAGGCCGGGGCATGATAAAGTCCCTGTAAAAAGCCTCAAGCCACCGGTCATATGGGTTGTCCTATCCAACCTGGGGACAGAGAGAGAGATATAACACCAACAACATCTACAACATCTGTGAGGACCTTATGAGATGCTTAGCAGTAAGGTACTACAACACCAAGGCGCTAGGGGAAGGCTACTGATTTCCACCTGGATAAGGGGACTCTGGATTTGCCTCCAGACTGGCCGGACTCTGCCTGCCCTGTGATCTGGTGCTCTGGACTGCGGATGCTGAAGCCTTCAGTAAAAAGGTAAAGAGTCTGCAACCTTGTGTCCTCATTCTTCACTGCGCCTCTCACCATCCACCATCTACACACCGGGAAGCCCTGGGGATACATTTCACCTGTGGGAAGGTATACCATCCAGCTGCCATAACATCACCCCAGCGGACCCCTTAAAGCAGCATCGGTCACTCTGACCGAATACCACAGGTGGCGTCACGAACATTCCCCTTTAAAGACCTTTCCCTTTTACATGGACGTCCCTAGGGCCACGGACCGGGTCAGCCACCGGGACATCCCCCTTGAGAACCGAAGGACCCGGTACCGAGTACCCCTAGCCCTAGACGGGGCTATCCATAAAAATTGTGTATTGCTGTTTTATTAATGTGTCTGTATGTCTGAGATTGTACTATTGTTTACTAATGTGAGTGTACTGTATTATACAATATGTAGTTAGTTCAGGGTTAGAAAAGGTTAACAAAAGGGGGCTGGGTTAGCAGTCTCAAAGAAGCCGGAAGTGTCGGCTTCTGGAGCACTGCAGAGCCCGGCCAGGCTTGCCCGTGGCAAGATGTGCTCCACTGACTGGAGGACGATATACCCCTGGAGGGGGTAAGTCACTGCCGAGGACTGCCGGCCAGTGAAAACGAGCACCAGGACTGTGGACGTGCCCACCGAAGGACTGTCAGTTCCCAGGAACCGGATGGGAGCTGATGCTCTGATAGAGATTGATAGGGAAAGAACAGGAAGTTTTACCTCATTTACCTCATCTACCCCATCCCTATTAAAAAGTTTGTTAACGTTGGAATTGAAACGTGCCGTATGGTGTATCTGAAGGACGTCGTTCCAGTGTTGGGAGCAACTGTGTGCTAGAGATAACTGACTGTGCTGCAGGACGGGGATTTTATCTGCCTTTTCATGCGCAAGGAGTTGCGGTGCTGACTGACTGTGACCTAGTGGACTCGCCCATGACTACCACCCCATGCCACCTTGTTACATGTGTAAAGTTTTAGCGAATGTGCAATTTAAAAAAAAGAAAACTCACCGTCAATGTATTTTTCTGCCGAACATTATGAACAGCAGA
Source organism: Ranitomeya variabilis (assembly GCF_051348905.1). Taxonomy (NCBI): domain Eukaryota; kingdom Metazoa; phylum Chordata; class Amphibia; order Anura; family Dendrobatidae; genus Ranitomeya; species Ranitomeya variabilis. Next base: position 468,335,024 of record NC_135233.1, read on the forward strand.
AAAACAACACCAATATTTTGGGGGAATGTCTATGAATTTACATTTGGCAACCCAGCTTTAGGGCTTGCTTTATTCATTATTGTATTTGTGTATTTTTTTGGGTAGTTTTTTGATGTTTTTCACATATTTTTTCATTTTTGACCTTCTAGTTTGAGCCTTTTTTTTTTTTACAGTTTATTTTATATGTGATCGCCTGTTTTTTATGTTCATCATTGTGAGAACCTTTTTGTGTTTCGATATCTTTTTGGCCGATTCATGAATTGTGGCTTTTCTAACCCCTTTCTGACCTCGGACGGGATAGTAGGTCCGAGGTCAGAACCCCCGCTTTGATGCAGGCTCCAGCGGTGAGCCCGTGTCAAAGCCGGGACATGTCAACTGTTTTGTATAGCTGACATGTGCCCGCAATAGCGGCAGGTGGAATCGCTAACTATTTAAATGCCACTGTCAAACGCTGACAGCGGCATTTAACTAGCGCTTCCGGCCATCGGGCCGGAAATGCGCGCATCACTGACCCCCGTCACATGATCGGGGGTCAGCGATGCGTCGGCATGACAACTAGAGGTCTATTGAATACCTCTATGGTTGTTGATGCCGGGTTGCTGTGAGCACCACCCTGTGGTCGGCGCTCATAGCAATGCTGTAATTCCACTACATAGGAGCGATCTAAGCATCGCTCCTATGTAGCAGAGCCGATCGAGTTGTGCCAGCTTCTAGCCTCCCATGGAGGCTCATGAAGCATGGCAAAAGTTAAAAAAAATGTTTTAAAATATATGAAAAAATAAACACAATATAAAAGTTTAACCCCTTAATCCCATATGACATACTATCCCATCAAGGTGACCTGGGACTTATTTCCCAGTGATGGGATAGTATGTCATGTGCGATCGGCCGCGCTCATGGGGGGAGCGCAGCCGATCGCGGCTGGGTGTCAGCTGACTATCGCAGCTGACATCCGGCACTATGTGCCAGGAGCGGTCACGGACTGCTCCCGGCACATTAACCCCCGGCACACTGCGATCAAACATGATCACATTGTTCCGGCGGTACAGTGAAGCATCGCGCAGGGAGGGGGCTCCCTGTGTGCTTCCCTGAGACCCTCAGTACAAGGCGATGTGCTCACCTTGTACCAAGCGTCTACTCCCTGCAAGCCCCGGATCCAAAATGGCCTCGGGGCTACTTCCAGTTCCTGCAGGGAGGTGGCTTACCAAGTGCCTGCTCAGAGCAGGCGCTGGCAAGCCAGGAGCAGGGCAAGCCAGATCGCTGATCTGACACAGTGCTCTGCAAAGTGTCAGGTCAGTGATCTGTCACTACACAGTGATGTCTTCCCTGGGACAAAGTAAAAAAAAAAAAATGTAAATGTGTAAAAAAAAAATTAAAAAAAATGTCCTGAATAAAGAAAAAATATATATATATTGTTCCCATAAATACATTTCTTTATCTAAATAATAATAAAGTAAAAGTACACATTTAGTATCGACACGTCCGTAACGACCAGACCTATAAAACTGTCCCAATAGTTAACCCCTTCAGTGAACACCATAAAAAAATAACCATGGTATAGCTGAAAACGTCATTTTGTCCCGCAAAAAACGAGCCACCATACAGCATCAGCAAAAAAATAAAAAAGTTATAGTCCTCAGAATAAAGCGATGCAAAAATAATTATTTTTTCTATAAAATAGTTTTTATCGTATAAAAGCGCCAAAACATAAAAAAATTATGTAAATGAGGTATCGCTGTAATCGTACTGACCCAAAGAGTAAAACTGCTTTATCCAGTTTACCAAACGTGGAACGGTATAAACGCCCCCCCCCCCAAAAAAAAAAAAATTAATTAATTAATAGCTGGATTTTGGTCATTCTGCCTCACAGAAATCGGAATAAAAAGCGATCAAAAATGTCACGTGCCCAAAAATGGAACCAATAAAAACATCAACTCGTCCCGCAAAAAACAAGACCTCACATGACTCTGTGGACCAAAATATGGAAAAATTATAGCTCTCAAAATGTGGTAACGCAAAAAATATTTTAGTTAGGGTTAGGGCTAGGGCTAGGGTTAGGGGCTAGGGTTAGGGGCTAGTGGTGAGGCTAGTGGTGGGGCTAGGGTTAGGGCTAGGGGTGGGGCTAGGGTTAGGGCTACAGTTAGCGTTAGGGCTACAGTTAGGGCTGGGGCTAAAGTTAGGGTTAGGGCTAAAGTTAGGGTTGGGGCTAAAGTTTGAGTTAGGGTTGGGGCTAAAGTTAGGGTTAGGGTTGGGCTAAAGTTAGGGTTAGGGTTGGGGCTAAAGTTAGGGTTAGGGTATGTGCACATGCTGCAGATTTTGCTGCGGATCCGCAGTGTTTCCACAGCTGCGGATCCGCAGCGGTTTCCCATGTATTTACAGTACCATGTTAAGCTATGGGAAATGAAATCCGCAGTGCACATGCTGCAGAAAAAAACGTGCGGAAACGCAGCGGTTTATTTTCCGCAGCATGTCAATTCTTTGTGCGGATTCCGCTGCGGGTTTACACCTGCTCCAATAGAAATCTGCAGGTGAAAACCGCAATAGAAACCGCGATAAATCCACAGTAAAAACCGCAGCGGTTTTGCACTGCGGATTTGTCAAATCCGCTGTGGAAAATTCCGCAATGGAATCCGCAGCGTGTGCACATGGCCTTAGGGTGGGGCTAAAGTTAGGGTTGGGGCTAAAGCTAGGGTTAGGGTTTGGATTACATTTATGGTTGGTATTAGGGTTAGGGGTGTGTCAGGGTTAGGGGTGTGGTTAGGGTTATGGTTGGGATTAGGGTTAGGGGTGTGTTTAGGATAGGGTTTCAGTTAGAATTGGGGGTTTCCACTGTTTAGGCACATCAGGGCTCTCCAAACACGACATGGCGTCCGATGTCAATTCCAGCCAATTCTGCATTGAAAAAGTAAAACAGTGCTCCTTCCCTTCCGAGCTCTCCCGTGCGCCGAAACAGGGGTTTACCCCAAAATATGGGGTAAACTATTGGGGTCCAATTTCTCTTGTTACCCTTGGGAAAATAAAAATTTCAGGGGCTAAAAAACATTTTTGTGGGAAAATGTTTTTTTTTTTTATTTTCACGACTCTGCGTTATAAACTGTAGTGAAACACTTGGGGGTTCAAAGTTCTCACAACACATCTAGATAAGTTCCTTGGGATGTCTAGTTTCCAATATGGGGTCACTTGTGGGGGATTTCTACTGTTTAGGTGCATCAGGGGCTCTACAAATGCAACGTGATGCCTGCAGACCAATCCATCTAAGCCTGCATTCCAAATGGCGCTCTTTCCCTTCACCCTCACATATGGGGTATCAGCGTACTCAGGACAAAATGAATAACAACTTTTGTGGTCGAATTTCTCCTGTTACCCTTGGGAAAATACAAAACTGGGGGCTAAAAAATAATTTTTGTGAAAAATTTTTTTTTTTTATTTTCACAGCTCTGCGTTATAAACTGTAGTGAAACACTTGTGGGTTCAAAGCTATCAAAACACATCTAGATAAGTTCCTTAGGGCAGTGATTTTCAACCTTTTTTGAGCCGCGGCACACTTTGTATACTTAAAAAATCCCGGGGCACACCATAAACCAAAATGGCACAAAATGACACTAAAACAGTTCATATTCTACATATAGTTAATAATATAGATTCTAAATGTATTTATACTCACTCAGTGTGAAACCTGGGCCTGTTTCGATAAACACAAAAGGGATATCCTGGCAGGAATGGTGGAAAGACACACACGAAGCTCTTCCTCAACAGTTCTCAGTCTCTCCCTGTTTTTAGTTTTTATCGCAGTCAAGCTTGAGAAGCCCAGCTCACATAGATATGTGGTCGAAAATGGGAGCAATGTCAAAATAGCTTTGTTGGCCAGAATGGGGAACTCTGTTATGACCTGGTGGTTAAGGAGCAACATGGGACGAGCTCTGGAGGAGATGGTATCTGTACTGACCACAGTTCCTGAACCTAACACAACACTAGAAGTAGCCGTGGAATGTTCCTGTCACTCCCTAGACATCTCGTCACAGCCGCAGAACTAACTACCCCTAAAGATGGAAACAGGAAAGCTATCTTGCCCCAGAGAAAATTCCCAAAGGATAGGCAGCCCCCCACCAATATTGACTGTGAGTGGAGAGGGAAATGACATACACAGAATGAAACCAGGATTTAGCAAAGGAGGCCACTTCTAACTAGATAGACAGAACAGAAAAGAATACTGTGCGGTCAGTATTAAAGGCTAGAAAAATCCATCACAGAGTTTACAAAAAATCTCCACACCTGACTAACGGTGTGGAGGGCAAATCTGCTTCCCCAGAGCTTCCAGCTTAACTGAATATATAATACTGACAAGCTGGACTAGAGAAAACATAAAATGAGCTGAAAGATTAAGTCCACAACAAGTGGACAACAAATGAACAAGCAAGGACTTATATTTGCTGAACTGGACAGACTATCAGGGAAATCCAAGGAGAGATATGAATCCAACCTAGAAACATTGACAGCTGGCACTGGCTGAAGATTAGACCCAGGCTAAATAGCAGAGCCAGGAGAGACGATCAGTGGAAGCAGCTGCTACAGCTAAATCCAAGGAGCAGCAGTTCCACTTAAAACCACCGGAGGGAGCCCAAGTGCAGAATTCACAAAAGTGCCATTTACAACCACCGGAGGGAGCCCAAGAACGGAATTCACAACAGAACTCCTTGGCAACAGATAACCAAAAAGTGTCCAAAGGAAGATCAGCAAACTTTAGCTTTAAACCGCGATCTTGCTTCAGTTCAATGAGTTCCTCTTGTTCCTTTAAAGTCATGTCCTTTCCAGCAACGGCTAATGAGCTGTATGGGTCCCTAACCCAGTCAAGGCATTCTGTGAAGGTTGAAGAGAAATAAAACGATAACATCTCCTCAAGAGTTTTCAAATGTCTGCCAATCACCTCGCACATTGCAGCAGTGTTGTCATCATGCAGTTTCTCGGTGAGCAGGAACATCTGAAGGTTGCCACCCTGCACATGTTGCTGCCAGAGCTGCAACTTTAAACGGAATCCGTTCATTTTATCAGTGCTTGTAAGCAGGTTTTCATTTCGGCCTTGCATCCGTGTGTTTAGTTAATTCAGATATTGAAATATATCAGCCAGGTATGCCAGCTTTGCACACCACTCATCACTTGCAAGCAGCTTTGAATAATCGGACCTCTCGTTTGTCAGAAATATTTTAAGTTCCTCTCGCAACTCATACACACGGGCCAGCACTTTGCCGCATGACAGCCACCTGACCTCCGTGTGGAGCAATAAGATTTTATGTTCCGCTCCCATTTCTGTACACAAAGACGCAAATAAGCGACATCTCAAAGGTCGCGTCTTCACAAAGTTCACTATGCGCACAACATCATCCAACACGGGAGCTAGATCTGCTGGTAAGGTCTTTGCAACGAGGGCCTCACGGTGCAAGAAACAGTGGGTAACAAGAACATCTGGGTTTCTTTCTTTAACCCTACTTACAAAGCCTTTGATGCGCCCGACGATGGCTGCGGCTCTATCAGTGCAGACACCTGTGCAGTTTTCCCATGTAAGCCCACTTTTATCAAGATATTCCGATGTGACCTGGAATATTACCTCTCCTGTTGATTTTTCTGGCAGTGCCTTGTAAAATAGGAAGTTTTCTCTAATGGCGTCTCCATCCACAAAACGCACATTGGCCAACAGCTGACAATGTCCACTGATATCCGTCGACTCATCAAGTTGCAAGGCAAATTTCTTACTGATGCGCACCTTTTCCAAAACAACTGTTTCAATGTCCGCAGACATGTCATCAATCCGTCTGGCAATTGTGTTATCAGAGAGAGGCACTTTAGCTATCTCTTTGGCTGCATCAGGGCCAAGCATCTAATTTACAATAGCTTTACAAGCTGGCAGTATTAATGTTTCTGCCACAGTGTGTGACTTTTTTGATTTAGCTATGAGTTCAGCAACAATGTAGCTAGATTTGAGGGCTCTCTCATTTACCTTTGTGCTTTTTCTCAAAAAAGTTGCCCCTTTCTCATTGTTTGTACGTAAGCGTACAAAATACTCCATCGGCTTGTTTTGAACGGAAGGGTATTTCGTTTGGAGATGGCGTTTAAGCTTGCTTGGCACCATGGCGCTATTGGATAGATTCTCACCACACACCAAGCACAGTGGTGTTCGTGCTGTCGCATCCCCAGTGAAAGTAAATCCAAATGAAAGATAGCTTTCACTGTATTGCCTTGAGCTCACCGTCTTGTCTTTTTTCTTTTGTCGACCTCTCATACTAGGGCCTTCATCTGGGTTAGAATTGTGTCCAGGGTCCTGTTCGGCATTTGCCTTTTCCATTCTCAAATACTTCTCCATCACTGCTGAGATAGTGTGCACAGCCACACACTAAAATAGAAGAGTATTACATGATCTGCCACACTTAAAGGACCTCTGCCAGGTACTAAAAGTACCAGCTCATATGCTGAGTATTCTGCCAACAGTTCATATACTCAGGCAAAAGCTCATATAGTCAGCAACAGCTGATTAACTGTTAATGAGCTGTTGCTGACTTAATGATTATACACAGCATTATTGGCGGGCATTACCTTGGCGGCGGGCAAATGCGAGAGTCTCTCCGCTCTCAGGATGACGCGCCGGCCTCGGTGATGTCATTAAGTCGCGCGAGCGTTCAAAGCTCGCGCATGTGTTATTCCGTGACTGCGCATCGCTGCGCATTGCCGGGGAACAAAACAAAGGGGGCACCATAGTTTGGGGAACTTTCCCCGCGGCACACCCGACCATGTGTCGCGGCACACTAGTGTGCCGCGGAACACTGGTTGAAAATCACTGCCTTAGGGGGTCTACTTTCCAAAATGGTGTCACTTGTGGGGGGTTTCAATGTTTAGGCACATCAGGGGCTCTCCAAATGTGACACGGTGTCCCATCTCAATTCCAGTCAATTTTGCATTGAAAAGTCAAATAGCGCTCCTTCCCTTCCGAGCTCTGCCATGCGTCCAAACAGTGGTTTACCCCCACATATGGGGAATCGGCGTACTCAGGTCAAATGGCACAACAACTTTTTGTGTCCAATTTCTTCTCTTACCCTTGGGAAAATAAAAAATTGGGGGTGAAAAGATCATATTTGTGAAAAAATATGATTTTTTATTTTGATGGCTCTGCATTATAAACTTTTGTGAAGCACTTGGTGGGTCAAAGTGCTCACCGCACATCTAGATAAGTTCCTTAGGGGGTCTACTTTCAAAAATGGTGTCACTTGTGGGGGGTTTCAATGTTTAGGCACATCAGGGGCTCTCCAAACGCAACATGGCATCCCATCTCAATTCCAGTCAATTTTGCATTGAAAAGTCAAACGGCGCTCCTTCCCTTCCGAGCTCTGCCATGCACCCAAACAGTGGTTTACCCCCACATATGGGGTATCAGCGTACTCAGGACAAATTGTACAACAACTTTTGGGGTCCATTTTCTCCTGTTACCCTTGGTAAAATAAAACAAATTGGAGCTGAAAGAAATTTTTGTGAAAAAAAGTTAAATGTTCATTTTTTTTAAACATTCCAAAAATTCCTGTAAAACACCTGAAGAGTTAATAAACTTCTTGAATGTGGTTTTGAGCACCTTGAAGGGTGCAGTTTTTAGAATGGTGTCACACTTGGTTATTTTCTATCATATAGACCTCTCAAAATGACTTCAAATGTGATGTGGTCCCTAACAAATATTGGTGTTGTAAAAATGAGAAATTGCTGGTCAACTTTTAAGCCTTATAACTCCCTAACAAAAAAAATGTTGGTCCCAAAATTGTGCTGATGTAAAGTAGACATGTGGGAAATGTTACTTATTAATTATTTTGTGTGAAATATCTTTGTGATTTAAGGGCATAAAAATTAAAAGTTGGAAAATTGCAAAATTTTCAAAATTTTCGCCAAATTTCTGGGTTTTTTTTCACAAATAAACGCAAGTTATATCGAAGAAATTTTACTACTGTCATGAAGTACAATATGTCACAAGAAAAAAAATGTCAGAATCGCCAAGATCCTTAGAAGCGTTCCAGAGTTATAACCTCATAAAGGGACAGTGGTCAGAATTGTAAAAATTGGCTCGGTCATCAACGTGCAAACCACCCTTGGGGCTTAAGGGGTTAAATCACCCCCCTTTCGCCCCATTCAAAATAGAACAATAAAACAAAATTAAACATACACATATTTGTTATCGCCGCATTCAGTATTGCCTGATCTATCAAAAAAAAAAAAGAAGGATTAACCTAATCGCTAAACGGCGTAGCGAGAAAAAATTTAAAAATGCCAGAATTACTTTTTTTGGTCACCGCGACACTGCATTAAAATGCAATAACAGGCGATCAAAAGGATGTATCTGCACCAAAATGGTATGATTAAAAACGTCTGCTCGGCACGCAAAAAAATAATCCATCATCCAATCCCTGATCACGAAAAATGGAGATGCTACAGGTATCGGAAAATTGCGCAATTTATTTTTTTTTAGCAAAGTTTGGAATTCTTTTTACCACTTAGATAAAAAATAACCTAGACATGTTTGGTGTCTATGAACTCGTAATGACCTGGAGAATCATTATGTCAGTTTTGACATTTAGTGAACCTATCAAAAAATCCAAACAAAAAACAAGTGTGGGATTGCAATTTTTGCAATTTCACTGCACTTGGAATTTTTTTCCCGTTTTTCTAGTACACAGCATGCTAAAAGCAATGATTTTGTTCAAAAGTACAACTTGTCCCGCAAAAATAAAAAAATAAGCCCTCACATGGCCATATTGGCGGAAAAATAAAAAGTTATGGCTCTGGGAAGGAGGGGAGCGAAAAACGCAGAACCGGAAAAAGCTGGGGTCATGAAGGGGTTAATGCAGTGCCCCAGAGTCCTGGTCGTTGCAGTAATGTCGCTCTCCCACCAGGGGGAGTGATGTTACGTCTGATGGTACTAAAGGAGTTCACCTTGCCAGTTATCACAGTCACACACTACACTTCACACTCCAGGCCACCAGGGGGAGCTTTGCTTCTATCTATTAGGGCACTCCTCACACACGGGTAAAACTGATGGGTCGGATAGGAAGTTAGTCAGAAGCAGACAGGGCTCTGCCCAGGTAACATCAAGTCAGAAGCTGCCTGGGTTTGACCCAGAGAGGATCTGTCAGGGGTGGGATCTTGGCAGATACCTAGCAAGAGATAGAACGTTACGGAGCTGCGCCTGCACCCCATGCGGCAGCATCCTAAGAAAGGACACAAAGCAAAGTGTATTGTGGAGAGTGAGAAACGAAGTCACAGCACAAGGAGATAGTACCGGGAGGAGTTCTGCCCCGAGATCGGCAGCCTCTTTCCGAGGCGCGTAGCCGGTGGTCGGAACACCGAGGGAGTACTGACTCTACGCATTACTTCAGAGACCGGCAGGACAGTTAATTCCAAGTTGGCTGCCCAACCTAAATACCTAAGAAGACACGGAGGCAAACTGTGGGAGAGCCCCGTCTCTAGGGTCCCTATAAATTAACTCCAGGCCTACCCCGTCATACGGGTTGTCCTATCCATACCATCTAGGGGATAGAGAGAGAGAGAACATCAGAAACATCTACAAAGGTTGTGAGGACTTTCCCGTGGTGCTCAGCAGGGAGGTACTACAACACACAGGCGCTAGTAGGAAGGCTACTGATTTCCACCTGGTTAAGGGAATTGTTATGATCTGATGGCTTAGGAGCAGCATGAAACGTGCTCTGGAGGAGGTGGTACCTGTACTGACCGCAGACCCTGAACTTAACACAACAACAACTAGAAGTAGCCGTGGGATGTACCTAACACGGCCTAGACACCTCGACACAGCCGGAGGACTAGATACCCCTAAAGATAGAAACAGGAAAACTATCTTGCCTCAGAGAAAATCCCCAAAGGATAGACAGCCCCCCACAAATATTGACTGTGAGAGGAGAGGGAAAAACATACACAGACTGAAACCAGGATTTAGAAAAGGAGGCCACTCTAGCTAAATAGAAAGGACAGGACAGAGTACTGTGCGGTCAGTATTAAAACACTAGAAAATATCCACCACAGAGAATACAAAATCTCCACACCTAACTAAAGGTATGGAGGGTAAATCTGCTTCTCCAGAGCTTCCAGCTTGGCTGAATAAATCCTTAGACAGACAAAGCTGGACAAGAAAAAACATAGAAATGCACTGAACTATAAAGTCCACAGCATGTGGACTGCAAAAACAAAGCCAGGACTTATCTTTGATGATTTGGACAGAATAGCAGGAGAATCCATGCAGAGATGTGAATCCACCAAGAAACAATGGACAACTGGCACTAAAGGATCTAGCCAGACTAAATAGCCCAGTCAGAATTGGTAATAAGTGGAAGCACCTGATGACTACTGAAATACAAAGGAGCAGCAGTACCACTTATAACCACCGGAGAGAGCCCAAGAGCAGAATTCACAACAGTACCCCCCCCTTGAGGAGGGGTCACCGAACCCTCATCAGAGCCCCCAGGCCGATCAGGACGTGCCAAATGAAAAGCACGAACCAAATCGGCAGCATGAACATCGGAGGCAACAACCCAAGAATTATCCTCCTGGCCATAACCCTTCCATTTGACAAGATACTGAAGCCTCCGTCTCGAAAAACAAGAATCCAAAATCTTCTCAACCACATACTCCAGCTCCCCATCAACCAACACCGGGGCAGGAGGATCAACAGAGGGAATAACGGGCACCACATATCTCCGCAGTAAAGATCTATGGAAAACATTATGGATGGCAAAAGAGGCTGGAAGGGCCAAACGAAAAGACACAGGATTGATAATCTCAGAAATCTTATAAGGACCAATAAACCAAGGCTTGAACTTAGGGGAAGAAACCTTCATAGGAACATGACGGGAAGACAACCAGACTAAATCCCCAACCCGAAGCCGGGGACCAACACACCGACGACGGTTAGCAAAACGTTGAGCCTTCTCCTGAGACAACGTCAAATTGTCTACCACATGAGTCCAAATCTGCTGTAACCTGTCCACCACAGAATCCACATCAGGACAATCAGAAAGTTCAACCTGCCCCGAAGAAAAACGAGGATGAAAACCAAAATTACAAAAGAAGGGCGAAACCAAAGTAGCCGAACTAGCCCAATTATTAAGGGCAAACTCGGCCAATGGCAAGAAAGCTACCCAATCATCCTGATCAGCAGACACAAAGCATCTCAAATAAGTTTCCAAAGTTTGATTAGTTCGCTCGGTTTGGCCATTTGTCTGAGGATGAAATGCTGAAGAAAAAGACAAATCAATGCCCATCCTAGCACAAAAGGCCCGCCAAAACCTAGAAACAAACTGGGAACCTCTGTCAGACACAATATTCTCAGGAATGCTATGTAAACGAACCACATGCTGAAAAAACAACTGAACCAAATCAGAAGAGGAAGGCAACTTAGACAAGGGTACCAAATGAACCATCTTAGAAAACCGATCACAAACCACCCAGATGACAGACATCTTCTGGAAAACAGGAAGATCTGAAATAAAATCCATAGAAATATGCGTCCAAGGCCTCTCAGGGACCGGCAAAGGCAAAAGCAACCCACTAGCGCGGGAACAGCAAGGCTTGGCCCGTGCACAAGTCCCACAGGACTGCACAAAAGAACGCACATCCCGTGACAAAGAAGGCCACCAAAAGGACCTACCAACCAAATCTCTGGTACCAAAAATCCCAGGATGGCCAGCCAACACAGAACAATGAACCTCAGAAATCATTCTACTAGTCCATCTCTCAGGAACAAACAGTTTCCCCACTGGACAGTGATCAGGTTTATCAGCCTGAAATTCCTGAAGCACCCGTCATAAATCAGGGGAGATAGCAGAAAGAATCACCCCTTCCTTGAGAATGCCAACCGGCTCAAGGACTACAGGAGAATCAGGCAAAAAGCTCCTAGAGAGGGCACCAACCTTAACATTCTTAGAACCCAGAAGATACGAGACCACAAAATCAAAACGGGAGAAAAACAGGGACCATCGAGCCTGTCTAGGATTCAGCTGCTTGGCAGACTCGAGGTAAATCAGATTCTTATGATCGGTCAAGACCACAACACGGTGCTTGGCCCCCTCAAGCCAATGTCGCCACTCCTCAAATGCCCACTTCATAGCCAACAACTCCCGATTGCCAACATCATAATTGCGTTCCGCAGGCGAAAACTTTCGGGAAAAGAAGGCACACGGTTTCATCAAGGAACCATCAGAATTCCTCTGAGAGAAAACGGCCCCTGCCCCAATCTCAGAAGCGTCACCCTCAACCTGAAAAGGAAGAGAAACATCCGGCTGACGCAACACAGGGGCAGAAGTAAATCGGTGTTTAAGCTCCTGAAAGGCAGCAACAGCCGCAGAGGACCAATTCGTCACATCAGCGCCTTTCTTCGTCAAATCGATCAGGGGTTCAACCACACTGGAGAAGTTGGCAATGAAACGGCGATAAAAATTAGCAAAGCCCAAAAATTTCTGAAGGCTCTTCACAGATGTGGCTGGAATCCAATCATGAATGGCCTGAACCTTAACAGGATCCATTTCTATAGACGAGGGAGAAAAAATTAAACCCAAAAAAGAAACCTTCTGAACTCCAAAGAGGCACTTAGACCCCTTCACAAATAAAGCATTATCACGAAGGATCTGAAATACCATCCTGAGTCTGACCTATTTCACATGAGACTCCCAATCATCGGAAAAAATCAAAATATCATCCAAATATACAATCATGAATTTATCAAGATAATTGAGGAAAATATCATGCATGAAGGACTGAAACACAGATGGAGCATTAGAAAGCCCGAAAGGCATCACAAGGTATTCAAAATGGCCTTCGGGCGTATTAAACGCAGTTTTCCATTCGTCACCCTGTTTAATACGAACAAGATTATATGCCCCTCGAAGGTCAATCTTAGTAAACAAACTAGCCCCCTTAATCCTAGCAAACAAATCAGAAAGCAAAGGCAAAGGGTATTGAAATTTGACCGTGATCTTATTCAAGAGGCGATAATCAATACAGGGTCTCAAGGAGCCATCCTTCTTGGCAACAAAAAAAAACCCGCTCCCAATGGTGACGAAGATGGCCGAATATGCCCTTTCTCCAAGGACTCCTTAACATAACTCCGCATGGCGGTATGTTCTGGCACCGACAGGTTGAAGAGTCGGCTTTTAGGAAACTTACAGCCTGGAATCAAGTCAATAGCACAATCACAGTCCCTATGCGGAGGAAGGGAACTGGACTTGGGCTCATCAAATACATCCTGGAAATCTGACAAAAACTCAGGAATTTCAGAAGAGGGGGAAGAGGAAATTGACATCAAAGGAACGTCATTATGAACTCCTTGACAACCCTAACTAGTCACAGACATAGATTTCCAATCCAGCACCGGATTATGTACCTGTAAACATGGAAAACCCAGTACAATAACATCATGCAAATTATGCAACACCAGAAAACGACAATCTTCCTGATGTGCTGGCGCCATGCACATGGTCAGCTGTGTCCAAAACTGAGGTTTATTTTTAGCCAAAGGTGTAGCATCAATGCCCCTTAAAGGAATAGGGTTCTGCAAAGGCTGCAAGGGGAAACCACAACGCTTGGCAAATTCTAAGTCCATCAGGTTCAAAGCGGCGCCTGAATCCACAAACGCCATGACAGAAAATGACGACAATGAGCAGATCAAGGTCACAGATAAGAGAAATTTAGGCTGTAAAGTACCGATGGTCAAAGAAGAAAAAACAGTATTTCAGCTCACCCTTAATTCAAACGAGATGGTAGAAGTCAGTTTGAGCACGGAGACAAAGTGTTGCTGCCACAACACTGATTAGCATGTAGAAGAAAACGGTGTGAATCCAGCTCCAGGATAAAATGCAAAAAAATTTTTATTTCAACATTTAAAAACGCTGCTAGAACATGACCAGCATAGAAATTAGCGGAGAGCTACCAGCACCTGACTGGACGCGTTTCGGGCAGCAAATGTGCCCTTAGTCCTCAGTATGAGGTGTCTACATTAAGCAAGGCCGGATTCCCCGATTCCAGGGAGAATGCCCAATCCTGAGGATCACCACGCAGCAGAGAGATGACAATTTTAACTTGCTGAATGGGATCACCAGAGGAACGGGGTTTCAGAGCAAAAAACAGTTTGCAGTTATTTTTAAAGCTCAAAAACTTGGACCTGTCCCCAAAAAACAAATCAGGAGTTGGAATTCTAGGCTCTAAAACCGGAGTCTGGACAACATAATCAAAAATACCCTGTACTCTTGCAGCAAGTTGGTCCACACGAGAAGCCAAACTCTGAACATCCATGCCAACGCCAAACTCCTGAACCACCCAGAGATTAAGAGGGAAGAGAAGACAAAGTAGACCACAGAAAAAAAAATGGCTCAGCACTTTTCTTCCCTTCTTTTGAGATGCATTTAACTCATTGTTGGCCAGTTGTACTGTTATGATCTGATGGCTTAGGAGCAGCATGAAACGTGCTCTGGAGGAGGTGGTACCTGTACTGACCGCAGACCCTGAACTTAACACAACAACTAGAAGTAGCCGTGGGATGTACCTAACACGGCCTAGACACCTCGACACAGCCGGAGGACTGGATACCCCTAAAGATAGAAACAGGAAAACTATCTTGCCTCAGAGAAAATGCCCAAATGATAGACAGCCCCCCACAAATATTGACTGTGAGAGGAGAGGGAAAAAACATACACAGACTGAAACCAGGATTTAGCAAAGGAGGCCACTCTAGCTAAATAGAAAGGACAGGACAGAGTACTGTGCGGTCAGTATTAAAACACTAGAAAATATCCACCACAGAGAATACAAAATCTCCACACCTAACTAAAGGTATGGAGGGTAAATCTGCTTCTCCAGAGCTTCCAGCTTGGCTGAATAAATCCTTACACAGACAAAGCTGGACAAGAAAAAACATAGAAATGCACTGAACTATAAAGTCCACAGCATCTGGACTGCAAAAACAAAGCCAGGAATTATCTTTGATGATTTGGACAGAATAGCAGGAGAATCCATGCAGAGATGTGAATCCACCAAGAAACAATGGACAACTGGCACTGATCTAGCCAGACTAAATAGCCCAGTCAGAATTGGTAATAAGTGGAAGCATCTGATGACTACTGAAATCCAAAGGAGCAGCAGTACCACTTATAACCACCGGAGGGAGCCCAAGAGCAGAACTCACAACAGTACCACTTATAACCACTGGAGAGAGCCCAAGAGCAGAATTCACAACAGGGAACTCTGCATGTGCCTTCGGACCGGCCGGACTCAGCCTGCCCTGTGAACGGTACTCTGGACTGTGGATGCTGAAGTCTTCAGTAAAAGGTAAAGAGACTGCAACCTTTGTGTCCTCGTTATTCACCGCGCCTTACATCGTCCACCATTACTACCTACACATCTTGGGAAGCCCTGGGGACATACTTCACCTGTGGGAAGGTATACCATCTAGCTGCCATTCCATCACCCCAGCGGACCCCTAGCAGCGTCGGTCATCCTGACCGAGTACCACAGGACGCCCCTAAGAAGGGCCCTGGACCGGGTCGGGCCACTGTGACAGTCCCAGAACCGAGACAGAGGGACCCGGTACCGAGTACCCCATTGCCCTGCACGTGGGGGCGATCCAGTTAAAAGTTGCAAAACTTTTGCACAAATGTAATCCAATCTCCCCCTGGAATAATGTCCGTTTTAATTTTGCTCACAAATTTTGCATCATTTTAGAAGAACTTGCGACTTTTAAACTAAAATTTAGCATAAAAGGTGAAAGACAAAAGTGACAAGCATTTTGGATTTTGAAGAAAATTAATGAACCATATGTATCTATTTGAAAAAATTTTGATACAAAAAAAATGTCAACAAGTACAAGGGAACAAAAAGGAAAAGTGGTTTTAAAAAAAAAAACAGCTCACTGGTGAAATGGGCCTTATGTCTTTATACTGAAGTAAATTGCTAATAAATTACCTGCTCACAGAAGGGGGTACCATATCGTAGTGCAGTGACAAAATGTTCACAGTTGGCTTTGAGAAGATCGAAGTTCCTTGTCTTCCCCACTTCCATTTTTGCTGCTTTTACAATTTTTCCTGGTGGATAAGGTTTTGTTTTCTTGTCATATTTGTTATTCACTTTATAGTCATAGGGAGAAAACTTTAAAGGCTCTTCTTTCACAACAGCTTCGGCTCCCAATGATATGGAAAAACTGCCCAAACCTTTTGGTTCTGAGTACAAAACACAAACATTGACGTATTATAATGCATTTAGCAAAACAATTTAATCCTAAATCTAACATATAATGCTAAATCCATTACACATGACAAAGAAATAAATAAATAAATAAATACAGTGCCTTACAAGTGTATTCCCACTAAGCAGCCCCTGTTCATCAAGACCAGCGTGAACAATCTTCATTGGGGAGCATTCAATAAGAAGCACACTTTCAGTTATCAGTATTCTTTCTGTGTTTTAGTTTTGCTTTTTTCCTTTAACCCCTTAGTGACCACGCCAATTTTGACCTTCATGACCGGGCCAATTTTTACAATTCTGACCAGTGTCACTTTATGAGGTAATAACTCTGGAACGCTTCAACGGATCCCACTGATTCTGAGACTGTTTTTTCCTGACATATTGTACTTCATGATAGTGGTGCAATTTCTTCAATATGACTTGCGTTTATTTATGAAAAAAACAAACAAACTAAATTTGGCAAAAGTTTAGAAAATGTTTCAGTTTTCAAACTTTTAATTTTTGTGTCCTTAACTCAGAGAATTATGTCTCAAAAATAGTTCATAAATAACATTTCCCACTGTCTAATCAGGTTCTGACCAGGAGTTTGCATATCGCATACTTGCGGACACGTGACCGCTGTTCCAGGCGCTGCGATTTATGCAGTTCATCTTATGAATATTATAATCATCACATACAACCAGCATTTTATGGATAATTATCTGGGCCTTCTGACATTTATCTTATGGATGAAAATAAAAGAAAAAGATGGGAAGGAGAGAAGAGAGAAAACAGGGGGAAAAAAAAGAGGGGGTTATTGTATTTTTTTAGCATTTGCACTTTTTATGTTGTATATATTCTTGCTAATACTCTCATGTATTTTTCTTTTCTGTTGGTTTATAGTAGTACTACATTGGTCTCTGTGTCTACTTTATTATATGTAATACTGTCTCATGAATCATGCTTTTTGTGTTTACTAGTGATGAGCGAATATATTCGTTACTCGAGATTTCTCGAGCATGCTCGGGGGTCCTCCGAGTATTTTTTAGTGCTCAGAGTTTTAGTTTTTCTTGCAGCAGCTGAATGATTTACATCTGTTAGCCAGCATAAGTACATGTGTGGATTCCCTAGCAACCAGGCAACCCTCACATGTACTTATGCTGGCTAACAGATGTAAATCATTCAGCTACAGCAAGAAAAACTAAAACTCCGAGCACTAAAAAATACTCGGAGGACCCCCGAGCATGCTCGAGAAATCTCGAGTAATGAGTATATTCACTCATCACTAGTGTTTAATTCTCTTTTTCCCACTTAATCATGTATATTTTTACAACTATCACTCCCGCATTCATAATCTTTTTCTGTTTCTTTCATATATCCTGATATACTGTTAGGGCATTTGCACAGGAGTATAATTTTGGTCTGAGTGTGACATAACAAGACATCAGAACGCACTTGGACCAATGTTAATGGGACCGTGCACATGTCTGATTTTCTTCCTCAGACAGACACTATCTGAGGAAAAATATCACTACATGCCTGAGTTTGATTGTATATTAAGATTGCATTCAGCCATGCAAGTCAAGGACTGCATGGAAAAAATAAGACTGCACTCTAATGACATCTGAGTGCAGTCCAATTTCTACAGTTTCACAGAATGAAGAAAAAATTGACCATATCCAACAGGAAATTATCTCCCAATCCCCTCATACCATGCACTGTCCTCCCTCCCCCACTGCATCTAGCTCACTCTCTAACTTTGAACCAGCCACAGAAGAAGAAGTAATCAGGCTCCTTGCATCTTCTCGCCCGACCACTTGCACCAGTGACCCCATTCAGTCACATCTCCTCCAGTCCCTTTCTCCTGCTGTCACCTCTCACCTAACAAAAATATTCAACCTCTCTCTCTCTTCTGGTATCTTTCCCTCCTCATTTAAGCATGCCATCATACATCCATTACTTTAAAAAAAATCCCTCGACCAAAACTGTGCCACTAACTATAGACCTGTCTCTAATCTTCCCTTCATTACTAAACTCCTGGAACGCGTGGACCACTCCCATCTTATCCGCTATCTCTCAGACAACTCTCTTCTCGACCCTCTTCAATCTGGTTTCCGCTCTTTACACTCTACTGAAACTGCCCTCACAAAAGTCTCTAATGACCTACTAACAGCTAAATCTAATGGTCACTACTCCATGTTAATTCTCTTGGATCTCTCCGCAGCATTCAACACTGTGGATCACCAGCTCCTTCTCACTATGCTCCGCTCTATCGGCCTCAAGGACACCGTTCTCTCCTGATTCTCCTCCTATCTCTCTGACCGATCCTATACTGTATCTTTTGTTGGTTCCTCCTCCTCTCATCTTCCCCTTACTGTTGGGGTTCCTCAAGGATCGGTTCTAGGCCCCCTTCTCTTCTCTTTGTATACCGACCCTATTGGACAAACAATCAGTAGATTTGGTTTCCAGTACCATCTCTATGCTGATGACACTCAATTATACACTTCTTCTCCTGATATCTCGCCTGCCTTTTTAGAAAACACCAGTGATTGTCTTACCGCTGTCTGTAACATCATGTCATCCTTCTATCTGAAACTGGACCTGTCAAAAACTGAACTTCTCGTGTTTACTCCCTCTACTAACCTACCTTTGCCTGACATTGCCATCTCCGTGTGTGTTTCCACCATTACTCCAAAGCAACATGCCCGCTGCCTTGGGGTCATCCTTGATTCCGAGCTTTCATTCATCCCCCACATCCGCTCACTGGCTCGCTCTTGTTATCTGCACCTCTAAAACATTTCTAGAACTCGACCCTTTCTTGCTTTTGACTCTGCAAAAACTCAGTTTCTCTTATTCATTCTTGTCTGGACTATTGTAACTCTATACTATTCGGTCTCCCTCTTACTAAACTCTCCCCTCTCCAATCTGTCTTGAATGCTGCAGCCAGGATCATATTCCTCACCAATCGTTACACCAATGCCTCTACCTTGTGCCAGTCATTACACTGGTTACCCATCCACTCCAGAATCCAGTACAAACTTTTTACCCTCATCCACAAAGCACTCCATGGCTCAGCACCACCCTACATCTCCTCCCTCACCTCAGTCTACCGCCCTACCTGTGCTCTCCGTTCTGCTAATGACCTGAGGTTAACATCCTCAATGATCAGAACCTACCACTCCTGTCTCCAAGTCTTTTCATGTGCTGCACCAATTCTTTGAAATGCACTACCCAGGTTAATACAATTAATCCCCAATCCCCACAGTTTTAAGCGTGCCCTAAAAACGCATTTGTTCAGACTGGCCTACCATCTCAAACGCATTAACCTAACTATCCCTGTGTTCCCCATTCAATTTTTTTTTTTACCATAACCGGGTTCCTCACATCATGTTCTCACATGCTTCATGCATTTAATAGCTGTCTGTGTCTGTATTGTTACATACTTAGGCTGATAACTGGTTCATGCAGCTTTACATGAACACCTGATTCTTACACTATGGCTGGTCCGAACAATGAAAGCAATTGTTACCATCCACCTCTCGTGTCTCCCCTTTTCCTCATAGATTGCATGCTTGTGAGCAGGGCTCTCATTCCTCTTGGTACCTGTTTTGATCTATGTGTTTATTGTTATGCTGTAATGTCTATTGTATGTACAAGTCCCCTCTAAAATGTAAAGTGCTGTGGAGTATGTCAGCGCTATAGAAATAAAATTATTATTATTATTATTATTATTATTAAGATGGATAAATACAATTTTCTCCATCTTTTCCTCATCCAAGAGAATCAGATCGCACTATGATAATACTCTGATCAAACGATGATCAGAGTTTGATCAGAGTGTAATTTATGGAATCGGCCCAATTCTCCCAGATGAGAGAATATACAGTCTTTTCACCTGCCCTAATAATGTTCACTTTAGAGTATCCTAGCAGCTGGTGTGTTTGTTGTTTTGCTCTCCCCTGCCCTGCTGTTTTCATGATGCCGGACTTGCATACCTGATATTTGCTATTTCATGTCCTTGTCCTGGACATGTTCAGTCCAGCTTGACTAACGGGAACATTGATCTGGTTGAAGAGGCCAAGCATTCACATGATACTATCAGCACTATAGTTCTCTAGGTTTTAGGAAGTTTTGCCCCCAGCAGTTCGCCCCCTGCAGTACGCCCCCAGGTACACTTCGCCCCCAAACATTTCGCCCCCAGCATTTCGCCCCCAGGTTGTTTCGCCCCCGCACATTTCGCCCCCAGCAGTTCGCCCCTGGATGTTTTGCCCCCAGCAGTTCGCCCCCGGATGTTTCACCCCCAGCAGTTCGCCCCCGGATGTTTCGCCCCCAGCAGTTTGCCCCCGGATGTTTCGCCCCCAGCAGTTCGCCCCCGGATGTTTCGCCCCCAGCAGTTCGCCCCCGGATGTTTCGCACCCAGCAGTTTGCCCCCGGATGTTTCGCCCCCAGCAGTTCACCCCCGGATGTTTCGCCCCTGGATGTTTCACCCCCAGCAGTTCGCCCCCGGATGTTTCGCACCCAGCAGTTCGCCCCCGGATGTTTCGCCCCCAGCAGTTCATCCCTGGATGTTTTGCCTCCAGCAATTTGCTCCTGGATCTTTTGCATCTGGGAACGACCTGCCTGAACGGAACATTGGCAGGTTCGCTTATCACTAATAATACACCATATGAGTCTAAGATATAGAATTCTGATCAAATTATTTTTTTTATTCTAAAACTTTGTTTTCTAGATGAGTAATTTTACAAACAGACAGGAAAATGGTAGGATTTCATTGGTTACTAAGGAGGTCGTGCCCCCTTGGTAGCAGAACGGATCCTGGCTCCCTATGATACATTCAGGACTGCTTGTTCACAGCCCCCTGCAAAGCTCCCTTTCACCCTCCGCTCATGTGCTCTGTCCTGGACAAGAGGAGGGCTCCCCCCCTGCCTGTGTAAAGCTGTTACAAGACGGAACACATGGGGGGGCTTTGCAGAGGGCTGTAAACCAGCAGCCCTTTATACATCATAGGGAATATATTGTTAGTTGCATGCTCCTGTGCAGCCATGCCCTCTAGAATCCATCCACAAGTACTGCTACTAAGGAGAAACAACCTCCTTAGCAACCACTGAAATCCTGCAGCACATGGAGCTTTAACTTGGATGAGACTTTTTACACAGACGTGAAGCTGCTGGAAGGTCTCCTTTGGAAATGAATATCATGGGCACAGGTACTATAACATAACATGTTTTTTGTAGAGTTATGCTTTAACTGTATATATCAAAACTGTTTTAACAAGAAACATAAAAAGGTATAGAGGGGAAGGATTAGAGAAAAAGAGAAAATACAAATTACAGGTTATAATGCTTGAATTATTTTACAGCTAAAAACACTGCTCTCAAAACATACAATATGTGACCATGAACTAAAATTCAAAGCTGTAGGCAATGCCTCTCAGATAATCCATCAAGCTTCTATTATTGAAATCTTGTATGATACGTTTAACCCTTGCTGAAACTGCAGCATACTTTTTGTTTCTTGCAGCGATGGGATTTCCTGCTATTACCTGAATAATTTCAAAACTATGGAGCTCTTGCTGATGTTTCAGACAGTTAATAAACCGGTATATATTTTGGAAAAGAGTACCACATGTTTCTTGAAAGCTACGGTGCCATCCTTCGACATCATTATTTGTTCGCTGTTGATCATTCAATGTTCGTTCATACACATTCCAGAATTGACCTGGAAACAAAGGTGCTTGACGTCCTCTGCGATTCATTTGACCAATATAGCTGTCTTCAAAATAGTTGGTAATAGGTATTGCTTCTTGTGGAAAGTCAGGATCTTCCACCAATTCTTCAAATGATTGCACAACATTCTGTGGTGGTAGAAAGGCCAGGGCAGGTATCATGCGTATCCAACGGTCAAATTCATGGTCACCTTGGTATTGCATCTTGAGTCCTTCATTTTGAACTTTACGCCAAACCGACTGTGATAGGTGGAAAAAGCAACCAGTCTTCACAAGGTTGGGGAATTCACTTTCAAATGCCTGTATTGCAGCTAGTTCAAAATCCAACATCAGGTTGTCTGGCTGCAATCCAGGCTGCAAGTTCTTCAGCTCTTGCAGCAACCTCTGGTATGTAGAACGGCTTTTGTCTGTCAGCAAGGTGTACACTAGCGGAACATCAAGGCCGCTGTGGACTACATGGATTGTGTAAAGTTGCTTAAACAAGGCTGGTGTAGTGAAAAACATGCCATCAGCAAACCACTCTTTACTTTGTGCCAGTAGATGGAGATTGTCTCTTGTTCCAAATATCAACATACGGCTGTGTCCATTTTCTAATTTAAAATGAAAGTATTAGTAGAGGAAATAACAGGAAAAGTGTAACAAGCAGCAGACAGAGAATTTTGGGATAAATTCACCAAAAAAAAATATCCTAATCAGAAGCCTCTGTTCATATCTCACATTAAAAACTCACATTTTGCTCCAGATTTTCTGATTTCATAATAAAAAAACTGAAGCAAAATCTAGTGTGTAGGGGCCAAGCAATAGTTTTTACAACATATATTGTCCCAGTGGAAAATGATATATTTTTGTTTAAAATTAAAATTACTTCCAAACTTGAAATAGGTCACATTTTTAGGGTACCTTTAGACCCTTGAACTAGATGGCCGTTCAGCACGGCCGATCGCCGCCATGCTGAACGGCAGTCTAGTTGACAGCCGCATCCAGGCGCGGCGTGCGGCTGGACGTCTGAATGAACGACTGGGCGGGCCGCCCGCCTGAATGGAACGCCCCATGGGCTGCCTATGCTGTCTCATTGAGAGGATTGTGCAGGACGCAAAAAACACCAGTAAAATCACCAGTGTGCTTTTGGCCTAAGGCATAACTGAATGTTCCATTAGGCTGGGGTCATATGCAGCATTAATGTGTAAATCCCATCCACATGCTGATGAAAAAATTTTTTTTACAAAAAAAAAACATGCAGTGCAGCATGTCAATGTATGCTGCCATTATACAAAGAAAATTCCAGCCATTCAGACAAGGGGCTGAAATCCTGCACTAAAACCTGTACCTAAATCCATAGATTTAAGTGAAGAGTTTGATACAGAATTAGGGTACCACAATAGTGGCCACAATTGCAGGCACAAATAGATTCCTGTGGGATCTGCAATTGCTACCGCAATTACAGCCGCTGCGGAGATGCCGCTCCGCAATCCCCTTCCGTCAGTGGGCACGAGGCCTCAGGCTTTATCCAGACAAGCTGGATTTACAGGCGTATTCCGTGCTGTGTTTCCTGCCTGAAACACGCCCTTTCATGTCTATGGTGCGGGTTACAGGTGGATTCCGGCTGGGGCCGGAAAATGCCCCACCGGAAAATAGCTTCAAAGCTATTTTCCGGCGGATCCCGTGCTTAACTCGCCCATTCAAGGGAATGGGCAAGAGAGAAACATCCCGAAAAATGCCTGCAGACCACAGGAAATTCGCTTGGTTTAGGCCATAGCAGGGCATGGCCAAGCCCATAGCAGAGCTTGGCCACGTCCCCTATTTGCAGAAGCGTTTTGCCAAAGCGCTTGCAAAGTGCTTAAAAAGTGCTTGCAAGCAGCAGGCAAAACGCCTCTGCAAATCCTGGCGTATCTCACCTGAGCTCCGGAGTCCAGCCCGACCTGTCCACGGATCTGCAGGACTGAACTACGAGAGCCGAGGAATCAGCCGGCGATGGCAGTTCAGCCGCATGCCGCAGACAGGTGAGGCTGAACTCCGGGGCAGCATCCAGGACAGGTATGGCCAGTACAATGCTGCATATTTGGAATTAGGGTTGGCCGATCCGATCACTGAAGATCGTAATTTATTATGATTTTCAGGCTGATCGTTATTTAAAATTTCGATCCGATTTGTAGCCAGATCATGATGATGATCTGAATTAGAAATCGGAATCCTCCGTAATCTGAAAACACTGTCCGGGCATACACGTCCGAACAGTGTGCGTATATATACACACACACACACACACACACACACACACTGTACGGGTGTACAGCTGTGTGCATATTTAGCTTTAGTAAATGGCTCCAGGCTGCGCTGTTAAAAAATAAACAAACCCAGTTACTCACCTCTTTCTCCAGTGTCCAGTACTGGCTCCGGCTCCTAGCCCAGCAGTGCAGGGAATCCCGAAATCCGGGCGGCGCATCGCCACCTCTGTGCCTGCCGTACTATAACTACAATGGAGAGTGATCCCAGGATCGCTTACTAGACGGTCCTGGGAAAGCACCACATCACGTCACAGAACAGCCTGGCACATATGCAGAAGTGGTGATGCACAACCCAGAATGCATAGCGTTGGGATTTCGGAATTCCATGCACCGCCGGAGACAGCGCTGGACATCGGAGAGAGAGTTGAATAACTGGGTTTGTTTATTTTTTAACAGCGCAGCTTGGGGCCATTATATATATGCAAGAAAGCTGGAAGAAGAGTGGCTCAACTGAGATTGTTGCTGAGGACTCAGTGTGCTGCTAGAGCAGGGGTTGGCTTCCGCCCGTACTTAACATGCATCCATTAAGAAAGACCTCCGCGCTGCTGAAGTCCTATACAAATCCTTTATTGCATTACAAAGTTCCAAAAGTGCCAGACCACCATCACCCACCCACATACAGTTATATGAAAAAGTTTGGGCACCCCTATTAATCTTAAGCTTAATGCTTTATAAAAATTGTTTTTTTTTTGCAACAGCTATTTCAGTTTCATATATCTAATAACTGTTGGACACAGTAATGTTTCTGCCTTGAAATGAGGTTTATTGTAATAACAGAAAATGTGCAATCTGCATTCAAACAAAATTTGACAGGTGCATAAGTATGGGCACATCACCAGAAAAGTGACATTAATATTTAGTAGATCCTCCTTTTGCAAAAATAACAGCCTCTAGTCGCTTCCTGTAGCTTTTAATGAGTTCCTGGATCCTGGTTGAAGGTATTTTTGACCATTCCTCTTTACAAAACAATTCCAGTTCAGTTAAGTTTGATGGTCGACGAGCATGGACAGCCCTCTTCAAATGATTCCACAGATGTTCAAATGTTCAATGATATTCAGGTCTGGGGACTGGGATGGCCGCCATTCCAGAACAGTGTAATTGTTCCTCTGCATGAATGCCTGAGTAGATTTGGAGCCGTGTTTTGGATCATTGTCTTGCTGAAAGATCCATCCCCTGCGTAACTTCAACTTTGTCACTGATTCATGAACATTATTGTGAAGAATCTGCTGATACTGAGAGCAATCCATGAGTCCCTCAACTTTAACAAGATTCCCGGTGCCGGCATTGGCCACACAGCCCCAAAGCATGATGGAACCTCCACCAAA
This sequence comes from Ranitomeya variabilis, assembly GCF_051348905.1. Taxonomy (NCBI): domain Eukaryota; kingdom Metazoa; phylum Chordata; class Amphibia; order Anura; family Dendrobatidae; genus Ranitomeya; species Ranitomeya variabilis. The sequence continues at coordinate 468,360,604 of NC_135233.1, forward strand.
TTTTACTGTGGGTAGCAAGTGTTTTTCTTGGAATGCTGTGTTTTTTTGCCGCCATGCATAACACCTTTTTGTATGACAAAACAACTCAATCTTGGTTTCATCAGTCCACAAGACCTTCTTCCAAAAAGAAATTGGCTTCTCCAAATGTGCTTTGCATACCTCAGCCGACTCTGCATGTAGCATGCTTGCAGAAATGGCTTCTTTCGCATCACTCTCCCATACAGCTTCTCCTTGTGCAAAGTGCGTGGCATAGTTGACCGATGCACAATGACACCATCTGCAGCAAGTTGATGCTGCAGCTCTCTGGAGGTGGTCTGAGGATTGTCCTTGACTGATCACACCATTCTTCTTCTCTGCCTTTCTGATGTTTCTCTTGGCCTGCCACTTCTGGCCTTAACAAGAACTGTACCTGTTTTCTTCCATTTCCTTACTATGTTCCTCACAGTGGAAATTGACAGGTTAAATCTCTTAGACAGCTTTTTGTATCCTTCCCCTGAACAACTATGTTGAATAATCTTTGTTTTCAGATCATTTGACAGTTGTTTTGAGGAGCCCATGATGCCACTCTTCAGAGGAGATTCAAACAGGAGAACAACTTGCAAGTGGCCACTTTAAGTAGCTTTTCTCATGATTGCATACACCTGGCTATGAAGTTCAATGCTCAATGAGGTTACAAAACCAAAAAACGTGCTTTAGAAAGTCAGTAAAAAGTAGGTAGGAGTATTTAAAACAAGAAAATGACAAGGGTGCCCATACTTATACACCTGTCAAAAATTGATTGAATGCAGATTGCACATTTTCTGTTGGTACAATAAACCTCATTTCAAGGCAGAAACATTACTGTGTCCAACAGTTATTAGATATATGAAACTGAAATAGCTGTTGCAAAAAAAACCATTTTTATAAAACATTAAGCTTAAGATTAATAGGGGTGCCAAAACAGGGTACCCTCTTGATAAAGCGATGCCGCGAAACGCGCGTCCGGGGCCGCCGGGTGAAGTGCAGGCTACTCCCCTGTATACTAAATATGGGTAAGTGCGCAATTATATTGATCTAATGGTGGGATTAGGATCTGTTGCTCTATATAGGGACGGCATATAATTTGCCTTGATTTACTATACAACCCTAGATACCGCCATTTTCTTACCCTTGCACATAATATGTTATGACCCCAATGGCGAGGGTCTCAGAGGAACGTGGAAGTCTGCAGAATACAAAAATCCAGCTCATAGGGCAGTGGTAACTGGGTTGACCATATATCTACTCCTAACGCCAACACTAGAAGTAGCCGGGGATCATTCCTACGTTGATTCTAGATGACACGCGCCAGCCGGAGAATCTAGCTACCCCTAGTAGAGGAAAACAAAGACCTTTCTTGCCTCCAGAGAAGGGGACCCCAAAGCTGGATAGAAGCCCCCCTGTTATGACCCCAATGGCGAGGGTCTCAGAGGAACATGGAAGTCTGCAGAATACAAAAATCCAGCTCATAGGGCAGTGGTAACTGGGTTGACCATATATCTACTCCTAACGCCAACACTAGAAGTAGCCGGGGATCATTCCTACGTTGATTCTAGATGACACGCGCCAGCCGGAGAATCTAGCTACCCCTAGTAGAGGAAAACAAAGACCTTTCTTGCCTCCAGAGAAGGGGACCCCAAAGCTGGATAGAAGCCCCCCACAAATAATGACGGTGAGGTAAGAGGAAATGACAAACACAGAAATGAATCAGGTTTAGCACAGAGAGGCCCGCTTACTGATAGCAGAATAAAGAAAGGTAACTTATATGGTCAACAAAAACCCTATCAAAATCCACACTGGAAATTCAAGAACCCCCGAACCGTCTAACGGTCCGGGGGGAGAACACCAGCCCCCCTAGAGCTTCCAGCAAAGGTCAGGATATAGATTTGGAACAAGCTGGACAAAAATACAAAACCAAAACAAATAGCAAAAAGCAAAAGGCAGACTTAGCTGATATAACTGGAAACAGGATCAGTAGACAAGAGCACAGCAGACTAGCTCTGATAACTACGTTGCCAGGCATTGAACTGAAGGTCCAGGGAGCTTATATAGCAACACCCCTAACTAACGACCCAGGTGCGGATAAAAGGAATGACAGAAAAACCAGAGTCAAAAAACTAGTAACCACTAGAGGGAGCAAAAAGCAAATTCACAACACCCCCCACAAATAATGACGGTGAGGTAAGAGGAAATGACAAACACAGAAATGAACCAGGTTTAGCACAGAGAGGCCCGCTTACTGATAGCAGAATAAAGAAAGGTAACTTATATGGTCAACAAAAACCCTATCAAAATCCACACTGGAAATTCAAGAACCCCCGAACCGTCTAACGGTCCGGGGGGAGAACACCAGCCCCCTAGAGCTTCCAGCAAAGGTCAGGATATAGATTAGGAACAAGCTGGACAAAAATACAAAACCAAAACAAATAGCAAAAAGCAAAAGGCAGACTTAGCTGATATAACTGGAACCAGGATCAGTAGACAAGAGCACAGCAGACTAGCTCTGATAACTACGTTGCCAGGCATAGAACTGAAGGTCCAGGGAGCTTATATAGCAACACCCCTAACTAACGACCCAGGTGCGGATAAAAGGAATGACAGAAAAACCAGAGTCAAAAAACTAGTAACCACTAGAGGGAGCAAAAAGCAAATTCACAACAGTACCCCCCCCTTAGTGAGGGGTCACCGAACCCTCACCACGACCACCAGGGCGATCAGGATGAGCGGCATGAAAGGCACGAACTAAATCGGCCGCATGAACATCAGAGGCGACCACCCAGGAATTATCCTCCTGACCATAGCCCTTCCACTTGACCAGGTACTGAAGCCTCCGCCTGGAGAGGCGAGAATCCAAGATCTTCTCCACCACGTACTCCAACTCGCCCTCAACCAACACCGGAGCAGGAGGCTCAGCAGAAGGAACTACAGGCACAATGTACCGCCGCAACAAGGACCTATGAAATACATTGTGAATAGCAAACGACACAGGAAAATCCAGACGAAAAGATACAGGATTAAGGATTTCCAATATCTTGTAAGGCCCAATAAAACGAGGTTTAAATTTGGGAGAGGAGACCTTCATAGGAACAAAGCGGGAAGAAAGCCACACCAAATCCCCAACGCGTAGTCGGGGACCCACACCGCGGCGGCGGTTGGCAAAGCGCTGAGCCTTCTCCTGTGACAACTTCAAGTTGTCCACCACATGATTCCAGATCTGCTGCAACCTATCCACCACAGAATCCACCCCAGGACAGTCAGAAGGCTCCACATGACCCGAAGAAAAGCGAGGATGGAAACCAGAGTTGCAGAAAAAAGGCGAAACCAAGGTGGCGGAACTAGCCCGATTATTAAGGGCAAACTCAGCCAACGGCAAGAATGTCACCCAATCGTCCTGATCAGCAGAGACAAAACACCTCAAATAAGCCTCCAAAGTCTGATTGGTTCGCTCCGTCTGTCCATTAGTCTGAGGATGGAAAGCAGACGAAAACGACAAATCAATGCCCATCCTACTACAAAAGGATCGCCAGAACCTGGAAACGAACCGGGATCCTCTGTCTGACACAATATTCTCAGGGATGCCGTGCAAACGAACCACGTTCTGGAAAAACACAGGAACCAGATCGGAAGAGGAAGGCAGCTTAGGCAAAGGAACCAAATGGACCATCTTGGAGAAGCGATCACATATCACCCAGATAACGGACATGCCCTGAGATAGCGGAAGATCAGAAATGAAATCCATGGAGATATGTGTCCAAGGTCTCTTCGGGACAGGCAAGGGCAAGAGCAAACCGCTGGCACGAGAACAGCAAGGCTTAGCTCGAGCACAAGTCCCACAGGACTGCACAAATGACCGCACATCCCTTGACAAGGAAGGCCACCAAAAGGACCTGGCCACCAGATCTCTGGTGCCAAAAATTCCCGGGTGACCTGCCAACACCGAGGAATGAACCTCGGAAATGACTCTGCTGGTCCACTTATCCGGGACAAACAGTCTGTCAGGTGGACAAGACTCAGGCCTATCAGCCTGAAATCTCTGCAACACACGTCGCAGATCCGGAGAAATAGCTGACAAGATAACTCCATCTTTAAGAATACCAACAGGATCAGCGACTCCAGGAGCATCAGGCACAAAGCTCCTAGAAAGAGCATCGGCCTTCACATTCTTTGAACCTGGTAAATACGAGACAACAAAATCAAAGCGGGAGAAAAACAATGACCAGCGGGCCTGTCTCGGATTAAGGCGTTTAGCAGACTCGAGATACATCAGATTTTTGTGATCAGTCAAGACCACCACACGATGCTTAGCACCCTCGAGCCAATGACGCCACTCCTCAAATGCCCATTTCATGGCCAACAACTCCCGATTGCCCACATCATAATTTCGCTCGGCAGGTGAAAACTTCCTAGAGAAAAAGGCACAAGGTTTCATAACAGAGCAACCAGAGCCTCTCTGCGACAAAACGGCCCCTGCCCCAATCTCCGAAGCATCCACCTCAACCTGAAAGGGAAGTGAGACGTCAGGCTGGCACAAAACAGGCGCCGAAGTAAACCGGCGTTTCAACTCCTGGAAAGCCTCCACGGCAGCAGGAGCCCAGTTAGCTACATCGGAGCCCTTCTTGGTCATATCCGTCAAAGGTTTCACAATGCTAGAAAAATTAGCGATAAAACGACGGTAGAAGTTAGCGAAGCCCAAGAACTTCTGAAGACTCTTAACTGACGAGGGCTGAGTCCAATCAAGAATAGCTCGGACCTTGACTGGGTCCATCTCCACAGCAGAAGGGGAAAAAATGAACCCCAAAAAGGGAACCTTCTGTACACCAAAGAGACACTTTGAGCCCTTGACAAACAAAGAATTTTCACGCAAAATTTTAAAGACCAACCTGACCTGCTCCACATGCGAATCCCAATTATCAGAAAAAACCAAAATATCATCCAGATAAACAATCAAAAATTTATCCAGATACTTCCGGAAAATGTCATGCATAAAGGACTGAAAAACTGAAGGCGCATTGGAGAGCCCAAAAGGCATCACCAAGTACTCAAAATGACCTTCGGGCGTATTGAATGCGGTTTTCCATTCATCACCTTGCTTAATGCGCACAAGGTTGTACGCACCACGAAGGTCTATCTTGGTGAACCACTTGGCACCCTTAATCCGGGCAAACAAGTCAGACAACAGCGGTAAAGGATACTGAAATTTGACAGTGATCTTATTTAAAAGCCGATAATCAATACAAGGTCTCAAAGATCCGTCCTTTTTTGCCACAAAAAAGAATCCCGCACCAAGAGGGGAAGAAGACGGACGAATATGTCCTTTTTCCAGAGACTCCTTGATATATGAACGCATAGCGGTATGTTCAGGTACCGACAGATTAAACAGTCTTCCCTTAGGAAATTTACTGCCTGGGATCAAATCTATAGCACAGTCACAGTCCCTATGAGGAGGCAGTGCACTGGACTCAGACTCACTGAAGACATCCTGATAATCAGACAAATACTCCGGAACTTCCGAAGGCGTAGAAGAAGCAATAGACACAGGCAGGGAATCCTCATGAATACCACGACAGCCCCAACTTGAGACTGACATAGCCTTCCAGTCCAGGACTGGATTATGGGTCTGTAACCATGGCAGCCCTAAAACAACCAAATCATGCATTTTATGTAAAACCAGGAAACGTATCACCTCGCGGTGTTCAGGAGTCATGCACATGGTAACCTGTGTCCAATACTGCGGTTTATTTGCTGCCAATGGTGTAGCATCAATACCCCTAAGAGGAATAGGATTTTCTAATGGTTCAAGAGTAAATCCACAGCGCTTAGCAAATGAGAGATCCATGAGACTCAGGGCAGCACCTGAATCTACAAACGCCATGACAGGATAAGATGACAGTGAGCAAATCAAAGTTACAGACAGAATAAATTTAGGTTGCAAATTACCAACGGTGACAGGACTAACAACCTTAGCTATACGTTTAGAGCATGCTGAGATAACATGTGTAGAATCACCACAGTAGTAGCACAAGCCATTCCGGCGTCTATGAATTTTCCGCTCATTTCTAGTCAGGATTCTATCACATTGCATTAAATTAGGTGTCTGTTCAGACAACACCATGAGGGAATTTGCGGTTTTGCGCTCCCGCAACCGCCGGTCAATTTGAATAGCCAGTGCCATAGTATCATTCAGACCTGTGGGAATGGGAAAACCCACCATAACATTCTTAATGGCTTCAGAAAGGCCATTTCTAAAATTAGCGGCCAGTGCACACTCGTTCCAATGTGTCAGCACGGACCATTTCCGAAATTTTTGGCAATACACTTCAGCCTCGTCCTGCCCCTGAGACATAGACAGCAAGGCCTTTTCTGCCTGAATCTCAAGATTGGGTTCCTCATAAAGTAAACCGAGCGCCAGAAAAAACGCATCAAGATCAGCCAATGCCGGATCTCCTGGCGCCAGCGAAAAAGCCCAATCCTGAGGGTCGCCCCGTAAGAACGAAATAACAATTTTTACTTGCTGAGCAGAATCTCCTGATGAACAGGGTCTCAGGGACAAAAACAATTTACAATTATTCACGAAATTCCTAAACTTAAACCTGTCTCCGGAAAACAGTTCAGGAATCGGTATTTTAGGTTCTGACCTAGGATTTCTGATAACATAGTCTTGTATGCCCTGCACACGAGTAGCCAGCTGGTCCACACTTGTAATCAAGGTCTGGACATTCATGTCTGCAGCAAGCATAGCCACTCTGAGGTAAAGGGGAAGGAGAAAAAAAAAAAAAAACTCAGAATCTTCTTTCTTATAATCCCTCTTCTGCAATGCATTAAACATTTAATACTGGCCTGGCAAACTGTTATGACCCCAATGGCGAGGGTCTCAGAGGAACGTGGAAGTCTGCAGAATACAAAAATCCAGCTCATAGGGCAGTGGTAACTGGGTTGACCATATATCTACTCCTAACGCCAACACTAGAAGTAGCCGGGGATCATTCCTACGTTGATTCTAGATGACACGCGCCAGCCGGAGAATCTAGCTACCCCTAGTAGAGGAAAACAAAGACCTTTCTTGCCTCCAGAGAAGGGGACCCCAAAGCTGGATAGAAGCCCCCCACAAATAATGACGGTGAGGTAAGAGGAAATGACAAACACAGAAATGAACCAGGTTTAGCACAGAGAGGCCCGCTTACTGATAGCAGAATAAAGAAAGGTAACTTATATGGTCAACAAAAACCCTATCAAAATCCACACTGGAAATTCAAGAACCCCCGAACCGTCTAACGGTCCGGGGGGAGAACACCAGCCCCCTAGAGCTTCCAGCAAAGGTCAGGATATAGATTAGGAACAAGCTGGACAAAAATACAAAACCAAAACAAATAGCAAAAAGCAAAAGGCAGACTTAGCTGATATAACTGGAACCAGGATCAGTAGACAAGAGCACAGCAGACTAGCTCTGATAACTACGTTGCCAGGCATAGAACTGAAGGTCCAGGGAGCTTATATAGCAACACCCCTAACTAACGACCCAGGTGCGGATAAAAGGAATGACAGAAAAACCAGAGTCAAAAAACTAGTAACCACTAGAGGGAGCAAAAAGCAAATTCACAACATAATACTCGTTTCAGGGATGTACTGTGTGGCTTACACTTGACCCGGATTACCGTTAGGTCTCCTCTTAGATACCTCTGTGTCGGTATATATTGTTTACCGTATGTATACATAACATTGCTTTGTACATATTGTTATTGTGCAGTTTACTTAATAAAAATTTGTGATTTGGTTTTTAAATATGGTATTTTGGATTTTTATACTCCTTTTTTCGTTGTTGTTCCTATACTATTGATGCTGCATATGCAGCAATATGCAGCATCAATAGTAATGTTAAAAATAATAAAAAATGGTTATACTCACCCTCTGACGTCCTGATCTCCTCGGCGCTGCCGGTCCGGTTCCAAAGATGCTTTGCGTGAAGGACCTTCGTGACGTCACGGTCATGTGACCGCGGCGTCATCATGGTCATGTGACCGCGACGTCATTGCAGGTCCTGCTCTCACAGCAACCCTGAGACCGGACAGCCGCGTGCGGCGCTGAGAGGTGAGTATATCATTATTTTTTATTTTAATTCTTTATTTTTTACACGAATATGGTTCCCAGGGCCTGGAGGAGAGTCTCCTCTCCTCCACCCCGGGTACCATCTGCACATTATCCGCTTACTTCCCGCATCGTGGGCACAGCCCAATGCGGGAAGTTAGCGGATCAATGCATTCCTATGGGTGCAGAATCGCAGCGATTCTGCACAAAGAAATGACATGCTGCGGGTTGTAAACCGCTGCGTTTCTGCGCGGTTTTTCCCGCAGCATGTGCACTGCGGATTGCGGTTTCCATAGGGTTTACATGTTAATGTAGACGCAATGGAAACTGCTGCGGACCCGCAGCTGCAGAAACGCTGCGGGTCCGCGGTAAAACCCGCAAAGTGTGAACATGGCCTAATGTAACTTGCAGGACATGTGACCTACTACTTGTTACATCTGCAACAAAACTTGCAACAAAGCAGGTCAGTGCTGGGTCAGGTAAAAGTTCAAAATTGTTTAGATTTTAGGCCTCTTGCACACTGTAATTTTAGAGTGGTTTCACACTTGTGTTTGTGGCCGCCAGAGGTCGATCCGCTCTGGATCTGACATCCAGCTGACCCCGGGGCAATGCTGGCGGAATGCTGGCATTCCGCTTGCATTGCCCATAGAAGTGAACGGCTGGGTTATGCGATCTGCAGCCGCCCGTTCGCTTTCGTAATGCCGCATTCCGCTATCAGTGTCAGAACAAAAAGAAGAGCATTTTCTTCTTTTCATTCTGCTGCAGGTTAGCGGAATGCGGCATTACAGAAGCGAAAGGGCGGCCTGTAGTGCATATGTAGCGGAAGTGTGAAAGCACCCTTATGCTGCCACTGTTTTAGAACTCCAAAGCACGTGCTTTACTGCCATTTTTCAGAGCGCTTTTGTGAGCACTCTCGGTAATGACCCATAAGATACAGGCTATTGATGAACGCTAAGTGCTCAAAAATAGCTCCTGTAATAAAATAAAAAGAGCTGGCCGAAACAACACCTCGCTTTTCCAGCCATTGACTTATCTACTATATAATTGTCTAAGGGTCACTTTCGTCTTTCTGTCTGTAACGTTTTATTCGTATATTCATTGGTCGCGGCGTCTGTCTGTCATGTAAATCCAAGTCGCTGATTGGTTGTGGCAAAACGCCCATGACTATTGCCATGACCAATCAGCGACGGTCACAGTCTGCCAGAAAAATGGCTGCTGCTTCAATGCCCTGCACTCACCGCTGACCGCTCACACAGGGTTAATGCCAGCGTTAACGGATCGCGGTGTACCGCACTCCGTTAATGCTGCTATTAACCCTGTGTGACCAACTTTTCACTATTGATGGTGAAAAGATGTGATGTTAAAAATAATAATAAAAAGAAAAAGTTATTCTCACCCCCTCCGACGTCGTGCTGTCCTCCGCCTCTCTCCGGTGCACGCCGATGCTATGCGTCCAGGACCTGCGATGACGTCATGGTCATGTGACCGCGATGTCATCGCAGGTCCTACGCTCAGACCGGAAGCCACCGCCAGCACTGCAGAGAGGCGCTAGTACTTCAGGGCCCGTGGCTAAGGTGAGTATAACTTTATTATTTTTTTTGACACGAATATAGTGCCCACATTCCTAGACTACGTGGGCAGTGCAGCATACTACGTGACCAGTGCAATATACTACGTCGGCTGGCCAATATACTATGTGCGCTGTGCAATTTACTACGTGGACTGTGCAATTTACTATGTGCGCTGTGCAATTTGCTACGTGGACTGTGCAATTTACTATGTGCGCTGTCCAAAATACTATGTCGGCTGTCCAATATACTACGTGGCCTGTGCAATGTACTACGTGGACTGTCCAATATACTACATAACCTGTGCAACATACCACGTGGCTGCGCCTTCTAGAATACCCGATAAGTTAGAATCGGACCACCATCTAGTATATTCAAAATTGGCAATCTTCTTAGCGATTTTCCAGTGCTTAGCACTTGGGAAAGTGGCTACTGTGAAAGAGGTCTTAGGGCTAAAACACAAGGCCGAAATTCCCTGCCTAATTTGGGGCAGAAACATGTGGGGAAAAAAGCTGGGGGCGAAACATCCGGAGGCGAACTGCTGGGGGCGAAACATCTGGGGGCGAACTGCTGGGAGCAAAACATCTGGGGGCAAACTGCTGGGTGCGAAACATCCGGGGGCAAACTGCTGGAAGCGAAACATCCGGGGGTGAACTGCTGGGGGCAAAACATCCGGGGGCGAAACATCCTGGAGTGAACTGCTGGGGCGAAACATCTGGGGGCGAAACATCCGGGGGCGAAACATCCGGGGGCGAACTGCTGGGGGCGAACTGCTGGGGGCGAAACATCCGGGGGCAAACTGCTGGGGGCGAAACATCCGGGGGCGAACTGCTGGGGGTGAAACATCCGGGGGCGAACTGCTGGGAGCAAAACATCTGGGGGCAAACTGCTGGGTGTGAAACATCCGGGGGCGAACTGCTGGGAGGGAAACATCTGGGGGTGAAACATCCGGGGGTGAACTGCTGTGGGCGAAACATCCGGGGACGAAACATCCGGGGGTGAACTGCTGGGGGCGAAACATCCGGGGGTAAAACACCTGGGGGCGAACTGCTGGGTGCGAAACATCCGGGGGCGAACTGCTGGGGGCGAAACATCCGGGGGTGAAACATCCAGGGGCGAACTGCTGGGTGCGAAACATCCGGGGGCGAACTGCTGGGCGCGAAACATCTGGGGGCAAACTGCTGGGCGCGAAACATCCGGGGGTGAAACATCCAGGGGCGAACTGCTGGGTGCGAAACATCCGGGGGCGAACTGCTGGGCGCGAAACATCTGGGGGCGAACTGCTGGGCGCGAAACATCCGGGGGCGAACTGCTGGGCGCGAAACATCCGGGGGCGAACTGCTGGGGGTGAAACATCCAGGGGCGAACTGCTGGGGGCGAAACATCCGGGGGCGAACTGCTGGGGGCGAAACATCTGGGGGCGAACTGCTGGGTGCAAAACATCTGGGGGCAAACTGCTGGGTGCAAAACATCCAGGGGCGAACTGCTGGGAGCGAAACATCCGGGGGTGAAACATCCGGGGGTGAACTGCTGTGGGCGAAACATCTGGGGGCGAAACATCCGGGGGTGAACTGCTGGGTGCGAAACATCCGGGGGCGAACTGCTGGGTGCAAAACATCCGGGGGCGAACTGCTGGGGGCAAAAAATCCAAGGGCGAACTTCTGGGGGCAAAACATCCGGGGGCAAAACATCTGGGGGCGAACTGCTGGGTGTGAAACATTCGGGGGCGAACTGCTGGGAGCGAAACATCTGGGGGTGAAACATCCGGGGGTGAACTGCTGGGGGCGAAACATCCGGGGGCGAAACATCCGGGGGTGAACTGCTGGGGGCGAAACATCCGGGGGTAAAACATCCGGGGGCAAACTGCTGGGGGCGAAACATCCGAGGCGAACTGCTGGGGGCGAAACATCTGGGGGTGAAACATCCAGGGGCGAACTGCTGGGCGCGAAACATCCGGGGGCGAACTGCTGGGCGCGAAACATCTGGGGGCGAACTGCTGGGCGCGAAACATCCGCGGGCAAACTGCTGGGGGCGAAACATCCGGGGGCGAACTGCTGGGGGCGAAACATCCAGGGGCGAAACATCCGGGGGCGAACTGCTGGGAGCAAAACATCTGGGGGCAAACTGCTGGGCGCGAAACATGCGCGGGCGAACTGCTGGGGCCGAAACATCCGGGGGCGAACTGCTGGGGGCGAAACATCCGGGGGCGAAACATCCGGGGGCGAACTGCTGGGAGCAAAACATCTGGGGGCAAACTGCTGGGTGCGAAACATCCAGGGGCGAACTGCTGGGAGCGAAACATCCGGGGGTGAAACATCCGGGGGCGAACTGCTGGGGGCGAAACATCCAGGGGCGAAACATCCGGGGGCGAACTGCTGGGAGCAAAACATCTGGGGGCAAACTGCTGGGCGCGAAACATGCGCGGGCGAACTGCTGGGGGCGAAACATCCGGGGGCGAACTGCTGGGGGCGAAACATCCGGGGGCGAAACATCCGGGGGCGAACTGCTGGGAGCAAAACATCTGGGGGCAAACTGCTGGGTGCGAAACATCCAGGGGCGAACTGCTGGGAGCGAAACATCCGGGGGTGAAACATCCGGGGGTGAACTGCTGTGGGCGAAACATCTGGGGGCGAAACATCCGGGGGTGAACTGCTGGGCGTAAAACATCCGGGGGCGAACTGCTGGGGGCGAAACATCCGGGGGCGAACTGCTGGGGGCGAAACATCCGGGGGCGAACTGCTGGGGGCGAAACATCCGGGGGCGAACTGCTGGGCGCAAAACATCCAGGGGCGAACTGCTGGGGGCGAAACATCCGGGGGCGAACTGCTGGGGGCGAAACATCCGGGGGCGAACTGCTGGGGGAGAAACATCCGGGGGCGAACTGCTGGGGGAGAAACATCCGGGGGCGAACTGCTGGGGGCGAAACATCCGGGGGCGAACTGCTGGGGTTGAAACATCCGGGGGCGAACTGCTGGGGGCGAAATGTGCAGGGGTGAAATGTGCGGGGGCAAAACAACCTGGGGGTGAAATGCTGGATGCGAAATGTTCGGGGGCGAACTGCTGGGGGCGAACTGCTGGGGGCGAACTGCTGGGGGCAAAACTTCCAACTCCCAGTTCTCTATAGGCTCCGTAACAATCATGTGATCGGACTGGTGCAATTTATTTATTTATTTTAAGATGCTTTAGGAAAAACTATAACTACGCACCCTGAGGAAGCAATATACGCAAAACAAAAGTTCTACTAACATTACGCCTATTCCATTGAAGCCCATGTCCCCTGTAAAAGACAGAAAATAATAAACAACCATAATACTCACCTTACACCTAATACATTGGAGCCCTTGTGCCCTGTAAAAAAAATAAATAAATAAACAACCATATCCCAAAGTGAAGATTAGCAATGCTTTCCCATGCCGTAATCCATCTCTGCAATATCTGGTTTACCACCTGAACGGTGGCATGATGTTGTGGTGACCTGAACTGTAGTGACCTCAAGGAGATCACTGCGAGCAGCATGAGAATTTTCTCATTGAGGTCACCACAGTTTATCAGGCCTCTCACAGTGAAGTGAGCCTAGGAATGCACCTTCAGGGGCCTGCAGTAACCTCTATGACGTTACCGCTCGTCACTGAAACTACGCTCACAGAGCATCATTCTCTCATGATTTTCAGCCTGGACAGTTGCATCATGCCACTGTTTATGTTGTAAACCAGATATCACAGAGATGGATTACGGCATGGGACAGTATTGATAATTTTCACTTCTTACAGGTGAGGGATATGGTTGGTTATTTTTGTTTTTTACAGGGTACAATGGCTTCAATGGATTAGACCTAAGGTGAGTATTAGGGTTATTATCTTATATATCTTTTACAGGGGACATGGGCTTCAATGGAATAGGCATGAGGTGAGTATAACTTACTTTTAAATAAATGTATAAAATAAGTTGTTGATTTTTATTTCGAATAAAGGATTTTAATCATGCTATGTGTTTATTTCCAAACTTATTTTGGGATTAGTAATAGTGGTCGTCTTATAGATTCCTCTCCATTACTAACCCCTGGGCTTGATGTCAGCTGACAATACAAGGCTGACATCAACCCCAACCCTATTACCCCACTTGCCCTTGTCACAGATCAAGTGGGAAGAACAAAGCTAAGTGCTCGATCTAGATTTGTCGCATTTTATTGGTGGGGCGGCTCAGGGTTTATATTGGGTATCAGTGCTAACAGGAGACAATGATGTGAGCTGCTTTCAGCACTGGCAATTGGAATCAGTGCAAACTGTACTGCTTTTCCCAGGAGTCAGTACGTGTCACACGGACACACTTATGGCACACTGATGTTCCACACAGACAGCAAACGGATACACGGATGTCACATGGATGTCACATGCATACATATGGATGGCATACAGACAACAGATCTCACCAATACTGTTTTTCCTGTACAGGAATCCCCAGGATGTATGAAGGAGGCCTTACCTGTTAAATGAACAACCTTACCGTCTCCAACACATACTCCCCAATGACGATAATAACAATGGTCAAATTCAATCAAATCGCCTGGTTGTGGTAAAGGTCCCTTTGAGAAAAACAATATAAGTTTAAAGCGTATCCATTACTAGATGTAATTTTGCTCTTCCTCCTTAGGTAGTTGAAGTTGTACTTTATATTAAAGAATTTTTGAGCCCGGCACATCATTTGCATCTATTTTAACTTGCTTTTCTTAAAATGTATTATGGCATTTTCTTGGATTTTTTTTTAGGGGGTGGAGCTGTATTTATTAAACTGATGCACATAGTCAAGAATTTTGTACAGAGTCAAAAATGCTGTTTTTTATTTCTCTAACTAAATTTACGACTTTTTTCAGTGCAAAAAGTCATACGTTTTGCAGATTAAAATTCTGAAAAAATTCCTGGTGAAAATACAATCACTTCAGGATAGGACTGTAGTACATTTGCAACAAACTGCGAGTTTTTGAAAAGTGGAAAGGGAAATTTGGTGCAAATTAAAAAAAATGGACCAAAACACCAATAACTTGTTAAAAGCAGGTGCAGATGTGATAATAAATTTGGCTCTCTGCATGTAATTTGAATAAGGACCTGGATTTTATCAATGCCAAGCAAATTAAGTGTTTTTCATAACTTGTGATATATTTATTCTGTATTCATGTAATTTTTTAAATTAAAGTCAAACATTATTTAAAGGTTATTTCCAACATTACAAGTTATGAACTGTGTATGGCAGTTATAGAGATACTTTGGCCAGTATTTCTATAGGGACAATTGGGAAGCCACATACACACATAGATGTATTGTATGTTGGATGTTCCAACTAGTATGTAAAAGTGAAGGATGACAAGTTTTGCAATTGACATTTGTTCTTCAAACATTTTATTCATGATTACTCTAGTATTGTAGAGTCGACCTGTAGACCTGCCATCTACACTTACCTTACATGGCATGGCTCCTGTTTTCTATGGTTTCCTTTCACTTCTATAAATGTGCCTGTGGAATATGGAAATAGTTATAAGTTTAAATAGCAAGTAAACGTTCATGGCATAAGTGTTGGCACCCCAAAAAACTGAAATGAGGTATTTCTCTATGATAATGATTGCAATTACTCATGTTTTCTTATACACAAGTTTATTTCCTGTGTGTGCATTGCAGCAACACAAAAAAGAGAAAGAAGTCAAAGTGGACATAATTTCATACAAACCTTCAAACATGGGCTGGAAAAAATGTTGGCGCCTTTCAAAAATTGTGGGTAAGCAACTTTGTTTCAAGCATTCGATGCTCATTCAAACTCACCTGTGGCAAGTAACAGGTGTGGAAATATGAAAATCACACATTAAGTCAGATAAAAAAAAGTTAAAGAAGTTAACTCAATCTTTGCATTGTGTGTCTGTGTGTGCCACTCTGAGGACTTGAGAACCAAAATTGTTGAAAGATATCAACAATCTCAAGGTTACAAGTCCATCTCCAGAGATCTTGATGTTTCTTTTTCCAGGGTGCGCAACATATTTAAGAAGTTTATAAATTACAACCCATGGTACCATAGCTAATCTCCCTAGATGTGGAAGAAAAGAGAAAAATTGATGAAAGGTTGAAATGCAGGATAGTCCGGATGGTGGACAAGCAGCCTCAATCAAGTTACAAAGAAATTCAAGTTGTCCTGCAGGCTCGGGGTGCATCAGTGTCAGCGCAAACTATCCCTCTATATTTTAATAAAATGAAACGCTATGACAGGAGACCCAGGAGGACCCCACTGATGACAGAGACATAAAAAAGCTAGACTACAGTTTGAAAAAGGGATGGATAAAAATTCCACCTAAAAATATGTCATCCACCGCTCAAAATTATCCTTTTGCCTGACAACCAATAGATACCTGCAGGAGCTTTTGCCACGAAAGTGCATTGAAAAAAATATATGCAAGTGAAAAATGAATTATCAAGAATAAGATTGCGACTATGCAACATGTAAAAAAGATCATTATATGTAAAACATAAGAAGAATATGTGGCAAAAGCGTGAAAAAAGGTGGAACTTAGCTGATCAGTTCAACACATGACATTGGTATTGTTGATACCCAGGTAATGAGCATCCTCCCATGGGGTCTCTGACCCTCTCCCCAACCCAAAATAACGACATGACTCCAAAATTGGATATAATTGGCCACAGCGGCCTTTATTATAAACAAACAAACATATAACAGTAAAATAAGCTGGGAAGGGGTCATTGAAGCTAAAAATCTGGTGTTAACCATAGGATAAACTAGTGGACAGAAAACCAACCATAGTTTACTCTCAGCCATTACCCCACTAGCTTGAGAGCACCAAAGACACCCCAAAGGGTTACCATTGTCCACTTCCAACTTAGGAATCTGGCCCACTGATGCCAAGACTCCCCCAAATCACCAGACCCGAAACCAAAACTTACCACAATTGAAGAATCCATATCCCGACGGATCCCCCAGGCCACTTTAGCACCAACCCCAAGGACCCCTCCCACCACCACAACGAGAGTACTTGACCCCCCTCAAGTACCCGAGACCTCACCACCCTTAACCACTATGGCTCTTTCAATCCCGGCCTGCAGCCCCAGGGCCCACAAATCACTGCCCATGGTGTTCAGATGGACACCACCGCCCAGAAGAAATTCGTCGCCTCCACGTTCCAACTCAAAATGACGAACTGCCAGGCCCCCATTCCGAACCACAAAACCAGACACAGCCCGATTCACTTTAATGCGGGCCTTATTAACCTTGTCCACCAACCTAGCATGCTTCCAAGATTTCCGCGGAACAATCTCCGACCACACTATAGACATCTCCCGAAAAGAAACCCATAATCTAAGTAAATCATGCTTGATGTTTCTAATCAACTCGCGACAAGGGCGAACTCCCAAGTCGTTTCCCCTAACATGCAACACCAAGATATCAGGTGGCCTTTCCAAACAAACTCTGTTATGCACCTCCTGCATAACCCTGTTCCAGCCCAAGCCCCGAAAACCTAACCACTAGTGTTGAGCTATACCGTCCGATACTTGAAAGTATCGGTATAGGAAAGTATCGGCCGATACCGGCAAAGTATCGGATCTAATCCGATACCGATACCCGATACCAATACAAGTCAATGGGACTCAAGTATCGGACGGTATCCCTGATGGTTCCCAGGGTCTGAAGGAGAGGAAACTCTCCTTCAGGCCCTGGGATCCATATTAATGTGTAAAATAAAGAATTAAAATAAAAAATATTGATATACTCACCTCTCCGACGCAGCCTGCATCTTACCGAGGGAACCGGCAGCCTTCTTTGCTTAAAATGCGCGCGTTTAATGCCTTCCGTGACGTCACGGCTTCTGATTGGTCGCGTGCCGCCCATGTGACCGCGACGCGACCAATCACAAGCCGTGACGTAATTTTCGGGTCCTGAATGCCTAGAATTAGGCATTTAGGACCTGAGGACGTTAGTGCATGCCAGCTGTCGATGTCTTAGCATTGGTTCTGATTTCTCTGGGACCTTTCTGAGGACCTGTCCATTCCAGCAGAAGCTAAGTTCATGCTAGTTTATTTGTTGCCCATTGTTTTCTTGCTAAAGTTCTAGTCCAGCTTGCTACCATGATATTTCCTTGCTAGCTGGAAGCTCTGGGGGTGCAGAGTGGCACCACCGCACCGTGAGTCGGTGCGGGGGTCTTTTTGCACACTCTGTGTGGTTATTTGTAGTTTTTTTGTGTTGACCGCAAAGATCCCTTTCTATCCTCAATCTGTTTAGTTAGACTGGCCTCCTTTGCTGAAACCTATTTCATTCCTGTGTTTCTGTATTCCTCTTTACTCACAGTCAATACTTGTGGGGGGCTGCCTTTACCTTTGGGGAATTTCTCTGAGGCAAGGTGAGGCTTTGTTTCCTATCTTTAGGGGTGGTTAGCTCTTAGGCTGTGAAGAGGCATCTAGGCAGAGTTAGGCACGCTCCACGGCTATTTCTAGTGTGTGTGATAGGAGTAGGGTTTGCGGTCAGCAGAGTTCCCACTTCCCCAGAGCTCGTCCCGATTCCGTGTTTAACCATCAGGTCATTCCGGGTGCACCTAACCACCAGGTCCATAACAGTACAGTACAGCTGGCCCACAAAGTGTTAATGCATCTCAATAGACGGAAAAGAGAAGTTCTGAGACCATTTTTTTTTCTCTGCAGTGTGTTTTGTCTTTCTTTTCCCCTTAACCTCTGGGTGGTTCAGAACTCAGGTGCAGATATGGACATTCAGGGTCTGTTCTCTAGTGTGGATCAACTCACTGCAAGGGTACAAAGTATTCAAAATTATGTAGTTCAGAATCCTGTGTTAGAGCCTAGAATACCAATTCCTGATTTGTTTTCTGGGGATAGATCTAAGTTTCTGAATTTCAAGAATAATTGTAAACTGTTTCTTGCTCTGAAACCCCGCTCTTCTGGTGACCCCATTCAGCAAGTAAAGATCATTATTTCTTTGTTACGTGGCGACCCTCAAGACTGGGCATTTTCCCTGGCGCCAGGAGATCCTGCATTGTGTAATGTAGATGCGTTTTTTCTGGCGCTGGGATTACTTTATGATGAACCAAATTCTGTGGACCAGGCAGATAAAATTTTGCTGGCTTTGTGTCAGGGTCAGGATGAAGCGGAGGTTTATTGCCAGAAGTTCAGAAAGTGGTCTGTGCTTACTCATTGGAATGAGTGTGCCCTGGCAGCAATTTTCAGAAAGGGTCTTTCTGAAGCCCTTAAGGATGTTATGGTGGGGTTCCCCACGCCTGCTGGTCTGAATGAATCAATGTCCTTGGCCATACAGATCGATCGGCGCTTACGTGAGCACAAAACTGTGCACCATTTGGCGGTATCCTCTGAGCAGAGGCCTGAGCCTATGCAATGTGATAGGACTTTGACCAGAGCTGAACGGCAAGAACACAGACGTCAGAATGGGCTGTGTTTTTACTGTGGTGACTCCACTCATGCTATCTCTGATTGTCCTAAGCGCACCATTGGTACTGTACAGCCTAAATTTCTTTTGTCCGCTACTCTGATTTGCTCTTTGTCGTCCTACTCTGTTATGGCATTTGTGGATTCAGGCGCTGCCCTGAATTTGATGGACTTGGAGTTTGCCAGGCGCTGTGGTTTTTCCTTGGAGCCATTGCAGCATCCTATTCCTTTGAGGGGAATTGCTGCTACGTCTTTGGCCAGGAATAAGCCTCAGTACTGGACCCAGTTGACCATGTGCATGGCTCCTGCACATCAGGAGGATATTCGCTTTTTGGTGTTGCATAATCTGCATGATGTGGTCATGTTGGGTTTGCCATGGCTACAGGTCCATAATCCAGTATTGGATTGGAAATCAATGTCTGTGTCCAGTTGGGGTTGTCAAGGGGTACATGGGGATGTTCCATTATTGTCAATTTCTTCCTCCACTCCTTCTGAAGTCCCTGAGTTCTTGTCGGATTACCGGGATGTGTTTGATGAGCCCAAATCCAGTGCCCTACCTCCTCATAGGGATTGTGATTGTGCTATTAATTTGATTCCTGGTAGCAAGTTCCCTAAGGGACGACTTTTCAATTTGTCTGTGCCAGAACACGCCGCTATGCGGAGTTATATAAAGGAGTCCTTGGAGAAAGGGCATATTCGCCCATCGTCATCACCATTGGGAGCAGGGTTCTTTTTTTGTGGCCAAGAAGGATGGTTCTCTGAGACCTTGTATAGATTACCGCCTTCTCAATAAAATCACGGTCAAATTTCAGTACCCTTTGCCTCTACTGTCTGATTTGTTTGCTCGGATTAAGGGGGCTAGTTGGTTCACCAAGATAGATCTTCGAGGGGCGTATAATCTGGTGCGTATTAAACAGGGCGATGAATGGAAAACAGCATTTAATACGCCCGAGGGCCATTTTGAGTACTTGGTAATGCCATTCGGGCTTTCTAATGCCCCCTCTGTGTTTCAGTCCTTTATGCATGACATCTTCTGAAAGTATCTGGATAGATTCATGATTGTATATTTGGATGATATTTTGGTCTTTTCGGATGATTGGGAGTCTCATGTGAAGCAGGTCAGAATGGTGTTCCAGGTCCTTCGTGCTAATGCCTTGTTCGTGAAGGGATCTAAATGTCTCTTCGGAGTTCAGAAGGTTTCCTTTTTGGGCTTCATTTTTTCCCCTTCTACTATCGAGATGGACCCTGTTAAAGTCCAGGCCATTTTTGATTGGACTCAGCCTACAGTTGTGAAGAGCCTTCAGAAATTCCTGGGCTTTGCTAATTTTTACCGTCGCTTCATCGCTAATTTTTCTAGTGTTGTTAAACCGTTGACTGATTTGACCAAGAAGGGTGCTGATGTGGTGAATTGGTCCTCTGCGGCCGTTGAAGCTTTTCAGGAGTTGAAGCGTCATTTCTCTTCGGCTCCTGTGTTGTGTCAGCCAGATGTTTCGCTCCCTTTTCAGGTCGAGGTTGATGCTTCTGAGATTGGAGCAGGGGCTGTTCTGTCTCAGAGAAGTTCGGATGGCTCTGTAATGAAGCCATGTGCTTTCTTTTCTAGAAAGTTTTTGCCTGCTGAGCGTAATTATGATGTTGGCAATCGGGAGTTGTTGGCTATGAAGTGGGCATTCGAGGAGTGGCGACATTGGCTGGAAGGAGCCAAGCATCGCGTGGTGGTCTTGACGGATCACAAGAATCTGACTTATCTCGACTCTGCCAAGCGGTTGAATCCTAGACAGGCTCGTTGGTCGCTGTTTTTCTCCCGTTTCGATTTTGTGGTTTCGTACCTTCCGGGTTCTAAGAATGTGAAGGCTGATGCCCTTTCAAGGAGTTTTGTGCCTGATTCTCCTGGAGTTCCTGAGCCGGCTGGTATTCTTAGAGAGGGGGTAGTTCTGTCTGCCATCTCCCCTGATTTGCGGCGAGTGCTGCAGGAGTTCCAGGCTGATAGACCTGACCGTTGTCCAGCGGAGAAACTGTTTGTCCCTGATAAATGGACTAGTAGAGTTATCTCTGAGGTTCATTGTTCGGTGTTGGCTGGTCATCCTGGGATTTTTGGTACCAGAGATTTGGTGGCTAGGTCCTTTTGGTGGCCTTCCTTGTCGCGGGATGTGCGTTCTTTTGTGCAGTCTTGTGGGACTTGTGCTCGGGCTAAGCCCTGCTGTTCTCGTGCCAGTGGGTTACTTTTGCCCTTGCCGGTCCCGAAAAGGCCCTGGACGCATGTTTCCATGGATTTTATTTCAGATCTCCCTGTTTCTCAAAGGATGTCGGTCAGCTGGGTGGTTTGTGATCGTTTCTCTAAAATGGTCCATTTGGTACCCTTGCCTAAGTTGCCTTCCTCCTCTGATTTGGTTCCATTATTTTTCCAGCATGTGGTTCGTTTGCATGGCATTCTGGAGAACATCGTGTCAGACAGAGGTTCCCAGTTTGTTTCAAGGTTTTGGCGGTCCTTTTGTGCTAAGATGGGCATTGATTTGTCTTTTTCTTCGGCTTTCCATCCTCAGACAAATGGCCAAACCGAACGAACCAATCAGACTTTGGAAACATATCTGAGATGCTTTGTTTCTGCGGATTAGGATGATTGGGTGACCTTCTTGCCATTGGCTGAGTTCGCCCTCAATAATCGGGCCAGTTCGGCTACTTTGGTTTCGCCTTTTTTTTGTAATTCTGGTTTTCATCCTCGTTTTTCTTCAGGGCAGGTTGAGCCTTCGGACTGTCCTGGTGTAGATTCTGTGGTGGACAGGTTGCAACAAATTTGGACTCATGTGGTGGACAATTTGACCTTGTCCCAGGAGAAGGCTCAACGTGTCGCTAACCGCCGTCGCCGGGTTGGTCCCCGACTTCGTGTTGGGGACTTGGTTTGGTTATCGTCTCGTCATGTTCCTATGAAGGTCTCTTCTCCTAAGTTTAAGCCTCGTTTCATTGGTCCTTATAAGATTTCTGAAATTCTCAATCCTGTGTCATTTCGTTTGGCCCTTCCTGCTTCTTTTGCCATCCATAATGTGTTCCATAGGTCGTTGCTGTGGAGATATATGGCGCCTATGGTTCCCTCCGTTGATCCTCCTGCTCCGGTGTTGGTCGAGGGGGAGTTGGAGTATGTGGTGGAGAAGATTTTGGATTCTCATATTTCGAGACGGAAACTTCAGTACTTGGTCAAATGGAAGGGCTATGGTCAGGAGGATAATTCCTGGGTTGTTGCCTCTGATGTCCATGCTGCCGATTTAGTTCGTGCCTTTCATTTGGCTCGTCCTGATCGGCCTGGGGGCTCTGGTGAGGGTTTGGTGACCCCTCCTCAAGGGGGGGGGTACTGTTGTGAGTTCCGTTCTCGAACTCCCTCCTGTGGTCATGAATGGTACTTCGGCGAGTTCTGTCTGTGAACTCCCTCTGGTGGCTGTGAGTGGAGCTACTAGCCATTGAGGTGCTTTCCTCACCTGCTCCTCGTTTATTGTTAGACTGGCTTCTCTATTTAACTCCACTCAGATCGTTAGTGCATGCCAGCTGTCGATGTCTTAGCATTGGTTCTGATTTCTCTGGGACCTTTCTGAGGACCTGTCCATTCCAGCAGAAGCTAAGTTCATGCTAGTTTATTTGTTGCCCATTGTTTTCTTGCTAAAGTTCTAGTCCAGCTTGCTACCATGATATTTCCTTGCTAGCTGGAAGCTCTGGGGGTGCAGAGTGGCACCACCACACCGTGAGTCGGTGCGGGGGTCTTTTTGCACACTTTGTGTGGTTATTTGTAGTTTTTTTGTGTTGACCGCAAAGATCCCTTTCTATCCTCAATCTGTTTAGTTAGACTGGCCTCCTTTGCTGAAACCTATTTCATTCCTGTGTTTGTCTATTCCTCTTTACTCACAGTCAATACTTGTGGGGGGCTGCCTTTACCTTTGGGGAATTTCTCTGAGGCAAGGTGAGGCTTTGTTTCCTATCTTTAGGGGTGGTTAGCTCTTAGGCTGTGAAGAGGCATCTAGGCAGAGTTAGGCACGCTCCACGGCTATTTCTAGTGTGTGTGATAGGAGTAGGGTTTGCGGTCAGCAGAGTTCCCACTTCCCCAGAGCTCGTCCCGATTCCGTGTTTAACCATCAGGTCATTCCGGGTGCACCTAACCACCAGGTCCATAACACAGAATACTGTTCGGTCAGTATTAAAAACTAGAAAAATCCACCACAGAGTTTACAAAAATCTCCACACCTGACTAAAGGTGTGAAGGGTAAATCTGCTTCCCAGAGCTTCCAGCTTAACTGAATAAATCCATACTGACAAGCTGGACTAGAAAAAAACATAGAATGAGCTGAACGATTAAGTCCACAACAAGTGGACTGCAAAAGAACAAAGCAAGGACTTATCTTTGCTGAACTGGTCAGAATATCAGGGAAATCCAAGGAGAGATGTGAATCCAATCAGGAACCATTGACAACTGGCACTGGCTGAAGGATAAAGCCAGGCTAAATAGCCGAGCCAGAATAGACAATCAGTGGAAGCAGCTGCTGACTGATAAATCCAAGGAGCAACCGTACCACCTAAAATCACCGGAGGGAGCCTGTTGTGAATTTGCTTTTTGCTCCCTCTAGTGGTTACTAGTTTTTTGACTCTGTTTTTTCTGTCATTCCTTTTATCCGCACCTGGGTCGTTAGCTAGGGGTGTTGCTATATAAGCTCCCTGGACCTTCAGTTCAATGCCTGGCAACGTAGTTATCAGAGCTAGTCTGCTGTGCTCTTGTCTACTGATCCTGGTTCCAGTTATATCAGCTAAGTCTGCCTTTTGCTTTTTGCTATTTGTTTTGGTTTTGTATTTTTGTCCAGCTTGTTCCAAATCTATATCCTGACCTTTGCTGGAAGCTCTAGGGGGCTGGTGTTCTCCCCCCGGACCGTTAGACGGTTCGGGGGTTCTTGAATTTCCAGTGTGGATTTTGATAGGGTTTTTGTTGACCATATAAGTTACCTTTCTTTATTCTGCTATCAGTAAGCGGGCCTCTCTGTGCTAAACCTGGTTCATTTCTGTGTTTGTCATTCCCTCTTACCTCACCGTCATTATTTGTGGGGGGCTTCTATCCAGCTTTGGGGTCCCCTTCTCTGGAGGCAAGAAAGGTCTTTGTTTTCCTCTACTAGGGGTAGCTAGATTCTCCGGCTGGCGCGTGTCATCTAGAATCAACGTAGGAATGATCCCCGGCTACTTCTAGTGTTGGCGTTAGGAGTAGATATATGGTCAACCCAGTTACCACTGCCCTATGAGCTGGATTTTTGTATTCTGCAGACTTCCACGTTCCTCTGAGACCCTCGCCATTGGGGTCATAACAGTTTGCCAGGCCAGTATTAAATGTTTAATGCATTGCAGAAGAGGGATTATAAGAAAGAAGATTCTGAGTTTTTTTTTTTTTTTTTTTCTTCTTCCCCTTTACCTCAGAGTGGCTATGCTTGCTGCAGACATGAATGTCCAGACCTTGATTACAAGTGTGGACCAGCTGGCTACTCGTGTGCAGGGCATACAAGACTATGTTATCAGAAATCCTAGGTCAGAACCTAAAATACCGATTCCTGAACTGTTTTCCGGAGACAGGTTTAAGTTTAGGAATTTCGTGAATAATTGTAAATTGTTTTTGTCCCTGAGACCCTGTTCATCTGGAGATTCTGCTCAGCAAGTAAAAATTGTGATTTCGTTCTTACGGGGCGACCCTCAGGATTGGGCTTTTTCGCTGGCGCCAGGAGATCCGGCATTGGCTGATCTTGATGCGTTTTTTCTGGCGCTCGGTTTACTTTATGAGGAACCCAATCTTGAGATTCAGGCAGAAAAGGCCTTGCTGGCTATGTCTCAGGGGCAGGACGAGGCTGAAGTGTATTGCCAAAAATTTCGGAAATGGTCCGTGCTGACACATTGGAACGAGTGTGCACTGGCCGCTAATTTTAGAAATGGCCTTTCTGAAGCCATTAAGAATGTTATGGTGGGTTTTCCCATTCCCACAGGTCTGAATGACACTATGGCACTGGCTATTCAAATTGACCGGCGGTTGCTGGAGCGCAAAACCGCAAATTCCCTCATGGTGTTGTCTGAACAGACACCTAATTCGGTGCAATGTGATAGAAAAACCGCAAATTCCCTCATGGTGTTGTCTGAACAGACACCTGATTTAATGCAATGTGATAGAATCCTGACTAGAAATGAGCGAAAAATTCATAGACGCCGGAATGGCTTGTGCTACTACTGTGGTGATTCTACACATGTTATCTCAGCATGCTCTAAACGTATAGCTAAGGTTGTTAGTCCTGTCACCGTTGGTAATTTGCAACCTAAATTTATTCTGTCTGTAACTTTGATTTGCTCACTGTCATCTTATCCTGTCATGGCGTTTGTAGATTCAGGTGCTGCCCTGAGTCTCATGGATCTCTCATTTGCTAAGCGCTGTGGTTTTACTCTTGAACCATTAGAAAATCCTATTCCTCTTAGGGGTATTGATGCTACACCATTGGCAGCAAATAAACCGCAGTATTGGACACAGGTTACCATGTGCATGACTCCTGAACACCGCGAGGTGATACGTTTCCTGGTTTTACATAAAATGCATGATTTGGTTGTTTTAGGGCTGCCATGGTTACAGACCCATAATCCAGTCCTGGACTGGAAGGCTATGTCAGTCTCAAGTTGGGGCTGTCGTGGTATTCATGGGGATTCCCTGCCTGTGTCTATTGCTTCTTCTACGCCTTCGGAAGTTCCGGAGTATTTGTCTGATTATCAGGATGTCTTCAGTGAGTCTGAGTCCAGTGCACTGCCTCCTCATAGGGACTGTGACTGTGCTATAGATTTGATCCCAGGCAGTAAATTTCCTAAGGGAAGACTGTTTAATCTGTCGGTACCTGAACATACCGCTATGCGTTCATATATCAAGGAGTCTCTGGAGAAAGGACATATTCGTCCGTCTTCTTCCCCTCTTGGTGCGGGATTCTTTTTTGTGGCAAAAAAGGACGGATCTTTGAGACCTTGTATTGATTATCGGCTTTTAAATAAGATCACTGTCAAATTTCAGTATCCTTTACCGCTGTTGTCTGACTTGTTTGCCCGGATTAAGGGTGCCAAGTGGTTCACCAAGATAGACCTTCGTGGTGCATACAACCTTGTGCGCATTAAGCAAGGTGATGAATGGAAAACCGCATTCAATACGCCCGAAGGTCATTTTGAGTACTTGGTGATGCCTTTTGGGCTCTCCAATGCGCCTTCAGTTTTTCAGTCCTTTATGCATGACATTTTCCGGAAGTATCTGGATAAATTTTTGATTGTTTATCTGGATGATATTTTGGTTTTTTCTGATAATTGGGATTCGCATGTGGAGCAGGTCAGGTTGGTCTTTAAAATTTTGCGTGAAAATTCTTTGTTTGTCAAGGGCTCAAAGTGTCTCTTTGGTGTACAGAAGGTTCCCTTTTTGGGGTTCATTTTTTCCCCTTCTGCTGTGGAGATGGACCCAGTCAAGGTCCGAGCTATTCTTGATTGGACTCAGCCCTCGTCAGTTAAGAGTCTTCAGAAGTTCTTGGGCTTCGCTAACTTCTACCGTCGTTTTATCGCTAATTTTTCTAGCATTGTGAAACCTTTGACGGATATGACCAAGAAGGGCTCCGATGTAGCTAACTGGGCTCCTGCTGCCGTGGAGGCTTTCCAGGAGTTGAAACGCCGGTTTACTTCGGCGCCTGTTTTGTGCCAGCCTGACGTCTCACTTCCCTTTCAGGTTGAGGTGGATGCTTCGGAGATTGGGGCAGGGGCCGTTTTGTCGCAGAGAGGCCCTGGTTGCTCTGTTATGAAACCTTGTGCCTTTTTCTCTAGGAAGTTTTCGCCTGCCGAGCGAAATTATGATGTGGGCAATCGGGAGTTGTTGGCCATGAAATGGGCATTTGAGGAGTGGCGTCATTGGCTCGAGGGTGCTAAGCATCGTGTGGTGGTCTTGACTGATCACAAAAATCTGATGTATCTCGAGTCTGCTAAACGCCTTAATCCGAGACAGGCCCGCTGGTCATTGTTTTTCTCCCGCTTTGTTCCTATGAAGGTCTCCTCTCCCAAATTTAAACCTCGTTTTATTGGGCCTTACAAGATATTGGAAATCCTTAATCCTGTATCTTTTCGTCTGGATCTTCCTGTGTCGTTTGCTATTCACAATGTATTTCATAGGTCCTTGTTGCGGCGGTACATTGTGCCTGTAGTTCCTTCTGCTGAGCCTCCTGCTCCTGTGTTGGTTGAGGGCGAGTTGGAATACGTGGTGGAGAAGATCTTGGATTCTCGCCTCTCCAGGCGGAGGCTTCAGTACCTGGTCAAGTGGAAGGGCTATGGTCAGGAGGATAATTCCTGGGTGGTCGCCTCTGATGTTCATGCGGCCGATTTAGTTCGTGCCTTTCATGCCGCTCATCCTGATCGCCCTGGTGGTCGTGGTGAGGGTTCGGTGACCCCTCACTAAGGGGGGGGTACTGTTGTGAATTTGCTTTTTGCTCCCTCTAGTGGTTACTAGTTTTTTGACTCTGGTTTTTCTGTCATTCCTTTTATCCGCACCTGGGTCGTTAGCTAGGGGTGTTGCTATATAAGCTCCCTGGACCTTCAGTTCAATGCCTGGCAACGTAGTTATCAGAGCTAGTCTGCTGTGCTCTTGTCTACTGATCCTGGTTCCAGTTATATCAGCTAAGTCTGCCTTTTGCTTTTTGCTATTTGTTTTGGTTTTGTATTTTTGTCCAGCTTGTTCCAAATCTATATCCTGACCTTTGCTGGAAGCTCTAGGGGGCTGGTGTTCTCCCCCCGGACCGTTAGACGGTTCGGGGGTTCTTGAATTTCCAGTGTGGATTTTGATAGGGTTTTTGTTGACCATATAAGTTACCTTTCTTTATTCTGTTATCAGTAAGCGGGCCTCTCTGTGCTAAACCTGGTTCATTTCTGTGTTTGTCATTTCCTCTTACCTCACCGTCATTATTTGTGGGGGGCTTCTATCCAGCTTTGGGGTCCCCTTCTCTGGAGGCAAGAAAGGTCTTTGTTTTCCTCTACTAGGGGTAGCTAGATTCTCCGGCTGGCGCGTGTCATCTAGAATCAACGTAGGAATGATCCCCGGCTACTTCTAGTGTTGGCGTTAGGAGTAGATATATGGTCAACCCAGTTACCACTGCCCTATGAGCTGGATTTTTGTATTCTGCAGACTTCCACGTTCCTCTGAGACCCTCGCCATTGGGGTCATAACAGGAGCCCAAGAGCAGAACTCACAAAAGTGCCATTTACAACCACCGGAGGGAGCCCAAGAGCGGAATTCACAACAGTACCCCCCCTTGAGGAGGGGTCACCGAACCCTCACCAGAGCCCCCAGGCCGATCAGGATGAGCCAAGTGAAAAGCACAAACCAAATCGGCGGCATGGACATCGGAGGCAACAACCCAAGAATTATCCTCCTGGCCATAACCCTTCCACTTGACAAGATACTGAAGCCTCCGTCTCGAAAAACGGGAATCCAAAATTTTCTCCACCACATATTCCAACTCCCCCTCAACCAACACCAGGGCAGGAGGACCAACAGAGGGAACAACGGGCACCACATATCTCCGCAACAAAGATCTATGGAAAACATTATGGATGGCAAAAGAGGCTGGAAGGGCCAAACGAAAAGATACCGGATTGATAATCTCAGAAATCTTATAAGGACCAATAAACCGAGGCTTGAACTTAGGGGAAGAAACCTTCATAGGAACATGACGAGAAGATAACCAGACTAAATCCCCCACCCGAAGCCGGGGACCAACACACCGACGGCGGTTAGCAAAACGTTAAGCCTTTTCCTGAGACAACGTCAAATTGTCTACCACATGAGTCCAAATCTGCTGTAACCTGTCCATCACAGAATCCACACCAGGACAATCAGAAGGCTCAACCTGCCCTGAAGAAAAACGAGGATGAAAACCAGAATTACAAAAGAAAGGCGAAACCAAAGTAGCCGAACTAGCCCGAGTATTAAGTGCAAACTCGGCCAATGGCAAGAAAGCCACCCAATCATCCTGGTCAGCAGACACAAAGCATCTCAAATAGGTTTCCAAGGTCTGATTAGTTCGCTCAGTTTGGCCATTTGTCTGAGGATGAAACGCCGAAGAAAAAGACAAATCAATGCCCATCCTAGCACAAAAGGACCGCCAAAACCTAGAAACAAACTGGGAACCTCTGTCAGACACAATATTCTCCGGAATGCCATGCAAACGAACCACATGCTGAAAAAACAATGGAACCAAATCAGAGGAGGAAGGCAATTTAGGCAAAGGTACCAAATGGACCATTTTAGAAAACCGGTCACAAACCACCCAGATAACAGACATCTTCTGGGAAACAGGAAGATCCGAACTAAAATCCATGGAAATATGCGTCCAGGGCCTCTCAGGGATCGGCAAAGGCAAAAGAAACCCACTAGCGCGGGAACAGCAAGGCTTGGCCCGGGCACAAGTCCCACAGGACTGCACAAAAGAACGCACATCCCGCGACAAGGAAGGCCACCAAAAGGACCTAGCAACCAAATCTCTGGTACCAAAAATCCCAGGATGACCAGCCAACACCGAACAATGAACCTCAGAAATTACCTCACTTGTCCATCTATCAGAAACAAACAGCTTCCCCACTGGACAGCGGTCAGGTTTATCAGCCTGAAATTCCTGAAGCACCCGCCGTAAATCAGGGGAGATGGCAGAAAGAATCACCCCTTCCTTAAGAATGCCAACCGGCTCAAGGACTCCAGGAGAATCAGGCAAAAAACTCCTAGAGAGGACATCAGCCTTAACATTCTTAGATCCCGGAAGATAAGAGACCACAAAATCGAAATGGGAGAAAAACAGGGACCATCGAGCCTGTCTAGGGTTCAGCCGCTTGGCCGACTCGAGGTAAATCAGATTCTTATGATCGGTCAAGACCACAACGCGGTGCTTGGCTCCCTCAAGCCAATGTCGCCACTCCTCAAATGCCCACTTCATAGCCAACAACTCCCGATTGCCGACGTCATAATTGCGCTCCGCAGGCGAAAACTTTCTGGAAAAAAAGGCACACGGTTTTATCAAAGAACCATCAGAACTCCTCTGAGACAAAACGGCCCCTGCCCCAATCTCAGAAGCGTCAACCTCAGCCTGAAAAGGAAGAGAAACATCCGGCTGACGCAACACAGGGGCAGAAGTAAATCGGTGTTTAAGCTCCTGAAAGGCCTCAACAGCCGCAGAGGACCAATTCGTCACATCAGCGCCTTTCTTCGTCAAATCGGTCAGGGGCTTAACCACACTGGAAAAGTTGGCAATGAAACGGCGATAAAAATTAGCAAAGCCCAAAAATTTCTGAAGGCTCTTCACAGATGTGGGTTGAATCCAGTCATGAATGGCTTGGACCTTAACAGGATCCATTTCTATAGACGAGGGAGAAAAAATAAAACCCAAAAAAGAGACCTTCTGAACTCCAAATAGGCACTTAGACCCCTTCACAAATAAAGCATTATCACGAAGGATCTGGAATACCATCCTGACCTGCTTCACATGAGACTCCCAATCATCGGAAAAAATCAAAATATCATCCAAATACACAATCATGAATTTATCAAGATAATTGCGGAAAATATCATGCATGAAGGACTGAAATACAGAAGGAGCATTAGAAAGCCCGAAAGGCATCACAAGGTATTCAAAATGGCCTTCGGGCGTATTAAATGCAGTTTTCCATTCGTCACCCTGTTTAATACCAACAAGATTATATGCCCCTCGAAGGTCAATCTTAGTAAACCAACTAACCCCCTTAATCCGAGCAAACAAATCAGAAAGCAAAGGTAAAGGGTGTTGGAATTTGACCGTGATCTTATTAAGAAGGCGATAATCAATACAGGGTCTCAAGGAGCCATCCTTCTTGGCAACAAAAAAGAATGCCGCTCCCAATGGTGATGAAGACGGCCGAATATGCCCCTTCTCCAAAGACTCCTTAACATAACTCCGCATGGCGGCATGCTCTGGCACAGACAGATTGAAAAGTCGGCCCTTAGGGAACTTACAGCCAGGAATCAAGTTAATAGCACAATCACAGTCCCTATGTGGAGGAAGGGAACTGGACTTGGGCTCATTAAATACATCCTGGAAATCCGACAAAAACTCAGGAACTTCAGAAGAGGGGGAAGAGGAAATTGACATCAAAGGAACGTCACTATGTACCCCTTGACAACCCCAGCTAGTCAAAGACATAGATTTCCAATCCAGCACCGGATTATGTACCTGTAACCATGGAAAACCCAGTACAACAACATCATGCAAATTATGCAACACCAGAAAACGGCAATGTTCTTGATGAGCTGGAGCCATGCACATGGTCAGCTGAGTCCAATACTGAGGTTTATCCTTCGCCAACGGTGTAGCATCAATGCCCCTCAAAGGAATAGGGCTCTGCAAAGGCTGCAAGGAAAAACCACAGCGCCTGGCGAATTCCAAGTCCATTAAGTTCAGGGCAGCGCCTGAATCCACAAATGCCATGATAGAAAAGGACGATAATGAGCAAATCAGGGTCACATAAAAGAGAAATTTAGGCTGTACAGTACTGATGGTAACAGACCTAGCGACCCTCTTAGTACGCTTAGGGCAATCAGAAATAACATGAGCAGAATCACCACAGTACAAACACAGCCCATTCTGACGTCTGAATCCCTGCCGTTCTGCTCTAGTCAAAATCCTATCACATTGCATAGGCTCAGGACTCTGCTCAGAGGACACTGCCATATGGTGCACAACTTTGCGCTCGCGCAGATCAATCTGAATGGCTAGAGACATAGATTCGCTCAAACCAGCAGGCGTGGGGAACCCCACCATAACATCTTTAAGGGCTTCAGAAAGACCCTTTCTGAAAATTGCTGCCAGAGCATCCTCATTCCATTTAGTGAGCACAGACCATTTTCTAAATTTCTGGCAGTATAATTCTGCCGCTTCCTGACCCTGACACAGGACCAACAAGGTTTTTTCTGCATGATCCACAGAATTAGGTTCGTCATACAATAATCCGAGCGCTTGAAAAAATGCGTCTACATTAAGCAATGCCGGATCCCCTGACTCAAGGGAGAATGCCCAGTCCTGAGGGTCACCACGCAGCAGAGAGATGACAATTTTAACCTGCTGAATGGGGTCACCAGAGGAACGGGGTCTCAAAGCAAAAAAACAATTTGCAGTTATTTTTAAAGTTCAAAAACTTGGATCTGTCCCCAAAAAACAAATCAGGAGTTGGAATTCTAGGCTCTAAAGCCGGAGTCTGGGCAACATAATCTTGGATACTCTGTACTCTTGCAGCAAGTTGATCCACACGAGAAAACAAACCCTGAACATCCATGCCAGCGCCAAAATCCTGAACCACCCAGAGATGAAGAGGAAAAAAAAAGACAAAACAGACTGCAGAAAAAAAAATGGCTCAGAACTTTTTTTTCCCTTCTTTTGAGATGCATTTAACACATTTTTGGCCAGTTGTACTGTTATGATCTGGTGGTTTAGGAGCAACATGGGACGTGCTCTGGAGGAGGTGGTACCTGTACTGACCGCAGTTCCTTAGCTTAACACAACACTAGAAGTAGCCGTGGGATGTTCCTGTCACTCTCTAGACACCTCGTCACAGCCGGAGGACTAACTACCCCTAAAGATGGAAACAGGAAAGCTATCTTGCTTCAGAGAAAATCCCCAAAGGATAGACAGCCCCCCACAAATATTGACTGTGAGTGGAGAGGGAAATGACATACACAGAATGAAACCAAGATGTAGCAAAGGAGGCCACTTCTAGCTAGATAGATAGAACAGGACAGAATACTGTGCGGTCAGTATTAAAAACTAGAAAAATCCACCACAGAGTTTACAAAAATCTCCACACCTGACTAAAGGTGTGGAGGGTAAATCTGCTTCCTAGAGCTTCCAGCTTAACTGAATAAATCCATACTGACAAGCTGGACTAGAAAAAAACATAGAATGAGCTGAACGATTAAGTCCACAACAAGTGGACTGAAAAAGAACAAAGCAAGGACTTACCTTTGCTGAACTGGTCAGAATATCAGGGAAATCCAAGGAGAGATGTGAATCCAACCAGGAACCATTGACAACTGGCACTGGCTGAAGGATAAAGCCAGGCTAAATAGCTGAGCCAGAATAGACAATCAGTGGAAGCAGCTGCTGACTGCTAAATCCAAGGAGCAGCCGTACCACCTAAAACCACCGGAGGGAGCCCAAGAGCAGAACTCACAAAAGTGCCATTTACAACCACCGGAGGGAGCCCAAGAGCGGAATTCACAACAGATGGCCACCAATGCCTGCCGAAAAACCGCCACAAATTGAAATCTGGCAAGAAAAGACCCGTCCTCGTGACGCAACAAAGGCCCGTCTTTGCTCGGTTGAAAACTATCCAAAACCTGCCAACAATGAATAGGACACATTTCGGAACGGCACTCAATACCACCCTTTTACCTCGTTCCTCCTGATCTGTCTTAGACCTCCGAATCCAGAATTGTAAAGACCCCTCGGTAACCAAGACGTCCCCAGCCCAAAACCCCCATTGCCGAACCGTAGTAGGTGACACAAGCTCCCCAACTCTCAAAGCTCCAAAAAAGGCAAGGGAAAAAGCTAGACGAAATAAGGCAGCCTCGAAACTGGAAACACAGATATTAGCCAGCCGTGCGCCCAACTGCTCTAACATCTCAAACGACATCGGGCGCCTACGATCACCTCGGGTACATGCTCTTCTCAGCCCGTTCGCCGCTTGCTTCACCAAAAAGGACTTTGTCAAATCGTGAAAACCCCTAAGCCGAAAACCAAACGCCACGGCTGCAATTATCCTGTCGACCTTAGCCACCGACCATTCTTGATCCGCCCCATGTCTCAACCATAGAAGCAAAGCCCCAACTTGATCCTGGCCCATACTGGCAACCCCGCACTATGCCAACCAACCCTCCCAAGAACTCCATACCGACCGATAAGCCGACCACGTACTGGGAGCCAAGGATGCCTGAATTAGAGGTTCCGCAGCCCGGACACCACACTCCAAAGCTCCCCCGGGCATTCCAGCCCCGTCTCCTCGGCCTCCGGAGCCAGCAACCGGAAACGCTCCCACTGAAAACAAGACAAAGAGTCGGCAATGCAATTTTGAACACCAGGAACATGAGATGCCGTAACATAAGCATTCATAGACAAACAAGACAGAATCAGTTGGCGAAGAACCCTAATCACAGGGGGCGAGGATGTAGTCAAACTGTTAATAGCACAAACAACTGCCATATTATCACAATTAAAACGGACCCTTTTGTTCCGGAAATCATTGCTCCATAAATGCACCGCCACCAAAATTGGGAAAATCTCCAGCAAAGTAATGTTCTTCACAAATCCGTTTGCAAACCATTCTTCCGGCCATCTGGCAGCACACCATCGGCCTCTAAAAAAGGCCCCGAAACCAATACCACCCGATGCGTCGGTAAAAAGATCCAAGTCAGCATTCCCCACTACATCCTCCATTAACAAAGAACACCCATTGTAACAAGCCAGAAAACGGTCCCAAACCTCCAAATCGGCCTTGTGTTCCGCCGATAAACAAACAAAATGATGAGGGGCGCTAACCCCAGCTGTCGCACTAGCCAACCTGC
The DNA here is from genome assembly GCF_051348905.1 of Ranitomeya variabilis. Classification (NCBI taxonomy): domain Eukaryota; kingdom Metazoa; phylum Chordata; class Amphibia; order Anura; family Dendrobatidae; genus Ranitomeya; species Ranitomeya variabilis. The sequence goes on from NC_135233.1 coordinate 468,395,355, forward strand.
GTGAAAAAACTCTCCCCATTGGGATAATCCTACACGCAAAATTTAGTTTCCCAAGGAACGACTGCACCTCACGCAATGGCAATTTCTTCAAGAGTCTGGCCTGGGCCACCTCGCTCCTCAAACCAAGCACCTTGTCAACAGGCAACCTAAACTCCCATTTCACTGAATCGATAACAATGCCTAGGAAGGATAAACTCGTACACAGACCCTCAGTTTTTCCCGGCGCTGGTGGAACTCCGAACCACTCAGCTATCCAAACAACCGTCCTCAAAAGGACCTCACAACATTGAGACTGATCCGGCCCTATGCACAGGAAGTCATCCAAATAATGAATCACAGAATACAAACCGGACACATCCCGTATTGCCCATTCCAAAGGAGCTAAAGGCCTCAAAATAAGCGCACGACAATGAGCAGCCCATCGGCAAGCATCTGTCAACATAAAACCCGCCGCCCCAATAGCAGCCTAACAACCTCACGCTATCAGGATGAACTGGCAACAAACGGAAAGCGGACTCAATGTCGGTCTTAGCTAACAATACCCCCCTGCCACAACTCCACACACACCTAGCAGCCTCAAATGACGTATAAACAACGGAACTGTCATGCTCGCGCCCAGACTGGTTGGCGCGGGCGTGCGGGGGAGTGGCCCCACTGGACCACAGACCAAACCTCCCTGGAAGGGGCGTAACTAAGTAGCTTCCTAGGTGTTCGCTGGAGCCTCTGATGGTGAGGTCAGACTTGTGCAATAGGAAGCTACCAGGTACCACTCCAGGGTGGAGTCTGGTTGTGGCTGCTGATCCCACCGGGGAACGGAACATAGACAAGCAAGCGGGCACGGCTGGCACATAGGCAGGCAGACGGGTACAACAGGAACACTGTCAGACAGGCGGGCACGGCTGGCTCTCTGGCAGGACTGGTAGACAAGACTGGTACACTGGAAGAACCGGTAGGGACCGGTCTGCAGGCAGGTATGTAGAACGGGTAAGAACCTGTTCAGACACGAGGACCTAGGAATAAGTAGATAAAGACCGCAAGAGCGGATGCAGAGAGAAAGCACAGGAGCTAGAGCCAAGAACAGAAATGCAGGAGGCGGAGCCAAGAGCAGGAGGCGGAGCCAAGTGCAAAACCGCAGGAGGCGGAGCCAAGAGCTGGAGGCGGAGCCAAGTGCAAAACCGCAGGAGGCGGAGCCAAGAGCTGGAGGCGGAGCCAAGTGCAGACAGGCAGGAGGCGGAGCCAAGAGCTGGAGGCAGAGCCAAGTGCAGGAGAAGTAGAACCGCAAGGAGCGGAGCCAGGTAGAACCGCAAGGAGCAGAGCCAGGTAGAACCGCAAGGAGCGGAGCCAGGTAGAACCGCAAGGAGCGGAGCCAGGTAGAACCGCAAGGAGCGGAGCCAGGTAGAACCGCAAGGAGCGGAGCCAGGTAGAACCGCAAGGAGCGGAGCCAGGTAGAACCGCAAGGAGCGGAGCCAGGTAGAACCGCAAGGAGCGGAGCCAGGTAGAACCGCAAGGAGCGGAGCCAGGTAGAACCGCAAGGAGCGGAGCCAGGTAGAACCGCAAGGAGCGGAGAGGAGCTGCGGGAGAGGTCTCTGCAGCAAAGCTGAGCAGAGCCACAAGGAATGTGGAGAGAAGCTGCAGCAAGGGATAACTGCAACAGCAGAAGATAAGCTGAGAAGAAAGGAGCAGAAACGCAGAAGTGAGGAGCAGAGGTAAAGTCACAAAGGTCCAGAGCAGGCAGAGCTGCAAGAGTGCGGAGTGAAAGCAGACTGAGAATACAAGGAAAGACAACAGGGAAGGAAGCCAAAGACTAGGAGACCGAGGTAAGACTAAGTGCAGACAAGGCAATGGAACAAGACACAAGGACAAAGACACTGGGACCAGGATATTCTGCCTCCTGGTGGGCGGACAACAAGACCAAGGAAATAACACAGAGAATCCTCCAGAGAGGGAGTAACTCAGAGCAAGGCCAGGCAAACTCAGAAGCAAGACACTAACTGAGCTAACACATTGCACAGGCCCAGAACACTGGGTGGAGCTGAACTAAATACTGGAGGCCTCTTGACAATTGGTCAGGAACAGATTGGACAGATGCACCTGATTCCTATAAGAACCAGAGAGTTCAGGCGCCGCCCCTCTATACACAGAGCCATGAAGCATGCAGAGAGCAGAGACACAGAACATGGAGCTGGCAAGAAACAGAAACCACATCATGACCTGGAGCAGTGGGTAAGATAGTGTGAGAGATGTGAGGCCATGCCGTGATGCCAGCAGAGTTGTTACAGTACCCCCCCCCTTTACGGCCCCTCTTCTTCAAGCCCGCCAGAATAACTTGTAGAAGAAGGATGGGAGCACACATAGTCCAGGCCAACATGACATCTTCAGGGTAGAAGGCGGCAGGAGAGCCACCAGGAATCTCAGAAAACAAAGTCTCTTTGTGCTCTGCAGGGTTAGCTTCATCAGAAATCTTGGATAGCAAAGTCTCATTGTATCCAATGGGGTTAGCTTTCTCAATGGACTGGACCATTTCCTCAGGGAAGACAAGAAGCAGGGACTTGGAAGCTACCGACTTGTTATCTTCACCAGCCGGCCACATGGAAGCCGAAGGAATACTCACAGGATACACCTTCTGCCCAATATCCAGAGGCAAACTTTCAGGTAGCAGAGATGTTCTAGAGTACTGAACACAGGAAAAGTCATTAGAGATGAGTGTGGAGAGCATCAGCTCCACCGGGTCAGAGAAAAATTGAGGTGAACAAACTTCTGTTTTGAAGTCTTCACCAGCCGGCCACAAGGACGCTGAAGGTATAAACATAGGAACCATCTTCTGCCCGTTATCCAGAAGAAATCGTCCAAGCGGCGGGGATGTTCCTAGGAACGGATTACAGGTATAGTCGTTGGAGATGTGTGGAGAGATAGTCACCGCCTCCCCATGTTCGGTGACATTAGCACACCTTGACTTGACGACTAAGTGTTTACTGGTATAGTCGCTGGAGTTGTGTGGAGACATCGTCACCGTTTCCCCATCTTCGGTGACGTCAGCACACCTTGACTCGACGACTAAGTGTTTACTGGTATAGTCGCTGGAGATGTGTGGAGACATCGTCACCGTTTCCCCATCTTCGGTGACAGCAGCACACCTTGACTCGTCGACTAGCAGACCAGCTGAAGAAGATGACACTGCTGAGTGTCTTTGACGCATGGGAACCAGACAGTTCTCAAGACTGGGTAAGTTCAAACGAAGCACTTTACTGGAACCCTTGACCAGAGCGGGTGGTAGAGTCCTTGGCTCAGAATGACCCATGGGCATAACAGACAGCATGTTGAAGACAAACTTCTTCGTGTATAAGGCTCCAACTTGGAGCTGTAGTTGTCCTTGTAGGACTAGACTGTTCTTTAGCAGGGTTCGGCCATTATCAGGCAACGCCCACACCGGGTTCTGGAGCTGTAGAACGGAGACCATACACCGACTCCGTATGACAGGCGGCTTAGAAACACCAAAGCTCCCAGAAGGCAGAGAAACAGTCATAGACTTTAGCGGCAGGGAGTTATTCTCACCAAGGGCAGTCTCTCCTACTGACCCGAGGTTTTTGAGCTTTAGATCCCCTGGACAGAGGCCATCCAGGTGTTCCTCACAACAGCAGCGACATTGTATGCCCTTCTTATGGCTGATTTCAGGCTGCTGCTTTGCCAGCCCACTCTCATCAACCTTCTTAGGCTTCATACGGGTAGCTGCATTAACGGGTAGAGGAACTGGAGGGTCACAGACGGTCATGGCTTGATGTGGGGGTTTCTTCACGGGTTTCGCTCGTCTGGAGCGCCTCCCGGATCTAGATGGGGAAGACTTCACAGGAGTGGCAGGACGAGGCTTGTCAAAGACTCTACGGAAGGCCACCAGGAAGGCCCCTAGGTTCATGACGATAGGATCCCCTGCTTCCCAGAGGGGAGTTATCCAAATTAGAGCATCTTCGGCCAGGTAGGACATGATGTAACCCACCTTGACCCAGTCAGAGGGAAAACATGCTGCATTCTGCAGGATGTAGCGTAAGCACTGTTTCAGGAACCCCTGACATTCTTCAGGATTCCCATAGAACCTAGGTGGGTCAGCTGGGTAGTGCTCCTCCTCGTAGGCCTGAAGTTGCTTGAACAGAGCATTAGAGACAATAATTGGGTCAGAGGTCTCTTCAATCTGAACCACCCTTGGTGGAACAAATTTATCAGGTTGCTCATACGGGCAGGAAAAAAGTTCATCATGCTCTGCGAGCGGTAGGACATGGGATACAGCGGAGCCATGGCCTGTGCAAACTGTCATGCTCGCGCCCAGACTGGTTGGCGCGGGCGTGCGGGGGAGTGGCCCCACTGGACCACAGACCAAACCTCCCTGGAAGGGGCGTAACTAAGTAGCTTCCTAGGTGTTCGCTGGAGCCTCTGATGGTGAGGTCAGACTTGTGCAATAGGAAGCTACCAGGTACCACTCCAGGGTGGAGTCTGGTTGTGGCTGCTGATCCCACCGGGGAACGGAACATAGACAAGCAAGCGGGCACGGCTGGCACATAGGCAGGCAGACGGGTACAACAGGAACACTGTCAGACAGGCGGGCACGGCTGGCTCTCTGGCAGGACTGGTAGACAAGACTGGTACACTGGAAGAACCGGTAGGGACCGGTCTGCAGGCAGGTATGTAGAACGGGTAAGAACCTGTTCAGACACGAGGACCTAGGAATAAGTAGATAAAGACCGCAAGAGCGGATGCAGAGAGAAAGCACAGGAGCTAGAGCCAAGAACAGAAATGCAGGAGGCGGAGCCAAGAGCAGGAGGCGGAGCCAAGTGCAAAACCGCAGGAGGCGGAGCCAAGAGCTGGAGGCGGAGCCAAGTGCAAAACTGCAGGAGGCGGAGCCAAGAGCTGGAGGCAGAGCCAAGTGCAGACAGGCAGGAGGCGGAGCCAAGAGCTGGAGGCAGAGCCAAGTGCAGGAGAAGTAGAACTGCAAGGAGCGGAGCCAGGTAGAACCGCAAGGAGCAGAGCCAGGTAGAACCGCAAGGAGCGGAGCCAGGTAGAACCGCAAGGAGCGGAGCCAGGTAGAACCGCAAGGAGCGGAGCCAGGTAGAACCGCAAGGAGCGGAGCCAGGTAGAACCGCAAGGAGCGGAGCCAGGTAGAACCGCAAGGAGCGGAGCCAGGTAGAACCGCAAGGAGCGGAGCCAGGTAGAACCGCAAGGAGCGGAGAGGAGCTGCGGGAGAGGTCTCTGCAGCAAAGCTGAGCAGAGCCACAAGGAATGTGGAGAGAAGCTGCAGCAAGGGATAACTGCAACAGCAGAAGATAAGCTGAGAAGAAAGGAGCAGAAACGCAGAAGTGAGGAGCAGAGGTAAAGTCACAAAGGTCCAGAGCAGGCAGAGCTGCAAGAGTGCGGAGTGAAAGCAGACTGAGAATACAAGGAAAGACAACAGGGAAGGAAGCCAAAGACTAGGAGACCGAGGTAAGACTAAGTGCAGACAAGGCAATGGAACAAGACACAAGGACAAAGACACTGGGACCAGGATATTCTGCCTCCTGGTGGGCGGACAACAAGACCAAGGAAATAACACAGAGAATCCTCCAGAGAGGGAGTAACTCAGAGCAAGGCCAGGCAAACTCAGAAGCAAGACACTAACTGAGCTAACACATTGCACAGGCCCAGAACACTGGGTGGAGCTGAACTAAATACTGGAGGCCTCTTGACAATTGGTCAGGAACAGATTGGACAGATGCACCTGATTCCAATAAGAACCAGAGAGTTCAGGCGCCGCCCCTCTATACACAGAGCCATGAAGCATGCAGAGAGCAGAGACACAGAACATGGAGCTGGCAAGAAACAGAAACCACATCATGACCTGGAGCAGTGGGTAAGATAGTGTGAGAGATGTGAGGCCATGCCGTGATGCCAGCAGAGTTGTTACAGGAACAAAGCTATGGGTCGATCCCATCATTCCCCCACCTCCCTTTCAGATAAGATAAGTGCTGAATAAGCCTAAACTTGTTAGACTCCTTTTTGGGAACCACACCCAAAGGCAACATGACCAGGTCTTCCAAAGGAGGAATGGGAAACGGTCCAGACATCCTACCTAAAGCAACTTCTTTACTCAATTTCTCTGACACAACTGGTGCATGCAACTCGGCCGATCTGATTTTTCAAACTCTGGGGTATAACAAAAGCAGGAGCGGGAATCCAAAAACCATCACAAAACCCCGCCCGCAACAACTCCGCCCTTTTCCTATCAGGGAACCTATCTAGATAGGGGACCATCGCGTCCAGTCTCACTGGGATCACCCCCTTTGGAATTACTATCTGGCTTCCCTTTTTTCTTAAAGCATCTGGCCGCTCCATGGGATGACCCATTGCAGTGCGAGCACAAGTGCTTGAACTTACAAGTGGCTCCGAACTTACACTGGCCCTCGTTGAATTGCCAGCACATGCCGTGTTTTGACCTCCAGGCTGCACAGACTGACCCCCGGCACCTGAAGAACAGCATTGTGAAGCGGCCTGGCCGGAAGTTCCGGCCCCACTTTGAAAGGAATGGCCAAATTTCGTTGGCGCCATAACTCGCAGCCACAACCCTATGTCCTTCTGATCCCACCGAATCGCAGGACTAACCGCCTTCCTTTGTCTAAACTGTTCGTCATAGCACAACCACGCTTGGCCCCATAAGCCCTAAGCGCCTCCCCTATGGAATCCATGTAGCAAAATAAAGCAGAACAATTCTCAGGAGCCTTTTCACCAATGACGCTTGCCAGAATCGCAAACGCCTGGAGCCAATTCACAAAAGTCTGAGGAATGAGGTGCCATCTCCGTTTTTCCTCATCCTCCTTCTTACTATGCTCCTTCTTGCTCTTATCTAAATTAAATTTCTCCAATGGCAAAAGCGAAAAAATCTCCACGTACTCGTCCTTCCAAATCTTTTCGCGCACTTCCTTCTTCAAATGAGCCCCTAACGGACCCTCAAAACAAACATACACCTCACCCCGCGCCTTATCATTCATACGGATCCCACCCTCCTTTTCCTTCTCGGTCTGTACGGATACAGATACCGGCTTGGCCGACCTGTCCCGCACCACCGTACCGCTACTCGACAACTCCTGACCCATATTGGAAGGTCCTACCCAAGCCGACAAAGGGGACGGCCCAGGCCTAATGCCACCCAACCGCGATAACAGCTCACGAACGTTTAACAAAAGCTCCCCCACCCTGACACCACCCGCATCAGACCGCACCCCAACCCCATCACTCTGACCTACGGACCCCACAACCCGACTACCAACAACAGACGGAGATGTTGAAAACGCCGGTGACAAACAAGACATAGACTCATGCGTACCAGGCTGCGGGGGAGCTGTGATCCCCCCAGCCGCAGATGACGTGGTTGTCCAGCCGTCTCCAGATGCCGATGCCATCCTGGGACCCTCCTGAAGATGAGGTCCGCCTCCTGAAGAAGGTCTCGCCATCCCAATGACAGCAGAGTGCGCTGCCATGGAGCCGTCCGCCACTAATGCAGCCCAGTGTGGGGGAGCCCCAATACCGTGCCCACTGACTATGCCGCCGCAATCCGATCCCACCGTGGTATACAGTCCCGTCCCGGTTGAAGGTGGAGTGTGGGGTCCGGGTTCCAAGGCCAGGTCCAGCCTCGCCGCCACAACTGGAGCACTGCCTGCCGCCGCATCAGAGCTCCCCCGCGTCTCCTGGTGACAGGTGTAGCAACATCCCACCGTGCATTGATGATTCTGGCGCGCGCAGTCCCCACCCCCCGGAGCGAAAGAGGAGAAGGCCTAACCGCCGCTGCAGGCCCCAGCGCAGCTGGCAGATTCCTCCCGGACCGCAGCCTGCTCGGGCGCTTATGAGCAGGCACACGATCTGAAGGGTCCCTTGAGGGGCTCCTGCGCCGTCACTGAGAAGTCTGAGGAAGGTCGGGGGACAGCTGTTCCGGAGGCCTAACGCGCCGGGAGGGCCGCTCACCGGAACCGCTCGCCATGGAACCCCCACTGCCGTCGCTCAGGATGGAAGAAACCTGGGTCTTTAACCAGCTGGAAGGCTTGTTCACTGCTGCTGCCCGGAGCCAGGACAAAATCTGTTCCACAGAGCTCATGGTGAGTAGCGTTGGCTTCCTGCTCGCTGTCTCCTGAGTGGGAAAGTGACAGGCTCCACCCCCTCACCACCACTATAGCTCCCTTCTCCAAATAGAAAACCCTCCCCCTTATTGAATTAACCCCCGCCTCACCTATTCCTGGCTCCAAACCCCCTGTCATGATGGCTTCCACGTATGCCGCCCGTGGGGGGGGGGGGTTGGGCGGCTCGCTCCAGCCTGCGCTTGAACACTTGGTGGTGACATAACACCATAAATATATTACAAAAAAATTTCAGCATCAGGGTGTTCCATAAATGTCATTAATGTGCAACATTCCGCTGGGAACTGTGGTATTTCTGAGATTAGAAGATCAGATTAGCTGAGCACAGGTCCTCTTTAAATCTACATGACCCTTCATGAGTTGAAAAGTTTATTGTGGCATGGAAAGGTTTTAGATCTCCCAGTGGTCTATTGGCTGTTCTGGTTATTGGAACCACACCCTTCCATTATGAACACCTGTGTCTGGCTTCCCTCCATTTATACAAAAAAAAGTTGCAATCTATTGTGCCAAAGCATGTTGAATATGAAATGCATGAAATATGAATAGCAAAATGGCTTTTTGAACATTAGGAAAAATATTTATGAGACATTTTGCACAGAATTTGACCAAATAACCAAATAGTGTGAGCCCATCAACCATCGTCATGGTGGCCTCATTAATGTGATGGGTCCCTGACCTCCCTGTCCAAATGTGAACACTTACCGAAGGCTAATGTCTGTATGCATGGGTGAATGTGGACACCTCTCAGTAAAGCCTACATATATGGGTTGGTCAGAACCAAGTGTGATTAGATGTAATTAAAAACCACATGGTGAAGGGAGGAGTGATCAGTCAGTAAGCTAACATAAAAATGACAGAAAAAGGACTGGAATATCCAAACTAGTGTGAATAGGTGCATACCAGGAGAAGCTACCTGCTATTCATATTTCAAGTATTTCATATTCGACATGCTTTGGCACGATAGAGTGCAACCTTTTTTTGCATATTGTATATGGAGGTAGCTGCTCCTGGTATGCACCTATTCACACTAGTTTAGATGTGCCAGTCGTTTTTCTGTCATGGCTTCCCTCCATGACAGCAATAGAATCTTCATTCTGTTCCTTGCTTTTTGGAGAAAGTGTTCTGGAGAGTCACTGTTGTTATCTTGAGATTGCTGCTTTCAGTTTGTTGTGAATACCTCTACCTTCCCCTTCTGGCGTTCTTATGTGTTGCTTTTCTGCTTCTTTACTGTGCACCCATTTTCCCTTTGTATTTTATCCTGTGTGTGTGTCATTTGATTGTGCCTTGGTTTCCCCCTGTCTGTCCAGCCGGTGTTTCCATTTTACTCCTGCCCCTTTGCCTCCTGGGGGAGGATGGGATTTGCGTAGCATATCAAAGGAGCACGAGAGGTACGAGACCTGGGCGTCCCCACCTTCTGGGGAACCCTGGGTTAATGATAGACAAGGACCTCCCTAGATTAAAGGACAAGGGACAACATAGCGCCCCTCCTCCCCGACTTTCCTACTGTCACAGCGTGACAATGCAAATCCAAAATTTTATTATAACAAAAAATATTCCAAAAGGAGAAAGAAAACCACCACAACAAAAAAATATGCTAAGGCCTCTTTCACATTTCCGTTGGTACGGGCCTGTCGCAATGCGTCGAGCCGACGTACCGACGGAGGTTGTGAATTCTTTGCACGAAGTGGGCAGCGGATGCAGTTTTTCGACGCCTCCGCTGCCTATTCTTCAGTCCGGGGAGGAGGGGGCGGAGTTTCAGCCATGCATGCGCGGTCGAAAATGGCGGATGTGACGCACAAAAAAAGTTACATTGAACGACGGTCCGCCAAAACAAGACGGATCCTTCGCACGACGGACGTGACGTGTGCCCATCCGTCGCGATCCGTTGCTAATACTAGTTTATGGGCAAAAAACGCATCCTGGGAGCACATTTGCAGGATCCGTTTTTGCTCTAAACGACGGATTGCGGCGGATTGCAAACGACGGAAGTGTGAAAGAGGCTTAAGATTCAAGGCAAATGTGTTTTGGACACATGCACTATTTATTGGGCAATGATTTGTGTTTACCTTTAATTTGAATACATCAGTATTTGTAAGCCAGAATCAGGAGTGAAAAAATCAGAGGAAAAAAAGAATAGAAACACGTCCACTTCTGTATTTATAACCCACTCCTGGTATTGGCTTACAAATACTGATATAAAATACTGACCAAATACTGCTAGTGTGAACGTGGCCTAAGACAATGTTTTTTTCTAATTTTTTGCATTTCAGTTCCAATCTATTATGAGTAGTACAACAAATGAAAATCAAATGAGAAGAGCAATGCATTGCAGCAGTTTGCTGCACTATTTGTTATAGGTTGGGTCTGAAAGGGATAGAGTTGCGTGGCGCGTATTGCTCCTAAATATTTTTTCTCTTGTCTGCTATATTAATTATGATGGGTCGTTATTTCATGCCATAGGCACACAGCCTTTATGTGAGTTTTCATTATATGGCGTTCTCCATCAGATAGCTCAACTTATTGTAAATGCAGATATTCACCTTCTAATTTCTTTTAGCTAAACTTGCAAATGTGAAAAAAATCTTCCTACAGAATAAAGAGACTGTCAGATGGAAATAAGAGGAAAGAAGCAATGAAGAAAAAGTAGCACAGAAAGATAATCTAATAAACTATCATTGTGACCATTGCATTAAAATATACACTACTTACTAGACCGCTGGTTCTTCCTAACACTACAAGTAACACAACACACAGGACTCTTTTATACTCCAGTTGATTCACTTTCACTTTCAATTCCTGTAATTGTCGTCAGCAGGAAAATACATTGTTAATCTCGAGCAAACATTGTTAGGCCGGTTTCACACGTCAGTGGCTCCGGTACGTGAGGTGACAGTTTCCTCACGTACCAGAGACACTGACACACGTAGACCCATAAAAATCAATGCATCTGTGCAGATGTCATTGATTTTTTGCGGACCGTGTCTCCGTGTGCCAAACACGGAGACATGTCAGTGTTCGTGGGAGCGCACGGATTACACGGACCCAATAGAGTCAATGGGTCCGTGTAAAACACGGCCCTCACACGGACGTTCTCCGTCTGGGGTCCGTGTGCGTGCAGGAGACAGCGCTACAGTAAGCGCTGTCCCCCCCATATGGTGCTGAAGCCGCCATTCATATGTTCCCTGCAGCAGCGTTTGCTGCAGAGAAAATATGAATAATAGTGTTTAAAATAAAGATCTATGTGTCCGCCGCCCCCCCACCCCCTGTGCGCCCCCCCCCCGCTGTCCTGAAAATACTCACCCGGTCCCTCGTTGGCTGTCACTCCTTCCTCTCTGCCCCGCGCCTCCTACTGTATGCGGTCACGTGGGGCCGCTCATTTACAATCATGAATAGTCGGCTCCGCCCCTATGGGAGGTGGAGCCACATATTCATGACTGTAAATGATCGGCCCCACGTGACCGCATACACTAGAAGCCGCGGCCAGACCAGGAAGCAGCGAGGGAGGCGGGTAAGTATTTTCTGAACAGCGGGGGGGCGCACAGGGGGTGGGGGGCCTGCGGACACATAGATCTTTATTTTAAACACTATTATTCATATTTTCTCCGCAGCAAACGCTGCTGCAGGGAACATATGAATCGCGGCTTCAGCGCGATGCAGGGTACCACACGCGTGGGTACCACACGCTCCGTGTGGTACCCACTCGCCATACGGGCGGCACACGTGTGCCGCACGTATGGCCTACGTGAGTTCCCAGGCACACGGACACGGATAACTCCGGTACCGATTTATTCCGGTACCGGAATTATCTGGACGTGTGGGACAGCCCTTAGGAATTTTCCAATGTAACGTGGCGCAGGAAGTTGGCTTGGGCGATGCACTCGTCTCTAACGCCCCAGCACATTACATAGAGGCGGGGGTCCCGGCTGGGTGCACAGACCTTAGCTGTAGTGTCGATACGCCCTTGCAGACAGCATTTTGACAATGTAATAAGCAGGAAAGGATCAGATGTTACATACTTCAGTGTGGAAGACCATAGTTCATAAATAAGCATATTTTTACTGAAGAATAACTTGGTGTGAGCTATAGACAGCAGATAGTAGGTATTTATCTTCAAGGACGTTATTTTAACAAGGAGCGACATCATCACACACATTTCTTCCTTTCCTGTAATCACTCTATCTTTCTTGGTTACTTCCTCTACTCTTTGCACAGCCTAGAACACTACTTCAGAATCTTCCCTCATTCTGAATAACATCACTCCAGTCCAGTAAGCAAACATCCTATACTCCAACCCGCAGTTCCATGTCTTTTTTTCCATAGGAGAAATTTTGTGCCAATATTTTGGCTACTCAACTTCATTTCCTATTGATTCCACTGGACTTCCATGTGGGTTATTTTCTCTTCATCTCGCTTCTCTTTTCCTTTGTGTTCCATTATCTTTCTGAGAGATAAGTTTGTCCCGTCCCGCTAGGCTTCCTGCTTCAGGCCCTGATACTTCTTCCTTCCTCAGTACTTCTGTCCCGACTCCAGACTGCTGCTCACTTTTCTTCCAGGTGTCTCTTTCCTATAGGGTCTTACTATCTGGCTTCTCTGTCTCCTTCTTGCCATAGGGACACCCAGTCTATGCGATTCTGCTGCTCAGTGAGAACTGAGGTCTGCTACCACTGAAGGCTCTTCCCTGTCTGACGTTCTAACAGGAAATTTCCACTGTCTCCTCACCTAGCCCCTCACATTCTGGGTTAGTCCCAAATGTTAACCCTATCCCTCTCTATTAACTCCCTGCTGCTGGGCAGAATACAACCTCATCACATAACAATGCAAATCGTTATACACACACAAACATCATAATGCATTACAGCAATACACCTGGTTGGGAACATGGGCAACACTTCCACCTACTTGCACTACAACTCCACCTCCTTACACCACAAAAGACAAATATTGCTTTTCCTAAGGACTTCTCTCTTCCTCACTCACCCTTTCTCTTCCCCAGCTCCAATCTCTTCATGCAAGGTTTTTTGAGTTGATCCAAAATCCTCCTCCAAAATAGTTTCAATTACACTTTGAATACTCCAATTCTTTTTTGCCAGGGTTTGATTTTTGTGTTTTTTTTGTGCAGATATCATGCCAAAATGCACATGCAGCGCCCCAGAGTCCTGGTCGTTGCAGTACTGTGGCTCCGCCACTATGGGGAGCTACGGTGCGTCCGATGGCACTGAAGGAGTTCATCTGATCAGGTATCACAGACACCAATACATTTCACAGCTGGGCCTCTGGGGGGAGCTAAGGGTTCTATTCATTAGGCCACTCCCCACCATAGTGGGTAAACTGGGGGTCAGGCAGGAAGTTAGATCAGAAAGCTGACTGGATTGGACGAAGCAACACCTGGTGGCAGAGGGTGTTGTGGAGGAAGAGACAGTAGGGTCTCTGTCGGGGGTGGGATCCTGACAGAGGCTTGGCAACTTGAAAGAACGTAACGGGTCTGCGCCAGCTCCGGGAAGCGGCGGGGCCCAAGAAAGGACTAGAAGCGAGATAGATTGTGCTGAGTGAGAAACGAGATCAAGCAATAGGAGAATACCAGTAGGGGTCATGCTGTAAGACCGGAGCAACACCCTACTGAGGCGCAATACCGGTGGCCGGAACGCCGAGGGAGTATTATAACAATCAGCTTCAAGCAATACTCTAAACAGCGGCAGGACAGTCAGTTTAAGGCAGGCTGTCTCACACAAATCACCTATGAAGTCTTGGGGGGCACCTTGTGGAGAGGGGCGACTCTAGGGTCCCGGAAGAGCTCCGAGCCTACCCGTCAAACGGGTGCCGTCCCAACCAGAACAGCAGGGAGGGACGGAGGATTAGAAGAACATCATTTAATCGAGTTGTGAGGGAACTTAAGAAACAGACACAACGGTTGTGGGGACTTTCCGTAAGCACAGCAGGGGAGGACCGCAACACATAGCGCTAGAAGGAAGGCACCGATTTCCACCTGTGAAGAGAGCTCTGGAGGTGCCATCGGACCGGCCGGACTTGCGCAGCCTGGTGAACCGTATTCTGGACTGAGGACCCAGAGATCTTCAGTAAAGAGGTAAAGAGACTGCAACCTGGTGTCCTTGTTATTTACTGCATCGCACCACCACAGCCTCACTACTACAACATCACGACTACTACAGTGTCACCCCCCCCCACTACCGTCATCCACATCTACCATTCACTGAGTGCCCCACGGCAGGGTCACGGACCGGGGCCTAGCCGCCGTGACAACCCCAGAGCAGAGACTCAGAGGCCCGGTACCGGGTACCCCTCGGCCCTGCGGCGGTGGGGGCGCTACAACTTGGCGTCACGAACAGGATCTACTTAAGCCTGAAGAATCAGGTCATGTGTGCCTTGGAACTGTGGTCTACTGTGCTAGGACTGTATTATGTTGCAAAGACTGTGTTCCGACATTCCCCGCCAAAACCGCCGCCATTATAACACTATGTGGCGCGCAGGGAGCATGGGGCGTGTCCTCGTGGGCGTAGCTTGGAAGAGTGGCGCGAAGATGGAGCCCGCCCCTCACCGATATTACTATGTCCAGAGAATATGCCCATCAAGGAGAAGGGCCCGCCTCCTAGTGTGGGATGGTGGAGGAGAGAAAGGCCGCCCTCCGGACGGGGAGGGGCAAGAACTTCTGGAGACCACGAGGCAGAATCCGATTGGCAGCATGGAGCGCGGAAGTCACCCCGGGGAGGGAGAGAAGACCTGTGCCAGGTTCTACCAATGGGAGCCGGCGGAGTCCTTACCAGGTTGCGCTAATCAGGAAATCCTCGGGGCAGAAGTGGAGGAGCTGTGCCGGCAGTTCCGGAGTCTGTGCCAGCGAGCAACCACCCCTGGCGAGGAGCCGCACCCGCACCAGGTATCGGTCCTGCAGCCGACAACGGAGGAGGCCGACACTGGAGATGCATCGGAGGCAGGTAACCGCGCCGATCCTGGTGTGGCGATTGAAGAGCCCCTGCTGGTGGATGTAGACTCACCCCCACCACGACCACCCGGGCGAGTGTGTAGCCGCATCGAGTGTGAGAGGCCCTGGGAAACTCTGCAGACAGCCGATCGCCCCCTACGGCCCATCAAACAACCCACGCAGCTCCAGGGAGAATGGGTAACCTTCAAATGGACCCGCGCGGCCACTACCAATCTGATGGGGTTTCCAGGGGATGCCCAAGAGGAGGGGGAGAGTATCGAAGTCATCCGCCAGAGGGAGTACCGCCAACAGCTGCGCCAGCAAGAGGAAGAGTGGGCCCGCAAGAAGGAGCTCCGGCGTCAGGCTGAGCGAGAGAAGGACCTTCAGAATAAAGCCCAAGTCAGGCAAGTTGCTGAGGAGAACTGGGGGCTGCAGCGCTATGGCGTGATCAATACCTTCCGGCTGCAGGGAGGTTGGGGCTTCATTAAGGAGCCCGGTCTTGCCTTGGAAGTGTTTGTAAACCGGCGGGATGTAGAGGCGCACCTCATTGAAGGACACCCAGGCCGGGATCTTTACCCAGGAGACCGAGTTCGGTACACCCGCCACTGGGGGGATAAGGGGTGGTATGCCCTGCACGTACGCAAATACAAGCCGGAAGTGACCGTACCATCCTCTGATGATTCATCAAGGCCGGCGGTTATTGCCCCGATCTCCCTGTGCGCCAAATGCCTGCGGGCCATCACTCCAAGGAGAACCGTGAGTACCCAGACCCCTATCCAGGGTGCGGACGCCCTCTATGTGGTGGCGGTGGGAGACCGGTACTCGCGGAAGCCGCCCCCAGACTTGGAAGGTTAAACCTCGATACCATGAATCTGTAAATAGTTACTGTTTCCTGTTTGGCTGCTGAACCCGCTCAGGGTAAACTCTTAAAGGGATCCCTTTGTTGACCCGGGATCCCTATTGTTTTTGGTTATTTTCTATTTTTCTATGTTATTTAAAAAAACTGCTGAAATCATGAACAGTGCATGATCCGAACTTCTTGTACATAGTTTGCACCTTATTAAAGGCGCTCCCTACTGGTTTTACTTAAAGAAGGACTCTTTGCGAAGATACCGCACTGGAACCTTTGCTGAGTATGGACTGGTAGCTTGAGCAGACACGCTACCTCACAGAGACTTGGTCCCCTCTTAAAGGGGATGTTCATTTGTCGCGTTTCGATAGTAATATTGCTTAAGACAAGTAGCAATAATGTTGATGAGAGAAAAGTGATGATAATGTTTATATGAGAAAAGTTATATGTGTTTAATTAGTTAAATGTGAAGAAATACTGATGATGTGCTCTGAGAAGTAAAAGGTGAAAGATAGAAGAAGGATGCAGTGGACCCGTAGGGATAGACGTGGTGTCCAGCATGCATGAAAGGAAGAAAGATAATGAGAAGGCTTAATGTTCGATAGAAAATGTTTTGATAATGCTGATAGATAGTTAGGATAGAAGGTAAACCCTGAGTCCTCCTAGGAGTCATGTAGAGATGACTTAGTGCTCTTGAACTGAAAGTAATGTTATGTTCTATACTGTGTATAGTAGTTGAAAAGGCAGTAGGCCCTGGCTGAACAGGGCGGTCCTGTAACAGAAAGGAGAGGCAGTAGGTCTGGTGCCGATAGGACAGGCGGTCCTGCAGATTTAAAGAAGGAGAATGAGAAAGTTAAAGTGCCTTATAATGTGATTATAGGAAGGTCTTTAGTGGATTTAGAGTGTGAGTCCTTAAAGGCAATGTTAAATTATTGTTCAACAATTTTGCACTTAGTAGAATACCCGGTTGGGTAACAGGAGTTATTTATAGCCTGTAATTTATAATGTTAACCATATTTGTAACGTTCAAGTGTTCTTACCTCCCATAAAGGGAAGCCTGTTCAAGTATACTTATTGTTATTACACTCAACGAAACTGTATGTCTTTTTGCTAACTTGTATTGTTGTTTTCTTCCCAGTCCCGGAGTACTGCCATCGGACCGGCCGGACTTGCGCAGCCTGGTGAACCGTATTCTGGACTGAGGACCCAGAGATCTTCAGTAAAGAGGTAAAGAGACTGCAACCTGGTGTCCTCGTTATTTACTGCATCGCACCACCACAGCCTCACTACTACAACATCACGACTACTACAGTGTCACCCCCCCCCACTACCGTCATCCACATCTACCATTCACTGAGTGCCCCACGGCAGGGTCACGGACCGGGGCCTAGCCGCCGTGACAACCCCAGAGCAGAGACTCAGAGGCCCGGTACCGGGTACCCCTCGGCCCTGCGGCGGTGGGGGCGCTACACACATAGAAATGCTTCAATTCTTCCCGCAAAATACTAAATGAGAAAATGCATGAAAAGTGCATGTCAAGTTTTATAATGAATGTTAAAAAAAATCATGTCAATTCATTAGCATATTTTCAGTGCATGAATCACTGCTAAACATTCGTTTTGCAAGCCAACAAATAAAGTAGCACTCTGTAGCACTATACCATACAAACATGAAATATCTGAAATTTGTACTGCATTACTGCACTAGAAAATTAGAAAAATTGAGAATACTTAGCGCATATACATATACTGTATATACATATACTTTGCATATTCAGCCTTTATACTTATATTGTGCAGCTACTCATTCTCTATACCACCTCTATTAATTTCAGCATTGGCCACCTTTGAGCTTTTTCTCTGCTCCACCTACGTTGTGCACTTTTTTGAATCGTACATACATTTAGTTTTCCATCTCTAAGGCTGGATTCACACTTGCGCTTTGATCTGCAGCGTTTTAGCGCTAAAAAACGCATGCGTTTTTTTCTATACTTAACATTAAAAAACGCATGCGTTTTTTAGCATGCGTTTTGACGTGTTTTCGGCAACGCATGCGTTTTTTGACGCGTGCGTTTAGTTGCAGAAATGCAACTTGTAGTAATTTCTAGCGGCGTTTTTTTGCCGCAAAAAAACGCATGCGTTTATTTGCGGCAAAAAAATGTATTGCTGTCTATGTAAACGCATGCGTTTTTAAGCACATGCGTTTGCTTGCGTTAAAAACGCATGCGTTTTTATAGAAAAACACAAGAAAACACAAAAAAAACCAAGAAAACTCTAACCCTAACCCTTGGGTTACTAGGGATCCTAACCCTAACCATAACCCTAACCCTAAGGTTAGGATCCCTAGTAACCCTAGGGATCCTAACCCTAACCCTAGGGATCCTAACCCTAACCCTTAGGGTTAGGACCCTAACCCTTAGGGTTAGGGTTAGGGTTAGGATCCCTAGGGTAACGGTTAGGGTTAGGGTTAGGATCCCTTGGGTTATGGTTAGGGTTAGGGGTAGGGTTAGGGTTAGGATCCCAAGGGTTATGGTTAGGGTTAGGGTTAGGATCACAAGGGTTATGGTTAGGGTTAGGGGTAGGGTTAGGGGTAGGGTTTGGATCCCTAGGGTTATGGTTAGGGTTAGGGGTAGGGTTAGGGTTTGGATCCCTTTATCACCTTGATGGTGGGGGGTGGCTTATCAGTGACCTGGTGACCAGGACATTCTTCTAATAAAAAGCTACCCCTAACCCTAACCCTAGGGATCCTAACCCTAACCCTAACCCTAGCTAATTCTATTAATTGTGGGTTTTCTAGTTGATTTTGATGATTGGCAGCTGTCACACACTTCTCAGCATGCGTTTCAAAAACGCAAACGCAGGAAAAAACGCATGTAAACGCATCAAAACGCTGCGTTTTTTTTCTGCATGCAAAAACGCATGCGTCTAAAAAACGCAGCGTTTGCATGCGTTTACATGCCTTTTTTCACCACCTGCATTTTTTAAAAAAACGCTGCAGATCAAAACGCAAGTGTGAAACCAGCCTAAGTCATGTCTCTGAGATTCATTTCCTTGCATTTTGCATCTATTTGCTGATGTTGGTGTTATTCTGAAATATTACCATCTAACCGTTACCGCTCATATATTTATCACCTTACCTCATTGATCAGTGGTGTTACTAGAGTCCGATGGGTCCTGGTGCAAAATTTGGACCTGCATCACTGCCAGCATTTTGGTCAGATATATGGGCCAATACAGTGTTCTTGATCCTATAGCAGTGATGGGCAACCTTTTGAGCTTGGTGTGTCAAAATTCGCCAAAAAACCGAGCATAACTTGGGTGGTGTGTCACCTTGATAAAAAACCATAATTTTGCGACATGTATAGTTTAAATAACAAATATGTATAATTAGAATTAACTTACCTGCTTAGTGACTTCTTTGTTCATCTGTCAGTTGGTTTATTTTGTTGGTCTTGCTATTATTTAACTTGTGTGGGGTGCCGTGAACTAAGATAAGTGAGGGGGAGGGGGAATTCTTCCAGTGATGGCGAACCTGTGGCACTCCAGCTGTTGCAAAACTACAATTCCCATCATGTCTTCACAGCCAAAGCCTTTGCTTTGAATGGCCAGCCATGATGGGAATTGTAGTTTTGCAACAGCTGGACTGCCACAGGTTCGCCATCACTGCCTCCCTCTCACTTATCTCAGTAATGGCCAATGACACCCCACAGTTCACTGGATGATGGTTGCTGTAGTAGTCACAGGGCCTCCAGACAGCAATCACAGGGCCTCCAGACAGCAATCACAGGGCCTGCAGACAGCTATCACAGGGCCTGCAGACAGCAATCACAGGGCCTGCAGACAGCAATCACAGGGCCTGCAGACAGCAATCACAGGGCCTGCAGACAGCAATCACAGGGCCTCCAGACAGCAATCACAGGGCCTCCAGACAGCAATCACAGGGCCTGCAGACAGCAATCACAGGGCCTGCAGACAGCAATCACAGGGCCTGCAGACAGCAATCACAGGGCCTCCAGACAGCAATCACAGGGCCTCCAGACAGCGATCTCCTCAGGCCTCAGAAGTGCAGCCTGGGACTTCTGGCCGGCGCAGCAGGGAGCAGGGAGCAGCGCAATGCCGCCCAAACAACACAGATCCGACGCAGAGGCCTGGGACTTCCGGGAGCTGCGCCTGGCCTACCGGAAGTCCCAGGCCTAGACGCTCTGCACCGGAGCTCTGTTGTTTGGACCCACAGACCTCCTGCATGGCATCCGATCCGATAAAAAATCGGATCGGATGCCATTGTTTAGCATTCCGATACCGCAAGTATCGGGTATCGGCCGATATTTGCTGTATCGGAATTCCGATACCGAGATCCGATACTTTTGTGGTATCGGGTATCGGTATCGAAACAACATTAATGTGTAAAATAAAGAATTAAAATAAAAAATATTGCTATACTCACCTCTCCGACGCAGCCTGTACCTCCGCGAGGGAACCGGCAGCGTTGTTTGCTTAAAAATCGCGCTTTTCCTTCCTCCCGTGACGTCCCGGCTTGTGATTGGTCGCGTCGCCCATGTGACCGCGACGCGACCAATCACAAGCCAGAACGTGATTTTAAAATCCTGAAGGACCTAAAATTACGTCACGGCTTGCTGTGATTGGTCGCGTCGCGGCCACATGGGCGGCACGCGACCAATCACAAGCCGGGACTTCACGTAAGGAAGGAAAAGCGCGATTTTTAAGCAAACAACGCTGCCGGTTCCCTCGCGGAGGTACAGGCTGCGTCGGAGAGGTGAGTATAGCTATATTTTTTATTTTAATTCTTTATTTTACACATTAATATGGTTCCCAGGGCCTGAAGGAGAGTTTCCTCTCCTTCAGACCCTGGGAAAGAAGCAATTTCTATGGGGCCGCGTCCGGCGTGTCACTGAAAATGACTACGCGTGTCAGCACTGACACGCGTGTCATAGGTTCGCCATCACTGTCCTATAGACATACTGTATGTGTTTGCTCCTCAACCCATTTAAAAAAAAATATCTCTACAGAAAATATATAAATCTCATAGAAAACACGGTAATAAGATAATTTTCTAAGGCCGGTTTCACATTTGCGGTTGTGTCCGCAGCGTTTCTTCCGCAAATATCCGCATGCGTTGTGTATTCCTATATTTAACATTAGGGTCGCATGCGTCGGCGATCGGTTGCTTTTTGCCGCGTTTGATGACGCATGCGTCGTTTCGTCGTCTGCGGTTTGTTGCGGAAATGCTACATGTAGTAATTTTTAGAGGCGTCAATTTGCCGCCTAGAAACGTATGTGGTCCATTGCGTAAGGAATGCGCCAAAAAAACGCATTGCTGTCTATGTGAACGCATTCGTTTACCAGCACATACGTTTACTTGCGTTCGTGAACGCATGCGTTGCACCAGAGAAAAATATGTCTAGACACTGATAAGCCACCCCCCACATACAAGGTGATAAAGGGAGGGAGTGGACATTTGCAGGTCACTATTCAGCAGACAGCCAAGCAGAGCAGACAGACCACAGCACCTGGGAGCAAACAAGCCTCTGAACAATGTGAGTATATCCTATCCAATGCCTCTATTTTCTATTTTCTGTCTCTACATGTGCTAATTTCTGCCATTTCTTTCTTTCTGCATGCATCAGAATGTCTTCTTCTTCTGATGAGGAGCAACGTCCTGGGCCTACTGAAGTAGAACATGTCAGTGAAGTGAGTACTCACCTCCTCAGATTGGTAAGTATTCACTGTCACATCTACACATATGACAATTTTTGTTTTTCATTTTTTTAGAGCACTTCTACTGCGGCAGAGACTGGGCAGGAGCAGCGGAGTCACGGTCGGGTGGCAAGGCGGCAGCGTGTACGTATACAAGGCTGACTGTTTACTGTATCCTCACTGTAGTATTCTTGAATCTTCCTTTCTTTACATTCCTATTTCTTTACATTTTTCTTCTGGAATCCTTTTGTATCTTAACTTTCCTTATTCATGCCATTTCTCAGCCTCTGTTTTCTTTCTTTTCCTTATGTTAATGTATCCAACATTAATGTCTTTATTTAATTTTTAGGTTCCAGAAGGGGATGAAGACCTCATAGAAAATGACCTCCTCATCTCCCTGGTCCAGGAGCGAGTCCCGTTGTGGGACACCCGGGTTCCACAGCACTCGGACAATGTGACGATCCGACGCCTATGGAATGAGGTGGCCAAAGAGATGTGGGATGGCTGGAAAAACGCCCTGACTCGGGTCTGAAATGCATTTGGTAAGTATTTCAATGCAGTGTGAAGCTGCAGACACCTTGGCTGTGCTCACACAACTGTGTGTGATGAGAGAAACTCTCAGGAGTTTCTCTCATCACACACAGTTGTGTGAGCACGGCCAAAAGTCCATTGTCTGACCATTATGTTTTGTTTTTTCAACAGTGGCCAGAGTCAAAACACGTTGGTGTTCGATGAAGGACCGCTTCAACAAGGACCTGCGTCAAGAGAGCCGTGTTCCCAGTGGTTCAGGAGCAAGGATCAGAAAGTACAAATACGATCGCGTTCTGGCATTTTTAAGACCGGTCCTTGCCCAGAGAGCGTAAGTGTTTCTTCCGTGCATTAGGTTGTGTTGTATTGCCATAATCTGTATGTTTCTATTCCACAGGAATTGGCGTCTGGTTAATTTTTGGTATTAATTTTTTCTTCCTTTTTTCACAGCACATGGAGCAGCACTGTTGGCCCAGGTTCTGGAGCGGTCCTTCATCCGACAGCCACGGGCCCGTCCCAGCCATCCAGCAGCGCTGCAGCAAGTGGGCCTGCCACACAAACTGGAGACCAGGAAGCTGGTCCATCAGGTCTTCCCCTTTCCCAGTCCTCTGCCACTGCCCCTTTTTTTTGGGCTCCTCACGGCAGCGGCACAGCGCATCGGACAGGTCCCTCATGCCCGAGTTTTTGCACTTGAGCTCGGTTTTTCACAAAGGACTCAAGGCTTTGGGTGACCGAATGGATATTTCCCTTAGCCACATGAATACACGTATCCAGGAGGTCACCAAAAGCCTTGACCAAGTAAAAGCCGACCTACAGAGGCCAGCACATCATTTTTTTTAACCAAATTGAGCAGGGCATGTTGGAACACCTTACTCCTGATCTCCAGCTTAGTACCATGCAGGCCTGCAATGCTGCATACGTGCAGGCTATGCAGCAGAGTCTGTATTTTCAGCAGACAGTGGCGGCATATCCACCTGTGCCTTCACTGTCACGATTAACCTCAATACTGACCTCTGCTGCATACCACTGCACGGCCACCTCTATTCCTAGCACTGCCGGACACCAGTACAGCACCACCACCATGCCGAGTGCTGTTGGACAGCCCACCGCCACCACCATGACAACCGCTGCTCCTGCTTGGACCTCCTCCACTGACACCACGATGCAGCAGGACCCAGGCATGGCCTTCCGTACCGCCACCACCACGATGCAGCAGGACCCAGGCATGGCCTTCCGTACCGCCACCACCACGATGCAGCAGGACCCAGGCATGGCCTTCCGTACCGCCACCACCACGATGCAGCAGGACCCACTTATGGC
This sequence comes from Ranitomeya variabilis, assembly GCF_051348905.1. Taxonomy (NCBI): domain Eukaryota; kingdom Metazoa; phylum Chordata; class Amphibia; order Anura; family Dendrobatidae; genus Ranitomeya; species Ranitomeya variabilis. The sequence continues at coordinate 468,418,848 of NC_135233.1, forward strand.
CTTCCGTACCGCCACCACCACGATGCAGCAGGACCCAGGCATGGCCTTCCGTACCGCCACCACCACGATGCAGAAGGACCCAGGCATGGCCTTCCGCTCTACAAGCGCTATGGACTTGGCATGGCTGCACGCTCTACGAGCACTATGGACTCTGACACAGTGCAGCCGGACCCTGACAGGTCACCCACCACGACCATGCGACGACATATGAGCCCACCGAGGCTTACCAGAACCCAGCAATCCCAGAAAGGAAAAAAAAAACAAAAAACAGCGGACTCTTAGTATTCCTCCCCCTTCACCTCCCAGTGTGTCTGTAATGTCAGGTTTGTCTCACCCTTCCAGTGCGTCTCAAGCCTCTCATGTGTCAAGCCCTGTCCCCGAACTACCAGATCCCACAAGTTTCATTGCCCCTTCTCCTGCCACCTCTGCGTCATCCATGGTTAGCCAGGCCTCACTGCTTCACACACCCCGTTTTCATCACTCTACCCCAAGCAGGCGCAGTAAATAAAAATTTTGTCTGTAACAAAATAAATAATATTGTTTTTTGCCCCCAATTATGTGTGGTTTACTTGTGTATTTTGCCGCCATCAACACACACCGTGCGCCGAACACTTAATTTTTTGGCCACATCATAGCTCCAGTAGTTAGCAAATAAAAGACTGCAGCTTTGTGTGTCTTTAGTATAGAGATATGAGGTGGGCCAAAATATTTATACTTGTATTATCTCCATAATCTCTTCCTTCTGCTTAGTCTGTGACTAGTGTTGCAGAGTGAAGAGAAAATGGCGGAAATGAAATGCAGAACTATACTCAACAGGTCAGGTGTCCACAAACTCATTAGTTTTAGGACACCTGACCTGGTGAGTAGAGAACTGCCTTGTATAACCTCCATTTTTTCTTCTGTGTACGTAATCTATTTCACACAAAGTGAAGGGACGATGGCGGTCATACACGGCATATCTATGCTCACCTGTACATGTGTCAGAAATAGTGAATTCATGAGGCTATGTGCATCATTAATTCATTATTTCTGACACCTGACTTGAGGATCTGTTTTGTATGACAGTCATTGTCTCTTCAGTCTGTGTCCAATGGATACTGCAGAACAGAATCCGGACGCAATGACATCAACAACCTTTAAAACAATATGGCTGTCGTCACATTAACAGTATGTGGTCAGTATTTTATATCAGTAAAGGTACCTTCACACTAGGCGACTTTACAACGATAACAATAGCGATCCGTGACGTTGCAGCGTCCTGGATAGCGATATCGTTGTGTTTGACACGCAGCAGCGATCTGGATCCTGCTGTGATATCGCTGGTCGTTGCTGAAAGTTCAGAACTTTATTTGGTCGTCAGATCGGCGTGTATCGTCGTGTTTGACAGCAAAAGCAACGATGCCAGCGATGTTTTACAATGGTAACCAGAGTAAATATCGGGTTACTAAGCGCAGGGCTGCTTAGTACATACTCACCCTCTGATGTCTGTCACGTCCCCCGGCGTCCGCGCTGCTGCTCAGAGCTTCCTGCACTGAGTGTGTCAGTGCCGGCCGGAAAGCAAAGCACAGCGGTGACGTCACCGCTGTGCTGTTAGGGCCGGCGCTTACACAGTGCAGGGAAGCGGACGCCGGGGGACGCGAATGTAAGTATGTAGTGTTTGTTTTTTTACATTTACACTGGTAACCAGGGTAAACATCGGGTTACTAAGCGTGGCCCTGCGCTTAGCAACCCGATGTTTACCCTGGTTACCCGGGGACTTCGGCATCGTTGGTCGCTGGAGAGCTGTCTGTGTGACAGCTCTCCAGCGACCAAACAGCGACGCTGCAGCGATCGGCATCGTTGTCGATATCGCTGCAGCGTCGCTTAGTGTGAAGGTACCTTTAGTCAAAACAATGATTGGAACAATTAGAGGAAAATGTTAAGAGGAAAAGTATAATAATAACATATCTAGCACCTCAGCTATTATCACCCACTCCTGGTTTTAGATTAAAAATACTGATATGAAATACAGACCAAATACAGCTAGTGTGAGGACAGTCTCGGTTTGTAGAGGACATAGGACACACGGTCAAGACACCAAAAAATAATGTTTATTAACGAGAAATATTAGTAACATTTTAGAAAATAACTGGTACAGATAAAATGTCAACAGGACATTTACACAACATTGTCCTGCCATGACACACGCCCAATATCCAAATCAAAAAAGGCAGCAAATTGGTCCCGCACGTGGCCAACTTCAGCTCTTGACCGCAGCCGGTGATGTTGGTAATCGGGCAGTGGGTGTGCAACTGGTTCATCCAGTTCAATGTTGGGCCGCTCCTTAGCCATTATGTAATTGTGCAGAACCACACAGGTTTTGACCACCTCGTCGACTGTCTCCATTTTTAGATTAATGGCTGATGCAAGAATGCGCCATTTTGAGACCAGAATCCCAAAGGTACACTCTACTGTTCTTCATGCCCTGGTCAGTGTGTAGTTAAAAATCCTTTTAGTGTGGTTCAAGTCACGACTGGAATATGGCTTCAGTAGGTTTTCACACATCTGAAAGGCCTCATCACCAACCATAACAAATGGCATTGGTGGACCTTGAGTGTTGGGGAGCGGTCGTGGCCGTGGAAAATTAAAATTTTTGCCATACACACGGCGGCCCATATCAGAGTTCTTAAAAGTCTGGGAATCGTTGCCATGGCCAAAAGCTCCAATATCCATGGCGATGAAGCGACAGTCCGCATCGGCTATTGCCATGAGCACAACAGAAAAATATTTTTTGTAATTTAAGTACTCCGATCCTGTTCTGGCTGGTTTGATAATGCGGATGTGCTTTCCATCCACCGCTCCCAAACAGCTGGGGAAATCACACACTCCAGAATTTTTCCACAATTTCAATCCACATGTCCAAGGTGGGTAGGGGAATAAACTCATCCCGGAGTACATTCCACAAAGCCTGGCAGGTGTCCGCAACTATTCCGGACAGGGTGGAAATTCCAAGCCGGTATTGGAAGTGGAGGGATGATAAACTCTCTCCGGTTGCCAGAAATCTGGAAGAAAAAAAACCCAATTACAATCAATTCTATTTATGGTGTTGTTATGCTAAAGACATACAGGAAAATACCAAAAAAAAAACATGTCAGAACAGCAAAAATTAGCACTGCCATTGGTTTAGATTTGTTAGGTACCTTAATGTAACCAGCAGACGTTCCTCTGGTGGAATCGCTCTACGGAGCTGGATGTCCTGTCTATGTGGAGCGCCCCCACACCGCCGCAGGGCCGAGGGGTACCCGGAGCCGGACCTCTAGGTCTCAGTCCTGGGGTTGTCACGGTGGCTAGACCCGGTCCGTGGCCCTGTCTGTCAGTGGGGGACGTCCGGTGCAATAAGTGATGTAGTAACGGTGTAGCGGTGCAGTTGTGGGGTGCAGGTCGTGGTAAATAACGAGGACACCAGGTTGCAGTCTCTTTACCTCTTTACTGAAGCTCTCTGGGTCCTCAGTCCAGAATACGGTTCACCAGGCTGCGCAAGTCCGGCCGGTCCAATGGCACTTCCAGAGCTCTCCTTGCAGGTGGAAATCGGTGCCTTCCTTCTAGCGCTATGTGTTGCAGTCCTTCCCTGCTGTGCTTACGGAAAGTACCCCACAACTGTTGTGTCTGTTTCTCGTGTTCCCTCACAACAACTTAATTCGCAATGATCTTCCTCGTCCCTCCAGATACTATGGTAGGAACGCACCCGTATGACGGGGAGGCTCGGAGATCTTCCGGGACTCTATCTGCGCCCCTCTCCTGTTGGTACCCCCCTTTGCCTTCCTGGGTGATGCGTGAGACAGTCCGCCTAAAGCTAACTGCCCTGCCGTAGGTCTGAGGTATGGCTTGAAACTCTTTACCTCCTCGGCGTTCCGGCCACCGGTAGTGCGCCTCAGTAAGGTGCTGCCTCTTTCAGCACAACCCTCACTGGTATCTCCTTTCGCTTGATTTCGTTTCTCACTCAGCACAATCTATCTCGCTTCTAGTCCTTTCTTGAGTCCCGCCGCTTCCAGGAGCCTGCGCGGACCCGTTACGTTCTTTCAATGCCAAGCCTCTGCCAGGATCCCACCCCTGGCAGAGACCCTACAGTCTCTCCCTTCACAACACCCCCTGCCACAGGGTGTTGCTCCGTTCAATCCCATCAGCGTTCTCACTAACTTCCTGCCTGACCCCCAGTTTACCCACTATGGTGGGGAGTGGCCTAATGAATAGCACCCTTAGCTCCCCCCGGAGGCCCAGCTGTGAAATGTATTGGTGACTGTGATACCTGCTCAGAGAACTCCTTCAGTGCCATCGAACGCAGCATGGCCCCCCTTAGTGGCTGAACCATGCTACTGCAACGACCAGGACTCTGGGGCGCTGCACTCCCCCCTGGTTAAACACAGTACTCCGGGACTGGGAAGAAAAACAACAATACAGGTTAGCAAAAAGACATACAGTTTTGTTTAGTGCAAATAACAATAAGTATACTTAAGTAGGCTTCCCTTTATGGGAGGTGAGGACACTTTTAACGTTACAAACATAATCAACATTATAAATTACAGAGCATAAATAACTTCTGTTACCCAACCGGGTATTCTACTTAGTGCAATTTTTAGAACAATAACTTAACATTGCCTTTAAGAAACTCACACTCTTAGTCTATCAAAGGCCTTCCTATAATCACATTATAAGGCATTTCAACTTTACATTCTCCTTCTTGTGAACCTGCAGGACCGCCTGTCCCTACGGCACCAGACCTACTGCCTCTCCTTTCTTTTACAGGACCGCCCTGTTCAGCCAGGGCCTACTGCCTTTCGCTACTATACACAGTATAGACATAACATTCCTTTCATTTAAAGAACTCTGAGCCCGCTCTACTCGGCTCCTTTAAGGACTCACTCTCTAACCCCTACGGGTTCACTCTCTGTCCTTAGTAACAAAGTAACTTTTCAATGGGGACGCGGGGTTTACCTTCTATCCTCACCTTCATTATTACTTCTTTTACTTTCAACTATGCAGGCTTCTACATCTACCCCTACGGGCTCTCTGCATCTTTCCTTTCTACCAAACATTATTCAGATTTCACATTTCAACAACTTCAACACATATAACTCGGCATGTAAAACAGTTACATTTTCTTTTTCAAGGCATCATTATCACATTACTGTTCGGTAACAGTATCTCTTTCAAATTTACTTCGTCACATCCCCTTTAAGAGGGGACCAAGTCTCTCTGAGGTAGCTCGTCTTCTCAGCCTACCAGCCCATGCAAAGGTTCCGGCATGGTATCTTCGCAAAGTGTCTTTAACTAGAACCGGTAGGAAAGGTATCTTCGCAAAGTGTCTTTCAAACAAATAGGGCAAATATCTTCGCAAAGTGTCTTTAGCTAAAGCCAGTAGGGAGCACCTTTAAGAAGGTGCAAACTATTTACAAGGGAAGTTCGAATCATGCACAGTCCATGATTTCTGCAGTTCTTTAAACTTGTGCAAAACTTTTAGGAAAGGAAAACAAACAAAGAGGATCCCGGGTGAACAGAGGGATCCATTAACCCTGGGCGGGTTTAGCAGCAACTTAAAGGAATAAAAGACAAACAGTAACTATTTACATTTTCCATGGTATCGAGGTTTATTCTTTTTCTGGTGGCTTGGGCTCCTGCCCCCCAGCCACCGTGGTGCCAGCGTCCGCGGTTCGAACGTGAAGATGAACTCGACTGGCCAACTCGGTGGCCGCAACCAGGCGCACCGTTGCGATGGTGACAAGATCGGGTGCTCCTGGGACCAGGTCCAAGGCGGTAAGGGTCGCGGCTCCAGACATACACCGCCGAACATTCCGCGCATACCACCCGAGCGGGTTCTGGTGGCGGCTGTAGGTCACCGAATCCCCCTTTTTCAATGGTTCTCCACTTCGGCCACAGCAGGGAGCCCTCACGTTACAATGCGCAACAAAAACGTCAGTATCCAATCCTGGCTCGTGTATGAGGCCCCACCCTCTTCTTGCATGGTAGGCCAACACAGTGCCCCGCCTTGTCACATCTCTGTCATCCCATGCCGGAGGGGGTTGTTGTACTTTCGATGGGCCCATCGACTCGGCCTCTTTCCGGCCTTTCCACTGTAGAATCAAGCACTGTCTATATTGTTCCCATGTAAGCACCGCAAGAGTGGACCCGTTCTCCCGGGATCCATCTGCTCTAAACCAGGGGGTGTCCCACCGAAGAACTACTCCATCTAAGCTCACATCCACAGGCTCCCCCACTCCAGTCGACAGCGGTGGCACCATCCTTCCCAGGTCATCGGGGGATAGCACCATTAGCCCTGCCGAGATAAGTCGCTCCCTACTGCGATAGAGGTGGGTCATGGAAGCGGGCTCGTGAAGGGGAGCAGGGGCGTCGGCCATACCTGCGTCTAATGTGGTTCCATCGGTGTCGCTCCGGTCCGTTAACAAGGACGCTGGAATCGGCTGCAGCCCGGACCGGGGCCCCGCCAATGGGATGCTCGGATTCCGCTCCGCCTGCAGTGGTTCCTCCTCCTCTAACTCCAAGGTCGGGATTGGTGGACATAGCTCCGCTGTCGGATCCGCAGGCTTCCGGTCCATCTCCGGTGAAGAAGGGCAGGCCTGAACCACTTCTTCCTCGCTCAGGCACTCGCCGTTCATCATCGCTGCCTGATAGTCGGTGGCAGTGCATGCACCTGACTCCGCCATTTCTCTGAGGTCGGGCTTCTCCATCACCCGCTTCCCGCCGTTGCATCTCAAGGGGTGTTTCTCTTCTGTTTTGGGGCAGGTCATCTCTTTGCAGCCAGAAGTGCAGGGGGCGGTAGCCATTTCTCGCGCCACACTGGGAGTCTCCGCCCATAACACACCCTCCTCCTCCTGGGGTGTAGCAATGGCGGCGCCTTTTGGCGGGAACTTTTGGCGGCTAATGGCGCAGCACACAGTCTTGCAATAAAGTACAGTCCAAGCACAGTAAATCACAGTCTCTAGGCACACATGACCTGATTCTTCAGGCTTAAGTAGATCCTGTTCGTGACGCCAAGTTTGGAGCGCCCCCACACCGCCGCAGGGCCGAGGGGTACCCGGAGCCGGACCTCTAGGTCTCAGTCCTGGGGTTGTCACGGTGGCTAGACCCGGTCCGTGGCCCTGTCTGTCAGTGGGGGACGTCCGGTGCAATAAGTGATGTAGTAACGGTGTAGCGGTGCAGTTGTGGGGTGCAGGTCGTGGTAAATAACGAGGACACCAGGTTGCAGTCTCTTTACCTCTTTACTGAAGCTCTCTGGGTCCTCAGTCCAGAATACGGTTCACCAGGCTGCGCAAGTCCGGCCGGTCCAATGGCACTTCCAGAGCTCTCCTTGCAGGTGGAAATCGGTGCCTTCCTTCTAGCGCTATGTGTTGCAGTCCTTCCCTGCTGTGCTTACGGAAAGTACCCCACAACTGTTGTGTCTGTTTCTCGTGTTCCCTCACAACAACTTAATTCGCAATGATCTTCCTCGTCCCTCCAGATACTATGGTAGGAACGCACCCGTATGACGGGGAGGCTCGGAGATCTTCCGGGACTCTATCTGCGCCCCTCTCCTGTTGGTACCCCCCTTTGCCTTCCTGGGTGATGCGTGAGACAGTCCGCCTAAAGCTAACTGCCCTGCCGTAGGTCTGAGGTATGGCTTGAAACTCTTTACCTCCTCGGCGTTCCGGCCACCGGTAGTGCGCCTCAGTAAGGTGCTGCCTCTTTCAGCACAACCCTCACTGGTATCTCCTTTCGCTTGATTTCGTTTCTCACTCAGCACAATCTATCTCGCTTCTAGTCCTTTCTTGAGTCCCGCCGCTTCCAGGAGCCTGCGCGGACCCGTTACGTTCTTTCAATGCCAAGCCTCTGCCAGGATCCCACCCCTGGCAGAGACCCTACAGTCTCTCCCTTCACAACACCCCCTGCCACAGGGTGTTGCTCCGTTCAATCCCATCAGCGTTCTCACTAACTTCCTGCCTGACCCCCAGTTTACCCACTATGGTGGGGAGTGGCCTAATGAATAGCACCCTTAGCTCCCCCCGGAGGCCCAGCTGTGAAATGTATTGGTGACTGTGATACCTGCTCAGAGAACTCCTTCAGTGCCATCGAACGCAGCATGGCCCCCCTTAGTGGCTGAACCATGCTACTGCAACGACCAGGACTCTGGGGCGCTGCATATGTATGGCTCCTTGGACACGAGCAAGCAAATCCCAGAACGAGTCTTGCGACATCCTTGTATATTCCGGGAATTTGTCCGGGTTGTCATTAAGCTCGCCATACTGCGTGTGATAGGCTCCACGGCTCTCACGTAATTCAATAATGGGGTGTCTCCAAAAACGCCTACGACGTCTCCTTCTCCATCTTTCGCAATTTCTTTCTTGCTCCGAAGCAAACGCACAGGCAAGAAACAGCTTGATGCTTAAATCCAGATTGAAATAAAAGCTCTCCATGCGAAGATCCATCATGACACAGGATACAGGAGCAAAATCTGAAGATTTCAGCTGTTCAAGGGTCTATATAAAGATATCCAATATTACACGCCCTCTGTAGTCCCTTTGGCGGTGTCTGGTTATCTAGATTTTCCGCCTGTAAAATTTGTCACCATGCACACGAAAAATGCAAACGCAGGAAAAAACGCATTGAGAAGCGTACAAACGTGTCATTTTTTTAACCGCTTTCGTTCCCGCATGCGTCTAAAAAACGCCATGTTTGGACGTGTTTCTATGCGTTTTTTCCTGCACTTGCGCATGCGGATTAAACACTGCGGATTCTAACGCAAATGTGAAACTAGCCAAAGTAATACTTCTAAATAGTAGTCATACAGTTACCAAATAACAAGTATCACCAAATTATTACTGAACAAGTCCGCTATACCAAAGCTAACATACCAATAATAATCCATATAATGGGGATAAATACCACCTCACCATGACCTTATATTATCACCACTTAGAGTCTGAATATAACCAACATCCTTTTACTGAACAAAATCTGCCATAAAAGACCCGTATACCAATAATATCACATACAGTTTAAGGGATAAATACCGTCACACCATGACTGGACCACATATTACCACCACATAATGACCAAATAGTACCACCATACTGTTCATTATGACAAAATGGAGTACTAGCACTAATTTTACCACCAGTATCTTTATACACAGGAGCTCTGTAAATTGTAGAAGTTTATATAGTACAGGGAAATCCAATGTATTACCGCTGACATCTGCAATTAAAGTTATTCAATTTTCCTTTCCTTCTTCATCCGGTGCAGACCGCTATGATTTCTTCCAGCTCTGATTTATTCTCTTCTGAAAGTAACACACATACTGTATCTATGACTGATCGCTTATACAGCAACCTCTACACTTTTTTTCCTCCACTTCTTCCTTGTGCCAGATGAAGAAGAAAAATGCGATAGTACCACCCTGGTGCCCTGCACAGTAATAGTACATCCCTTTTGTTCCTCCCATAGTAACAGTGACCCCCAAACAATATTATTTGATCTGTCCCCTTTTGTGACCCTGTTGCTATAATAAAATTCTGATTACACTCAGGAAAATGTTCTAGTGACTATTTTGACCGCACTGATGTCTCCCAGAAATTAGTGCACTGTGGAACTTGCCATTTTAGTACCCAATACATAGTGCCCAGCCTGTGCTTCTGGAGAAACGTGCCTAATAAATTATTAAGTGGGTGGTCCGACACCTAACAATTGATGAATCATATGAATATGAGATTGGTGAGGGCCTGACCACCCCACAATCATTTGAAAACTGCTCTACCAGCTGCCCAAACTAAGCGTTGTATAAACTGAATCAGGCAGCCCCATATATTACTTGGCGGACAGCTGATCGATGGGTGTGCTTAGTGTTGGATCCACATTGATCTCATATTACTCAGCTATTATGAGGATAGGTTATCAATGATTAGGCCCTGCAAACTCCTTTCACAGGGTTCTCCCATCTGCATTAATTCCATTCATGTAGTCGTTAACTGTTGTTAAGGTGGTAGACTGAGACAAGAGAGGAGATGTAGGGTGGTGCTGAAGCGTGGAGGGTTTTGTGGGTGACAATGACAAGTTTATATTGAACTCTTAGCCAGATATTCAAAATGCATATAATCAATCTATGTGGTCAGGAACTATTAAAGTAATGTGGTTCCCCCACGTAAGGCAGACGCACATTCAGTTAAAATCTGTAGCGTGCAGGAGATTCCTCCTGTACGGCAACAGTTGGCCACCAGCCAATAACAGGTCAGCAGATGACGTCAGCGTGCACATCGCCGACGTATCACGTCACTTTCATACGCAGAGACGATGGTCCGCACCTCAGATGAATCCTAGCAGAGGATACCGCTGGATCTCAACCAGGTAAGGAGAAACTTTTTTTTGTTGTTGTAAAGTCGCACTATGGGGCTGTGTTATACTACTATGGGGGTGCATTATACTACTATGGGGATGCATTATACTGCTATTGGGCTGTATTATACTGCTATGGGGCTTAATTATACTTCTATAGGGGTGCATTATACTATATGATTATGGGGTGCATTATACTACTATGGGGGTGCATTATACTGCTATGGGTTGCATTATACTGCTATTGGGTTATATTATACTGCTATGGGGATTAATTATACTTCTATAGGGGTGCATTATGCTATATATGACTATGGGGGTGCAATATACTACTATGGGGTTAATTATACTGCTATGGAGTGCATTATACTGTGCTATGGGGTGCATTATACTATATATGGCTAAGGGTGCATTATACTACTATGGGGTGCATTATACTATTATATATGACTTTGGGATGCATTATACTATTATGTATGACTATGGGGGCAATATGGAGAGACATGGGGACAGTATAGAGAGACATGAGGAAGAATGGGAGGACATGTGGATTCCAGAATGGGAGGACACATGGGGTCCAGAATATAAGGACACGTGGGGTCCAGAATGTGGGATATTATTACTGTAGGGGGTAATTAAAATATATTATTTTTGTGGATACTGTTTTCAATGTGGGGGAGGAGAGGTTCTGTTACTGTGCAGGGTGACACGGTGGCTTTTTTTCTTCATCTGGTGTAGTATAGAGGTTGTGGAAAAATTGAGGAATGTGCTCTAGATAACTGTGTTATTTTCTGCAGAGACGAGTCCTGGCTGGACATAAACATACTAAAATAGAACTGGTTAAAAAAACCTTTGCGCTACGTGTTTCAACTATATATGTCTTTGTCAGGTGCCTAAAGACATATGGCTTCATACAAACTATTTATACCTAACTTCATTATTTTTGGGTGCAGGTTCCCACAAAAAAAGATCCAATCATTTTTGTTTTTCTACTGAGGATTTCATAGGATAGGATTGACTCAAAACGTTCTATAAGAACCCATCTCATTGGTGTAAATTGATACATATTTATACATCATCATTTTTTTTTTTTTAAAGGAGAAACACATCTTCTAAATTACTATAAAATTATATAATTACTAAATAATGTATTAAATATGCATCAACACAAAATTTGCTAAACTATGTATCAATTCACACCAACGAAAATTTTGAGTCAATCCTATCCTGTAAAATCCTCAGTAAAATGAACAAAAATGATTGGATCTTTTCTGCGGGAATCCGCACCCAAAAATAATGAAGTTAGGTAGAATTAGTTTGTATGAGCCATATGTCTTTAGGCACCTGACGAAGACTTTTATAGTTGAAACACCTTGTGAAAAACTTTTTAACTGCTTCTATTTTAGTATGTTTTCATTTGATCCATTCCATGTGTGTACATGGAGATGACATGGAGCTTTCCGATGGTAGTTAGGACTACAGTATCATACCCCACACCACGTGAAATAATAGGTGAAAATAGGACTTTGTGACATATTGAGTCCTGCACCATAAAGGGTGGGATTTCACGGTGAAAGATGCTTATGATTCACCATTCACACCACAGTTTGTGCAAAAAATCTGGTGACAAAAGTGCAGTGCCCCAGGGTCCTAGTCGTTGCAGTAATGTCATTCTTCCACCAGGGGGAGTGACGTTACGTTTGAAGGCAATAAAGGAAATCTCTTTACCAGGTATCACAAACCATGCAACACACTTCACACTCCAGTCCACCAGGGGGAGCTATGCTCGTATTTATTAGGGCACTCTTCACAATTAGGTAAAAACTGGTGGTCTGGATCGGAAGTTAGTCAGAAGCTGGCTGAGCTTCACCCAGGCTGTCCCTGTCAGGCAGACAGAGGGGAAGGAGGAACATCTAATAGCTGCTGTCAGAGGCCTAGACAGAAGGCCACGGAGCTGCGCCTGCCCGACGTGCGGCAGCATCCTAAGAAAGAGACACGAACAGCGAATTGTATTGTAGAGGGTGAGAAACGAAGTCATAGCAAAAGGAGAGGAAACCAGAAGGAGTTCTGCCCTGCAAAGGCTGCCTCCTTCTGAGGCGCAGGAGCCGGTAGCTGGAACACCGAGGGAGCAACAGTCTCTATGCCTTGCTCCAGAGACCGGCAGGACAGCTAATTCCAAGTTACTGATCCGCCCTATACCTAGGAGGCACATTGGCAACTTGTAGGGGCCGGGGCGTTCTAGAGTCCCTGTAAAAAGCCTCAGGCCATCAGTCATACGGGTTTGTCCAATCCTTACCATCTGGAGGACAGAGAAAGAGACATAACATCTAGAACATCTACAACAGTTGTGAGGACCTTATGAGAGGCTCAGCAGTAAGGTACTACAACACCCAGGCGCTAGAGGAAGGCTACTGATTTCCACCTGGATAAGGGGACTCTGGATTTGCCTTCAGACCGTCCGGACTCTGCCTGCCCTGTGATCTGGTGCTCTGGACTGTGGATGCTGAAGCCTTCAGTAAAAAGGTAAAGAGACTGCAATCTTGTGTCCTCGTTCTTCACTGCGCCTGACACCATCCATCATCTACACTCTGGGAAGCCCTGGGGATACACTTCACCTGTGGGAAGGTATACCATCTAGCTGCCATAACATCACCCCAGCGGACCCCTAAGCAGCGTCGGTCACCCTGACCGAATACCACAGGTGGCGTCACGAACATATCCCTTTAAAGACCTTTCCCCCCTTTTACAACGGACGTCCCTAGGGCCATGTGCCGGGTCAGCCACCGTAACATCCCCCTGGAGAACCGAAGGGCCCAGTACCGAGCACCCCGCCGCCCTTGGGGGCGCTCCAACCTTTTGGTGTCACGAACAGGATCTACTTAAGCCTGAAAAATCGGGTCATGTGCACCTAAGAACTGTGCCAGAATTGTGCTTGAACTGTTTGTGCTGAAAGACTGTGTATTGCAAAAGACCGCCAAAAATTCCCGCCAAAATTGCCGCCATTACAGAGCCACGAGGAGCGCAGGAGAAGAAGGGTGTGTTGTCGTGGGCGTGAACGAACTGAGAAGCGCGAAAAATAATGGCCGCCCAGTCTAAATATCTCTGTATGTTGAGGACGTGTCCATCAGCAGCCGAGATCCGCCTCCTGATCCTCAATGGCGGGCGGAGACAAAGAAAAAGAAACCGCCCCAGGAGAAGAGAGCGGGAAAAGGACGAGGAAGGAGCAAGCCAAGTTCCAGCCGCCTGGAACCCGAGCGTGGGGTCGGAGCAGAGGACTCCCCCAGCCACCTGAAGAGGCACCGCAACCAGGCATCCACAGTTGGCGCTGACTTCCTGCAAGCCGGAGTGGAAGAGCTAACCGACCAGCTCCTGCAGCTGCAGGTGAACACCAAGGCCGCATGCCGGACAACGCCTGCGGAGGACCCACCGGCACCGCCTCCAACACCGCTCCCCACACCGCTTCCAGAGCCGACGCCAGCCCCGCTGCAGACGCCGCCGCCAGTGGAACCGACCAACACCGGAGACATCGCTGTGGCAGGTAAGAACGCGGACCCTGCCCCGGTAACATAGGATCTGCTGATAGGCCCCATAGCAGCGCCACCTCCCCGCGGTCCCCTCCGGCTTCAACGTCTCGAGCCTTGGGAAAAGGCCACGGGAATGGAGCGATTCTTGAAGGCCCCAATTACACCCACCACCCTGCCGGTGGTGGTGTATACCGCTGGGTGACCAGACTTTATGGGGTTACCCGGGGTGGAAAAACAGAAGGGAGAAACCGTGGAAGTCTTAAGTTGGGAGGACTACCAGGCCCAGCTCGCCCGCAAGTGTGAGGAAACGGAGAAAAAACAACAGGCCCAACGCAGAGCCTTTGACAAACGTGACCTACAAGTTAAAGCCCAGGCCCGCAAGGACCACACCGCCAACCAGGCCCCGCGTAAGCAGGGCACAGTCGTAGCCTTTAAATTACAAGGAGGATGGGGTTTCATAAAAGAACAAGGACTGTATGCCGAAATATTTGTCAACCGCAGAGACATAGAATCTCATCTCTGGGAAGGACATCCAGACAGAGACCTGTATCCAGGGGATAAAGTCACTTACACCAGGCACTTTGGTGAAAAAGGATGGTTTGCCCTGAATGTGCACAAGCAAAGGGACACTATGACATACCACACTAAAACCCCTGCTATGCCATCTCCTGTGACAACAACACTGCCATGTGTCAAGACCACTGCCACTACAACCACTACTACTGTTACTCCAACATGCACCTTTACTAGGACCACAGTGTGCACTGTTACTACCACAGAAACTGTTGTGGCCACGGAACCAACTCCAATGGTAACCTGTGCTAAGGTTACTCTTGAACAGAACTCAGTTGGAACTCAGACCCCCATCTGGAGTGAGGGAGCCCCCTATGTAGCACCTGGTAGCCGCCAGAACCCAAAAGGACTACCTCCACCAGTGCTACCTCCAGAATTGCAATAGAAGGAACCTGAAATGAATGTACATAGTTAACTGTTAACTGTTTGCTGCTAAACCCGTCTAGGGTTAACTCTTAAAGGGGTCCCGCATTAAAGGGATCCTTACTTTTGCACAAAGTTTTGTTATTGTTTCAAAGAAATGTGAATCATGAACTGTGCATGATCAGAAACTGTCCATTGTATATAGTTTACACCTTCTTAAAGGTGCTTCCTACTGGTTTTACAAAGGAGACTTTTACAGAGACTGCCTTCAACAGAAGCTGCTGTTAATCTTGCTGTAAAAATTACTTTGCTTCACAGACCTGAAGAAAAACTCATTGGTGTGGCAGAATTCCGGGTCAGGATACACGTCTTGTAGCCCACCCAAGACCAACGTTGGGGGTTCGTCACGGGTCCCTCGCTCATGTCCTAAAGGGCATGTTGAATTGTTGCACTTTGCTAAAAAGTTGATATATTATAGGGTAATATAGCAGATAAAGTTAGAAATTTAGATTCAGATAGTAATAATGTTTATGTAATAATTATAGGGGATAACTCAGGAGAGGAGACTGTTTGCGTGGAACAAGACAACTACAGCACACAGTTTTATAAGTGGTAAAGTCTATATTATCACACGGTGATTCAAACAGGTGCAGAGAGAAACTCAAGTCCACAACACTTGGTGTAAATATTAAACGCAGCTTAGCAGTCTATAGGAAACTTCAGAGGAAAATGCAATCAAGCAGAAAGTCTATGAAGCACAGTTATTCTTGAGGATACTTGACACGAATAAATCCTTGTGTTAGTCCAGGCACAGATAGATATGCTTATTAGGCAGTTCAAATCATATCTTAGCTCAACCAGGGTGGCCTGGTTAATAGTCTCAGGTTATTGCAAAGCAGCAACAGCTTACATGACCAGCAAATGCAGATGGAAGTAAACACGAACAGCAGATGAAGGAGGATTACTGGAGACTTGTGTATGCAGCAGGAACTCAGAGCAGAGTAGCAGGATCACCACACAGGTTCACAGGAGCAGGTGTATAGCCAGGGAGTAATCAGAGGTCAGGAGCTGGATGCAAGGCAGAATACTCTAGCACAGACTGAAGGCTGGGGTGGAGTTTTATAGCAGGAGACCCAGTGCACATGAGACCAAAGACGTCATCTTGAAAAAGGGCAGTAATGCAAAAAAGGTAAAAAATGTTCAGAGTCCTGACATTACTCCCTCCTTAGAAGCGGCCTCAGGACGATCCTGGACCTGGCTTCTCAGGGAATCTCTGATGAAAACGAGAAATCTTCTGTTGGGCATTGATGTTTTCCACAGGTTCCCAAGAGTCTTCCTCAGGGGGATATCCCTGCCATCTTATCAGATATTGGAGCCGATTCCTGCGAATCCTGGAATCAATAATTTCCTCCACCACGAATTGTTCTTGCCCATCAATCACCACAGGCTGCGGAGGTGGCACAACACATCCCTGGAAGGTATTAGGAGATACAGGCTTTAGTAAAGATGCATGAAAAACTGGGTGTACCTTCATTGTCCTAGGCAGCTTCAGCCGGCAGGCTGTTATGGATCTGGTGGTTAGGAGCACCTGGAATGACCTGATGAGTAAACTAAAAAAATGGAACTAGCTCTGGGGAAGTGGGAACTCTGCTGACCGCAAACTCTACTCCTATCGCACACACTAGAAATAGCCGTGGAGCGTACCTAACTCTCCCTAGACGCCTCTTCACAGCCTAAGAGCTAACTACCCCTAAAGATAGAAATAGAAGCCTAACCTTGCCTCAGAGAAATTCCCCAAAGGTAAAGGCAGCCCCCCACATATATTGACTGTGAGTTAAGAGGAAAGTCACAAACACAGGAATGAAACAGGTTTTAGCATAGGAGGCCAGACTTACTAAATAGTCAGAGGATAGAAAAGAATACTATGCGGTCAGCATAAAAAAACTACAAAACCACGCAGAGTATGCAAAAAGACCCCCGCACCGACTCACGGTGTGGAGGTGCAACACTGCACCCCAGAGCTTCCAGCTAGCAAGGAAACATCATGATAGCGAGCTGGACTAGAATTTAGCAGTGCTAAGAAATATATTCAGGCAGCAGTAACATCAAATGAACTAGCAGGGACTTAGCTTCTGCTGGAGTAGACAGGTCCTCAGAGAAGTCCAAGAGAGATCTGAACCAATTCTGATACATTGAAAGCTGGCATCAGGTAACGATCTGAGTGGAGTTAAATAGGGAAGCCAGCATAGCAACATAACGAGAGCAGCTGATAAAGTCAACCTAGTGACCAGCAGTTCTGCTCGAAGCCACCAGAGGGAGCCCAAGAGCAGAACTAACCAAAGTACCATTCATGACCACAGGAGGGAGTCCGAGAACGGAATTCACAACAGCAGGCCACAGAGCTCACAATACCGTTGATCTTGAAAGGGCCAATGAATTTCTGTCCAAGTTTTTGTGAAGGAACTTTTAACTTCAGATTCTTAGTTGCTAACCACATGGAATCTCCTACCTTGAACATGGGTGCAGGTTTACGCAATCTATCAGCCGATCTCTTATAACGTTCTTGAGCTGTGGTCAGGGATTCCTTCAGAGCCTCCAGATTCTGTCTCATCGCAGTCAGCCTTTCCTTCACTGCCAGAACTGGAGAATTAATTGGAGACCTAGGTAAAATACATGGATGGTTACCCAGATTGGCAAAGAAAGGTGTAAATTTAGTGGAGGCGCTCTGAGAATTATTATATGAAAATTCGGCTAACGGCAACAACTCCAACCAATCATCCTGGAGATGGCTGACATAACATCTTAGATATTGTTCCAGCGTCTGGTTGGTACGCTCAGTCTGACCATTTGTCTGGGGATGGTAAGCAGAAGAGAGACATTAATATTGAGTGCAGAGCAAAACCCCTTCCAGAATCTTGAAGTGAACTGTACTCCACGGTCAGAGATGATCTCATCCGGAACCCCGTGCAACCAAAAGACATTCTGTATAACCAAGTTCACTGTTTCTTTAGCTGAGGGGAGGCCGGTGCACGGAACAAAATGAGCAGCTTTAGTCAGGCGATCAACTACCACCATGATTGTATTCATGCCCCCCGATGTAGGCAGCTCCACAATAAAGTCCATTGATATAGACCCCCAAGGGTGGGACGGAACAGGTAATGGTTGTAGAAGACCCGTGGGTGCCACATGAAGAGTCTTGTAACGGGCACATATCTCGCAAGAGAGAACATAGTCCTTGGTATCCTTCAGGCAAGTTGGCCACCAGAAGAATCGGCTCAGTAACTCTTGTGTCTTCTGTACCCCCCCTGTGACCAGCCAACTTGGAGTCATGTACCAACTTGAGGATCTGCAGACGGATGACCTCCGGGACGTCAATCTCTGAACCACATGCCACCCTTAAAGACAAGATTAATATCCACAGGTGGGTTGGCCAGAAATACATTACCTTCATAGGCCTCCCTGCACTCCTTCCACAAGTCCTGATCGTGGATAACTCTGATGAAATTGGCATCAGATAGAATGGTCTTGGACGGGGCTTCAGGTACGGAATCCGCAGCATGGATTCAGGATAAAGCATCAGCCTTCCCATTACGAGAACCTGGACGGTACGAGATAACAAAGTTAAATTGATTTAAAAATAAGTTCCAATGAGCCTGATGAGGAGAAAGACATCTAGCGGATCTAAGGAACTCTAGATTGCGATGGTCAGTTAGCACTATGATCTGTTGTGCAGCTCCTTGCAGATGATGCCTCCATTCCTTGAAAGCCGCAATAATAGCCAGCAATTCCTTGTCTCCCACATCGTAATTCTTCTCTGCTGAGGTTAGTCTATGGGAAAAGAAAGCACAAGGATGTAGCAGACCCTTCTCTCCAGTTCTTTGGGAGAGAATAGCCCCCAAAGCATTATCAGAAGCGTCCACCTCCACAATGAAAGGAAGTGTTGGATCTGTGTGTATCAACAGCGGTGCTGATGTGAAACAGACTTTAAGCCGATCAAAAGCTTCTTGAGCCTGTGATGACCACTTAAAGGGCTTTTCCTTCTTTGTCAAGGAAGTAATGAGACGGACAATATCAGAAAAATTTCGAATGAAGCGTCTGTAGAAATTTGCAAATCCAATAAAACGTTGGACCTCCTTAATGTTCTTGGGTACCGGCCAGTCAAGGATAGCCTGAATCTTACCAGATTCCATGTTCAGCCCCTGGGGAGAGATGATATAACCTAAGAACTGTATCTCAGAACGATGGAACTCGCATTTCTCCGGCTTAATATACAGATGGTTCTCTTTCAGAAGTCTTAAAACAGTTTTGACATGTTCTTCATGTTCCTGTAGAGAGTCAGAAAAGATTAGTATATCGTCCAAATAGATCACTACAAACTGGTCCAACAAATCTCTGAAAATGTCATTAGCAAGGCGTTGAAATGTTGCAGGGGTGTTACAAAGCCCGAAGGGCATCACAAGAGATTCAAAGTGTCCATACCGGCATCTGAATGCTGTCTTCCACTCATCCCCTGGACGAATATGCACTAAATTATAAGCCCCACGAAGATCCAGTTTAGAGAACACCTTAGCATGGCGGACTCTTTCCAGTAATTCGGGAATCAGAGGCAAAGGGTAACGGTTTCGTATGGTTACCTTATTGAGTTCTCGATAGTCAACACAGGGTCTCGGGGTCCCATCCTTCTTCTTTACAAAAAAGATAGGTGCCCCTGCTGGTGAGAAAGAAGGACGTATGAAGCCTTTGGCCAGATTTTCATCAATATACTCTTTTAAGGCTTGAAGCTCAGGTGCCGCCAAAGGGTATATGTTACCAAAAGGAATGGCTGCCCCGGGAAGCAGCTCAATGGGACAGTCATAATGCCTGTGTGGAGGAAGCTGATCTGCATTCTTCTTGTCACAGATGTCAGAGAACTCTTTATAAGCTGGAGGTAAAGAAAATACCTGTACATGTGGTTCCGTAGCTCTGCATTCTTCTTGTCACAGATGTCAGAGAACTCTTTATAAGCTGGAGGTAAAGAAAATACCTGTACATGTGGTTCCGTAGCCGTGGACTCAGGGACAGCTTCTCTTAACGCTGAGTTGCTCCTTGTTGGGAAGATAATCTCCTTGGTCTCCCAGTTGATAATTGGGTTCTGAGAACGCAACCAAGGAATGCCTAAAATCACAGGAAAATGAGGAGAAGAAATTAGCAAGAAAGAAAGTTGCTCCTGATGCTTAGGCTCCAACAAAATTTCAAGGGGTACGGTCTCCTGATCCACAGGCCCAGAGATTAAAGGTGACCCATCCACTGTTTCCATGGTAATTGGAGAGGCTCTTTGCTGAATTTTAATACCATGTTCCTTGGCAAATGCGATATCCATGAAATTGCCACCTGCACCAGAGTCAATCATAGCTGAACTGGAAATCCACTGTCCTGAACACAGGATCTTAATAGGGAGAGAATAGTGAGAGTTATTTCCCTTCAGCTCCTTGGGGGGTGAAGTCATAGAAAGTGAATTGAATACAGCGTTTAAAGGCAGGCTACATTCAGAGATGTCAGATTCATCATCACAGTTGTCATACTCCCCTATTGCTGCTAGCACCTTGTTACGCCGTCTAGGACACTTAGGACAATTGATCAAGAAGTGTCAGACTGGCCGCAGTAGAAACATAGACTTTCATGCAGGCGATGCTCCCGGTGCTCATTGATCTCACGCCTCTGAACGGAATCAATTTGCATGGGCACCTCCTCCACCTCCCGAGAGGTTTTACCTGCAGGCTCTTTGGAAGGAAGGGAAAAGTTAGAAACACGGTTATATGCAGCAAATTTCTCCTGCCTACGCTCAGTAAGGCGAATGTCTATGCGCACACAATGCTGTATAAATGTCTCTAGCTCTTGTGGTGACTCAGAGCGGGCTAGTTCATCTTTTACAATACTAGACAGACCTCTTTTAAAAATAGGCAATTGCGCATAACTGTCCCAATTGGTATCTACCGCCAATCTCCTGAATTCAGTGGCATACTCAATAACAGAACGTTTAGCCTGGCGTAAAGACAACAAAGCAGATTCAGCGGTTGCACGGCGATTAGGGTCATCAAACATTAATGCCATAGCGGCCAAGAAATCATCCAAGTCATTTAACCATGGGTCACGAGACTCAATCATCGGATTCGCCCAGGCGAGCGCTCGTGAGGTCAGTAGAATTATTACACACAATACTTTGGATCTATCAGTAGGAAAACGGTCAGCATGCACATCAAAATATAGCATACATTGATTCACAAAGCCACGAAATTTGTCGCGATCACCATTAAATCTGAATGGGGGCAACTTAGGTGGGCCAGCTGGTGGCGGTTGCCCAGAGGGTAAAGTCACTTGTGCAGCTATTTGCATGCTTATGTCCTGAAAAGCCCGTCCATACTGGGACTCTATGCCAGCAAGTTTGTTTTCCTGGGCTGCCATGCGGTTGCTCAAGTCCTGCAAAGTTTGTCCAAACACTTGTTGATTGTGTTCAAAGCTTCCAAATTTCTTTTGCAGACCTTCCACATCTTTCTGCAGTGATCTAATTATGGAAAACACCTGCTCTAATTTGCTTTCTGCAGTCATTGTTCCAGCAGTCTCCTTTTTTTTTAGGCTAGAGTATCCTGTAATAATTATAAGGGATAACTCAGGAGACTCTTTGCGTGGAACAAGACGACTACAGGACACAGTTTTATAAGTGGTAAAGTCTATATTATCACACGGTGATTCAAACAGGTGCAGAGAGAAACTCAAGTCCACAACACTTGGTGCAAATAATAAACGCAGCTTAGCAGTCTATAGGAAACTTCAGAGGAAAATGCAATCAAGCAGAAAGTCTATGAAGCACAGTTATTCTTGAGGATACTTGACACGAATAAATCCTTGTCTTAGTCCAGGCACAGATAGATATGCTTATTAGGCAGTTCAAATCATATCTTAGCTCAACCAGGGAGGCCTGGTTAATAGTCTCAGGCTATTGCAAAGCAGCAACAGCTTACATGACCAGCAAATGCAGATGGAAGTAAACATGAACAGCAGATGAAGGAGGATTACTGGAGACTTGTGTATGCAGCAGGAACTCAGAGCAGAGTAGCAGGATCACCACACAGGTTCACAGGAGCAGGTGTGTTATGATCCTGGTGGCAAGGATCGCAAACTGACCTGCTAAGTAACAGAAATCCTTAGGACAAGCTCTGGGGATGTGGGAGCTATACTGACCGCAACCCTGATACTATCAATACACACTGTAGGCAGCCGTGGAGCGTTACCTAAAATCCTAGACGCCTCGTCACAGCCTGAGAAACTAGCTGCCCCTAGAGAGAAAGCAAAGCCTCACTTGCCTCAGAGAAATCACCCCAAAGTTTTAGACAGCCCCCCACAAATAATAACGGTGAGTTAAGGGGAAAACACAAACGTAGAAATGAAAACAGGTTTTTAGCAAATGAGGCCCGCTAACACTAAATAGACAGAAGACAGCAAGGGATCTGTGCGGTCAGTACAAAATGCTATCAAAAATAATCCACGCAGAGATTACAAGAACCCCCACACCGACTCACGATGTGAGGGGCGCAACTCTGCACCCCAGAACTTCCAGCAAGCGAGGATATTACATATAAGCAAGCTGGACAAAACTCATCATATACAGAGAAACATTTTCAAGGAAATAATGAGCAAACATGAACTAGCAAGACTTAGCTTCTCAAGAAGAGACAGGTCACAAGGAAAGTCCAGAGAGATCAGAACCAGTACTGAATACAACGACAGCAGGCAAAAAGTGAAGGTCCAGGTGGAGTTAAATAGAGGCCAGACTAGCAGAAAACGAGGCAGCTGAATTCCAGCTACAGACCCGCAGTAAGCACTAAAGGCCACCAGAGGGAGCCCAAGAACAGAACTCACACAATACCACTCATGACCACAGGAGGGAGCCCGAGAACGGAATTCACAACTCAGGTGTAGCCAGGGAGTAATCAGAGGTCAGGAGCTGGATGCAAGGCAGAATACTCTAGCACAGACTGAAGGCTGGGGTGGAGTTTTATAGCAGGAGACACAGTGCACATGAGACCAAAGACGCCATCTTGAAAAAGGGCAGTAATGCACAAAAGGTAAAAAATGTTCAGAGTCCTGACACCTACAGACAGTGGTCCTGGAGCCTGGGGTTCGGCCCACAGAGTCGGGTGCTTTGCTGCCATGTGCCTGATCATGCCGGTGGTGATCAGGCTGGTTGTTTTGCTACCCCTGCTGATGCGGGCATGGCAGGTGCTGCAAATGGCCTGTTTGGGGTATTTAAAAAATAACCATAATCGGGAAAATCTAACAGTTGGAATGGCAACTTCCCTCATGTTGGTGTTACGGGGAACAGATGCATGCCTTCTGTCTGTGGCCACCCCACTGCTTCTTCCTGCCTGTTGGGGTGATATGCCTCCTTCCCCATGTGTGCTGCTGTCCTCGCTCTGCATGTCTTCCTGCCAGGTTGGGTCAGTCACTATGTCATCCACCACCTTGTCTTCCACATTCGCACCCTGCTCCTCCTCCTGACTTTCTGGCAATTGTGTCTCATCATCCTCCACTTCTTTTAACACTTTCCCACCATCGCCTTCGTGTGACTGGGGCTGGTCAAAGCTTTGGGCATCTCTACATGCGATTTCATCTGTCCCCACTTCAAGTTGACTGGCCGAGAGTCTGGAATCTTGAAATGGAAAACTGAACAGCTTCAGAGTGTCCAAGTGTGGGATCGGTTGTCTCACAGCACTCGGCATGGTGGGAGGAAGGAGGATCGGGGTGAGGAATATCCGGACCACACTCATGGCTACTCAGACTTGAACGTGTGGAAGACATAATGGTGGTGGTGGTGACTAAGTGACTGGAAGCATTATCCGCTATCCAACCAACAACCGGTTCACACTGCTCTGGCTTCAATAGTGGTGTGCTGCGGTCCCCTATAAACTGGGACAGGAAGGTCGAGCGAGAAGATGTGGGTCTTTGTTGTTGCCCACTTTCCGCTTGGCCACGGCCACGTCCTCTGCATGCACCATCAGCATCATGTCCACTTCCCCGTCCCTTGCCCCTTGCCTTGCCCATTTTAAATGGACTACTGCACTATTTCTAAAGCTCAACACAAATGTATTTATTTGGAGCTAAATTATATGAAGCGCCCCAGAGTCCTGGTCGTTGCAGTAATGTCGCTCTTCCACCAGGGGGAGTGATATTACGTCTGATGGTACTAAAGGAGTTCACCTTGCCAGGTTTCACAAGTCACACACTACACCTCACACTCCAGTCCACCAGGGGGAGCCTTGCTTCTATCTATTAGGGCACTCCTCACACACGGGTAAAACTGGTGGGTTGGATAGGAAGTTAGTCAGAAGCTACCTGGGTTTGACCCAGAGAGGACCTGTCAGGCAGACAGGGGGAGAAGGAGGAACATCTGAGCTGCAGACAGAGGGTCCCTGTCAGGGGTGGGATCCTGACAGAGGCCTAGCGAGAGATAGAGAGCTGTGGAGCTGCGCCTGCCCCTCCGTGCGGCAGCATCCTAAGAAAGGACATGAAGCGAAGTGTATTGTGGAGAGTGAGAAACGAAGTCGCAGCACAAGGAGATAATAACGGGAGGAGTTCTGCCCCAAGATCGGCAGCCTCCTTCTGAGGCGCGTAGCCGGTGGCCGGAACACCAAGGGAGTAATTGACTCTACGCATTACTTCAGAGACCGGCAGGACAGTCAATTCCAAGTTGGCTGCCCGACCTTAATACCTAAGAAGACACGGTGGCAAATTGTGGGGGTTGGGGCATCTCTAGGGTCCCTATAAACAAGCCTCAGGCTATCCCAGTCATACGGGTTGTCCTATCCATACCATCTGGGCAGTGGCGGACACTGACAGCTTTGGGCCTCTGTGCAAGAAATGTGTCTGGGCCCCCTCCCTGCCCAGCATCATACCTCCCAAGTTTTGAAGATGGGAAAGAGGGAAAAAGTGTGCGGCGCGCAACGCGCGGCGCGGCAAATTTTAGGCCACGCCTCTGGCCACACCCATTCATAACTAGTCACACCCATATCCACGTCCCAACCACATCCATTTAGCACTGCTGATCACACTGTTTTATAAAGAATAATTATAAACAAAAAAAATATGGCCACACAGTGCTCCATACTGTATATTGGCTGCACATGATGCTCCATACTGTATAATGGCCACACATGATGCTCCATACTGTATAATGACCGCACATGATGCTTCATACTGTATATTGACCGCACATGATGCTCCATACTGTATAATGGCCGCACATGATGCTCCATAGTGTTTAAAAGTTTAAAATGGGGCCCCAAATGCTAGCATATTGCACATCATACAGAAGCATTTCGGTTGTATTTACCTGCGCTGATCTCAGGCCGCTAAACGAGTGTGATCGACAATACTGAAGTCATGGACGCTTGTTTCCCTGCCTCTTTCCACCATCTGAGAAAGAATGAAGGGGACAGAACGATCACTAATAGATCACTACAGATCACCATACAGCATCATGTTATCAGCAGCATATCTACAGTTTACACCAGGCGATGTGCTGCTGAGAACAAGGATTTTTATTCCAGCATAAACAATCCAATCACCCAATGAATATGCAGCATTTTGCTTGTTTAGTATAATACACCCCATAGTCCTCCATATAGTATTATACACTTCCCATAGTCCTCCATATAGTATTATACACTTCCCATAGTCCTCCATATAGTATACAGCACTGACCACAGTAGTATACAGCACTGACCACAGTAGTGTACAGCAGAGCCCACAGTAGTATACAGCAGAGCCCACAGTAGTATACAGCAGAGCCCACAGTAGTATACAACAGAGCCCACAGTAGTATACAGCAGAGCCCACAGTAGTATACAGCAGAGCCCACAGTAGTATACAGCAGAGCCCACAGTAGTATACAGCAGAGACCACAGTAGTATACAGCAGAGCCCACAGTAGTATACAGCAGAGACCACAGTAGTATACAGCAGAGACCACAGTAACAGCACAGGGCTCAGTAGTATACAGCGCTGCCTACACAGTAGTATACAGCAGAGCCCACAGTAGTATACAGCAGAGCCCACAGTAGTATACAGTAGAGCCCACAGTAACAGCACAGGGCTCAGTAGTATACAGCGCTGCCTACACAGTAGTATACAGCAGAGCCCACAGTAGTATACAGCAGAGCCCACAGTAGTATACAGCAGAGCCCACAGTAGTATACAGCAGAGCCCA
The DNA here is from genome assembly GCF_051348905.1 of Ranitomeya variabilis. Taxonomy (NCBI): domain Eukaryota; kingdom Metazoa; phylum Chordata; class Amphibia; order Anura; family Dendrobatidae; genus Ranitomeya; species Ranitomeya variabilis. The sequence goes on from NC_135233.1 coordinate 468,444,908, forward strand.
CAGTAGTATACAGTATACAGCAGAGCCCACAGTAACAGCAGAGGGCTCAGTAGTATACAGCACTGCCCACAGTAGTATACAGCAGAGCCCACAGTAGTATAAAGCACAGCCCACAGTAACAGCACAGGGCTCAGTAGTATACAGCACTGCCCACAGTAGTATACAGCAGAACCCACAATAGTATACAGCATGCTCATCCCCCATTCCCTCCCCTCCCCACCTCTCCTCTCCTCTCCTGAGAATGGCCCCACAGTCCAGTAAAAAAAACAAAAAAAACACAAGCTCCTCACCTCTCCACACGTGCCCGCGCTGCTCCCTGCTCCTGTGTCAGTGGCTGCGGCTGCTCTGCCTGGGACACAGTGAGTGCGCGCGCATCCGCTGTGTCAGAGGCAGAGCGGGGAATGATGGGAGAGGGGGCGTCGTCAGGTGATGATCTCTCCTCCATCATTGCATTGAACTGTACCGGCAGACGCCGGTATAGTTCAATGCGGCGGGGGAGTCGGCGCTGGCGGCAGGCGGGCCCCCCTGCCTCACAGGGGCCCCATAGCGGCTGCGTGACTTGCCGCTAGCTGGGGGCCCCTGGGGGAGTGGGGGCCCCAGGAAGCTGCCTGGTCTGCCTGCCCCTAACGCCGGCCCTGCCTGCAAGGGCCCCCCTCCACCTCCGGGCCCCGGTGCGGCTGCACCGGTTGAACCGGCGGTAGGTCCGCCCCTGCATCTGGGGGACAGAGAGAGAGAGAACATCAGAAACATCCACGAAAGTTGTGAGGACTATCCCGTGGTGCTCAGCAGGGAGGTACTACAACACACAGGCGCTAGTAGGAAGGCTACTGATTTCCACCTGGTTAAGAGAGCTCTGGATTTGCCTTCGGACCGGCCGGACTCTGCCACCACTCTCACCACCTTTCACATCTGGGAAGCCCTGGGGACATACTTCACCTGTGGGAAGGTCGACCATCTAGCTGCCATTCCATCACCCCAGCGGACCCCTAAGCAGCGTCGGTCACCCTGACCAAATACCACAGGTGGCGTCACGAACACCAGACAAACTACACCTTTAATTGGACACCCCTCAGAAGGGCCACGGACCGGGTCAGGCCACCGTGACATCCCCAGAACCGAGAGAGATAGACCCGGTACCGAGTACCCCATTGCCCCACACGTGGGGGTGCTCCAAATCTCTGATCAGTATGCCTGCAAAGCTACGATTTTTCAAACACAAACACCAGGCCTCAGCCTTACCTAACAGACTGTATTACGGTAAATTTTGTTTGGCGATTTGTAGAATTTTTTAAAATGCAAAATATGTGCCAAATATGTGGTCTTTTTTAATGCAAAATAGTGCTGTATATAATTAGAGTAACAAACAGCAAATCAGTGGAAAAACTACCTAAAATGCGCAAACTTGGAGCATGCAAATATATGAGGCTTTTTTTGGTGAATTTAAAAAAAAAAAAAAAAAAACAGTGGCACAAGGCTAGCACACACAGCTATGCTACGTATGCCTGACAAACTATGATTTTTAAACAGGCCTCAGTCTGACAGAACAGACTGTATATATTTTTTAGAAAAAAAAAAAAGAGAAGCCAGCACTGCTTAGGGTTAGAACGCAATACAAATGGTGCATATGCACCTACTGAATTCTAACTATAGTTCAAATATGAGACATTTAGCAAATAATTGATCAATTCTTTGAGCTACCCCGCCACTTCATGGCAATCTCATAATGGGGCAGTCCTACTCTACGTATTATATTAAAATCGTGCCATACGGCCTCCTAGATGTATAAAGAGTATAAAAAGACAGACGTGAAGTGGCGGGGTAGCTCAAAGAATTGATCAATTATTTGCTAAATGTCTCATATTTGAACTACAGTTAGAATTCAGTAGGTGCATATGCACCATTTGTATTGCGTTCTAACCCTAACCAGTGCTGGCTTCTCATTTTTTTTCCTTTTACATTGGTATGTGGCTGACCACCACTGTTGCCGCGCACGCTCGGTTACGTACGCCATTCTTTCTGTGTTCTCTGTGATTGATAGGCTGCTGTTCACACACACAGCAGCCCAGCCATGCCTCAGGCTCTAGTTAATTTTGCAGCTGTGTCTCAGCCTGTCTCACTCTTTAACTTTGGTGCTGGTTTGGAGGTGTGGAAACCAGATCTGATATGTCCGCACAGGACCTGATCGGCCTTCACCTACGCTTGTCCTTCCTGGCACCAAGGGGGTGACTCTGAAAATGCTCCAGGTACAGTTTGCATGTCATAATTAGTAATGGTGTCTGTCTTTTTATACTCTTTATACATCTAGGAGGCCGTATGGCACGATTTTAATATAATACGTAGAGTAGGACTGCCCCATTATGAGATTGCTGTGAAGTGGCGGGGTAGCTCAAAGAATTGATCAATTATTTGCTAAATGTCTCATATTTGAACTGCAGTTAGAATTCAGTAGGTGCATATGCACCATTTGTATTGCGTTCTAACCCTAAGCAGTGCTGGCTTCTCTTTTTTTTTTTTCTTGTATATATTTTTTGGTGTGAATTTTTGGGAAAAAAAAAGGCACCTAGGTATATAGTAAATAAGCTGCAGCAGCAGCAAACAGTTATGGAGCTTTGGGAGGGATGTGAGTCGCCCCCAGAGCAGTGGGGTACTCGGTACCGGGTCCGGTCACAAGGGGGATGTCATGTTGGCTGCGACTCGGTCCGTGGTCCTGGGCCTCAATGTTAAAGAGGAACGGTCTTTAGTTTCAATAAATTTTTATTGAGAGTGTTGAATACAACGTAATACAAACGGGTCTCAAAGAAGAAAAAAAACAAACACAAGAGATATCCATGAAAACCCAGATATAAGCAAAGCATTAATTATAACTCTGGTTTAGATAAACAGAATTAATAAAGACAAACAGGTATGACGAACAAGGGGAAGAACACATAGGAAAGGGGAAAATAAGTATATCTAACAAAATTGAAAACGACTACAGCTAAATGCGTAAAAATGCATGTGGGGGGATAACACCCAATGGGCCCGGCGCCCAGACAATATAAATATGCAGAGTTCAATTGTAAGACAGTTCCAAGCGAGGTCATAAAACAGAAAAAGTCTAATAAATATGGTAGAATGTAATTAATAAACATTATGGAGATAGTGTAAGTGCTTGAGCTAAGGAGGCATCGGAGTCGAGACCAAGCCAAGGTTCCCACACTCGGAAGAAGGCATTCCATTCATCGTTCCTGGTTGCTTGGATGCGTTCATATAACAAGATAGAGTTAATTCTATCTTTGACTAATGTGATGGAGAGTGAATTAGTTCTCCATCTAGCAGCGATATGAATTTTAGTCGCCATGCAAATGATAGTTACTAATTTATGTAGGTATTTAGAAAAACCAGGAAATCTTGCTCCCAGTAAAAAAACTGCAGGATCAAGTGGGACTGTTCCTCCATATAGCCTGTCAACTATTGACTTGATCTCGCCCCATAAAGCCACAGTAACTGGACAGTTCCACCAAGTGTGTAGCAAATCACCTAAAGAGTTACAGCCTCTAAAACAGGTGTTAGGTACATGTGGATGAATGGCATGGAGTTTCACTGGCACATAATAGGCTCTATGAAGGAGTTTAATCGATGTTTCAGCCAAAGAGGTCTGATAACAACCCTTTGTTAAAGTATCGCAACACCCATGCCATACCTCCAGGGGCAGCACCCGACCCAAATCTCCTTCCCATTGTGACATAAATTTTAATTTTATGTCCCCATTAGTAGCACAAAGAACAGGGTACACCAAAGAGATCATTCCCCTTCCCATAGGGTCTAGAAGGCATTTCCTCTCAAAACTCGAGGCAACAAAAGGGGTCCCATGAGGTAAGGATTGTCCGGCAAAATGAAGAATTTGGTTTATACGAAAAGCTTCTCTAAATGGAGGTTCAAATTTTTGAGTGAATTCTTGTCTGCTAAATAAGATATTTAAGGGAGAGCAGAGTTGTTTGAATGTGGTGATGCCTTTCATTATCCACCATGAGAAGAGAGAAGGTTCCAGGCCCGGTAGGAATGTAGGATTGCAAAATAAGGAGGTAAGTGGAGATGATTTAGATTGTAAACCATGTTTGAACCTCTCCTTCCTCCAGAGGATCAGGGAGTGTGCAGAGAAAGGGGCAGTTTCGGAGATATTTTGCGGGAGTCTGCCAGTAGACCACAGGAGGCCAGGTAGAGAGAAAGGGCGTAAAAGAAAGGATTCTAAATAAACCCATCTGGGACTTCTCGTGCCGGCATTAACGGTAGCTAGTTGGGCTATCTGGGCCGCCCTAAAATATAAAGTTAAGTTAGGAAGGGAGAGTCCTCCCAGCTTTCTATGTAGGAACATGATGCTCTGTTTGATCCTTGGTCTCTTACCCCTCCAGACAAACTTTGAAATGAGATTTTGAATGTCTCGAAGGACATTCAATGGTACTGCAACTGGGAGGGAACGGAATAGATAAAGGAATCGCGGAAGCGAAACCATCTTAATGGCATGTAATCTGCCTAACCAAGACAAGTTCAGAGTGGACCACCGAGCTAAATCAGCCCGAAATTTGCTAATTAAAGGAGGGTAGTTCCTTTTGTACAGGGATGACTTATGGGGCGTTAAGTTGATTCCGAGGTAGGTTAAAAATTGATCTTTCTTACTAAAACCAAACTGAGCTATAAGATTATCTTGATCTGCCTTAGGAGTGTTGACAAACAAAGCCTCGGATTTTTCAATATTAATTTTAAGACCTGACATTTTTTCGAAAGTGTGAAGAAGGGAAAATAGGTTAGGGAGGGTCGAGTAAGGGTTAGTTAAGGATAGAAGGAGGTCATCGGCAAAAAGGCTGACTTTGTATTGGTCTCCGAGATCAGTAGGCCCCAGAATATTCGGGTTGGTCCTAATAGATTCTGCCAGGGGCTCCATAGCTAACGCAAATAGAGCTGGTGAGAGGGGGCATCCTTGACGTGTACCGCGTTGGATTATTATAGGAGAGGGATTAGTGGTCGGGAGTTTAAGATACGCCGTCGGATGGTCATAAATTAGTTGTAGGGAGGAGATTAGTTTTTGAGGGAAGCCAAATTTGTTCAAAACTGAAAAGAGGTATGGCCAGGAGAGGGAATCAAAGGCTTTTTCTATGTCCAGAGCAACCATCATAAGTGATTTGTGAGAGTGATTAGCGGAATGAATAATGTTAAGGTTCCTCCTAATGTTATCTGGCCCTTGTCTTAGGGGGATAAAGCCCACTTGGTCTCGATGTATCAGTGAGGGAAGAATCACATTGAGCCTGTCAGTGATAATTGATGTAAATATTTTGAGATCAATATTTAACAAGGATATAGGTCTGTAATTTTTAACAAGCAGGTGGTCTTTTTGTTGTTTAGGAATGACTGTTACATGGGCTACATAAAATTCGGGGGGCATCTGAGAGCCGTTTAAAAGAGCATTACAAAAGGCTGCAATATGGGGTAGGAGTATAGTCTTAAATTTTTTATAATACATGGAAGTTAGTCCATCAGGACCGGGGGCCTTTCCCGCCTTCAACTTTTTAATGGCAGAATCGATTTCCTCTGGTAAAATTTCAGATTGCAATTGTTGGGCCAGTGGCACCGATAAGGTAGGGAGGGATAAGTTCTGCAGGAACGATTGTAGGAGATGTGGGGGAGGATCTTTAGGAGAGGAGTAGAGCTTCTGATAATACCTATAGAACGCTTTATAAATATTCTCAGGATGGGCCGAGACATGTCCAGATTCCTCTTTAATAGAGGGTATAGAATTTATAAGTTCCTTGGAGCGTAATTGACGGGCCAATAATTTAGAGGGTTTGTTTGCTTGTTTGTAGAAAGTGGCTCGAGTCCACGCTAAGGTTTTTTCTGTTCTAGTGGTCAGAATCGCGTCTAATTGGAGTTTAACATCATGTATCTGTTTGATTAAATAGCGAGACGTGGCCATCTGATTTGCTTGTTCAAGTTTAAATAGCTTCGTTTCCAATCGACTCTGAAGTTCAGATCTGCTCCTCTTCCTAGCAGACGCTATTTTAATTAATGTTCCAGTGATGAATTTCTTATGGGCAAGCCATATGTTGCCCGGGGAGGAGTCTGCGTTCAGATTGGATCGGAAAGGAACGGTCTTTAAAGGGGAAAATGTTCAAAGTCTGTCGTGACGCCACCTGTGGTGTTCGGTCAGTAGTGGAACCGATGCTGCATTAAAGGGGTCCCCTGGGTGATGTTGTGAAGTGGGGTCCCCAGGGGTCCTATGGTGTGTGGCCAAGATGTTGGTATGTGCCGATGAATAATTAGAGGTGGCAAGTTGTAAGTCTTTACCTGGTTTACTGTAGTTGGCTGGCCACAGTCCAGGGCACCAGGCACGGGTGGTGGCATAGCCCGGCCAGTTCAGAGGCAACGGAGGTTCCCCTTCTCCAGGTGAGGTCCGTGAGCCTTTCCTCTAGTGCCGTAAAAGGTGAAGTCCCTGCTGCCTGGAGCTTCCTACAGGTTCCTCCAGTTCCCCCTGTCCTGGGACAGGTACCTGCACGACGGGCAGCTTGAGCCGTTTTACAGAGACTCACATGCCCCAGGCTCCTTAGTTGCTGCTGCGTCTCAGGCGTAGTGTGGGCCAATTGCATGCAGTTCCTGGCCCTCCGGTTCTGCTCTGCATCCTAGAGTCCCACAAAAGCCTCAGGCTCCCGGTACCCGGTACTGCGCTTCGGTTCTGAGGGTGCCCGGTCACAGTTCCCCTCTGAGCCCTGTTCCTCTCCTTTGCTCCTTTCCTCTCCAGGTACTCCACATCCAACCCTCCAGGTTGTTTCTCCTTTCCCAGAGGCTGCAGCTCCTTCATTGCTGCCAGGTCTCTCTGTCTGCTCTGTGTCTCTCCTAGACGTCTGCTCTCCTTGGTCTACCTGGACCAACTAACTTCCTTGGTCTCCCTGGACCAACTAACTAACTCCTCCTCCGGGTCAAGACATATATCTGGGGGACGCTCCCCTGAATCCGGGTCCTGAGCTCTGCCTCATGGCCTGGATTCAGAATATGTTGCATGTGGGTGCCTTAACCTGGTGAAGAGAATTCCATTGCCTCTTCGCATGACATTACCTTCCCCGAAGGAAAAGCAACATCACTGTAGCAACCGGTCACCTGGGGTGCTACAGATGCAGTGGGAGCAATGTAAGCACATACAGTGCCTGCAGGCCTTGCACTGTTGTGGATATGCCGTGCCCTGCCTACCTAGCGCTGCAATATTGAATTAGCCCTAAAAAGGACTGTTGGTTTCTCAGGAGTTGTGGATTTAACAGTTGCAGACCTACACTAACTATAAAAACCACAATTCTGACCCTACAGCAGCAACCAGCAGCTTCCCTACTCTCGCTGAATCCGGAGCAGAATGCGGCGAGCAGGGCGGTGCCAGGTCTCTTATACTCGGGATGATGCTGTGCGGCCAAGCCAATCACTGCAAGACCACAACAAAGATGGCTGCGGCGTTTCATGGCCTGGCAGACAATCCCTGCAGCATGATTGGGTCTCTAAAATCCACCAAAAATGCTGGGTGGAGACACCAGTTACCGCCGAATAATCCCGGAAGTGCTCGGTGCTCGCCGAGTACACCGAGTACAGTGATACTCAGGTGAGTAACGAGTAGTGGCGAGTGCGTTTGCTCATCACTAGTCAGAATACTTCCATATACCTTGTGACTTTGACCTTGAGTCCCATCAAGTTCTGCATTGCCCAGAATGGAGATCACAGAAAATGCAAGGGAAGCTATTGGCCAGAAACTGGCTCTCCCTTCTCTATTCATCTAAGAACCAAAACAAATCAAAAGGCTGAAATGAAATTCTACAGTCACGCTATGTGACTACAGATTGCTGGATCATAACAGTATGTGATACGTACACTAACGTTTTCCCTGTACGCCCTGTGAAAATGGGTGGTCATTAGTGATGAGCGAGTGTGCTCGTTACTCGAGTTTTCCGAGCATGCTTGGGTGTTCTCCAAGTATCTTGGGCGTGCTCGTATATTATGTTTGTGTCCCCGCAGCTGCATGATTTGCGGCTGTTAGACAACCTGAATACATGCAGGGATTGCCTGTTTGTTAGGGAATCTCCACATGTATATAGGCTGTCTAGCAGCCGCAAATCATGCAGCTGCGGGGACACAAACATAATATACGAGTACGCCCAAGATACTCGGAAAACATCTGAGCATGCTCTGACAACTTGAGTAATGAGCACACTCGCTCATCAGTAGTGGTCTTCATTAGACCTCATGTTTGCGATTTCTATACTTATGTTCATGTGCTGATTAGTCTGATGGGGCTTCTCTTGACAGCAGAGAATTAAGAGATGCCAATTTATCTTTCTGCATAGCTGTTGCAGAGTAAAAAAAACATTTTTTTTCTTTTGCTGAGTGTGATACAGCCCACAATATCCCAACTTGTCATTTAGTGGCTGTGAAATTGTTCTGCATGCAGAGCTGTTGCACAATAAAAAATATATCTTTTTTGCAGTTGCTAACGTGATTCAGCACGCCATATCTCACCTTGTCATTTAGTGGCTGTGAAATTCATCTTTCTGCACAGCTGTTGCAGAGTAAAAAAAACATTTTTTTTCTGCTGTTAAACGTGATACAGCATGCCATATCTCACCTTGTGTTTTAGTGGTGGAGAAATTCAGCTGTGTGCAGAGCTTATGCCGAGTAAAAAAAACTATTTTTTTCTGTTACTAACATGATACATCAGGCCATATCCTACCTTCTCACTTAGTGGCAGTGAAATTCATGTGTGTGCACAGCTGTTGCTATTTTTTTCTGTTGCTAAATGTGATACAACACACCATATCCCACCTTCTCATATTGTGACGGTGAAATTCATGTGTGTGCACTGATGTTGCACAGATGTTGCAGAGTAAAAAAGACTATTTTCTTCTGTTGCTAAACGTGACACAGCCTGCCATATTCCACCTTGAAAGTTAGTGGCGGTGAAATTGTTCTGTGTGCAGAACTGTTACACAGTAAGCAAAAATATTTTTTGCGGTTGTTAACGGGATTCAGTACGCCATATCTCACCTTGCCATTTAGTGGCGGTGACATTCATTTTTCTACACAGCTGTTGAAAAGTTAAAAAACCCAGTTTTTTTCTATTGCTAAACATAACACAACACACCATATCCCATCTTGCCATTTAGTGACGGAGAAATTCAGCTGTGTGCAGAACTCATGCAGAGTGAAAAAATACATTTTTGTGACAAACGTGATACAGCAGGCTAGATCTGAGTGTGAAATTGTTTTAAGCATATATTATATTGTATAAAGGCCTCATCCACAGTAAAAAAAAATACTTTCTTCTGTTAGTAATGTTATATGGCAGGCTAGATGTCAGTTTGAAATTTTTCGGTGCTGATAGTGTTCTCCATAAAACTGAAATTGGTTTTCTTAATTCTTACTATAGTGCTATCTAAACCAGGCTACATTTAATATTTTCATTCTTTGGTACAGATATTGTTCTCCATACAGGGGTACACATGATAAAATATAAATTTGTCGTCTGTTACTGTCATGCTCCAAAAATTTAGCCACATCTGAGGTTGTAATTCTTTTGTGTTCAGATTCTGCTGTATCCAAGGCTTTTCTGTTACTACCGTGCTACATAAAGCAGGCCATGTTTTATTTTTTAATTATTTGGGGCTGGTATTGTGCTTCAGCCAGGAGTCCACATTTCACAATACAAACTATTTGTACTAATAGCATGGTCCTTAAACCATGCCAAATTTAAGCATTGGACAGGTCTTGGAGCAGCATTTCTTTCTTAAAGTTTGATTAGTAACTGGTGGATGAGTGACAGGTGTAGGCCTGGTGCTCTGAGAGTTGTGCCAAATTCAGGCATCCCAAATGAAGGAGACCCAACTTGGAGATCGAACATGGAGACGTCACTTACTACGGTCTTCTAACGGTACACCACCACTGAAGTGAACCGACAGTGATCCCTCCAGCACACGCCATCGGCCAGGGCTGCGCTGTTACCTCTGGATCACCACCAAGCTAACACATACTGGACTCACCTGCGGTCCCGCGAGATCCAGGTACAGGATCAACACACCATGACATTTACTTTGAGGATTAAAAGCATAGACTATGACCACTACGCACCTCCCTCAGTTTAAAGCAGGCACCAGCTCTCATCTCCTGCTCACGGCTGACGTTGCGTTACTACCTCTGACTTGCCTCATATCACACCGAACTTTTCAATTTGCATATTCTATACCTGGACCATTATTGATCATCTGCAGTCACATACTTGAATCTATGATCAGTTCACTATAGCGTGTCTGATCATCACCTCTTTGCAACAAAGACAGTGATCGCTACACGTCTGTGAACAGCAGCATTGCCATAGGTAAACTAACACCTCCTTATTATTTTTACTTTTGTACAGTATCTATTTCCTGAATAATTTATAGTTAGTAACTGCACCTGTTACTTTCCCGCAGCATTGGGGATTAACCTCACTAATCGGGTTATCACAAAGCAGGCCAAATCTGTTATATCTCCTAGACACTAACCCTACTTTTCTATTACCAATTGCATAATATATCACCAGTTCAATTTTTTTTGGCATCACACACCATACTGATTTAATTGTATTAGCAAAATTTGCATCTGTCCCTAGAATAAACTTCAATTGTATTTTATAATTGCACGCTTTTGCTGACCCACAGCGCCGTTTGAGCATTTCTTATTTTGAGTTTAGGTATTTAGTAGTTTATTTCACCAAGCTCTGTTGTCTAGCAGTTTAGTTCTCCTTCTTATGGTGTGTAGTGGTTTAGTTCTCCATCCCCAAATGCCCTGCAAGTCTTGGGGATTCCAAAACTTTTGGAGCAGCCCCTTTCCCACTGCCCTCACAGGCACCAGAGTCACCCAGTGCCCAGTCAGCGAGATGTAGCGCCTCTATCCATGCTTGCTCATCCAGGTGTCAAGTGTTGAAATGCACCCTGGCAGACACATAATTTTGCAGGGAAGGGGTGATTTTGTCTTCGGCATGCTGGTATAGAGCAGGCCCATCTTTCTTATAGATGTAATGGTGATTGGACAACTGGTACTGGGGGACTGTGACGGCCATCAGCTTTCATAAACCTGTATCCATAAGGCTGAAAGGCTGCATTTCCTTGGCCAACAGATTGGATTGGCTGTGAGTCACACAGAACCACCAGCTGCCATCTTTGGAGTGAAGGGCTCTCAGCTGGCACCTATCATCCAGAAAAGTACACGACTGGGCAACAATCAACCAAAGAGTCCACAGGCTGTTCCCAATAATTAGTTATTGGAAAACTAACAGTGAGTGTACGGCATATACACCTCTGGATTACAACGCATGGAGTATGTGTATATTAGACATGAGCGAATATCGTCGGCTCCCTCCTTATTCAGCTCGCTAATAGAGCTTACCGAATAGCTGCAGCGGGAACCCGGATACCTAGAGCACTCCTGACAAGTAGGTATCTGGCAGTCAAAATACACAGGCTCTCCATGCATGTGTTGTGACTGTCACACAGCTGCGACACATGCAGCTGCGGCGCTGAACAGCTGATTATTGCGAACGATCCAGGTTCCCGCTGCAGCTATTCGGTGAGCTCTATTAGAGGGAGCTGATGATATTTGCTCATGTCTAGTGTATATACCATCGTACAATCACTGCTAATTCTACAATAACCCCACACTACTCGCTGCCACTATCCATTCTTTAAAAAAAAAAAAAAAAATGATGATTTGACGCCATTCTTCTTTTGAGGTCCACAACAGCAGGGTATTCCATCCCCTCTCCCTCAGAGGAGCAGTCATATACCAGCCCCCAGGCTCACCCACCCACTTCCTTGACCACTTTTCTGGCTTGCTACCACACTTCATGTCCTCAGAACTGCCATCACTTTTCCTGGGAGACTTCAACATCCACACCTCCCCAACTACATACCAGCTTTTATCTCTACCCACTTCTCTTGGCCTCTCACAGCTTTCAACCCCTGAGACACACAAAGACACACCCTTGATCTGGTCTTTGTCTGGCTCTGTTCCCATCTCCTTCCTACATAACTCACCTCTTACCCTATCTACAGCAAGAAATTAGGACTAAGCACAATTTACACAGTTTTAAGCCGGTCCCCAAAAACACATTTGTTTAGGGTCGTCTATCACGCTCACTAATAGCCCATTTTTATATATAGCCCATTCTCTACTTCTCTGAACATAATTCACCATCAAACTCAACCACACCCAAAACTACTACAACTGTTGGCTGGTGACTTCCTTATAAAGCCGTTATTTACCCCCCATTTCCTCAAGATGGCTGGACCATCATTGTAAATAAGCATGTGTACTTTGCGTCACGCCCACCTCATTGTAGATTTTGTAGATTGTAAGCTCTGAAGAGCAGGGTCATCATTAGTTTTGCTGTAATTTTTGGATTATTGTTAACTTTGTAACTTATGACTGTTTTATATGAACTGCTGACTTGTAAACCTATACAGAATATGTTTGTGCTGTATAAATAAAGGTTATTATTATTATTAGATTGAAGATGGTGAAATTCAAACACTTGGCTTTGCCATGTGTTGGAGGAAATAATCATTTACATGACCACGACTGCACGAACAAGGGCTGACTGCTGTGCTGACAGAGGGTGGAGTAGGGTAAACACAACAATCAATAAAAATTTAAGATCAGCACGCAAAAAATAAGCCCTCACCTGGCCCCAGATCCTGAAAAACGGATACGCTACGGGTCTCGGAAAATGGCAACAATTTTTTTTTTTGTTTACAAACGTTAGATTTTTTTTCACCACTAAAATTAAAAAAGAACCTATAAACGCTTGGTGTCTATGAACTCGTAATGATCTGGAGAATCATATTGACAGGTCAATTTTAGCATTTACATGGTAAAAAAAATGTAAAACAATTATGGAATTGCACTTTTTTTTGCAACTTCACCGCATTTGGATTTTTTTTTTTCGATTTTCCAGTACACAATATGGTAAAATCAATTATGACATTTAAAAGGACAACTCATCCTGCAAAAAACAAGCCCTCACATGGCCATATTGACAGAAAAAAAGGAGCAAAACATGGAAATGTAAAAACTAAAATACTCCTGGTCCTTAAGGGGTTAAATTTATACAGATTCACTCATCCTAAGTTATTTCTTATCTTGTACAGTAGTTTGAACTCTACCCACATGTCATCTGCCTTGGTTTTTGTACCATTACCCAATACCATGAAATATTCCAGGTTACACAATGATATATTTATGTTGTAATTGTACATGGAATTTGACCATTGATCGCATGACTAATGACTAAGAATATTATTTTCATAGACTTCTCAATACTGTATGTCTGGAAGAAGTGGAGGACAAATGTCTCAGGAACTGGTGAGTTATTTTACATTGTAGCATTTTTTCCCCATAAAAGATTCAAATTTGTTTTTTTACAATGCAAGAATACATTGATAGAAATTAGTTTTACATTTTTCCTTTATTGCTTTTATTTTATAAAATGACAATGCACCATTATTCATGCCAAAAATATGGTTTACAGTACACATAAAAGTATGCCATTTCCAATCTGAAAAAAAAGCTATAGTGGGTGCCAGAAACCCAAACTATTTGTGGCTGATTTATATGGTTTTGAGCCTATTGATTGGAGCTGACTTTTCTTGGGCTATTGGGTCAGTAGTAGTGACCTCCGGTGATGGATGTTTCTTTTTGCCACATCCAGGTAGTATAACCAGTATTCCTATAATTTTAAACTTACGACTACGTTTCCAAATTTATCTCTATGAATACTCAATGCTCTTATATCTTTTTGTATCATTTCCTTTCTTTGTGTGAAGCAATGATCTCTTCTCTTACCTTTTTGGACTACACTGTTGACAACCAAGAATATTAGTGAACTGGAGGCCATTGCCCATGAGTAATGAGCTAAGATTCTTCAAGAACTCTGCCTGAAGCTGGTGTTTCGCTATGCATCACATTTGCAGCAGGTCATAACAGCCAGAGGTGCTCTGCTAAGTGCCTAAATCCATTAGATAGATGAGGTGTTACATACATTTAACTATGTATAGCATGTGTTGTAGTCTTGGGCCAGCGCCAGCGTCCTGCAAACCCAGGTAGGTGTCAGGACTTACCAATCCTGGTGTGCCTACACAGTAGGTATGAATTGAGCTCAGGAACTGAGCCAACTGCATGCAGTGTAGTCACCATCTGTGTCGTACAGATGGCACTTTAGTCAAATACTACAATTGGAGTGAGATCTGATTGCAGCAGTTTAACTCTTTAGATGCCACTTTCAATTGTAATAGTGGCATTTAAAAGGTTGGAAATGGATCTCCAAGTCTTTACCAGGGGGTGTTCTGGCTACCATATGAACATATTCTGACCACTGTCCCTTTATGAGGTTATAACTCTGGAATGCTTCAACGGATCCCGGTGATTCTGACATTGCTTTCTCGCGACATATTGTACTTCATGATAGTTGTAAAATTTCTTTGATATTACCTGCGTTTATCTGTGAAAAAATGGAAATTTGGCGAAAATTTTGAAAATTTCACAATTTTTCAACTTTGAATTTTTATGCCCTTAAATCACAGAGATATGTCACACAAAATACTTAATAAGTAACATTTCCCACATGTCTACTTTACATCAGTTTTGGAAACAAATTTTTTTTTGTTAGGGAGTTATAAGGGTTATAAGTTGACCAGCAATTTCTCATTTTTACAACACCATTTTTTTTTAGGGACCACATCACATTTGAAGTCATTTTGAGGGGTCTATATGATAGAAAATAACCAAGTGTGACATCATTCTAAAAACTGCACCCATCAAGGTGCTCAAAACCACATTCAAGAAGTTTATTAACCCTTCTGGTGCTTAACAGGAATTTTTGGAATGTTTTAAAAAAAATGAACATTTAATTTTTTTTCATAAAAAATTTACTTCAGCTTCAATTTGTTTTATTTTACCAAGGGTAACAGGAGAAAATGGATCCCAAAAGTTGTTGTACAATTTGTCCTTAGTACCCCGATTCCCCATATGTGGGGGTAAACCACTGTTTGGGCGCATGGCAGAGCTCGGAAGGGAAGGAGCGCCATTTGAGTTTTCAATGCAAAATTGGCTGGAATTGAGATGGGACGCCATGTTGCGTTTCGAGAGCCACTAATGTGCCTAAACATTGAAACCCCCCACAAGTGACACCATTTTGAAAAGTAGATCCCCTAAGGAACTTATCTAGATGTGTGGTGAGCACTTTGACCCACCAAGTGCTTCACAGAAGTTTATAATGTAGAGCCGTAAAAGTAAAAAATAATATTTTTTCACAAAAATGAACTTTTCGTTCCCAATTTTTTATTTTCCCAAGGTTACCAGAAGAAATTGCGCCTAAACTTGAAACCTCCACAAGTGACACCATTTTTGAAAGTAGATCAGCTAAGGAACTTATCTAGATGTGTTGTGAGAGCTTTGAACCCCCAAGTGTTTCACTACAGTTTATGACGCAGAGCCCTGAAAATAAAAATTATTTTTTTTCCACAAAAATTATTTTTTAGCCCCCAGTTTTGTATTTTCCCAAGGGTAACAGGAGAAATTGGACCCCAAAAGTTGTTGTTCAATTGGTCCTGAGTACACTGATACCCGATAGGTTGGGGTAAACCCCTGTTTAGAGGAGAGCTCAGAAGGGAAGGAGCACTGTTTTACTTTTTCAACGTAGAATTGGCTGGAATTGAGATCGGACGCCATGTCGCGTTTGGAGAGCCCTGATGTACCTAAATAGTGGAAACCCCCAATTGTAACTGAACCCCTAACACCAACACACCCCTAATCCTAATCCCAACCTTAACCACACCCCAAACTCCAACACACCCCTAACCCTGATCCCAACCATAACCCTAACCACACCCCTAACCCTGACACACCCCTAACCCTAATCCCAACTGTAAATGTAATCCAAACCCTAACCCTAGCCCTAACCCTAGCCCTAACCCTAACCCTAGCCCTAACCCTAGCCCTAACCCTAACCCTAGCCCTAACCCTAACCCTAACCCTAGCCCTAACCCTAGCCCTAACCCTAACCCTAGCCCTAATCCTAGCCCTAACCCTAACCCTAGCCCTAACCCTAGCCCTAACCCTAGCCCTAACCCTAACCCTAATGGGAAAATGGAAATAAATACTTTTTTTATTTTTTTTATTTTTCCCTAACTAAGGGGTGTGATGAAGGGGGGGTTTGATTTACTTTTATAGCGTTTTTTTAGCGGATTTTTATGATTGGCAGCCGTCACACACTAAAAGATGCTTTTTATTACTAAAAATATTTTTTGGCGTTACCACATTTTGAGAGCTATAATTTTTCCATATTTTGGTTCACAGAGTCATGTGAGGTCTTGTTTTTTGTGGGACGTGTTGACGTTTTTATTGGTAACATTTTCGGGCACGTGACATTTTTTGATCGCTTTTTATTCCGATTTTTGTGAGGCAGAATGACCAAAAAACAGCTATTCATTAATTTATTTTTTTTTGGGGGGGGGGGGTGCGTTTATACCGTTCCGCATTTGGTAAAATGGATAAAGCAGTTTTATTCTTCGGGTCAGTACGATTACAGCGATACCTCATTTATATCTTTTTTTATGTTTTGGTGCTTTTATACGATAAAAACTATTTTATAGAAAAAATAATTATTTTTGCATCGCTTTATTCTGAGGACTATAACTTTCTTATTTTTTCACTGATGACGCTGTATGGCACCTCGTTTTTTGCGGGATTAGATGACATTTTCAGCAGTACCATGGTTATTTATATCTGTCTTTTTGATCGCTTGCTATTCCACTTTTTGTTCGGCAGTATGATAATAAAGCATTGTTTTTTGCCTCTTTTTTTTTACGGTGTTCACTGAAGGGGTTAACTAGTAGGACATTTTTATAGGTGGGGTCGCTACGGGCGTGGCGATACTAAATATATGTACTTTTTTTTTTTTTATTTAGATAAAGGAATGTATTTATTGGAACAATATATATATATTTTTTAAAATTTATTTAGGAATTTTTTTATTTTTTTATTTACACATGTAAATATTTTTTTGACTTTGCCCCAGTGGGGGGACATCACAGTAAAGTGACAGATCGCTGATCTGACACTTTGCTGTGCACTGTGTCAGATCAGTGATCACACAGGCACAGCAGGGAGGCTTGGAAGCCACCTCCCTGCAGGACCCGGAAGTAGCCCCGCGGCCATCTTGGATCCAGGGCCTGCAGGGAGGAGACGCTCGGTACTAGGTGAGCACATCGCCTTGTACCGAGGGTCTCAGGGAAGCCTGAAGATTTTGGCTGCAATACTTTCAACTTCAGAGTTATATTAGATCCCTGGCCACATGTGCCTACCTCTTTTGAGCACCTGTGTTTTCTTTCACAGAGTCCGGCACACAATATATCCCTGATATATGGTCTGATAGTGTCGGAGGGGATGGGAGATGGGCCACTTAAGTAATAAATAAATAAATAATAATCTTTATTTTTATATAGCGCTAACATATTCCGCAGCGCTTTACACACATTATCTTATTGTACGATTCAGTGGCAAAAGGAGTTTCTCTCACGTGTGGGATGTCGGTCTCTTGCAGGATCCAGGAGCTAAACTAAAATAAATAAAATCTTGACAAGCTGGTACAGAACACCTGTTAAAGTACATAAGATGTACCCGGCGGTTTCAGATATGTGCTGGAGGTGTACTGCGCAATTGGATCAATGTTACATGTATGTTGGGACTGTCCAGGGGTTAGATCCTTGTGGAATTAAATATTCCAGCTATATAACCGTATTACCAAAACTCACGTGGAAGCATCTCCAGAAATAGTGTTGTTGTCCATTTTTCCAGGTACAATATCGAAAATCAAGAAAGATCTGCTACCATTTTTTGTAATAGCTATTCGTCAAATTATACCTAGACTCTGGAGATCTACGGTTTTACCAAAGAAAATAGATTGGGTAGAGGCGATGAATGTTCTACACGGCATGAAGGAGATCAGGGCATTTAATCACAAGACATGTGCTAAGTGGTTTGCGATATGGTACCAATGGATCCAATTTAAAGAATCACAATATTTTCAGACGTGGTTAATATAAGGTGTGTGTTTTTGAATCCCTTGACAAATGAGGCTGTTGGGATATGAGATCTCCGATATCTTTCTTTCTGCCTTTTACTTTTGTCTTTTCTTTCTTTGCTTTTACATTCTTTCAACCATACTTCTTAATGATATTAATCTCTCTCTCGCCACATCTAAGAATTATAAATAAGTTACATGCTATAACATGAACACAGTTGTTTCACCATACTAGTACTGAAATAGCATTTGAAAGGGGGAAGAGGTTTGATTGACTCTGTATTTGTCTATTTCATTTGTTTAATATCTAATGTTTCAGATGTTACCAAAAATACTCAAATTGGAAAGGGCAAAACAGATTGTGTCCATATTACACCAAATGAATTCCCTTGAGCGATTACACAAGAGATCTCAAGTAAATAAGATACAAGCAGAACTGACTGAACTAAGGAACTCATTAAAGAATCTTTTAAATATTCAATCGGCCAAGACTTATATGAGAAGCAAACAGAGGTTCTATCTCCACGGCAATAAAAGCAGTAAACTTATGTCATCACTACTTACGAAACAGAAAGATAAGACGTTCATCAGACAACTTAAAGCTTTGGACGGCTCTTCAATCTTTGAGACCGCGGATATTGCCGAGGAGTTTAGATCCTTTTATGAAAAATTATACAACCTAAACATACCTGATAGCATTCAAGACCCAACAGCAGCTATAGACAAAATCAAAGAGTTCCTGACCCCACTAAAACTCCCTAAAATCACCTTGGAAGGCCATTATCTGCTAATTGCTTCGGTTACCCCTAAAGAAATTTTAGACACTCTCTCCACCATTCCAAATGGAAAGGCCCCAGGCCCAGATGGCCTCCCCATCATATATTATAAAAAGTTTATAAAATCACTACTACCCCACCTGGTGTCCTTATTCAATTCCTACTTAGAGGGCCAGCCCCACCCTAGGCAATCCTTGGAGGCTTTCAAGGCTTTTCAACAGTTCTCCCGAAGGAAGGTAAAGACCCCAATTTGTGCGCCAGCTACAGACCGATATCAATGCTTAATGCAGACACCAATGAGCAACTTCTTACCTAAATTAATCCATGCTGATCAGGCGGGCTTTGTAAGGGGCAGGGAGGGGAAGGACAATTCTACTAAGGCCACACAGTCTATAATGTTTGCCAAGACCCGAAATGTTCCTTTGGTACTCTTGTCAACAGATGCCGAGAAGGCTTTCGACAGAGTGAGCTGGAGGTATATGGAACAGGTAATGATTAAATTTGGCTTTCCTCCTCAATACATAACAGCAGTCCTCTCCCTCTACTCTCAACCGACGACCAAAGTGAGGATTAACGGCACCCTGTCAAACAGCTTTGATATTAACAACGGGACTAGGCAGGGATGCCCTTTGTCGCCATCTTTGTTCATATTAGTTATAGAAACTTTGATACAGATCATCAGACAGTAACAACGCATAAAGGGGTTGGCGGTGGTTCGGGGGTCACTTAAAACATTAGCTTTCGCAGATGACTTGCTCTTTCTTATTTCCAACCCGTCTCAGGCCTTCCCAGTCATTCTTCAGATTATTTATCAATTTGGCCTCCTCTCTAACTTTAAAATTAACTTAACAAAATCTGAAGCGTTAAATATTACTCTCCCACACTCTCAAATTTCCTTCATCCGCACACAGACCCCCTTCTCATGGGCTAATAACTCTATAAAATATTTGGGAATATTAATAAATAGAGATCCTAACAACTTATTTCAAAGTAACTTCACCCTTTTAATCAAAAAGGTCGAAATTTTGATGCATAAATATAATTTACCCACACTATCCTGGAGGGACGCATCAATGTGTTCAAAGCTTATATAATGCCTGTCATATTATACACCATGAACATGGTCCCGATACAGATACCCCAGACCTTTTTCAGATCATTAAAATCACTAATAGGCAAATTTATCTGGAAATCAAAACCGGCTAGATTGCCATACAGGCTCCTTTCTTACCCTGTCTCCTCTGGGGGATTGGGGGTCCCAGACCCCCTTCTTTATTACAAAGCTATACATCTCAGCAGATGGTTAAAGGTGGTGTCTTGTTCTGAGGGTAGGGAGGGGGACAGTATTGACTTGGCTTTATTGGGCTCGGGAAGTTTGCCTTATCTCTGGACTAAAGGTACCTTCACACGAAGCGATGCTGCAGCGATAGCGACAACGATGCCGATCGCTGCAGCGTCGCTGTTTGATCGCTGGAGAGCTGTCACACAGACCGCTCTCCAGCGACCAACGATGCCGAGGTCCCCGGGTAACCAGGGTAAACATCGGGTTGCTAAGCGCAGGGCCGCGCTTAGTAACCCGATGTTTACCCTGGTTACCAGCGTAAAAGTAAAAAAAAAAAACAGTACATGCTCACCTGCTCGTCCTCCAGCGTCTGCTTCCTGACACTGACTGAGCTCCGGCCCTAACAGCAGAGCGGTGACGTCACCGCTGTGCTTTCACTTTCACTTTAGGGCCGGCGCTCAGTAAGTGTCAGGAAGCAGACGCTGGAGGACGAGCAGGTGAGCATGTACTGTTTGTTTTTTTTACTTTTACGCTGGTAACCAGGGTAAACATCGGGTTACTAAGTGCGGCCCTGCGCTTGGTAACCCGATGTTTACCCTGGTTACCAGTGTAAAACATCGCTGGTATCGTTGCTTTTGCTTTCAAACACAACGATACACAGCGATCGGACGACCAAATAAAGTTCTGGACTTTATTCAGCAACCAGCGATATCACAGCAGGATCCTGATCGCTGCTGCCTGTCAAACGAAACGATATCGCTAGCCAGGACGCTGCAACGTCACGGATCGCTAGCGATGTCGTTTCGTGTGAAGGTACCTTAAAGCTAAACCACCAATCACTCTTAGGCTAGATGAGATAACTTCAACTACATTGCGTATTAAAAGATTAATGATTGGGGAACTCCCGTTGGACACTTTTCCCTCTGCACTGACACCGATCTGCTCAATACATTTTCTGATAGACAGATTTTAAGGATCCATATAATTTATGTTCTACCTTACCTAGAGAAACGTTGAATAGTTTTTACGGCAATAAAATATTACAAAGAGGGGTTTGGCCACCAAATGCATTAACTCAACCTAAAAATTTTCTTCAAAGACACCACATTCGACGCATACTCTTACAATTCAAACAAAAATTTCGGACTAGGTCCAATTGGTCCTGGTTGGACATTATGATCAAACTTCCACTCCCATGGCTAAAAATTTTATCCCGCATTTACTCGCATCTTATCACCCCAATCGCACAGTTTAAACCCTCGTTTATCTACTCCTGGGAACTGGAGAATAATACTACATTTACAGAGGACCAAATATCTAGAATGTTGTCCAGTGCTCGTGGCTTTTCCAGGTGCATACTCCTACAGGAAAATTCCTACAAAATATTAACCAGGTGGCATCTGACTCCGGCAAGGCTCTTTCAAATGGGTCTTGCCGATAATGATGCTTGTTGGAGATGCCTCAATCCCGGGGGTCACCACTCACATATATTCTGGGACTGCCCAAAATTAAGAAATTACTGGGATGGTGTTGGGTCAGTTCTCAAAAAATTACACCTAATAAATACAAATCTTAGAGCAACGGAAGTTCTCCTTTCATGCCCGTCTAAAAACGTTTTGCGAAAAAAACATGGTCTCCTCCCACTGATGCTAAGTGCTGCGAAACAACTAATTGTTACACATTGGAAGGATGCAGCTCCCCCCACTATAGCGGAATGGCACACCAAGATAAATCAAATTTTTCATCTTGAGGAGTTGTCCAGTTGGGAGATTTTTGATCCCAATTCTTATGTGTCAGCCTGGGCCCCATGGAAAAAATATCTGGAAGACAATACTTCTTGAGAGGAGCCCACTAACACTTTAAGCCTTTATTTTCCTGAAAGCCTCTATGCAAGTGTATCTGGCGCCATTGCTCTCTTTTGAAAGATTACTCATGTTATTTCATAAGTACAATCATTGAGTGTTCGTGCCCACGCCATTTGTTATAGTTTGTTGTTACTGATTTATTATTATGTACCCCCTTTTTTTTTCTCCTCCCCTTCCCTACCCCAACCCATTACCTTCCCCCCTCCCCTCATTTCCCTTCCATCCCAAACCAACCCTTAATCTATAGTTTGCCAGATTTGATTGAAAAAAGGTGTTGTGTTTTATCTGTGTTGATTAAACTTGAAAATAAAGAATTTATAAAGAAAAAAATACTCAAATTGTTTAATAAAAATATATTGAATGATAAAAGGTTGGAAATGGGAGGGAAGTGTTTTTTTTTCCGACACCCATAGCCCCCCGACAACACAATCGTAGAATGCCTATAAGGCCGGTTTCACACGTCAGTGGCTCCGGTACGTGAGGTGACAGTTTCCTCACGTACCGGAGACACTGACACACGTAGACCCATAAAAATCAATGCATCTGTGCAGATGTCATTGATTTTTTGCGGACCGTGTCTCCGTGTGCCAAACACGGAGACATGTCAGTGTTCGTGGGAGTGCACGTATTACACGGACCCATTAAAGTCAATGGGTCCGTGTAAAACACGGACCACACACGGACCTTCTCCGTTTGCAGTCCGTGTGCCGTGCAGGAGACAGCGCTACAGAAAGCGCTGTCCCCCCCACTGGTGCTGAATCCGCGATTCATATGTTCCCTGCAGCAGCGTTTGCTGCATAGAAGATATGAATAATAGTGTTTAAAATAAAGATCTATGTGTCCGCCGCCCTCCCACCCCCTGTGCGCCCCCCCGCTGTTCTGAAAATACTCACCCGCCTCCCTTGCAGTGTTCTGTGCTGGCCGCCCCTTCTACTGTATGCGGTCACGTGGGGCCGCCGATTAGAGTCATGAATATGTGGCTCCACCTCCCATAGGGGTGGAGTCGCCTATTCATGACTGTAAATGAGCGGCCCCACGTGACCGCATACAGGAGAAGATGGGGCCAGACCAGGAAGGAGCGACAGCCAACGAGGGAGCGGGTGAGTATTTTCAGAACAGCGCGGGGGGGGGGGGGGGCGCACAGGGGGTGGGAGGGCGGCGGACACATAGATCTTTATTTTAAACACTATTATTCATATCTTCTATGCAGCAAACGTTGCTGCACAGAAGATATGAATCGCGGCTTCAGCACGATGCAGGGTACCACACGCGTGGGTACCACACGCTCCGTGTGGTACCCACTCGGCACACGGGCGGCCGCACGTATGGCCTGCGTGAGCTCACGGGCACACGGACACGGATAACTCCGGTACCGATTTTTTCCGGTACCGGAATTATCTGGACGTGTGAGACTGCCCTAACATTGTTTTGGCATCCATGGACCTACTGAAGGCCCCTGTGTATACTGTGTACAACTATGAAGCCTTCCTGTGGCTGGGCTCCATAGGGGATCAGCAAGATTATAATACACTGCAATATTACAGTATTGCACTGTATCGTACAAACCATCGCAGGTTCAATGCCACTAATGAAAAAAGGAAAATATAAACATATAAAAGTTGAAATTCCCCTATTTTCCCATAATGAAATCAAGATTAAAAAATTAACATATTTGGTACCGCCGCATGTGTAGCTGTCCAAAATAATAAAATAATGTATCCCATATGGTGATTGCTAAAATAATAATAAAAATACACAAAATAGCAGAATTGCTATTTTTTGATCACTTTAGAAAATCACATGGACCCCAAAATGGCAATGAAAATAAGCCCTTGTACAATGCTAAGAAAAAAAACAAAAGTACAAAAAACAAAAGTATAGCTCTTGGAGGACGAAGAGGAAAAATTGAAAGTGAAGACGAGCCCAGTGGGAATCTGTCGCCAAAGGGTCTGTATAATCCTGGAGCCGCTCATGGATGCAGTTACAGTCCATAATCCTTTTTATTCTACACATTAGGCTGCCGTCACACTAGCAGTATTTGGTCAGTATTTTACATCAGTATTTGTAAGCCAAAACCAGGAGTGGAACAAATAGAGGAAAAGTATAATAGAAACATATGCTCCACTTCTGCATTTATCACCCACTCCTGGTTTTGGCTACAAATACTGATGTAAAATACTGACAAAATACTGCTAGCGTGACGGCAGCCTTAGATTCCCTCTGAGTGAGAATGTAAGCATTTTTTGTGACATTCACACATAATGACTTTTTAATTTAAATAGTTATGTTGCAATGACTGACATGAGACAAATAGAATATAGAGTAAACTCTGCGCTTTCCCTCTAACAGATTAATTCTCTCAATGCTGGAGACATTATTGAGATTCTCCTACCTGGTCATCATCACTGGGCGATATACGTAGGAGATGGAAATATTGTGCATATAACAGGTAATATATTTTTTTGGGGGGACAACGATGTCCTGAGCGTAATACCTCAACACCAAACCCAATGTAAATGGACTTAATGGAGCCAGATTAGTAGAAAGATGGCAGTGGAGACTTCCAAAAAAAGTGTAGCATTGATCAAATTCATTATGTGACATACATGTCTATGAGTTAATTAGCTCAGGGCTGAGTGTTGCTATTCATGTTTCACGATGGTTGAAGTCATCCTACGGCTGTGTACACAGTTTTTTGAGGAGTTTTAGAGCAACAACTCTCCAAGTCCTCCTACAACTCAAAAACATTGAATTATTGCTCATTTTCTCCTCCAAAAACTCTGTAAAAAAACTCTCCGTGTGCAAAAAGCCTAAAGGTATGTTCACATAGTGCTTTTTTTTTGCATTGGGGCTTCCCCCCCAATGAAAAATGCAGAGTTTTGTGTACATCACACATCTCTGGTGTCTCTTTCATGCATTCACAAGCTGTGATTTAAACAAAAAAAGTACTTTGTCTCAAAACATGCAAACCACCCCCCTTGCAACATGTGAACAAGATTTTAGAAATCTTATTTATTTTGCTGCTACTCTATGGTTCTGTAATTTTTTTCCACATGTAAAAATGCATGGAAAAATGCTGTGTATGAACGAGCACTAATCATTTTCATAACTATCCAGAAAAAGTGCCGTGGCTAAGATCAGGTGAAACATTGATGTAGAGTACACCAAAAAAGAGGTAGAATAAAACCAAAGCATCCAACATAGCGGGTTGCACCAACTTTTTTTATTCACCCGGTGCTGTTTTGTTTCACTTTTTCCCCCCAACACAAACATGTACACCTATACAAAATTGATAGATCTCCCCTCTCTGTTGGAAAAAAATAAAAGAAAGTTTCTTGTGGGATAACTCCATCTGTAGCAAAGAAAAAATAATTGTGAAATTTACTTAAGAGTGTAGTCACACGGCGATGATTGGCAAAATGCACGGACTGGCTGACGGCTCCACTGACCCGAGCGTGACAGCTACATATAAATTAATGCTGTCATGTGTTAGGGTTGGCGGATCGCACTAAATAAAATATAATAATAAAGTACGGTCCAACCCAGGGTCCACCGTGCAGAGATGTAAAACTGCTGCTATAGAGTAATGGCGGAACACACGGCAAGCATACACCTGACACGACTGCGTTAACTCCACGCAGTGTGAACAGAACGCACAGCCCACAGCTCTGTTAATGGAGCGGCCCCCAGACGCAGGACAACAGGGTACTCGGATCCGGGTCTCTCGGTTCTGAGGATGTCACGGTGGCCCGATCCGGTCCGTGGTCCTGCTAAGGGGCGCCCAATAAAAGGTGTAGGTGGTGGTGTAGGTCGCAGTAAATAACGAGGACACAGGGTTGCAGTCTCTTTACCTCTTTACTGAAGGCTTCGGCATCCACAATCCAGAGCACTGCTAACAGGGCTGGCTGAGACCGGCCGGTCCGAAGGCACATCCAGCGTTCCCTTTTCAGGTGGAAATCAGTGCCTACCAACTAGCGCCTGGGTGTTGTAGTACTTCCCTGCTGAGCACCACGGGATAGTCCTCACAACTGTCGTGTATGTTTCTGTTCTTTCTCTCCGTCCCCCAGATGACATGGATAAGACGCACCCGTATGACGGGGTAGGCCTGGAGTTATTTTATAGGGACCCTAGAGACGCCCCTCTCCCAAGATTGCCTCCGTTGTCTTCATTAGGTGATTAAGGTGAGGCAGCCAACCTATAATTAACTGTCCTGCCGTTGGTTTGAAGTAATGCGTTGAACCCAATACTACGCGCCTCAGAAGGATGTTGCCGATCTCGGGGCACGACTCCTCCTGGTTCTATCGCCTTTGTGCTGTGATCTCGTTTCTCACTTCTCCACAATATACTTTGCTTCGTGTCCTTTCTTAAGATGCCGCCGGAATGAAGTGCAGGCGCGGCTCCGTAACGATCTGTCCTTTCGCTAGGCCTCTGTCAGGACCCCACCCCTGACAGGGACCCCCCTGGATCTTCCCAAGCAACGCTCTTCTCTCACTAGATGTTACCTGGGCAAAACCCAGTCAGCTTCTCCCTAACTTCCTATCCAACCCCCAGTTTTACCAGAGTGTGAGGAGTGGCCTAATACATAGAACCCTTTGCTCCCCCTGGTGGCCGGAGTGTGAAGTGTAATGTGTGACTGTGATACCTGGTCAGGTGAACTCCTTTAGTGCCATCAGACGTACCATCACTCCCCTTAGTGGCGGAGCGACAGTACTGCAACGGCCAGGACTCTGGGGCGCTGCACTAACTTCACAGAGAGAAGAAACTAAGGGTTGAGCTTACTCCATAATCGACCCTTGCCAATCGCACACATGGCCGAAACAGACTCAGTGTCAAAGGAAAATACTACGCTGACGCTAGTTAACTAAACAAAACCCTGTAGAACTCACAGGGGAGCAAAAAGGCTCTGTGGTTGGACTTGCTCTGTAACTCAGCTGTGCTAACTGCACACATAACCGGATACAGATGCTGGAAGCCAAGTGGCAAGCAAAACCCCTAACTGGCTCAAGCTGAGCAAGATCACAACACACACACACACGTGCAGTCAGAGTGGTAGCATATCCACTCACATACATAACACAAATGATCTGGCGGTGAGCCTGCATCAAAGCCGGGACATGTCAGCTGTTTTGAACAGCTGACATGTGCCCTCAATAGCGATGGATGGAATTGCGATCCACTGGCAGCTGTTAGCCTGTTAAATGCCACTGTCAAATGCTGATAGCGGCATTTAACTACTGCTTGCGGCCAGAAATGAGCGCATCGCCGACCCCAGTCACATGATCGGGGGTCAGCGATGCATCGGCATAACAACCAGAGTTCTCCTTGAGACCTCTTTGGTTGTTGATGCCGGCTTGCTGTAAGCGCCACCCTGCGGTCGGCGCTCATAGCAAGCCTGTAATTCAGCTACATAGGAGCGATCTGATGATTGCTCCTATGTAGCAGAGCCGATCGAGTTGTTCTAGCTTCTAGCCTCCCATGGAGGCTATTGAAGTATGGCAAAAGTAAAAAAAATGTTTAAAAAAATATGAAAAAAATATAAAAAGTTTAAATCACCCCCCTTTCGCCCCATTCAAAATAAAACAATAAATAAAATCAAACCTACACATATTAGGTATCGCCGCGTTCAGAATCGCCCGATCTATCAATAAAAAAAGGATTAACCTGATCGCTAAATGGCGTAGAGAGAAAAAAATTTGAAACGCCCGAATTACGTTTTTTTGGTCGCTGCGACATTGAATTAAAATGCAATAACGGGCGATCAAAAGAACGTATCTGCACCAAAATGGTATCATTAAAAACGCCATCTCAGCACGCAAAAAATAAGCCCTCACCTGACCCCAGATCATGAAAACTGGAGACGCTTCGGGTATCGGACAATAGCGCAATTTATTTATTTATTTTTAGCAAAGTTTGGAATTTTTTTTCACCTCACCACTTAGATGAAAAAACCTAGACATGTTTGGTGTCTATGAACTTGTAATGACCTGGACAATCAAAATGGCAGGTCAGTTTTAGCATTTAGTGAAGCTAGCAGAAAAAACTAAAAACAAGTGTGGGACTGCACTTTTTTTGCAATTTCACCGCACTTGGAATGGATTTTTTTTTCCCGTTTTCTAGTACATGACATGGTAAACCCAATGATGTCGTTCAAAAGTACAACTCGTCCCACAAAAAATAAGCCCTCACATGGCCATATTGACAGAAAAATAAAAAAGGTATGGCTCTGGGAAGGAGGGGAGCGAAAAACGAACACGGAAAAATGGAAAATCCCAAGGTCATGAAGGGGTTAAATGAAGGTATTTATTATTAAGAAAAAAAAGAAATCCAAATCTACAGAGCCCTGTGTATATAAAAACAAAAAACACTCTGAAATAGAATTGTTGGAGTAAATCTTTGTTAGGGCTGTCCCACACGTCCAGATAATTCCGGTACCGGAATAAATCGGTACCGGAGTTATCCGTGTCCGTGTGCCTGGGAACTCACGGAGGCCATACGTGCGGCACACGTGTGCCGCCCGTATGGCGAGTGGGTACCACACGGAGCGTGTGGTACCCACTCTGCATGGTGCTGAAGCTGCGATTCATATCTTCCCTGCAGCAACGTTTGCTGTAGAGAAAATATGAAGAATAGTGTTTAAAATAAAGATCCATGTGTCCGCCGCCCCCCCACCCCCTGTGCGCCCCCCCGCTGGTCAGAAAATACTTACCCGCTCCCTCGCTGCTTCCTGGTCTGGCCGCGGCTTCTCCTGTATGCGGTCACGTGGGCCCGATCATTTACAGTCATGAATATGTGGCTCCACCTCCCATAGGGGCGGAGCCGACTATTCATGATTGTAAATGATCGGCCCCACGTGACCGCATACAGTAGGAGGCGTGGCCAGACCAGGAAGGAGCGAGGGAGCGGGTGAGTATTTTCTGACCAGCGGGGGGGCGCACAGGGGGTGGGGGGGGCGGCGGACACATGGATCTTTATTTTTAACACTATTCTTCATATTTTCTCTACAGCAAACGCTGCTACAGGGAAGATATGAATACCGGCTTCAGCACCATGTGGGGGGGACAGTGCTTACTGTAGCGCTGTCTCCTGCACGCACACGGACCCCAGACGGAGAATGTCCGTGTGAGGTCCGTGTTTTACACGGACCCATTGACTCTATTGGGTCCGTGTAAAACGTGCTGTCACACGAACACTGACATGTCTCCGTGTTTGGCACACGGAGACACGGTCCGCAAAAAATCAATGACATCTGAACAGATGCATTGATTTTTATGTGTCTACGTGTGTCAGTGTCTCCGGTACGTGAGGAAACTGTCACCTCACGTACCGGAGCCACTGACGTGTGAAACCGGCCTAAGAGCGCGGTGTGGCTGGTCTTCTATAGTTGGTTATTAGTGACACCTAAACTTTATTATTCGGTCTCACACCTATTACAATTGATACAATGCTGTCATATTGCCATTTATTTCTATAGGAAATGTTTAACTTTTGTTCCAGTGACTTATTTCTGCTGATCCACAAATATATGATGATAAGGCACCTTTTACTATAACATGGCTTGAATCCTCAGGTACAATTGTGGGTGTTGGCGATGACTCTGTCCATGGAAATTCTGCTGTGGTTGAAAAAAGTACCCTGGACGCTGAAGCAAAATGTGGTGAATTCAAAGTGAACAATCTTTATAATGGAGATGTGATGCCCATACCCAAAGATAAAGTGGTCAGTTCAGCACTCCAAATTGTGGGTGAAAGTAAACCGTATGGTACCTGCTGCCGAAATTTTGTCCTTGAACTGAAATATGGGAGTGCAAACCTGGACATTGTAAGTATATAGGAAGTATTGCCAAATTAAACATTCAGAAAATTATTCCACCTACTGATTTTTTTGGGAATAAGAAGGGGTTCAATTACTGGAAATTTCAAACTCGCTCTAGCTCAGTGAGATTGGATGTAGAGCATCTGTGAACAGCAATATTCAAGTCTTGCCACAGGCTCTCAAAGGGACTTACAGTGGCTTGCGAAAGTATTCACCCTTCTTGGTATTTTTCTTGTTTGGCTACCTCACAACCTGGAATTTTTGCTGCTTTTTATGAGGGTTTGCATCAGTTCATGTAATGAACATGCCTATGACTGTGGTACGACTGTGGTGGAAAACTGTGGTTTTCTTTTTATTGTGAAGCAAACAACAAATAGGATAAAATAACTGAAAATTTCAGTGTGCATAGCTATTCACCCCCGTAAAGTTACCGTAGTTCTTTGTAGACCCTCCTTTTGTGACAATTACAGCTGCAAGTCTCTATGAGCTTTCCACATCTTACCACTGGGATTTTTGCCCATTCCTCAAGGCAAAACTGCTCCAGCTCCTTCAAGTTAGATGGTTTCCTGTCGTGTACAGCAATCTTTAAGTCTGACCACAGATTCTCAATTGGACTAAGGTCTAGACTTTTACTAGGCCACTCCAAAACATTTACATGTTTCCCTTTAAGCCATTCAAGTGTTGCTTTAGCAGTATGCTTTCGGTGATTGTTTTGTTGGAAGGTGAACCTTTGTCCTAGTCTCAAATCAGAGTGAAACAGGTTTTGCTCAAGAACATCACTGTATTTCGCATTAACCATCTTCCCCTTGTTGTTGAAAAACATCCCCACAATATGACGCTGCCACCACAATGTTTCACTGTGGGTATGGTGTTCGTGGGGTGATGAGTGGTGTTGGTTTGGTGCCAGACATAGTGTTTACCTTTGTGGCCAAAAAGTTAAATTTTGGTCTCATCTGACCACCTCACCTTCTTCCATACATTTGGGGAATCTCCCAAATGTCTTTTGGCAAACTCAAAATGAGCCTTACAAGTTTTGTATGTAAGTAAAGGCTTTTTTTCTGTATATTCTTCCACAAAGGCCACCTCTATAGAGTGTACTGCTTATTGTGGTCATATGGACAGATACTCCAGTTTCTGTTTGGGAACTCTGCAGCTCCTTCAGGGTTACCTGTGGTCTCTGTGCTGTCTCTCAGATTAATTTCCTTCTTGCCCAGGTGGAGAGTTTTGGTAGGTGGCCCTCTCTCTTGGTAGGTTTGTTGTGGTACCTTGTTCTTTCTGGAACGCCCGCCAGGGCCGTGTGGTACTCGGTACTGGTACTTAAAGGGATGAGTCACGGCGGCAGTGACCTGGTCCGTGGCACGGGGCGCCCATGTTAAAGGGATGGGTGAAATAATAAAAGTTCGTGACACCACCTGTGGTATTCGGTCAGGGGTGACCAATGCTGCTTAAAGGGGTCCACTGGGGTGATGTTACTGCAGCAAGGATGGTATTGCTTCCCACAGGTGAAGCAGGGTCCCCAGGGCTTTCGATGTAGTAGGGACAGGTGGTAGGTGGTGTAGAAAGAAACAGAGGACACAGGGTTGCAGTCTCTTTACCTCTTTACTTGGTTCAAGGCAGCCACAGTCCAGGGTACCGGATCATGGATGCTGGTGTGGTCCAGCCGGCTTGGAAGCGAATTGGGAATCCCTCTAACCAGGTGGGGTTGGAAGCCTTCCTTCTAGCACTGTGGTGTTGTAGTCCCTTGCTGCCTTAAGTCTCACACAAGGTCCTCACGTTCTTTCTGTCCCCTTTTAGGTAGGACACTAACCCGTACGACAATTAACTCGAGCCTATTTACAGGATCTCTATCACGACCCAGGTTTGATCTGTTACTGTGTCCTCGGGTGTTAATGGTGGACAGGTAACTTGAAATCTAGCTGCCCACCGATTTCTGCATTGGGGCATGAAGTTACCCCCACAACCTCGGTCTTCGGGCTACTGGTATATGCGCTCAGCATGGAGGAAGTTCAGTT
This sequence comes from Ranitomeya variabilis, assembly GCF_051348905.1. Taxonomy (NCBI): domain Eukaryota; kingdom Metazoa; phylum Chordata; class Amphibia; order Anura; family Dendrobatidae; genus Ranitomeya; species Ranitomeya variabilis. Next base: position 468,476,770 of record NC_135233.1, read on the forward strand.
GCAACTTCTCTCTCCAGCTCTTCACTTTGCCTTTGTTCCTTCCTCCTTTCAGGCTATTTACAAGTCACTCTGCTCTCTTTTTCCTTCCCAGGAGCTGCAGAATGACTCGTCTGCAAGGCTCCAGCTTACCTTCCTCACCCTTAGCTCTCCTCTCACCAACTGCCTCTCTCCAACTGGCTAGCAACTGCCTCTCAACTGACTCCTCCTCCCGACCAGAGAGAGCAGCTCCCCTCAAGTCGGGTGTAGAGCTCCCCTTCTGGCCTGGAGTCAGAATGGAGTTGTATGTGCTGAATACCTGTTAAATGGATCCTTCCTATCTTCCAAGTGTAGTATCACTCTCCCCATAAGAAAAGCAATGCCACTGTAACAACCTGTTACCTGGGGTGTTACATTTCCATTTGATGATAATGGATTTGATGGTACTCCGGGGATCATCAGAGATTGGGATATTTTTATTTATTTATTTTTTTTTATAACCCAACCCTGACATATACTTTTCAACAACTTTGTCGCTGACTTGTTTGGAGATCTCCTTGGTCTTCTTGGTATTGTTTGGTTAGTGGTGCCTGTCATGTGCTTAATGGTGTTATGGCCTGTCAGAAAAGGTTTGCATATACTAACAGACCATGGGACACTTAGATTGCACATATGTGGACTTCCTTTCATTAACAAGTGACTTATGGAAGTAGTTGCTTGCACCAGAATTTTTAGGAGCTGAATACATATGCCCATGCCAATTTTTAGTTATTTGATCCCATAAATTTAATTTATGCCTATATTTTTCTCACTTCACCAACTAAGACTATGTAGTGCCGATGCATCACACTCAAATCGGATTTCAAAAATATTTAAACACAGGTTGTAATGTATCATAATAGGTAAAAAGGCAATGGGGGTGAATACTTTCAGAAGTCACTGTATATCTGGGCTATGAATGGGACATTCACACACATGAATATGCTTTGATTTAAATGATTTCATTGCAGTTCTGGCAGTATGTTTAGAGTTGCTGTCTTGCTGGAAGGTGAATCTATGCTCCAGTCTCAAGTCTTTTTCAGCCTCTAACAGGTTTTCCTTCAGGATTGTTCCATCCGTTGTCACATCAACTGCGACCAGCTTACCTGTCTCTGTTGAAGAAAAGCCTCCCCACAGCATGATGCTGTCGCTACCATGTTTGATGGTGGGGATGGTGTTTTCAGGTTGATGTGCAGTGTTAGTTTTCCGCCACACATACCGTTTTTCATTTAGGCAAAAAAGTTCTACTTTGTTTGGTCTCATCTGGCCAAAGCACCTTTTTCCACATGACATATAAGGGACACAAGTAGAATGTGGAAGAAAGTGCTCTGGTCAAATGAAACCAAAGTAGAACTTTATGGGTTAAATGCAAAATGCTATGTGTAGTGGAAAACTATTACATTACTCATCCACCTGAAAACACCATCCCCACCATCAAACATTTTCTGGGAAGTTACAGTAGAAGTTTTCCAGTGCTTTTGATCATTGCAAGTTTATTTCCCATAATGTTTGGGAAAATTCGGCAAAGTGGGCAAATTTCAAACAATTCTCTCATCTCTTGTGAACATTCAATTTAAAGTTCTCCTATATGTAATTTTGTTGACCATTCATGCTTATTCATCTTAAGCAAGAATAGAAGTAAAAAATAAATTTAAAAAATCTGAAAATAAAACTGTTTCAAACCTAAAAGAGGCTAATTTTATAGGTCAGATATTTACGTATCCCAATAAGAATTTGGTTATTTTTCTCCTCGACACCAATACAAGTGTATTTGATCTCTATAGACTGGAAGCTGGGTGCATTGATCAGTACTTCATGACATAATCTATTGACTGTAGGTTATTAATTATTCAACTAAATATGTTAATGATCATTTTTTTCTAATTTACAGATAATAAGGAACCTGATGCCAATTCCAGGAGAACTAACAGTTGCTGCAGCTAAAGGAGTCAAAATATTAGGTTCAACTATTAGCTCCAATTCTGATATTGTGGGTTCAATTGCGGCCAAAGGAGTTGATCTTGCAGGTCAGGGACTGACAGCAGTGTCAGATGTGGTAGGCTCAGCTGCCGGAAAGGGTGTAGCAGCTCTTGGGAACATGCTTTCCATTGGTGCACAAACACTTGCTCCAGTAATTGCCGCTAAAGTGGATGCAATATCTGCTGGGTCAGGCAGCATGGTGTTGGCTGCAGCTGAATCTTTAGCGCCATTAGGAGAGTCTTTAGCTGCACAATCTGGGGATGCAGAAGAAGCCACAGCTCGTAATATTACACAGTTAGGATCCTCTGTTTCATCCAGTTCAACTGCTGTTGGGTCAGCAGTATCTACAGGGTTGTCTTGGTTGGGGTCAGCATCAGCTGCAGGAGCCTCCAGTCTTATGGGATATTTCAGGTCACCTGCCGAGTCGTCAAATCAAGCTGATAACAAATCAAGTAATCCTGAAGATTGTAATGAACAGAAACAATGAGATTTGATGTTCCATGTTTTATTCTGTAGCCTCAGATTATTAATTTCACTTGTTAGTGTATACCACTAATGGGAAACCTGAGCTGGACCTGCGCTAACAGTAGATAAACAACTACAAGTACAATTATGGGAATTACAAGCTATGCTTTTGAGGTCTTAATAAAATATGACAGCTTAAAGTTTCTTAAATTGAAACATTTTGTAATCTATTGCAGCAGGAAAAGTATCTCTTAAACCCAATCTGCTTCATTCTTATTAAAATATTAAACAGTATAATGATAGAGTCTAGTTGGGATTGTAGTGGGGTCCTTGGGAATTCCGAAGTTTTCAACACTGTAAATTGGTTTTAACCATTTTGTGCCAAATAAAACATGTTAAATTGTCATGATTCTCAATGGTGAGAGAACATAGCCCAGCATATATGAGAACTAGCTCTTGGAAGATGGAAACTATACTGACCATGAACTAAACCTGCCGCACAACTAGAAGTGGCCGGGTAGCATGCCTACGTTTTTTTATCCCTAGATGCCCAGCGCCAGCCGGAGAACTACCTAATCCTAGCAGAGGAAAAGACAGTCCTGGCTCACCTCTAGAGAAATTTTCCCAAAAGGCAGACAGAGGCCCCCACATATATTGGCGGTGATTTTAGATGAAATGACAAACGTAGTATGAAAATAGGTTTAGCAAAATCGAGGTCCGCTTACTAGATAGCAGGAAGACAGAAAGGGCACTTTCATGGTCAGCAGAAAACCCTATCAAAACACCATCCAGAAATTACTTTAAGACTCTAGCATTAACTCATAACACCAGAGTGGCAATTTCCGATCACTAGAGCTTTCCAGACACAGTAACGAAACAGCAGCTGTGAACAGGAACAAAATGCAAAAACACGCAAGGACAAAAGTCCAACTTAGCTGGGAGTAGTCTAGTAGCAGGAACATGCACAGAAGGGCTTCTGATTACATTGTTGACCGGCAAGAAACTGACAGAGGAGCAAGGTTATATAGCGACTCCCACATCCTGATAGGAGCAGGTGAACAGAGGGGATGATGCACACAAGTTCAATTCCACAAGTGGCCACCGGGGGAGCCCAGAATCCAATTTCACAACAGTACCCCCCCCTCAAGGAGGGGGCACCGAACCCTCACCAGAACCACCAGGGCGATCAGGATGAGCCCTATGAAAGGCACGGACAAGATCGGAGGCATGAACATCAGAGGCAGTGACCCAAGAATTATCCTCCTGACCGTATCCCTTCCATTTGACCAGATACTGGAGTTTCCGTCTGGAAACACGAGAGTCTAAGATCTTTTCCACAACGTACTCCAACTCACCCTCAACCAACACTGGAGCAGGAGGCTCAACGGAAGGCACAACCGGTACCTCATACCTGCGCAACAATGACCGATGAAAAACATTATGAATCGAAAAGGATGCAGGGAGGTCCAAACGGAAGGACACAGGGTTAAGAATCTCCAATATCTTGTACGGGCCGATGAACCGAGGCTTAAACTTAGGAGAAGAAACCCTCATAGGGACAAAACGAGAAGACAACCACACCAAGTCCCCAACACAAAGCCGAGGACCAACACGACGACGGCGGTTGGCAAAAAGCTGAGTCTTCTCCTGGGACAACTTCAAATTGTCCACCACCTGCCCCCAAATCTGATGCAACCTCTCCACCACAGCATCCACTCCAGGACAATCCGAAGATTCCACTTGACCGGAGGAAAATCGAGGATGAAACCCCGAATTACAGAAAAACGGGGACACCAAGGTGGCAGAGCTGGCCCGATTATTGAGGGCGAACTCCGCCAAAGGCAAAAAAGCAACCCAATCATCCTGATCCGCAGACACAAAACACCTCAAATATGTCTCCAAGGTCTGATTAGTCCGCTCGGTCTGGCCATTAGTCTGAGGATGGAAAGCAGACGAAAAAGACAAATCTATGCCCATCCTAGCACAGAATGCCCGCCAAAATCTAGACACGAATTGGGTCCCTCTGTCAGAAACGATATTCTCAGGAATACCATGCAAACGAACAACATTTTGAAAAAACAGAGGAACCAACTCGGAAGAAGAAGGCAACTTAGGCAAGGGAACCAGATGGACCATCTTAGAGAAACGGTCACACACCACCCAGATGACAGACATCTTCTGAGAAACAGGCAGATCCGAAATAAAATCCATCGAGATGTGCGTCCAAGGCCTCTTCGGGATAGGCAAGGGTAACAACAATCCACTAGCCCGAGAACAACAAGGCTTGGCCCGAGCACAAACGTCACAAGACTGCACAAAGCCTCGCACATCTCGTGACAGGGAAGGCCACCAGAAGGACCTTGCCACCAAATCCCTGGTACCAAAGATTCCAGGATGACCTGCCAACGCAGAAGAATGAACCTCAGAGATGACTCTACTGGTCCAATCATCAGGAACAAACAGTCTACCAGGTGGGCAACGATCAGGTCTATCCGCCTGAAACTCCTGCAAGGCCCGCCGCAGGTCTGGAGAAACGGCAGACAATATCACTCCATCTTTAAGGATACCTGTGGGCTCAGAATTACCAGGGGAGTCAGGCTCAAAACTCCTAGAAAGGGCATCCGCCTTAACATTCTTAGAACCCGGTAGGTACGACACCACAAAATTAAACCGAGAGAAAAACAACGACCAGCGCGCCTGGCAGACTCAAGGTAAATTAAATTTTTGTGGTCAGTCAATACCACCACCTGATGTCTGGCCCCCTCAAGCCAGTGACGCCACTCCTCAAAAGCCCACTTCATGGCCAAAAGCTCCCGATTCCCAATATCATAATTCCGCTCGGCGGGCGAAAATTTACGGGAAAAAAAAGCACAAGGTCTCATCACGGAGCAGTCGGAACTTCTCTGCGACAACACCGCCCCAGCTCCGATTTCAGAAGCGTCGACCTCAACCTGAAAAGGAAGAGCAACATCAGGCTGACGCAACACTGGGGCGGAAGAAAAGCGGCGCTTGAGCTCCCGAAAGGCCTCCACAGCATCAGGGGACCAATCAGCAACATCAGCACCCTTCTTAGTCAAATCAGTCAATGGTTTCACAACATCAGAAAAACCAGCAATAAATCGACGATAAAAGTTAGCAAAGCCCAAAAATTTCTGAAGACTCTTAAGAGAAGAGGGTTGCGTCCAATCACCAATAGCCTGAACCTTGACAGGATCCATCTCGATGGAAGAGGGGGAAAAAATGTATCCCAAGAAGGAAATCTTCTGAACCCCAAAAACACACTTAGAACCCTTCACACACAAGGAATTAGACCGCAAAACCTGAAAAACCCTCCTGACCTGCTGGACATGAGAGTCCCAGTCATCCGAAAAAATCAGAATATCATCCAGATACACAATCATAAATTTATCCAAATAATCGCGGAAAATGTCATGCATAAAGGACTGGAAGACTGAAGGGGCATTTGAAAGACCAAAAGGCATCACCAAATACTCAAAATGGCCCTCGGGCGTATTAAATGCGGTTTTCCACTCATCCCCCTGCTTGATTCGCACCAAATTATACGCCCCACGGAGATCAATCTTAGAGAACCACTTGGCCCCCTTTATACGAGCAAACAAATCAGTAAGCAGTGGTAACGGATATTGATATTTAACCGTGATTTTATTCAAAAGTCGATAATCAATACACGGCCTCAAAGAGCCGTCTTTCTTAGACACAAAGAAAAAACCGGCTCCTAAGGGAGATGACGAAGGACGAATATGTCCCTTTTCCAAGGACTCCTTTATATATTCTCGCATAGCAGCGTGTTCAGGCACAGACAGATTAAATAAACGACCCTTAGGGTATTTACTACCCGGGATCAAGTCTATGGCACAATCGCACTCCCGGTGCGGAGGTAGTGAACCAACCTTGGGTTCTTCAAAAACGTCACGAAAGTCAGACAAGAATTCAGGAATCTCAGAGGGAATAGATGATGAAATGGAAACCAAAGGTACGTCCCCATGAGTTCCTTTACATCCCCAGCTTAACACAGACATAGCTCTCCAGTCGAGGACTGTGTTATGAGATTGCAGCCATGGCAATCCCAGCACCAAAACATCATGTAGATTATACAGCACCAGAAAGCGAATAACCTCCTGGTGATCCGGATTAACATGCATAGTCACTTGTGTCCAGTATTGTGGTTTATTACTAGCCAATGGGGTGGAGTCAATCCCTTTCAGAGGTATCGGAGCCTCCAATGGCTCCAAATCATACCCACAGCGTTTGGCAAAGGACCAATCCATAAGACTCAAAGCAGCGCCAGAGTCGACATAGGCGTCCGCGGTAATAGATGACAAAGAACAAATCAGGGTCACAGATAGAATAAACTTAGACTGTAAAGTGCTAATTGAAACAGACTTGTCAGGCTTCTTAGTACGCTTAAAGCATGCTGATATAACATGAGTTGAATCACCACAATAGAAGCACAACCCATTTTTTCGTCTAAAATTCTGCCGCTCGCTTCTGGACAGAATTCTATCACATTGCATATTTTCTGGCGTTTTCTCAGTAGACACTGCCAAATGGTGCACAGGTTTGCGCTCCCGCAGACGCCTATCGATCTGAATAGCCATCGTCATGGACTCATTCAGACTCGCAGGCACAGGGAACCCCACCATAACATCCTTAATGGCATCAAAGAGACCTTCTCTGAAAATCGCCGCCAGGGCGCACTCATTCCACTGAGTAAGCACAGACCATTTGCGGAATTTTTGGCAGTATATTTCAGCTTCATCTTGCCCCTGAGACAAGGACATCAAGGCCTTTTCCGCCTGAAGCTCTAAATGAGGTTCCTCATAAAGCAACCCCAAGGCCAGAAAAAACGCATCCACATTGAGCAACGCAGGATCCCCTGGTGCCAATGCAAAAGCCCAGTCTTGAGGGTCGCCCCGGAGCAAGGAAATTACAATCCTGACCTGCTGTGCAGGGTCTCCGGCAGAGCGAGACTTCAGGGACAAAAACAATTTGCAATTATTTTTAAAATTTTGAAAGTGAGATCTATTCCCCGAGAAGAATTCAGGCAAAGGAATTCTAGGCTCAGACATAGGTGCATGAACAATAAAATCTTGCAAATTTTGTACCTTTGTGGCGAGATTATTCAAACCTGTAGCTACACTCTGAAGATCCATTTGAAACAGGTGAACACAGAGCCATTCAAGGATTAGAAGGAGAGAAAGAGAGGAAGGCTGCAGTATAGGCAGACTAGCAAGTGATTCAATTAAGAGCACACTCAGAACTAGAAGAAAAAAAAAAAAAAAAAAATTGTAGCAGACTTTTTTTTTCTCTCCTTTCTCAGCCAGTAATTAACCCTTTTTTGGGCCGGTCAAACTGTCATGATTCTCAATGGCGAGAGAACATAGCCCAGCATATATGAGAACTAGCTCTTGGAAGATGGAAACTATACTGACCATGAACTAAACCTGCTGCACAACTAGAAGTGGCCGGGTAGCATGCCTACGTTTTTTTATCCCTAGATGCCCAGCGCCAGCCGGAGAACTACCTAATCCTAGCAGAGGAAAAGACAGTCCTGGCTCACCTCTAGAGAAATTTTCCCAAAAGGCAGACAGAGGCCCCCACATATATTGGCGGTGATTTTAGATGAAATGACAAACGTAGTATGAAAATAGGTTTAGCAAAATCGAGGTCCGCTTACTAGATAGCAGGAAGACAGAAAGGGCACTTTCATGGTCAGCAGAAAACCCTATCAAAACACCATCCAGAAATTACTTTAAGACTCTAGCATTAACTCATAACACCAGAGTGGCAATTTCCGATCACTAGAGCTTTCCAGACACAGTAACGAAACAGCAGCTGTGAACAGGAACAAAATGCAAAAACACGCAAGGACAAAAGTCCAACTTAGCTGGGAGTAGTCTAGTAGCAGGAACATGCACAGAAGGGCTTCTGATTACATTGTTGACCGGCAAGAAACTGACAGAGGAGCAAGGTTATATAGCGACTCCCACATCCTGATAGGAGCAGGTGAACAGAGGGGATGATGCACACAAGTTCAATTCCACAAGTGGCCACCGGGGGAGCCCAGAATCCAATTTCACAACATTAAATATAGTGTAACATTCAGAAAAACCTTAATTCATCTTTTTCAACTATATGACTTCTTGTAGCTCCTTAATCCAATTTTTTTGGGCCTGCCAAAAGAATTGATTGTGAAGGCCAATACTTAAGCTATACATCAGTGTTTCTCAAGTCCAGTCCTCAAGACCCACCAGCAGGTCATGTTTTCAGGATTTCCTTAGTATTGCACAGGTGATAATTTCATCACCTGCGCAAGCATTAATTCCATCGCCTATGCAATACTAAGGAAATCCTGAAAACATGACCTGCTGGTGGGTCTTGAGGACTGGAGTTGAGAAACACTGTTATACATGATTAGCTTTAGTTTATCAATGACTTATTATTTATTTTTAAAGCACCATAAATTCCATGGTACTATACATGAGAAGAGGGTTTGCATACACACACAAACACACACTGTCATGATTCATTTTTGGATTCGTGACAACTCTGGCTATGGTTTAATTTAAACGTTGTTTTTTGCTTTTGTGCCAGCAAGGGTTAATGTCAGTTTCCTTGCTGGCAGCTTGCTCTAAGCGGCTTTGTTGCTGGTCAGCTGATGTGGGTTGTGACCACTCCCACCATCCTTTAAATAGTCACGTGATGCATCAGCTGACTGATGGTAATAGAGTTTGTCTATGAAGACTAGCCTAGGAATTTGGAGGTCTCTGGTGCCAGCGGTGTATCTGCCACTTCTGTAGAATTTGGCTTCCTGATTCCGTATCCTCTGCTGTGTGAAGCTTGGCAGCAGAGGCTGGAGCTAAGTTTCATGTTCCCTTTCCTTGTCTGTCTTGTGCTTGTCACTACCCCCTCTGTTGATATCATCTGCAGTGGTGAGGCTAGCGTCCTTGCTGGACAGTGCACAAGCCAGGGTATTATGAGGTGACAGCTAGGGACTAGGCACATGATGGTGGCAGGGGAAGGACCCGCATAGGGCTTTAGGGGAGCTTAGGGATAGGGATAGGCACAGGTTGTGGTTAGGACGTGCCCTATCCCTCACTCCCTACTGTTAGGGCCTTCCTCTCCCTTCTTCCATCCCATTGTGTGTGTGTTGTGCCATCCGCCGGTCTCAACCATCCAGATCGTGACACACACACAGACAGACACACTGTAAATATACAAACACAGTAAGCAAACAGTGACAGACAGGGTTGCAATTTTACATGGAGTCTGTCAGCACAGAATGTCTGTTTAAACTAAGACAGGTGCTTGGTGCACCTTTGGTATGGCCAAACAGTTCAGCAGCTGGGTCAGGAGTCAAAAAATAGAATGATAAATATAGGCACAAGAGACTTCCTGTTTCTACATAGAACAGAGAAAAGAGAATAATTAGGCTACTTTCACACTAGCATTGTTTGCTGTACGTCGGAATGCGTAGTTTTGGAGAAAAAAACGCATCCTGCAAAGTTGCCCGCAGGATGCATTTTTTCTCCATAGGCTTGCATTAGCGATTCATTGCGTCGTATGGTCACACGTCGCATCCGTCGTGCGAGGGATGCATCGTGTTTTGGCGGACCGTCAGCGCAAAAAAAGTTACATGTAACTTTTTTTGTGCGTCGTGTCCGCCATTTCCGACCACGCATGCGCGGCTGAAACTCCGCCCCCTCCTCCCCAGACATTACAATGGGGCAGCGGATGCGTTGAAAAACTGCATCCGCTGCCCCCGTTGTGCTACTTAACACACTGTCCGTCAGTACGTCGGGCCGACGGTTTGCGACGGCCCATACCAACGGACTAGTGTGAAAGTAGACTTAGCTGGGTAGAAAGGCAAAATGAGCGATTGTAAGTACACAGCGAAATATAATATGATGACTGCAATTTATTAACCCATTAATGACCGCCAATACGCATTAAAACTGCGGCCGATAAGGAGACATTACTAATCGCCGTTTCAACAAAGGTCGGGAATAAGTGAAAAGCGCTCCCCCGTGGGCACAATTCCCACATGTGACAGCTGTACATGATAGCTAACACCCTGTGGTATCAGCAGCCGATTGGGGCTAATTAACCCCTTTTAACGCCTTATCTAAGTGGTTAAAAGGAGGTAAAAGACACCCTATGGAGGGATCGACATCCCGCAATCATAATCACGGGTGCCGATTTTTGTCATGGTACCCTGAGGTTATGTTATGGCCCAGGGTACGGTGGCCTGTGAGATCCAGCTATATGTCGGATCTCACAGGCAAAGTCATTAAGTCACTGACAGGTCTCATGCACTGCAATACATGAGTACTGCACTGCATGAGACCAGCAAAGTAAAAATTATACATGTCCCACAGTGGAACTTAATGAAAAAGTGAAAAGAGTAAAATAAATATGACTAAAAAACACAAAAAAAAAGTACACAAAGATCATGAAAAGTCGTTTCACCACTAAAATTGCAGCCTTTGCGATAAAACAGAGATAAAAAAGTACACATCATTGGTATTGCCGAGCCCAGAACGACCAGATATATTAAATATATATGATACCATAATTTCCCACGGGATCAATAAAGTGTATCGTATCGTATCGTAAAACTGATATTTTTATTTATTCTGTATAGCGAACACTGTAAAAAAAAGAAAAACACCAAAAATGACGCTTTTTCATCACACAAACGCACACACATAAAATTTTTTATAAATAAAAACACTGAATCGTCCTGCATAAAACAAGCTCTAATATGGCTCATTTGGGAAAAAAATTAAAAAGTTACAGTTCTCAGGATATGGTGATAGAAAAACAAAGTCATTTTTGTAAAATAATGTTTTTAGTCTGTAAAAGCAGCAAAGAATAAAAAAAAATATAAATCTAGTATCGCTGTAATCGTACTGACTCGATAAACAAATCGGTCTTATAATTTTTGCTTTACAGTGAGCAAAAAAAAAGATAAAAACAATAACGGAACTGCTGTTTTTTTATATTCTGTGTCTGAAAAATGTGAATAACAAGCGATCAAATAATGTTATGTACTTCAAAATCGTGCCAAAAAATTTCCAACTCGCCAAAAAATATAAAAGTTACAGCTCTCCAAATATGGTGGCAAAAAAAAGATTTTTTTTAATCAAAAAGCATTTTTACTGAGTGATAGCTGTAAAAAAAATAAAACAATATCAATCTGGTATTGCTGTAATTGCACTGACCCCAAAGAATAAATATGCCTTATCAATTATACCGCATGGTGAAATGTTCAAAAATAAAAATAAGAGCTATTCTTGTACTGCTGTCTATTTGTTCATTCTGCCTCCCAAAAATTTGAACAAGGGGGACTCACATTTATCCATCTGGGTTTCTGTATAAATCCCAGAAAATGCGATTCAGACAAAAACCCTGACAGAGCCACTCATTTATGAGGCAGATGGCATCCCTTTGGACTCCATCTAGTCTCTGTTCCGGTGGTGTCTCATCATTTTTGGTGTCTTTTTAGCGCACAAGTGTGGTAGAGCGATGGTATGTATGACTAAAAAGATGGATATCACCGGAGCAGACACTAAACGGTGTCCAAAGTGTCTCCATCTGCCTCATTGTGGTGGGTGGTTCCATCGGGGGACTGAATCACATTTTTGTGGAATATACATGGAAACTCTGATGTAAGTGCTCAGTGTAGAGCACAAGAATGTTATCCCAGCCTTATACTGAAAGCGATCAAAAACTCTTATGAAGACCAAAATGATACCGTTAAAAAAAGCCATCTCATCCCGCACAAAACCAGCCATCACCTGTCACTGGAAATATAGGGGGTTCCCACGTTACTCTGGAAAAGCAATAAGGCTCTCAACCCCTCAAATAAAATCCAGTGAAATCCCAAATCCAAATACCCCCCTCCTTCTGAGCCACACTGTGCCCAAACCACTGTAAGTGGCCACATATTTGGCATTATTGTAGTGAGGAGAACGCACTTAACAATTTACAGGGTGCATGATGCCAGAAACACAAGGTGGGCACAATGTATGGGGGTGCTACTCTGTATGGGGGCACAATGTATGGGAACTCAACTGGCATATTTGCAGATCACAGAATAAAACACATCATGAATGTTACAAAACAGTCATTGCAGCCATAAATGAATTAATTGGGAGGTGCAATTTCTACAATGACATCACTTTTAGGGTTTTTCTGCAGTTCTGGCACCTTAGGGACTCCACATTACCAATATACTCAGATGAACGGATCATCTAAGCCAGGTGTCTCAAAAAACGCAGCCCATGGGCCACATGCGCTCCCCGAGGCGGCTTCATGTGGCCCGCAGGCACTATAGACCAATTGGCGATCCCTGCCCTGTCCAGGGGGCCGCTGACGGCAGCATTATATTTCAGCTAAATGTGCGTCCACATTCAATTAAATGTATTGCAGCGCAGAATCTCTCTACACAATAATACCTATGCCATCCGACGGCCAATCAGAGGCCAGCAGCTGACATAGGTGTGGCAGCTTATGATATCACTGTCACGCGCCAACATGCAGATGTCAGCTGCTGGCCTCTGATTGGCTGGTGACATTCAACTGAAATAAAGTGCTGCTGGTGGCGACTCCTGTATCAGGCTGCGATCATCAAGGGGTCTACATTGCCTGCGCCCACATGTACAGTATGGATGCTGAGGGTACAGAGGACAGGTGAGAAAAATCTCTATTTTTTATTTCTCATTTATGTGAATATGAAGAACGGCACAATAGGATACGTATCTACAATATGGGAACATGGATATGGTGACATGGATATGGGGACATAACTACAATATGGGGACATGACTACAATATGAGAACCTGGATAGGGACATAACTACAATATGGGGATATAACTACAATATGAGTGCACATTTGTTATCACCACATCCATAATGACCTAAGCTCTAAAAAAATAAAATAAACACCACAAAAATGTTCAAAAGGTGTATAGAAAAAAAAATGGTATCACTACAAATATCACTTTGTCCTTCAAATAATGCGGCCCCCTAAATTCAAATTTTTTCTCTATGCAGCCCATATACCCAACCGAGTTTGAGACCCCTGATCTAAGCTATCCATGAATAAAACAAGTCTATGTATCCACACACTGCATTAAAGTGATTCAGATATTCTGCGACTTTGACAAAGACAAAAAACATCCTTTATTTTGTAACTCATGTACCCTATCTGATTCATCTTATGTATATACCCTAATCAATAAAATCACTTTTGGAAAATATCATCATATGGGGGCTAATGGAGCCCGCAGTCTATTCAAAAGGAATCTGCGTTCAAAAAGCCAAGTAGCGCTCCTTCCCATCCGATCCCTGCCGTGTTCTCTAAGTAGTGTACAACCACATATGGGGTACTGCCAGGTAAAAATTGCATAGCAAACTATGGGGTCCATTTTCTCTTATTACCCCTTGTGGAAATTGAAAGAAAAAAGAGAAAGGAAATGCACCTTGTGCAGATCATACTAGAAGAAAGTAAACCACAGTGTGTAGGAGGTTCGTACCTGAACCTGTTGTGCAAAAGCAGGCACAACACGGAAAATGTGTAGTCAATCCAAATAGCTGCTGCTTCACCCGCTGAACTCCATGAAATTCAGGTAGAAATCCAAGGAAGGGGAAAGAAGCAACTGGTATGAAAAGGGGTACCACTGGGGTAATTGTATAAAAATTGTATTTGTTGCTACACGTTTTGGAGCCAATCTAGCTCATTCATCAGGCAGGTGTCCTTGTGGAAATTATAAATTTGATGCTAAAACAGTATTTTATTTGAAAAAAAAATGTTGTTCTCACATCTAAATGTTTTAATGTTTTGTTATAAAGGTCAAAAATGCTCAAAGCACCCCTAGATGAATTATTTGAGGAGTCTAGTTTGGGTTCACTTGGGGAAGGGGGGACGGTTTGCTGTTCTGGCACCTCAGGGGCTCAGCTAATGGCACCCACAATCTGTTCAAACAGAATCTACGTTTTAAAAGCCAAGTAGCGCTCATTCCCATCCGATCTCTGCCATTAGCTGAAACAGTAGTGTACAACCACATATAGGGTACTGCCACGTTCAGTAAAAATTGCATAACAAACAATGGGGTCTATTTTCTCCTACTACCCCTATTGGGAATTATAAATTTGGCGCTAAAACCGTATTTTAGTGGAAAAAAATATACTTTTTTGTTTGCACATCTAAAGGTTATAAAGTTTTGTGAATTACCTGTAGGTTAAAATTGCTTGAAACACCCCTAGATAAATTCCTTGAAGGCTCTAGTTTCCAAAATGGGGTCACTTAGGGGAATTCTGCTGTTTTGGCAAGTCAAGGGCTCTGCAAATGTGACATGGCATTCACAATCTATTTCAAACAAATTTACACTCCAAAAATCCATTAACGTTCTTTCCTTTCCGAGCCCTGTCATGTTCCCAATCATCAGATAAGGGATATCTTATTGTTTGGAAGAAATTGTGTAACAAATTATTTGGTCTCTTTTTTCTATTATCCATTGTGAAAATTACAACTTTGGGGCTAAAACAACATATTTGCAGAAAAAAAATAGATTTTTGTTTTCTCATCCACATTTTAAAAAGTTATGTGAACCTACAGGTTCAACAAGCTCAACACTAGAGATGAGCGAATTTGTTTGGATTTCGTTCAGAATACGGTCAGCATCGAATATTGTTTTTGCAATATTGGTCGAACACAGTCAAACGTCATTAGAGTCAATGGGAGTAGAAATTTCCAAATATGTTTGGAACCGATCATCAATCATACATTTGGCACGAATAGTGTTCGAATATGGCACGAATATGTCAACATCAGATTCGGGGACAAAAACTGAACAAATTCGCTCATCTCTACTCAACACCACCCTAGGTGAGTTCCTTAATGGGTCTAGTTTCCAAAATACAGTCAGTTGTGAGGATTTCTGCTGTTTTGGTACCTCAGGACTCTGCAAATGAGACATGGCATCTGCAATCTATTCCAGACAATTTTACATTCCAAATACCAAATGTCGCTTCTTCACTTTCGAGCTCTGCTGTGTGCACACAGAACTTTTTGACTACAGGTGAGGTATTGTCACGCTCAGAAGAAAGTATGTATCAAACTGTGTGGTCTGCTTTATCGTGTTACCTCTTGAAAAACGTGGGGCTTAAGCAACATGTTCATATAAAAATGAAAATTTTCAGTATGGCCAGCTAATGTTATTAAATTCTGCATAGTACATATGAGTTCAAAATGCTCGCTATACCACTGGAAAAAATACTTGAGGAGTGTAATTTCTAAAATGGGGTCACTTGTGGGGGTTTTCTGCTGTTTGGGTGCCTTAGGGCTGTGCAAATGCAACAAGGCACCTACAATCTATTTCAGTCAAATATATATTCCAAACAGGTACGGACTGGGGCTGAAATTCAGCCCTGGCATTTGAAATGACACAGGCCCATGTTGTCCCTGTCCCCAAGCACCAGATGAAATATATTATTAATATTACTCTGGATGGAGGAAAGAAAGATTTTCTACAACACCAATATTTCTAATGATATCTGTGGCTGCTGGGGTAAGTGACGGAGTCAGTGACTTTGTGCTCCATCACAACTCTTAACAGTATGGGTATCTTGAGAACACCGATTCTGTTAACAATGTAGCAGACAAGGCCGCCCATGACCACAAAGGCCCTTCTGGCATTTGCCAGAATTGCCAGATGGCTAGTCTGGCCCTGCTTAGACACTCTGAAGAGCTGTTCACTTTTCCATTTATAGAACTCATATGAACTCGTGTGTGGGAACTTTTCCCAGGCTCGAGTTCATATGAGTTCATCCAGCAGAGGGCGCATCACCGCAACTCAAGGTAACCACAGGACATTCCCCTGCACTCCATTCATTCACAAAATTTTACAGACAGGAGCACAGCTGCATTAGCAGGCTCCTGGGTGTAAAATGATTTAACCCCTTCAGATGGATTTACATCGTGGGACGTGACTGAACGACGGAAGGTATGGGATATTGTTGATTTTTTACTTTTCCTTTTTTACAGAACGAGGGTCTTCAGGTGGATTAAGAGTATAATAAAATATTAAAACACCCTGTATCTTTATTTCATTAAAATACTTTTTAATAATGTGTGTGTGTTTTATTAACCATTTCGTACTATTGGATTAATAATGGATAGGTGTCATAATTGACGCCTCTCCATTATTAACCTGGCTTAATGTCACCTTACAATAGCAAGGTGACATTAACCCTTCATTACCCCATATCCCACCGCTACACGGGAGTGGGAAGAGAGTGGCCAAGTGCCAGAATAGGCGCATCTTCCAGATGTGCCTTTTCTGGGGTGGCTGGGGGCAGATGTTTTTAGCCAGGGGGGGGGCCAATAACCATGGACCCTCTCTAGGCTATTAATATCTGCCCTCAGTCACTGGCTTTACCACTCTGGTGGAGAAAATTGCGCGGGAGCCCATGCCAATTTTTTCCGCGATTTAACCCTTTATTTTACAAGCTACAGCGCCCAAATTTTGCATATACACACTACTAACATTAGTAGTGTGGAATATGCAAAAAAAAAAAGGGATATGAGATGGTTTACTGTATGTAAACCATGTCTCATATCATGTCGGGTTTGTGAAGGAGAGAGGAAAAGCCGGCAATTGAATTACCGGCTTTTCTATAGAACACCGCTGCGTATTTCTCGCAAGTCACACTGCTGGTCTGTGTGTAATCCGTATTTTTCTCGCCCCCATAGGCTTTCATTGGCGATTTTTTTTGCGCAATACGGTGACAAACGCAGCATGCTGCGATTTTCTACGGCCGTACAAGACCGTATAATACGGATCAGTAAAATACGGCTGATAGGAGCTGGGCCATAGAGAATCATTGTACCGTATGCAATCCGTATTTTCTGCACCTCTCATACGTCCGTAAAACTCGCAAGTCTGACGTTGGCCTCACAGTGCAGAGAGGCCGCTCCTGTTGCTGAAAGGGAACTTGTCAGTTAGGGAGATAGGATCCTGTCCTGTGTGAAATCTCTCAGCCTGAACTAGAAAACAATTATGATCCACAGCAGGGAGATTCCCCTCAGCTCCATTTTCTATCTGAGCAGACTCCGCTCTGTCACAGGCTGAGGCCTGCACTGCCTGTGTAGATATCACTCCTGACAGCTCCCTGTCCTACCTGACTCACCTCACCTGACACAGACCCCTCACGTGATACAGCCCCCTCAGCTCATCCTACAGTCTGCTGCATTTTGTGTGTAATCAGTCTCCTCCTCATCACATAAGAAACAAGTTAACCCTTTAATGGAAAAACAAAAAATCTCCCTGTCATCTAGGGGTGCTGTCCTGAAGAGTGGCGTCCCAGAGACCCTCCTGGCCATAAGGAGACTACTGCACACACTGAGGTGCAGGATCAGTGGGGATTTTTTGTATTCAGACTTTCCGACCTCCTTGTAACATATTACTTATATTAACAAAAATGTCCCAAAGAAAATCAATTAATTGCACTTCACATCAGCTAAACATCAGCAGCACGGGTGTCAGTCCATCCGAGATAAAGAAGAGATCCATAAATAAAATAAATAAGTTTATTTCAATACATTGAACAATGAACATATACGAATAAAAAAGCAAGATGTCTCCACTAAATAGGGAGACGCCACGAACACAATTAATCCTTAAAGGTGGATTCCAATATCCATAAAAAACAATATCAGTCTAGATGCTAAAATCCATGGAATGCTTCTAAGACCATGCTCATAGCTTGGTGTCAGATGCTTTCAGTATAGGTGTAATGCACTGCAATGCTGGTGTACTGCCATGTATTATCCCTGCAATCAAAGTAAAAAAGTGAAAGTCCCATAAAGAGACTAAGTAAAAAGTTAAAAAAAAGTTTAAAAAAGTTAAAATATGTAAAAAAAAAATAGAAAATAATAATAATGTTAATAATAATAATATTACACTAACAAATACACAGTTTTATGTAAAAAATTTAAATAAACAAAAAAAGTTTACGTTTGGTATCGCCGTGTCCAGAAGAACCCGATCTATAAAAGTGTCACATTAGTTAACCCCTTAAGTGTAAAAATCAAATCACAAAAATGAGAAAACTATGCTTTATCATCATACCGCTTAGAAAAAGTGGAATAAAACTCAATGAAAAAACACAAATGTAAATAAAAATGGTTCTGATGAAAACGTGATCTTGTCTCGCAAAAACCAAGGTGTCATACAGCTCCATCAGCAGAAAAATAAAAGTTATAGCTCTCAGAATAAAAAATATTTTTTTCTATAAATGTTTTTATTGTGTAAAATCACCAAAACATAAAAAATTATATAAATGGGGTATCATTGTAATCATACTGACCCGAAGAATGAATTGTCTTATCAATTTTACCACACCCAGCATGGGTTTGGGGGGGGGGACAATTCCTAAATTGCTGGTTTTTGTTAATCCTGCCTCTACAAAAATCGGAATAGAAAGTAGTCAAAAAAGTCATGTGACCAAAAAATGGTATCAATAAAAATATCAGCTAGTCTGTGAAAAAAACAAGCTGTCACAAGACTCTGTGGGCCAAAATATGGATAAATTATAGTTCTCAAAATATGGGGATTATCACCATATAAACTGTTGCATTAAACCTTTCTTCCGTCCTCATCACTTTTTGCATTTTTGGTAACTATAATTATTTGAAGGTGGTCATTGTATGAATGCTACCAAAGTGAAGCCTTATGATGTCACGAGATTCCAGCCTGAAATAATTGTCGTTCTTACAAATGACATATAGAATAGGATTAGTGATGAGCTCGGCGAGAGTTCTGGTTCACGCTCTGCATGTTTGGTGCTCTTTAGAGCGCCAATCAACATGCAGGGATTGTGTGACACGCACTGTAATGCTGCAGCCATGTTGGTTGTGGCATTACAGTGATTGGCTGGCCGCACAGCATCATCAGGTCTATATTAGATTTGGGGGTTTCAAAGTTAGTGTGGGTATACCATAATTGAATACACAAATCCAGCTAAATCAACAGTCCTCTATGGACTAATAACGGGGTATAAAGATTGCAGTGCTAGGTAGGCAGGGAGTGTATGTGGCATACTTCATTGCATACATTAAGAGGGTCCATTCCATTACTGTCTGCTGCTGCCTATTACATATATTGACCGTATATATGCAGCGCCCCAGAGTCCTGGTCTTTGCAGTACTGATGCTCTGCCGCTAAGGGGGGCTATGGTACGTCTGATGGCACTGAAGGAGTTCATCTGACCAGGTATCACAGTCACCAATACACTTCACAGTCTGGCCTCCAGGGGGAGCTAAGGGTTCTATGTATTAGGCCACTCCTCACAATCTGGTAAAACTGGGGGTTAGGCAGGAAGTTAGTAGAGAAAGCTGACTGGGTTGGAACCAGGCAACACCTTGTGGCAGAGGGTGTTGTAGGGGGAAGATTCAGAGGGGTCCCTGTCAGGGGTGGGATCCTGGCAGAGGCCTAGCAACCAGAGAGAACGTTACGGGACCGTGCCTGCACGATATAGCGGCGGTACCCTAAGAAAGGACAAGAAGCGAGGTTTATTGTGCTGAGTGAGAAACGAGATCAACGCAACAAGGAGAATACCAGTAGGAGTCGTGTTGTAAGACGAGGCAACATCCTATTGAGGCGCATAATCGGTGGCCGGAACGCCGAGGAAGTATAGAGCTCCAAGCCAAACTTCAAACCTACGGCAGGACAGTCAGATATAGGCGGGCTGTCTCACCCAATTGACCTAGGAAGACACAGGGGGGTAACAACAGGAGTGGGGCGACGCTAGAGTCCCGGAAGAGCTCCGAGCCTCCCCGTCATACGGGTGCGTCCTAACCATAAGATCTGGGGGACGTGGAAGAACATCAGAATCGAGTTGTGAGGGAACACGAGAAACAGACACAACAGTTGTGAGGACTATCCCGTGGTGCTTAGTAGGGAAGGACTACAACACACAAGCGCTAGAAGGTAGGCACAGATTTCCACCTGCAAAGGGAGCTCTGGATGTGCCATCGGACCGGCCGGACTTGCGCAGCCCGGTTAACCGTATTCCGGATTGAGGATCCTGAAGCCTTCAGTAAAAAGGTAAAGAGACTGCAAACTGGTGTCCTCGTTATTTACTGCAACCTGCACCGCACCACCACAACATCATCACCATCTCGCACACCTATCATTGTACGCCCCTCAGCAGGGTCACGGACCGGGTCTAGCCACCTTGACAACCCCAGAACAGAGACTCAGAGGCCCGGTACCGGGTACCCCTCGGCCCTGCGACAGTGGGGGCGCTGCATATACATAGACCCACGTATCATTGGCCAGGAATATTTTTTTTTTACTCTTAATCCTGATTATTTAATTCAAAAGGAATCCAGAGCACATGTTTTTTTTCTCTATTTGCTTGTTAGGAATGCAGAATACAGCCAGATCCTTTTCATCGTACAGTGTGACAATCCAGCTATTTTAAATGGGTTTGCCCGTCCCAGCGATCACATCTGAGTGCGCATAAAATTCTGCCATTTTTGTGGTACAGTAAAAAAATTTTGGAGTGTCATACAATTTCTTGACACCATTTTGCTGCCAAAAACATATTTAGCTGCAGGGCAGATATTTTACACTGGGTTTTGTCCCCCACATGGATCGCATATCATTGTGCTCAAAACTGTGCAATTTCAGGCCTCCATAGAATTGTTTTTGTTGTGTCTTAGGCTATGTGCACACGATGTGGATTTTGCTGCAGATCCGCAGCGTTTCCGCAGCTGCGGGTCCGCAGCAGTTTCCCATGAGTTTACAGTTCAATGTAAACCTATGGGACTCCAAAAACGCGGTGCACATGCTGCGGAAAAAAAAACACGCGGAAACGCAGCACTTTACATTCCGCAGCATGTCACTTCTTTCTGCGGACTCCGAAGCGGTTTTACAGCTGCCCCTATGGAAAACCGCAGTTGTAAAACCGCAGTGAAAACCGCAGAAAAACCGCTGTAAATCCACGAACAATCTGCAGCAAAAACGCAGTGTTTTTGCCCTGCAGACTTATCAAATCTGCTGCGGAAAAATCCGCAGTGGCCAAGAATACGTGTGTACATACCCTTAGCCTACTTATTGACACAGTTTTGCTGGCCAAAAAAAAAATACAGGCCAGATATTTGAAAGTGGGGTATCGCCGTCAGAAGCCTGATCTAACTGTGGGCTAAAAATTGACATTTGAGGCCTCATTCAACTGCTTTTGCTGAGTGTTACTCCAATTACTAACACTATTTTGCTGTAAGAAAAAAATACAGGCCACATATTTTAGAGTGTGGTATCTCCATCACACGCCTCATCTATCTGTGAGCTACAAATTGTGGCATTTGAGGCCTGCATTCAACTGTTTTTACTGTGTCTTAGCCTAGATATTGACACCAGTTTGCTGAAAAAATAAATTGTTACCTACAGGCCAGATATTTTAAACAGTGGTTTTCCCGCATACGGATCACAGATAAGTTCACTCCAAATTCAGCCATTTGGAGTGAATGTGGAAAATATTGTAGTCCATTTAAAATGGGCAAGGCGCGTGGCAAGGGACGATGAAGTGGACGTGATGGTGATGGTGCATGCAGAGGTCGAGGCCATGGGCAAGCTGAAATTGGGCCACAACAAACACCCACATTTTCTAAGGGACCTTAGCAGCACACCACTATTGAACCCAGAGGAGTGTCAAAAGGTTGTTGGTTGGATAGCGGATAATGCTTCCAGTCACTTTGCCACCACCACCCCCACCCTGTCTTCCACACGGTCAAGTCTGAGTAGCTGTGAGTCTGGACCGCATATTTCTCACCATGATCCTCCTTCCTCCCACCATGCCGAGTGCGCGGAGACAACTCATCCTACACTTAGACACAGGTATGGACTGGGGCTGAAATTCAGACCTGGCATTTGAAATCACACAGGCCCATGTTGTCCCCATCCCCAAGCACCAGCTGAAATATATTATTAATATTACTCTGGATGGAGGAAAGGAAGATTTTCTACAACACCAATATTTGTAATGATACCTGTGCCTGCTGGGGTAAGTGACGGAGTCAGCGACTTTGTGTTCCATCACAACTCTTACAGTATGGGTGTCTTGAGAACACCGATTCTGTTAACAATGAAGCAGACAAGGCAGCCCATGACCATAAAGGTCCTTCTGGCATTTGCCAGATGGCCAGTCCGGCCCTGATTCCAAAATTCAAATGCTCCTCCTTCCCTTCCGAGCCCTGTTTGTCCCAAAAGAAGTTTCTGATCACATGTGAGGTATCAGCACATAATCAGCACGTAATCTTCGATCCTCCCAAGACCTCCTACTCTCCTCCACACTTATTCGTTCCTCACACAACCGCCTCCAAGATTTCTCCCGAATATCCCCCATCCTCTGGAATTCCATGCCTCAACACGTCCGATTATCCACCACCCTCGGATACTTCAGATGTAGCCTGAAAACCCATCTCTTCAGGAAAGCCTACAGCCTGCAAAAGCCTGTCGCCTCACCAACCACCCGAGCTGCCACCTCACCAACCACCTGACCTCCAGCTTCACCAACCACCCGAGCTGCAGCCTCACCAACCACCCGAGCTGCCAACCCACCAACCACCGGAGCTGCTGCAACGTCACCAACCACCCGAGCTGCCGCGTCACCACCGCCAGAGCTGCCGCCTCACCAACCACCCGAGCTGCTGCCTCACCACCACCAGTGCTGCAGCACACCGACCTCCTGTCTCTTCCCTATTATCCCGAAAAATGTAAGTCCGCAAGGACAGGGTCCTCTCCCCTCTGTACCAGTCTGTCATTGTAAATTTGTTTACTGTTAACGATATCTATAACCCTGTATGTAACCCCTTTTCACATGTACAGCACCATGGAATTAATGGTACTATATAAAAAAATGATAATAATCAGCACGCTCAGAAGAAACTAGGTACCAAATTATGATATTAATTTTCTTGTGCTATCCCTTGTAAAAGCAAAGCAAATGTGGCAACATTTTACAATAAAATTTACATTTTTTTTTATTTGACTTTGCATTAATTGCTGTGTATCATCAAAGGGGTTAAACAATTTCCTGCCAGCAGTTTTGAAGTATTTAAGGGATGCGGTTTTTAAAATGGTATCACTTTTGGGGAGTTTCCTATTAGTGTTGAGCATTCCGATACTGCAACTGAAGTGCCCCCACTGCCGCAGGGCCGAGGGGTACCCGGTACCGGGCCTCTGAGTCTCTGTTCTGGGGTTGTCACGGTGGCTAGACCCGGTCCGTGACCCTGCTGAGGGGCGTCCAGTGAAAGGTGGTGGTAAATGGTGGTGATATTGCGGTGCAGTGTAGGTCGTAGTAAATAACGAGGACACCAGGTTGCAGTCTCTTTACCTCTTTACTGAAGGTTTTAGAATCCTCAGTCCAGAGCGCTGTCAACAGGGCTGTCAGAGACCGGCCGGTCCAAAGGCACATCAGGAGTTCTCTTTACAGGTGGGAATCAGTGTCTACCTTCTAGCGCTGTGTGTTGTAGTCCTTCCCTGCTGAGCTCCCGGGATAGTCCTCACAACTGAGTCTGTCTGTCTCTGATGTTCGTTCTCTCCGTCCCCCAGATGATATGGTAGGACGCACCCGTGTGACGGGGTAGGCCTGGAGTTCTTCCGGGACCCTAGAGTCGCCCCTCTCCCACAGCTGCCTCCGTTGTCTGCTTAGGTGATTTGTGTGAAACAGCCAACCTATAATTGGCTGTCCGGCCGTGGTTTGCAGTAGTACTTAGAGTCTCTTACTTGCTCGGCGTTCCGGCCACCGACTGTTTGCGCCTCAGAAGGATGTTGCCTCGGTGTAACAGCATGACTCCTTCTGGTCCTAATTCCTCTTTACTGTATTCCCGTTGTTCACTGGTTAGTTCTGCTCTTAGGAGTCTGCCAGGATCCCATCCCTGACAGGTCCTCTCACTAGCTCTTCCCAGTTACTTCTCTCCCTGTCTTCCTGTCCAACCCCCAGTTTTACCAGAGTGTGAGGAGTGGCCTACTAGATAGAACCACCCCCCCTGGTGGCCGGAGTGTGAAGTGTAGTGTGAGTGTTACCTGGTCAGAGAAACTCCTTTAGTGCAATCAGACGTACCATAGCTCCCCTTAGTGGCGGAGCCACAGTACTGCAACAACCAGGACTCTGGGGCGCTGCACTCCCCCCCGGTTAAATCCAGTACTCCCGGACTGGGAAAACAAGAAGAATAATACATGTTAACAGAAAACACACAAAATTTCGAAATAGCATAAACAAGTAAACATAACAATGCTTCCCTTTATGGGAGGTGAGGACTCTTGAACGTTGCGAAAGTTAGGTCATGCACAGTTTATGACTCTCAGTCCAGTGGTTGAAACAGCGGGGGCCCCGGGTAAACAAAGGGGTCCCCCTTTTGAAAGTTTTTGAGCAATTCACCGTCCATTACTCTATTGTCCATTTTAAAACCTATAACAAAAGATATGCACACAAACATTTTCAACTAGGTAGCAGCCCTTATTAATACCTCCAAGTTTTGTAGCGGAGGGGAGTTTGATTTTGAGTGCTGCGTGTGGACCTTCGCAGCGCAGGGGTTGCTATTGGCCTAACAGGGCCCACTATGCTTGCTACTGCTGGTGTAGTGCACTGTCTTCTAGCTACACTTCTAGTGAGTCTGGGTAGCAGGCTGGAGTTCTCAGAGCTGCTGCTATCAACAGTGGGTACAGCAGATTCACCACCAGCAGAGGGAGGATTTGCCGGTTCAACAGTTGGCATGGCATCTTCAGGTAAGGCTTGTTGAGGATGCGGGGCCGGATTATCTGGTACCACCATTGTTTCTGGTGGGTCCGGCTGCTGAAACATTAGAACAGGTATCACGACGGCCTGATTTATCTGAGTCCAGGACTGGGGAAAGTCACCAAGGACGGTATGGATCATCTTCTCCTTTTCCACCGGCGGGGAGATTCCTGGGGCCGTGTCCCTCTCTCTCAACTTATCAGGGCAGACCTTAAGGTGATCCCTGGATACCACTGTCGAGGTCTCCCCTCTGTCCTTGCTGATGAGACAGACCTTCGTGTTGTCGAAATCGGATGGCAGGATGGTATACGGTTCCGCTTCCCATTGGTCATCGAGCTTGTGTAGTCTCCTCTTTCGTTTAAGTACTTGCTCACCAGGTGACAGGGGAATCGCAGGAGCGTGCTGGTTATAGTCCCTTTCTTGTTTTTGCCTAGCCTGAGCGAGACTTCTTTCCACGCACTCCTGTACTTTGCGGTACCTTCGCTGCCTTTCTGCATCCCAATCCGCATCCGGTGAGGTATCTTCGGGGACTAGGACCCCCATGTCCAGATCAACGGGTAACTGGCTAGGCCTTCCCCTCATTAGGTACGCTGGAGTACAGTTGGTGGAATTTACTGGGATGTGATTGTAGATATCCACCAAATCAGGCAACTTCGTCGGCCACAGGTTCCGTTCCTCTACGGGCAAGGTCTTCAATAAGTCGATCACCACCTGGTTCATCTTTTCGCACATCCCATTGGTTTGAGGATGGTACGGCGTGGTTCGGATCTTCTTACACCCGTACAGTTGGCAGAACTCTTGGAACACTTCGGCTTCGAATGCTGGTCCCTGATCGGTCAGTACCTTCTCCGGGTAGCCATGGGGCCTACAAAAGTACTGCTGGAAGGCTTTGGCGGCAGTCCTGGCCGTTAGATCCTTGACAGGTACAACCACCAAAAATCTGGAGTAGTGATCTACGATGGTAAGAGCGTAGATATAGCCTGACCGGCTAGGTGTCAACTTCACATGATCCAGCGCGACCAGTTCGAGCGGCCGTTTGGTGATGATAGGCTGCAGGGGAGCCCGTTGGCTGCCTCGGTCCTTCCTGCGTAGGCTACATGGACCGCACTCCCGGCACCACTTCTCAATGGCTCTCTTCATGCCAATCCAATAGAACCTCCCTCGGAGTAGCCTCTCTAGCTTCCTCCATCCGAAGTGTCCGGCTCCATCATGGTAGGCTCCCAGAACCATGGGCGCATCTCGCCTTGGCACCACTATCTGCCACACCAATTCATGAGTACGTGGGTCGATGCTCCTCCTGCACAGCTTGCCATCATGGATAAACAGTTTGCTTCTCCCCTTCCACAGCTGTTGGGTTTCCTGTGGATCATCTGGGCCGGGATGCAACCCTGCCTGCGTCAAGAGCTCTTTCACCCGACGGACCGCGGGGTCACCATCCTGGGTCTCCGCCCACCCGTGATGGGGCAGGGGATTCAGCGTGGCATCCGGTTGGTTCCTGTGCCTGTTCTTCACATGATGAGAGTTCTGAGTGGCTTTGGGGCGATGGAACGCAGGCAGCTCCACCTCTTCAAGTGCCTCCGGGTCTTCTCCCGTTTCTGGCAAATTGGGCATTCGGGACAAGGCATCGGCATTGGCATTCTTGTGTCCTGCCCGGTACTTGATGGTGAAATCGTAGTTGGACAGCCGGGCCATCCACCGCTGTTCCAAGGCCCCGAGTTTGGCAGTATCCAGATGCGTTAGCGGATTGTTATCCGTGAAGACGGTGAATTTCGCGGAGGCCAGGTAGTGTTTGAACCTCTCTGTCACTGCCCAGACGATGGCAAGGAATTCCAGCTTAAAGGAACTGTAGTTGTCAGGGTTCCTTTCCGTGGGACGGAGTTTCCTGCTGGCGTAAGCGATCACCCTTTCTTTGCCTTTCTGGACCTGGGACAGCACGGCTCCTAATCCCACATTGCTGGCATCTGTGTACAGCACAAACGGTTGGTCGTATTCGGGGTAAGCCAGTACCTCTTCTCCCGTCAGTGCCGACTTCAAACAAGTGAAGGATCCCTCCAGCTCCTCGTTCCAATCAAAGGGGGTGTTCTTTCCCTTGGTCTTCTTTGGTTTGCCTACCAACAGGTTTTGCAAGGGTGCGGCCTTCCTGGTGAAGTCCTTAATGAACCTCCGGTAATAGCCTACCAGCCCGAGGAACTGCCGGACTTCGTGGAGGTCACTGGGCTTTGGCCAGTCCTTGATCACCGTGACCTTGTCGGGGTCTGGGGCCACTCCTTCAGCGCTCACCACATGGCCCAGGTATTGCACTTTAGGTTTCAGCAGATGACACTTGGACGGTTTCACCTTTAAGCCAAAGTTGGACAGGGCTTCAAACACCTTGGCCAGGTGCTTCAGATGATCTTCGTAGGTCTTAGAGAAGACAATGACATCATCCAAATACAGCAGCACGGTTTCGAAGTTCATGTGCCCCAGGCAGCACTCCATCATCCTCTGGAACGTCCCGGGAGCATTGCACAATCCGAATGGCATGTAATTGAATTCGCAGAGACCCATTGGCGTCGTGAAGGCCGTCTTCTCTTTGTCCGCCTCCGCTACAGGAACCTGCCAGTACCCACTGGTGAGATCTAAGGTAGAGAAGTAGTTAGCAGATTTTAAGGCAGCCAGAGACTCCTCTATCCTGGGCAGTGGGTATGCGTCCTTATGTGTAATGCGATTCAACTGCCTGTAATCAACACACATCCTCATTGTACCATCTTTCTTTTTAACAAGGACTAACGGAGCTGCCCAGGGGCTACAGCTGTCTCTCACCACCCCAGCCTCCTTCATTTCCCGCAACATGTCCTTGGCACACTGGTAATGAGCTGGGGGTACAGGGCGATATCTCTCTTTTATGGGTCGGTGATCTCCCGTGGGGATATGATGTTGGATCCCTTTCACCTGCCCAAAATCTAAGGGGTGTTTGCTGAATACCTGCTCGTACTCGTGTACCACCCTGTAGGCCCCCTGTTTTTGATGGGATGGGGTAGAGTCAGTGCCCACATGCAATTCCCGACACCAGTCTTTCGAGTGCTCTGCAGAACCGTTGTCCTCCGCCACGTTTGACGGGACCAAGGGTTCAGGTGTCTGTATCACACTATTATTAACAGTGAACAATTTGGCGAGTGTGGCATACTTGGTGAGGTGAACCTCTTCCTCCCCACAATTGAGGACACGTACGGGCACTCTCCCCTGGCGAACGTCGACCACCCCCCGGGCTGTCAGAATAGTAGGCCTATTGTCTGAATATACGGGTTCTACCAAGGCCTGGTAGTCCTTTCCCCTGAGGCCTATGGCTGCCCGACACCATATTAACATTTCACTCCTGGGGGGTATCGCGATGGGGTTTGAATCACTCACAGTGACACGACCAATCTCACCACCAGTCAGCTCTACCTGCTGTCTCTGCATCAGAGCTCTGATTTCCTTCTGCAGGGCACGTTGCTCACTGTGGCCAGCGGTTTCTGCCACCTGTTGCAACAAAACAATAACTTCTGCAAGACAATTTTCTATAACATTAGTACCAAGAGTCATCATGGGATTACATTCTCGACGATCAATATCAACAATCACAATCCCTTGGGCTTTCAATTCCACCCGCCCCACCTTGATGGTGACCTCCTTATACCCCACTTGTGGCAACGGCTGACCATTACTGGCTATTATGGTGAAATCATCATCAGGGCCACGAGTAATATCAGTGTCCTCCCAATACCGTTTATAAAGCACGTAAGGTATAGTCGTCACCTGAGAACCGGTGTCCAGCAAAGCGTTCAAGGAGATTCCATCAACCACTACAGGGAGAACTGGTCGTCCTCCAATATACTTGGTTCTCCAATGCTGCGGGCCTGACCGTCCTACTCCTGGGGGTTGGCCCTTTGCCCCAGGGGTTGCTTGTTTAAAGGACAGTACCTTGCAAGGTGGCTCACCTGGTGACAGCGGTGGCAGATGGGTCGTCCGTCCTGATGGAAGCGATCGCTGTCCCGGCCTCTGGTCGGTGGGGTCCTCTTCTGTCGCGTCCAGGGGACATCTTCTGGTCTGGAGGCTAGCCGTATCTTTTCCTTGGGGGCCTCCTGTAGGGACTGCACCGTCCGGGCTAGGGCAGCAACGCTCTTGGTCAGCTCCTGCATCTGAAGACGGAGTCCTGCAGGGGAGTCGTCCTCGAAGCTCTGGGCGTCGGCCTCCGCGGCAACTGGGGTATCCGATGCCACCTCCTGGTGGTATGTGAGAGCGGGGCGCCTGGGTGGTATTGCGCGGCTGGGCTGTCGCTCCTGCAATGCCTGGATAGCTTTATCTTTGAATTGCGCAAAAGTCAAGTCTGGATTTTGCATGGCCAGGAAGTGCAATTGGCCCCGCTGGTGACTGCACAGGAGCCCCTCAATGAACCGCTCCTTCAGGAGTTTATCCTCATCCTGCATGCTGCCGGGGTCACTCTGCTTAATGGCCCGCATCGCCTCCTGGAGATTAAGGGCATAGTCCCGTAAGCTATCCTGCGGTCTCTGTTTGCATCCATAGAAAGTCAGTTTAATTTCTGTAGCAGTGCGAGTATCAAAGGTGGCTTTAAGCTTTGCAAAAATCTGCTGTGCAGTTCCCTTATCCTCGGCGGGCCAGGACTTCAATTCTCTCAGAACCGCCCCAAAGAGTTGGCCGGTTATCATATGAACCTTCTGAGGCTCTGTCAGGGGATAGAACTCGAGTAGGCTGCAGAGCCCTTCCTTAAAGTCAGTGAATGTATGCGACTCCCCAGAGTATCGTGGGAGCCAGGCCGCTCCGGGCAGGTACGGCATAGAGAAGGGCATTATGGCTTTTGTGTTAGCGGCAGTGTCCGAGTGGCTGAGGGGAACAGCGGGTTCTGCGGCAACCGGTGGTGGTATTAGGGCCGCGGCTTCGCCCGCTGCGGGGACCGGAGCTGCCCCTGCGTCCGCGGCTGCGGCCGCCACCTCCTCTCCTCCCGACTCGGACATGGCTGTCCCTTCCTCCCACTAACCTGCTGGAGGTCGGAGTTCCTCTTCCGGGATTGGCGCCTTACCGCGCTTTCCGTTCCGCGCTTCTTTTGGCCGGTTCCGCCCACGAAGCTAAGGCTCCTCCCTCCGTGCGTGGCAATGGCGAATTTTGGCGGTAAATGGCAATACACAGTCCAAGCACAATAAATCACAGTTCCAAGGCACACATGACCTGATTTTTCAGGCTTAAGTAGAATCCTGTTCGTGACGCCAAAATGAAGCGCCCCCACTGCCGCAGGGCCGAGGGGTACCCGGTACCGGGCCTCTGAGTCTCTGTTCTGGGGTTGTCACGGTGGCTAGACCCGGTCCGTGACCCTGCTGAGGGGCGTCCAGTGAAAGGTGGTGGTAAATGGTGGTGATATTGCGGTGCAGTGTAGGTCGTAGTAAATAACGAGGACACCAGGTTGCAGTCTCTTTACCTCTTTACTGAAGGTTTTAGAATCCTCAGTCCAGAGCGCTGTCAACAGGGCTGTCAGAGACCGGCCGGTCCAAAGGCACATCAGGAGTTCTCTTTACAGGTGGGAATCAGTGTCTACCTTCTAGCGCTGTGTGTTGTAGTCCTTCCCTGCTGAGCTCCCGGGATAGTCCTCACAACTGAGTCTGTCTGTCTCTGATGTTCGTTCTCTCCGTCCCCCAGATGATATGGTAGGACGCACCCGTATGACGGGGTAGGCCTGGAGTTCTTCCGGGACCCTAGAGTCGCCCCTCTCCCACAGCTGCCTCCGTTGTCTGCTTAGGTGATTTGTGTGAGACAGCCAACCTATAATTGGCTGTCCGGCCGTGGTTTGCAGTAGTACTTAGAGTCTCTTACTTGCTCGGCGTTCCGGCCACCGACTGTTTGCGCCTCAGAAGGATATTGCCTCGGTCTAACAGCACGACTCCTTCTGGTCCTAATTCCTCTTTACTGTATTCCCGTTGTTCACTGGTTAGTTCTGCTCTTAGGAGTCTGCCAGGATCCCATCCCTGACAGGTCCTCTCACTAGCTCTTCCCAGTTACTTCTCTCCCTGTCTTCCTGTCCAACCCCCAGTTTTACCAGAGTGTGAGGAGTGGCCTACTAGATAGAACCAAACCCCCTGGTGGCCGGAGTGTGAAGTGTAGTGTGAGTGTTACCTGGTCAGAGAAACTCCTTTAGTGCAATCAGACGTATCATAGCTCCCCTTAGTGGCGGAGCCACAGTACTGCAACGACCAGGACTCTGGGGCGCTGCACAAATATTGGGTATCGGCCGATATTCGCTGTATCGGAATTCCGATACCGAGTTCCGATATTTTTGGGATATCGGAAATCGGAATCGGGATCCATATTCATGTAAAAAATAAAGAATAAAAATAAAAAATATGGATATACTCACCCACCGACGGCCCCTGGCTCTCAGTGGTGCAACCGGCAGCCTCCGTTCCTAAGAATGCAGTGAGTGTAGGACCTGCGATGACATCGCGGTCTTGTGATTGGTCGCGTGACCGCTCAAGTGACCGCGACGTCATCGAAGGTCCTTCACTCACTGCATTCTTAGGAACGGAGGCTGCCGGTTGCACCGCTGAGAGCCAGGGTACGTTCGAGGGTGAGTATATCCATATTTTTTATTTTTATTCTTTATTTTTTACATGAATATGGATCCCAGGGCCTGAAGGAGAGTTTCCTCTCCTTCAGACCCTGGGAACCATCCAGGATCGCTCCCTATTACGTTCCGATATTTGTGTCCCATTGACTTGTATTGGTATCGGGTATCGGTATCGGCGATATCCGATATTTTTTGGATATCGGCCGATCCAATCCGATACCGATACTTTCAAATATCGGAAGGTATCGCTCAACACTATTTCCTATACATAGGGCCTTCTATGTCCATTTAAATCTGATTAGGTTCCTAAATAGTGATGAACTAGGGGTGGAGCCGCCTATTCATGACTGTAAGTGAGCGGCCCCAAGTGACCGCATACAGGAGAAGATGGGGCCAGACCAGGAAGCAGCGACAGCCAACGAGGGAGCGGGTGAGTATTTTCAGAACAGCGGGGGGGGGCGCACAGGGGGTGGGAGGGCGGCGGACAGATAGATCTTTATTTTAAACACTATTATTCATATCTTCTATGCAGCAAACGCTGCTGCAGGGAACATATGAATCGCGGATTCAGCACCAGTGGGGGGGACAGAGCTTACTGTAGCGCTGTCCCCTGCACGGCACACGGACTGCAAACGGAGTACGTCCGTGTGCGGTCCGTGTTTTACACGGACCCATTGACTTTAATGGGTCCGTGTAATACGTGTGCTCCCACAAACACTGACATGTCTCCGTGTTTGGCACACGGAGACACGGTCCGCAAAAAATCAATGACATCTGCACAGATGCATTGATTTTAATGGGTCTACGTGTGCCAGTGGCTCCGGTACGTGAGGAAACTGTCACCTCACGTACCGGAGCCACTGACGTGTGAAACCGGCCTAACAAATCCTCGGAGACCACTCGAGCGTGCTCGGGAAAACCCAAGCGACGAGTATATTCGCTCATCACTATTCCTAAAGAAACAGGTTTTGTGCATTTCTTGAAAAAAAATGAGAAATTGCTACTTTTAACCCAACATGATAATAAAATAACATGCCATTGGAAAATGATGTAGATGATATGTAGACATATGGGAAGTGATATTTAGTAACTATTTTGTACACCATGACTAACTGGTTTAAGGATATAAAAATTGAAAGTTTAAAAATTTGCAATTTTCAAGATCCTGGTATTGTCACAAATAAACGCAAAACATATCAACCTAAATTTACTACTAACATAAAGTACAATGTGTCACACAATTTCACAATCACTGGGATATGCTGAAGAATTCCAGAGTTATTACAATGTGAAGTGACGCTAGTCAGATTTAAAAAACTTGGCCCAGTCAATAAGGTTAAAATTGGCACGGTCACAAAGGAGTTAAGAGGATAAAAACTTTGATGGGAGTGCTTCTTTAAATGATTGGACAAGCCAAGTGTGCACCGAACACCTGTACTTGGATTGAAAGGTCATTCTGTACCGACAGAGTCCCATTAAGCCATTAGCAACGCTTCAGCTTCCCTTCTAGACTGCTCAGATATTTTAGAGAATTCCACAAAATTACTAAGTGAGAGCAGTACTATTTGAATCAGGTTATGACAGCAGATGAGAAGCTTGGTTGTTGTAACGTACGAAAAGAGGGTGGGAAATATGGGATTTATATCAGTCCTGTCAATCACAAACATCACAGAGCCCTGACTTTGCTTAAAAAACCCCCAAAAAACTGCTGGATCTAGAGAAGATCTCTTGGACTGAGTGCATTCAGGGAATCAAAGGAATTGAGGAACAGGTGCATCGGTAGATTCTCTGATTGCCCGTTTGTCAAGCTGTCGGGATTTTAACCAATCAAAACTAAGAAGGAATTAAAAAACAATCAAACAATGCTATACAGTACATGGAAATGGCTGAGAACTTTCTGGTGGAAGTTGGAATTACAGTACCACACCCCAAACCACTTGAGATAATAGGATTTTGACACTTTGGGTCTTACACGATAAAGAGTGGGAAACCCTTTGTCACCTTGTGATATGACAATGAGCAGATAAAGGGAAACTCTTTTCAGGGTGGTAAATGACCAAGGTCCGAATAATTCAGCTGGCACTGAATACTAATGTCACTGGCACAACTCCCGTGCCATCCACTACACATGCCATTGCGTTCTCTTTGCAGTTAGAATATATTTACAGGAAGAAGGAAATGTTGAAATGACACCTACTGTTTGCAGCTCTGCATTCT
The DNA here is from genome assembly GCF_051348905.1 of Ranitomeya variabilis. NCBI lineage: Eukaryota > Metazoa > Chordata > Amphibia > Anura > Dendrobatidae > Ranitomeya > Ranitomeya variabilis. The sequence continues at coordinate 468,510,874 of NC_135233.1, forward strand.
GGCTCATATAAGGGGCTCCAGAGCAGGTAGCCCCCTCTCCAACATTTATATTCCCGGATTTTCCTGTTTTATTGCTCTCAAGAAATTTTTGTTGAAAGGATTTCCTAAGCAAGACAGCGATAAGCCAAGTGCAACTCAAATGCCAAGTTATTCTCATTATCAGAAGTTTCCCAAAGGTCTCTTGTTATCTGTTGGGTAAAGGTTCATTAAGTGTTGGTAAAACCTTGTAAGATAAGGGTTTGTTTGCAATCATGCCTGGAATTCTTGTAAGAACAATAAAACTTTTGGACGATTTCTTTGAAATGAAATTACGTATAGTGGTTTGCGAAAGTATTCATCCCCTTGGCTTTTTATCTATTTTGTTACATTACAACCTGTGTTTAAATATCTTTTTAATCTGATCTGTGTGTGATGCTTCAGAACTAAATAGTCTAATTTCGTGAAGTGAAACAAATACAGGGATAAATTAAATTTATGAGCTCAAATAACTTAAAATTGGCATGTTCATATGTATTCACACCTTGTGCTATGAAGCCCACACATGCTTAGTGACAGGAAGTCCACCTGTGTACAATCTAATTGTAACATGTCTGTGAGTAAATACGCATTACCTTTTCTGAAAGGCCACAAAGGCTGCAACACCATTAAAGGGAACCTGTCACCCCCCCAGGTGTTTATAAGTAATATAGCCACATTCTGCAGCACTAAGGCTGCATTCTGTGAAGGTGGCTCTTCTTTTTTTGCTCCCTACTAACGCTGCAATATTAAGTTTTATAATTTTCGTGCCATACCTGTTTTCTGTCGGGGGGGGGGGGGGGAGGCGTGTCTTTTCCCCCTGACTCACCCACCTCCCAGCCATCGGTCGGCCCATCAGAGCACCGGGCGCCACCTTCTCTGTTTGTAGGAATGTACCCGGCGCCTGCGCTGTGCTCGCTTATTTTCCTGTCATTTGCCGTGTGCGCTGCGCTGTTAGTATGTGCGGCTGTCGTCATCTCCCTCTGCCTCTGTCCTCCAGCGTGATACGACTTGTCTACACTGCAGCGTCAGAGTGATCACAAGCTGCAGACGAGTCGTATCACGCTGAAGGGTGGAGGCGGAGGGAGATGGGGACAGCCGCATATACTAACAGCGCATGCGCCAGATTCCCAGCCCCGCAGTGTGAATACATCAGAGCACATTGTGGGGAGGGATCACTAGATCAGCTGATGGGACTTGCAGGGCAGCGCGCACGGCAAA